>NC_067475.1:31365581-32058081 GCF_947179515.1 Apodemus sylvaticus
GGTTGGGAGATTTCCTGTCTCAGTTCCAAGTGACTTCTGTTGGGTCGGGGGTCTGTCGGTCTCTTGGGCCTCACGCCTGACTCCTCAGGGGCTGTCCCCTTGCCTGCAGGGCCCACTGAACACTCTCTCCTCCTTGTTGTCTGCCCAGGCTGGGGATGAGTTTGTGGAGAAGACCATGAGCTGCCTTTCAACCAGCACTGACGCAGCGTCTGTGGTGCACAGCACAGACCTGGTGGTGGAGGCCGTTGTGGAGAACCTGAAATTGAAGAATGAGCTCTTCCAGAGGCTGGACAAGTTCGCAGCTGAGTATGTAGCTGGATTTTTTTGGGTTGACTTCTGAAAGAAAGCTCCTTCTCTGTCTCTTGAGCTTCCCTTCCTGACAGTAGGCCCACATCTCTGCTACCTAACACCTCTGTCTTAGTTAGGGCTTCTGTTGTTGTGAAGAGACACCATGGCCATGATAACTCTTATAAAGGAAACTTTTAAACTGGGGCTGGCTTGCAGTTCAGGGGCTTGGTCCATTATCATCATGGTGGGAAGCGTGGTGCACACAGGCTGTGTGCTGCAGAGGTTCCTAAAGGCTCTATATCAGAATCTTCAGACAGCAGGAAGAGGGAGCCACTAGGCCTGGCTTGACCATTTAAAACTTCAAAGCCCACCCCTCCAAGTGGGCTTTAGCATACCTCCTCCTCTAAGGCCACACCTACTCCAATAAGGCCACACCCCCAGCGGCCCACTCTCTATGAGTGTATAGGGGCTATTTTCATTCAAACCTCTGCCATTTTGGATCCTGAGAGGCAGGCAGGTTCGTCAGGAGCAACAGAGACCTGAGGCAGAGGAGGGCACAGTGAGAACAGACTCTCTTGAAGGCACCTTCCGTGAGACAGCTCATTTAATGTGGGGAACCAAGGCTACTTAAGCCTTTGGGGCCGGGGGGGGGGGGTGGGGGGGTGGCCACTCCTGTAATCCCAGCACTCTCGGAGGCAGAGGCAGGCGGATTTTTGAATTCGAGGCCAGCCTGGTTTGCAGAGTGAGTTCCTGGACAGCCAGGGCTATACATAGAAACCCTGTCTTGAAAAAACAACAACAAAAAAGCCTTTGGGGAGTGGGGAGCCACTTTTGTTTGGGGTGAGTCTACATCATTGGCCTGGGCCAGAACTCCAGGAATGCCTCATTTACATTAGGAGGAATTCCAGATGCTGCTGGACATGACCTTATAAGGCAAGAGGAAGTTTAACCTGGCTACTGGGCTATGGGACCTCCGGGAGGGCACAGGGCTATGTGCACTGGAACACACACAGGCCTGACATAGGAGAGGAGTGATCCCACCCCTGCCAGTCCCAGGATGAGCGTCCCAGGGTTTGGACACGCCCCAACCCCACTCTTGCTCTTGGCTGCCTCCGCAGCTCCTTGACTCCCTAGACCCAGAGACCTCCATAGCCTCTTTGCAGAAGAACTACTGGGTTTCTTCCTCTGATCCTTGTCCACGTGAGGGGTATAACCGCCCATGGCTAAATGGAAGATCTGTCCAGTGTCACACCTGTGTATTTCCTGCAGTCATTGGCACAGAAAAAAAATGCTTAAATAAATGCTAGGAGTTCAGAGTGGGCCAGACAGAACGGTTTGATTGCAGGCAGAACACCTTTGTGCCATTGTTAACACCTCTCTGTTTTCAATTTTATTTGGGTTTAACTACAACCCTCTTGAGGGCATTCACTGAACCCTGAATCTTCACCTGGCTTCCTGGGGAGGAAAGCAGGAAAGACGGCCACGTCAGGTTCATGGAGGAGTTGCCAGGCTTGTAAGATTGTATGTGGGTAACACTGTGCTGTCACAGTCTAGGACCACCTCTTACTGTTTTGACTCTTAGCTTTTGGCCGTTATGGTGACTGGCCAGTTCACTGGCCTGTGCATATGCCCACATGATGTGTCTAGGACCCCTGGTCTACCTGGCCACAGTTTTTGGTTAGCTCTGAATGGAGTAAAGTTATGAGCAGAAATAATTCTCAGGGAAGCACTGGTGACCTGCGGCTGAAGGAAACACTTGCACATCAGCTTACGGTGATGTAAGCCCTCAGGTGTGTGTCCTGGTGGCTGGAAGGCCCTGCGTTCTTCTGGTCTCCTGTATGGCACTCTGCTGATTGTGTGCATTTAGCGCTTCAGAAATGCGACAAAGAAGACACCTCTGGTACTGGGATTTGTCTCTCAAGTCAGCCCAGAGCCTGGTAAGGCAATCAAACCTGGGCCAGTCTACAGAAAGTTGACCTTCACAGTTCTTAAGCAGTTTGGCCTTGATGTGAGGTCACCTACTGGCAGTGAGCGGTCAGACTGCCCCCTGGAGTCCCCAGAGAGTAAGGAGAGGGTGGGGGAAGGGCAGTCAGGAGGCTAGGCCAGTCTGACCAGTTCTTCTCTGTCTGACCTTGGAATGTCCTAAGATTTACAACCTGTGATTTAAGGGTCTTGAGGTAGAAAATGCATTCCCAGTTGCTACCTTGGCTTTTTAAAAAAGCCTGCCTCAGAAGTTGAGAAAAGTGGATCTCCTAGTGCCGTGAAAGGCCTCAGAGACCTCCATCCCTTATCTACCTACCCACTTAGTCTACACACACTCGCCAAAGACTGTCCTCTTCTGTAGTTCAAGGTGACAGCCTGCAACCCATGATCCTTCTACCTCAGCCACCCATGTGCTGGGTGTGCATGTGTATTCGGACAGTCGTGGGCTTCATTCCTTTCCAAGTTACTGATTTCTCTTTGCCCCAGCTGGTTTCTTGCTGCCTGCCCCCTAACTCTGGTGAGGAACTCCATAGAGAATACAGTCAGTACAGGCCACTGCCCCTTGGGTCCTAGGACCAAATCCAACTGTGCTCAAGGGCGTCCTGCTGGTTTGTTAGTTATCCACAAGGTGGCGCTGTAGGAACGGGATTTGCCTTGGTGCCTTTGGCACTCTCGCTTCATTCTGGTTTTAACAAATGAAATTTTAAGAAAGGAATTAGATTTGGTCTCTGACAGTATGAGATTTGTAAGTTGATAAGTTAAGGTTCTGTACACACAAAATAAGACAGAAGTGCTTTTTCAGGATAGCCTGTAAGCAGAGATCTGTGAATATGTATGTGTGTGTGTGTGTGTGTGTGTGTGTGTGTGTGTGTGTGTGTGTGTGTGTGTGTGAGTTGTCTGTGAGACTAAGCTTCCCTTTCGGCCATGTTCAAAGCTTGTGTTTTCATTTCCTTGTCTAATGACCAAGTTAGAGCTCTGCACTAGAGGGAGAACTATCCCGTGCTCCTGGGGACTCAGCCCGTTTACCCTGAGGATTGTTTACAATTTCAGGCGTCCGATCCATTGTGCTGCATCTGGTAGTCTCCTCACCAACAGCTATCTCCTCTTCCCTTCGCATAGCGTGAAAATTAACTAACACGTGTAGATGAGAGAACTAAAAATTCAGGAGAGCCTAATTATGCTTTGGGAGCTGGTAACTTAAGATGTGGAGATTTAAATAAAAACCACAATTGCTTGGTTTCAGCCTTCTGACTGACTGCCTTTCTCTTCGGGATGTGGGGTGGGGCGGGGAGTGGCGTTTCTGCCTCCCTGAGCATGCACAGCGTGTAGCTGCCTCACGCACAGGGATGATCCAGCACCGTGGTGCAGACCGTGGGCCCACGTGCGAATCATTGTGACTCTCCACCCTGTCCTCTCTCCACAGACATACCATCTTTGCCAGCAACACGTCTTCTTTGCAGATCACGAGCATAGCCAATGCCACCACCAGACAAGACCAGTTCGCTGGCCTCCACTTTTTCAACCCCGTCCCCATGATGAAGCTCGTGGAGGTCAGTAACCCTTGTGTCGCATGAAACTTATGCAGAACTTGGACTGTCGATACGGGAAAAAAAAAACAAAAAACAAAAACAAAACAAAACAAAACAAAAAAACCCTTTGTATTTCTCGTGTCTCAGTTGTCCTCTTCAAAGAAAGAAATACCAGCTCACCTCTCAGAAGGTTCCTCTACTTTGTTTCTTTATGTGCCTGTCTTGCTCAATGACTTGCTTGTGTCAAGGCCAGTGGCAGTGCTGACAGGGACCTCAGACTGGGAGGAACACGGGGTCACTGACATGATGAGAGAGAACATGGGGAGACCCATATACCTCCATACCGTCTCGCGGAGCTCAGCCTGCTCCAGGCTGGAGATGTGCGGTTCTTCTCTGACCTGGGGTTCTAGCTTGTCGGTCACTCCTGGTGTGACTTCTGCTCCGGGGCAGCAAGTCCTTCAGTACCATCTCAGAGAGGCACAGCGCCATGCTGGGACCTGAGCTATTAAAAGCAGCTTCCTGCAGCCTTGAGCTGACTGACTGACTGACCTCAGCGAGTGGCAGAGGGAAGGGCCAGGCAGGGCCTACCAGCCTTCCTGTTTGCTGCTTCTGCTCAGTTGCTGGGAAACTCACTCAGCAGAGGGAGATGGAGTCAGGATAGGCAATTTGCACTTGACATGTGGCAGCCTGCCCTTTATAGGGGTTAATTAGAGGGTCTCTGGGCGAGAGTGTCATTAAATCAACATTTGGTCTGAGGCTGTGGAGTTATTGCCGTGCGAAGTGTGGGGGACGCTGCCCCGTGGAGCCAGGCAAACCTCCAGACACTGGCTGGGGCCTCTCTGGGACTTGTTTTTGGCTGCCTGCTCCGCCAGCCCTTTGCCTTCTGTCCCCCACACTGCCCCCTCCCCCCACCATACGTGTGTTTTATCCGTTCCAGCCTGTTTATATCCACTTTTTCTCAAGTGGCAGATCCAACCTTTCTGCAGCGGGAATTTTCCTGTCCTGTGACCTTGTTCCCCTGGCCTTCTAGGCTGCTATTAAAGAAGTAGAAAATGGGCTGGAGAGATGGCTCAGTGGTTAGGAGCACTGGCGGCTCTTCCAAAGGACCCGGGTTCAGTTCCCATCACTCCCACGACAGTTGCTGCCACCGTGTCTTTGGCTTGTGTGGGCCAGGCATACGGGCAGGCAAAACACCTGTACACATAAATTAGCTATTTATACAGGAGCTGAACAGTGAGAAGGGTCCTGGGCGGAGACGATGCAGTTCGTTCATTTCAGCCCTTAGTGATTCTTGGCCGCTTTACCTACCCGGGAACGCATATCTGCGTTCTGAGCACAGTCCTCATTCTGTAGAGCTGTGGAGAACAGCGAGAACAGTTTCGACTTCCGTCTTCTTGAGAAATGCAGCGTATTGGTTAACAGACGCTTAGCAGATGGTATCACTTTCTAGAAAATGCTTTCCTAAAGTGGTCGATTCTATTGAGTGTTTATAGGTTTTTATTAATTGTTATTAGTTCTCTGGTGATGCGTTTTGATCCTATTCCACTGTCTCAAACACACACACACACACACACACACAACCCCTTCCAGGCCCAGCCCCCTTTCCTGTCCTCCTGATGTGTGTCCACCTTTGAGTAAATGAAACCCATATACTCTTGGGTGTGTGGCTTCCCACTGGAGCATAATTGACTTTATGGGGGGGGAGGGCTGCCCCTCAGCTAGGGGTGGGACTTCCTGCCCAGCCACCCCCCCCAGGCTAGCTCCTCCCTCCGGGCTGGGATTTGTGTGTGTGTGTGTGTGTGTGTGTGTGTGTGTGTGTGTGTGCTGCTGGCGCTGAGCACCAAAATAAACTCCATGAGCCCAGGAGTCCTTCCCTACCCTGGAGTCGAGACTTGCTTTGGGTCTATAGATTATTTGTCACGTGTTGTCCTTTGTCGAATGAAAGAATGTTTATGCATCCCTCCTACTTAAAAAACTCTTGGTCCTCAGACACTGAGGTCCTTTAAGCCTACACCTTGAAGATCTGAGGTCGGCAGCCTTGGTCCGGCTGTGGATCTGACACAGGCCTTTGCCGCCTCCTTCAGAACAATTTGAAGGTCACTGTTCATGCAGTTTCTGGTCCAATCTGTGTAGCCGGTCTTTGCTATTTTGTGGGTTCTTCTTTTTCCCACCCTTTATTCCCTCTGCCCCGCCCCCCATTCACCCCCATCACTAGGTAGGAGAAAAGGAAGGATGGCGGGGAGAGATAAAGATCCCTGAGTCTAACTCTGTCTTTCCTTTTCTTTCTTCTTCGAACACAACTACTAACAAACCACAACCAACCTTCCTGAGTGACCAACAACCACCAACACCTCTCGGGGCCCTACCATTTATACCCCTGAAAAGTTCCCAGATTTCCAAATGTCACACAATTGCAGAAATGATCTGTAGCTGGCGAAACCGCGCCTTGACTAGAGCATGAGGCAAATCAGAGTCAGCAGCTGAAGCTGGTTGGAAGCTGCCCCGTATCCCCACACCTGGATTAAAATGAAAATTCTCTTTCTTTCTTTTCTTTCTTTCTTTCTTTCTTTCTTTCTTTCTTTCTTTCTTTCTTTCTTTCTTTCTTTCTTTCTTCCTTCCTTCCTTCCTTCCTTCCTTCCTTCCTTCCTTCCATTCCTGTGTTTTTTAGAGAAACAGGATTTCAAAATTGTCACTATAGTTCTGTATTCCTCATATCTATCTATCTGTCCTTTAGGTTTGTTTCTGTTTGCACCGACCTGCTCCCTGCAATGGTTACCCCCGCCCCTGCTGTGCTGTGACCTCGCCTTGGCTTTTCATATCTTTCCTTTCTTCCCCATACAGACCTAGCTCATCTTCTTATACAGGGGATTTCCTAGTTCCTCATCTCACGGAAGGGATGGCGACACTGGTGACAGTCTGCTGTAGAAGCTCGGCCTCCTCATTATGATTAGTTGATGTTCATGACTACCGCTTAAAATCTTTGCGTACATACGTGTACATACGTGGTGCGTGTAATTCGCCCTGGGCTCTCTATTTAGCCAAATAGCTTCCAACATGTCTCCAAGATCTATAATTCCAGGGTTGTACTTGGTGCCACCTCTTCTAGATTCCAGTTGGGTAGCGGCTGTGCCCTGTGTGCACTGAAGGGATGGTCGGGAGGGCTGTCAACTCAAGTGGCAGTTCCAACTGGGGGACCGCCTGGGTCCTGCTGGCAAAAAATGAAAGCATTCCTCTCCAAGGAACCCACTCCGAGGTGCCTTGAGGGGCCTGAGAGTGGGGGCATCTGTGTGGGAGCAGGTGGCACGGTGAGATGGGCACTCAACTAGGAATCCAGAGGGCTGTGACTGAGGAACATCACCCCCCCCCATCTGCAGCAGAGGTGGGCTCCGTGCAGAGAACTTTAAGAACAGTTTCCCCCCATTCTCCCCAAGACCAGCCCCTCCCCCCCCACACACACGCTGCACGAGCTTCCATTAACAATGACAGGAAGCAGAGCTGGTGTTTCCTGGGCTCTTCTTCCACTAAGCGCCATCCTGGGCACAGTACCCCTAGTCTGTCTTTGCTCAGCTCCTTGATGTGGACAGAGTGGTTTTAATGTCACTTCAGTTTCACGAAACATTCCCAGTGTCCATGCCTGTAAGGGCAGTGAGTGGTCCAGCTAGGATTGGCCTCTGAGACATCTGGACCACTGAAATGCCCGGAAGACTCCCATACCACACCCACCCAGCAATGCATACCAGTAAATGAATTTAAACCCTGTGTTTGTGCATTCTACAGACTCCAGTGTCTTGCAACACTTCGCTTCTGGCTTGAGACACCTACTGTGCTAAAACCAAAGACTTTTTTTTTTTTTTTTTTTTTTTTTTTTTTTTGCGTAGAGCCTTTGACTCCATTTCCTTGAACTATTCTGCCTCTCTCTTCCCTCCAGTCACGATCCCTTCTTTGCATTTCCAGGTCATTAAAACACCAATGACCAGCCAGAAGACATTTGAATCTCTGGTCGACTTTTGTAAAACCTTAGGAAAGCATCCTGTCTCTTGCAAGGTAAAGTGTGGGTAATGTTTGGGTCTGTTTTCCGTTACTATAGTAAAATACCCAAGGCAGGTAACGATGAAGGTGGGGCAGGTGAAGTGTTACTTGGCTTGCAACTCTAGAGCATCAGGGGCTGATGCCAGCATCAGTTGAGCTGATGAAAAGTGTGCTCTAATAAACACATCAAGCAGTAATGCTACAGTGTATTTTTCAAGTAATGGACTACACAGAGTTGGGTGTGTCCTGCTGCAAACAATTGGAGACACTGTAGCTCCCCTTGCTGTATCTGAAACATGTTACCGCTGTACAGCCTTAGGGTGGCTGTGAACTCTTTCTCCTGAGCTGCAGGTAGAGAGATGCCCTCTGTCCCTAACAGAGATGTTTCATTACACAGTATATAGCTATATATACTGTTTGTTACAGAAGCATATCTTATCCTTGCTGTTTGTGGCCGTGCAGATATTATCTGGAAATCCCTCCTCAAAAGCTTGAGTAACAAACCCAGAGAGGCTAACTCAGGGCATCGCACACAGAGCTTCTTCTGTTCTCCAATAAGACCACCTTAGCCCTAAAGTTGCTGCTGGAGGTTCTGATGCTCTGATGAATGAGCAGGAGAACACCAACTTTGTGCACTTCTGCCCATCCCCGACTCCAGCCACTACCTTCTTACGATTACTATTTTCTACCTTAATAGAGAATCAGTAGGAGAACACATGCGTAACAACTCACTGGTGTGACTAAACTCAAATATTCAGGTGACTGAAAAGAACAAAACTAGGTGGGTTTTGTTTTGTTTTCTTTTCTTTTTTAAAGAAGACTACCTTCCTGGTGTGAGTCAGCTCTCCTTAGCTACTGGGCCTTCTACTGCCAGATGGCTTGTTTAGAGAATAAATGAAAGCTACGCTTTGGTTTTTGATTTGTTTTGTTGGTTTTGTTTGTTTGTTTATTTTTGGAGATTGAGCATAATACTGAATTCAAACTTCAGAATATTTTAGAAAGCAAACAGGTGACATCAACCACAACAGTGACCTATCATGGCCAAAAAAAAGTCGATGACGATGACTTATTTCTCAAACTCTGGACAGTGCTGTGCTCTCGAGCACAGACAGGCTGTGAGGTCAGGCTAGAAGCGCTGGGCATCGCTGCCCTGTGGAGACAGTGGCAGGCGTGACGCAGTGAAGGGCCTTTTGGGCCCTGTTGCCATGGTGGTCAGTCTGTGTGGTTGACGGTTGGGTTAGCTCTGAGATACACTGAGATGTCCCAGGGGTGGCTCCTGGGTTTTGGAGGGGTGCGTAAGACTGGAGGGACTCCTGAGAGGGGCGTGGGGGGTAGGGAAGGGAAGATGCCTTACAAGACAGGGTAAGGAACGTCACAGCACATTTCAAAGATGTGGATGACAGGAGCCTGGCAGCGGAAGCGGGGTAGAAAGGAGTGCTCCATACTGAAGAAAAGGTCAAGCTCGATGAAGAAAAGGTCAAGCTTGTCTCTGTCTCCTCTGCAACAGGACACTCCTGGATTTATCGTGAACCGTCTCTTGGTGCCATACCTCATAGAAGCCATCAGACTGCACGAGCGAGGTGCCTATCCTGGGCCGGGCAAAGGCCTGCAGCTCTCGGGCTGTGCACGGGAGGCGTGGGCTGTGCACGGGAGGCGTGGGCTGTGCACGGGAGGTGTGGGCTGTGCACGGGAGGTGTGGGCTGTGCACGGGAGGCGTGGGCTGTGCACGGGAGGCGTGGGCTGTGCACGGGAGGCGTGGGCTGTGCACGGGAGGTGTGGGCTGTGCAGAGCCTGGGAAGGGGTCTCTGCAGGACTAAGCTCAGCTCTGCCCTGGCCTTAGGACCTTTGTCATTGGGTCCCCAGGGCCCCAGCCCTCCCTGTGAGCCTCTGCTATCGTCCAGGCTACCACAGCTTCATCGGTGGTGCAGATCTCCAGCCCTGGACCTCTGCCATTAGTTAAAAGCTTGCTGTGTGGGGGAGGTGATGCAGCTGTTGAGATGTGCTCTTCCCAGCATTCCTGTCGGGCAGCTCACACCTACCTGTGACTCCAGCCCCAGGGGATCTAAGATCCTCTTCTCAGCTTGTGCACGCACGCAAGCGCACACACACACACACACACACACACACACACCTACCTACAAGTAGTAAGGGTTCCCTGCTTTCAGAATAAATAGTAATGGAAAAATGACCAGGAGATGGGACATCAATGTCGGGGATAATACATGGTAAGGTGTGGTCCTGATCAGAAAAAAAATCAGGAAGCACTGGTTTACACCTCGTCATCTGAAATGTACTCCTCTTTAAAAAAAAATTATTTGTGCATGTGTGCATGTGTATGTGTTTATGTGTATGTGCTCCTGTGTATGTGTACACATCTGTGTGTGCACGTATTGTACATAAGTGTATGTGTGTATTGTGTGCATGTGTGTGCACATGTGTGTACATGTGCGTGTGCGTATGTGCATGTGTGTATTGTGTGTGTACATGTGTATATACGTGTTCATGTACATAGGTGCATGTGTATATTGTGTGTGTGAGTGTGTGTGCACTCAAGTGTGTGCATGCTCGAAAGCATGCATGTCTCTCGTACACACCTGTATATTCTGTCATGGCGCATGTGTGGAGATGAGAAGACAGCTTTCTGGGATCAGTTCTTGTCTATCTTTGTGAAGATTCTGAGGGTCAAACCCGGGTCTCCAGGCTTGCTTGAGATGTTCCTCTACCTGCTGAGCTATCTGCCTGGCCCTACAATATCCCCTTCGAAGGTCCACAGAGAATGACCTTGATGACTGTAGAAACAGGACTCTCAGGACATTGTCCGTGGCATGTGAGGATGGGTGCACTCTCCCTGCCTGACTCTCCCTGTTTGGGGGGCGGGTATGAAGTCTACTCTGAAGGCACACAAGCCGCAGGGACCCCATAAATGCAGTCACTGCGGTCGATGTGAATGACTTCGTTTACAAATATGCTCAAGAATGCTGAGGAGGTGCAGGCCTTTAATCCCAGCACTCTGGGAGGCAGAGGCAGGCAGATTTCTGAGTTCGAGGCCAGCCTGGTCTACAGAGTGAGTTCCAGGACAGCCAGGGCTACACAGAGAAACCCTGTCTCGAAAAAAAAACAAAACAAAAAAGAATATCGGTTTCCAAACAGGGCATTTGCACCAACTCTGCCCTGCAGATGAAAGCACACTTGCCTCCTCCAACCCGGCTTTAAACAGCGAGCGAGCTGGCCTCCGTGCTTAAGGAAGCAGGTGCCTACTTCTGCCCCAAGATAAACCAACACCTCTGTGTTTATCTTCAACAAATGTGCCCAATTCACCTCAGAGAAAGTCTGTGGCATTTTGGCCTACCTTGAAAACCATTTAGGTTCTCTCTCTCTCTCTCTCTCTCTGTGTGTGTGTGTGTGTGTGTGTGTGTGTGTGTGTGTGTGTGTGTGTCTGTCTGTCTGTCTGTCTGTCTGTCTCTGCCTCTCCCTCCCTCTGCTCCTCCCTCCCTCCCTCTTCTAAATGTAATATTTCAGAATGTAGCCCCGCTTCATGGCGGCTTTCTCTCTGAAGCACCCTGTCCTTTGATACGGCTCCCTAGTGCCAAGTATCTGGTGCTAAGTTGAAAACCACTTCTTCATGTCCGCTGCCCCTTGGCATTACTACCTTGGCACAAACCTTCTGTGTTGCCTCAGGAAAGGCAGGACCTGGCTCCAGGGGATGCTTTCAGTTTGCTCTCGTTGTTTCTCTGGGTGGCCTGTCATCGCTGGTGCTGTGGCCTTTCTCGCTGTAGCTGTCTGGATCCTGTCTCAGCACGTCTGTCTGTCCTGGAGTTGCTAAGTGCCGCGTGGGTATGTGTGTAGCATCTTACACTGTGGTCCAGACTCCAGCCTGATGTCCTCTTATAATGTCCCTTTGCCACTTTGGTACTCAGTTGGCCAACTCGGAGGAGCGCTTAGACGAGTGCCCACGCCGGGCTGTGCCTACACCAGGCTGTGCCCACGCCAGGCTCTGCGTGTTTGTGGAAGCCTTTAGATGACCCCACTCTTGGCTGCCATCTGTGACCTTTGATCCCTGACTGAGGACACCGGTCCTCTTCTCTCACAGCCCCGCCTCCTCCTACCGGGCCACCATACTGAGTCTCGGCCACCTAGCTGTCCTGGTTATTACAATGCTTTCTCAGGTCTGTCTCCCACCCCATGCTTGCTGAGGAAGAGGAGGAGACACTTCTCCCTGTGTCTGTCCATGTTCCCGGCTGGGGCCTTGCCTCTGCTGGTGCTCTGGCTTTGTTTCCTAGCTTCTTTGGGGGGAATTTTTCTGTCATGTGCTATTGACGTACTGTGTGTGTGTGTGTGTGTGTGTGTGTGTGTGTGTGCATGCGCACACGTGCATGTCCCCGTCCCTGCAGGTTGGTAAATGCTGTTTTGATGGTAGAGCCGTCTGATGGTGGAAGGCTGTCTGGGAGACTGATTAGGCAAGGGTTCAGAGAACTGAGCAGCTGACGAATACCGTGAGTGCCCACCACACCTCTCACCCTGTGCAGACAGAGTCATGGAGGCTCACTGTGTTTCTGACCTCTGACAGCCTCCTGCGGTAGGCCTTCACTGTGCCTTTCACAGCCGTGTGCTGTCTCTTGCTTCATTGCTTCAGACTGATGGGTACAGTAGAGTCCCAGCTCTGGGTGGGGGCAGAGTGGTGTGGGCTTGTTCCCAGGCTGCTGTCCGTGGCGTGAGCTCACTCGGCTCCGAAAGGTGGTGAGCTCTCCTTAGGAAGGTTGTGCTGTAGTAGGCTGGGATGTCATGAACGTAAGCTTCGAGTCGCTGTAAGGAGTCCTAAGCACGCATACAAAGTGCTGGCCGCTAATCTCCCTTCTTACCCTGACTGAACTTAAGTAGAGCAGTTCCCCGGTAACTTGTGTACAAGCCATGGCTGGGAGCTCTTCCTCCTCACCCTCAGACTCCACCATCGCCTGAACGTTTGTCATTCCATCTTTCCCGTAGAGCCCTACTTGCTGTCCCTGGGGTCTAAACTGTGTACAATCTGTCATTGCTTTCTCCGATAGCTCTCCCTACAGCCGTTGGCCTCCCTTCCCTATAGCGAGACATCTGACTTCTCCAGCGTCGTCTTTTCTGGGGCATGGCCAGAGTCCTGGTCTACATGTCCCCAACTTCTCACTCCAGAGTGGGGATTCAGCCATCTGTCAAGGAAGGACGTCTGTCTGGCAGGACTCCTCTCTTTGCTGGTCCTTGGAGCTGGAGCTTCTGTTGGTAATGCTGATCCTGGCCGGCAGGTGGTGCCAGAGAGCCAGAGAACGGGTCCCTGACCTCTGACTCTAGCCCCAGGCCTCCAGCCATGCCGGTCTGGGGTTTTCTAAGGAAGCTTCGCCTCATTGTCCTGAGTAAAGTTAAGGGCCACATACTCAGGGGAGACAGAGACGGTGATGCAGAGCTTTGTGTGGCCTTTTTTTTTTTTTAATGGAAGGGCCACCAGGTTCTCAGACAAGGCCTGGGCACTGCAGGAGTTTAGGTTTAAGCCTTGCCCTGTGTAACTCCCTCGTAGTCAGCATCTTGTATATGTTGCTTTTCTGTCGGGTTTTTTTTTTTTTTTCTTTGCCTACTTAACTCTGATTTGCTTAAGACAGATTTTTGGGTTTGTTTGGTTTTTTTTTTAGAATTGTGCTGACTTTGTATACTGATTTTTAAAAAATGCTGTATACCGTTCAATAATTTTGGAAGCAGTAATAACCCTCAAGTGAGGGTCTGAATTGGGAATTACAGTCTTGCCTTTGACTCTTGACTATGGGTTTGATTAAATGGCTTTAGGTGAAGTTAGAGGCTGTTAGATTTCTGTCCCCTGGGCGTGTGCTTTCTTTTGAGGGGGCACTGCCTGATTAAATGAGCTGTCAGTGAGGCTCTGACAGCTGTGGAGACAGGCATGGATGATGGTGTCCCGGTTCCCAGGCCTAGCCGCTACTGTTTCAAGCACTGCAGTGTGGAGTGGGGGCGTGGGAGAGAGGTTCTGATTGGAGCGGTCTGAATAGAAGGCCTGGAAGTGAGGACGAGGCTAAGGCTTGAAGGTGGAGGAAGGCTCAGCGTTCCAGGCCTGGGCCACGGCATGTAGGAAGCAGTGCTGGGGCAGGAGCCTGTGAGGGTGTTACATCTGGAGCAGCTGGAGCAGCACAGGTCGCCTCATCCTGAACTATGCATGTGCGCAGCCCTGTCTGTACCACGTGTACCTGCTCATGACCTCTGCGCATGTGCCGTCATGTCTGTCGACGGAGCCCTTGCAGCGCCTCTGAGATTCTCTTCACTCTTCAGAGCCTGGGCCTCAGGGGCGGAGGGGTGCCGGTTTCCATGCTGCAGTGTTTGCTCCTCCCCCTCCCACCCCCGTTACGTCACCAGTGGCTTGACCGCTCTTCCTTGTCTCATTGCACGTGCCTAGTGCCCCGCACATAATTGATAGAACAGCTCAGTGGCAGAACCCTTGCTTAGCGTGTTTGTGACCATGGGTTTGATGCCACACCCTGCCGGGGGCTCGGGAGGGAGAATGGGGTGTGAGGCCACCTGGTGAGCTTCGTGCGTGTGACTATTTCTTACATTCTTACTGCCTAAAATTAAAAGTGTGAGTTCTTAGAGACCTCTAATTCTAATTTCTTAAAGATGTATGTATGTATGTATGTATGTATGTATGTATGTATGTATAGTATCTTAGAATAATAGGAAGGAACTGGGCATTGTAGATGAATGCTTAAACACGTGTGAATACTGCTCTCAGTAATAAGCAGCAAGCGGAGCATGGTGGCTCTGTCTGTCTGTCTGCATGGTGTCTCTGTCTGTCTGTCTGCATGGTGGCTCTGTCTGTCTGGACTGTCCTCGAGCAGCTGCCTCGACTGTGTAAATATAGGTCCAGTAGAATGGTCCTTTGTAAAACAGAAAATTAAAAAACAAAACAAAAACAAAGACATGCAACACATAAACAGAAACCTAAGCATGTATGAGTTTTTATGTGTGCATGTATATATGTGGGTGTACATGTGTGCTTATATTTGTATGTGTGTATGTGCATATGTGACTACATGTGTACATGTGTGAGTGTGTGTGTATATGTTTGTATGTGAGTGTGAGTGTATAATTAAGAAGCCCATTTATGAAGGAACACTCTCTAGGATTAAATGACATTTCCGTGAGGAACTCTAGACTTAGCCTATCTGCAGCTGCGATGGAGGCAGTGCTCCCAGCGCCAGGCTGCTGACTCCAGGAACTGGGCGGCAGAGTCTAGAAGGTTCCTCATTTGTTGCAGTTGGTTTGAAAAGCTTATGACCGGTGCGGTTTGTGATCTGAGACAGAAATCTTACCCATGCCAGGAACATGGACTTTTAGACATTCTCTGAATGTGTGTGCTATAAAATCCCGGTAGTTCTAGAGGTGACTTAGGGATGGAGAGAGCGGGAGGAAGGCGCTGGAGATGGATGCTGGGCCCTTGTCTCTGCAGGCGACGCGTCTAAGGAAGACATCGATACGGCGATGAAGCTGGGCGCTGGGTATCCCATGGGTCCGTTCGAGCTCCTTGACTATGTTGGACTGGACACTACAAAGTTCATCTTAGATGGTAGGCTTTAAATCCTTCTCTTTGCTTTCCCCACGGGGTCGAATTGGTCTCTTAGAACTAAAGGTTGTAATGTCAATCAGGAAACAATTACATGAATCTTAAGACTTTTCAAAATCCTGTCTTACCTAGTCCATTTTGTGTTACTGTGACCAAATGCCCGAGGTGGGATACTTTATAAAGGGAAAAAAAAAGTTGTGTGTCTCTTGGTTCTGATAGCTACAGATGTTCCTAGTGGCAAGACGATGCTCCTGACTTTGTCACAACATGCCAGAGATGCTAAGAAGCAAAACAGCCAAATACAGAAGGGTCTACGGTGTAGGTATAGGGTGGCCCTGGTTCCTAACTGTCTACCCTCTCAATAGTACTCTAGTCACTAGATTTGGCCCACCCCTGAGAAAATTATAAGTCCCCTTGTGTGGGTAGAGCCCAGTGAGTACCTTTCCAGGCCCCAACTCTTGAAGAAGGATCCACCCTTTTCCACGTGGCTACACTGAGAATTAAGATTTCAGCATGTCAGTCTTTGGGGAGCAGAGTGAGTTCAGCCGTAGCAGCAGGCTAGAGAGTCACGCTAATGGGCGGCCTAGAAGGAACGGAGCGGCCTGTGGCTGCTTAGCCGGGTGTCTGTGTTGAACCTTTCCTTTGGATCCAGCTCTAGATCTGTAGGTGTTTCTAGTATAACTCGGGCCCTATGCGCCCTTCAGTTCCCCCTCCAATAGGTGTGTCTTGAATAACCACAGTGCAAAACCAAAGTCAGGATGTTGACAGCGGTACACTGTGTCATACCATCGTGAGCCAACGTGTGTTACCCCCACTAAAAGCAACCTATTCGGATATTGTTTTCTAAGCATAATGGTGTTGAAGACGGCGCAAAAATAATGATTATGCTGGAATTCTGAAGTCGAATGTATTATCCTTCCCTGGCATCTCACCAAAAACCTTTAAATATTGGAGAGGAAAAGGGTTATAGTTGACTTAGAAAATCTGAAATTATATCAGACTGCAAAATACCTATGGGAACAACCCAGTATTTAGCATGGTTATGGAAAACTAGCTTTCCAGTTTCTATTTGTGCTCTTGGGTCGTTGGCCTTGGTTTGCAGGAAGTCCTGGATGGACTGCCCCTGCAAGGAGCCCCGCGATGGAGCTAGACTCCTAGCAGCACAGGCAACTAGTGTCGTGCCCACTGTAGGGTCAGTGTTGGCTGTCCCCATGAAGTTTGCCTTATGACTCTGTCATGCAGGCCTGCATGGGTTCTGTGCCCCCAAGGCGTGCCCTGTGGATGTCAGAACCAAAGTGAACCTATGTCCTTCCTCTCAACAGGGTGGCACGAAATGGATCCACAGAATCCCTTATTTCAGCCCAGTCCTTCCATGAATAATCTGGTGGCTCAGAAGAAGCTGGGCAGGAAGACCGGAGAAGGATTTTACAAATACAAGTGATGCTTCCCCCAGCAGTACCTCCAGCCAGCCACGGGCCAAGGATGAGCGCACTGTGGGTGGGGGTTCGAGGCCTGCCGAGGGCTGCTCAGTGGGCTCTTCCTCACAGTCTCTCTGAAGTCATCTTTTGACTGGTTGCAGCAATGGGGTGCCTCCACTGAGTTCTAATTCTCTAGTTTAGTCTGTTCTCTGTGAATTTTTCTGAAAAGCATTCATTATACCCTTGGTGCCTTGGAGCAAACATCTTTTTTTTTTCTGAACCTTGCTACTTTTTGTAAAAAAAAAAAAACATTGCTTAGACTCATGCACTCGTGTCTTCTGAAAATGAGTACGCCGTGTTTGTTGGTGTTGAACCCCAGGGCAGGAGCCATCGTGCCTACAGATAGACGCTTCTAAGGGCGGCAGCCGGTAGCACCCGAGGCCTCGCCTGCCCGGGAACATTTGCGGCCTGCAGCCTGTAACTTGCAGCCTGCAGCCTCGAGCCTTAGCCTATATTCTGGGCCTGACAGAAAATGTTCTTTCTCTACCCCTCATCAGAACAAGACTCCTAGAGTGGTGGGCTCTACCTGTGAGCTTGGTTCTTGGGGAAAGGCCCGTCTTTGTGGCCATTGAGATCTTAACCATCTCTGTCTGTCCCTTTCTTTCTTCAGGAGAAATCAGTGTTATGAAGTACCTATGAATTGACTCTACTAAAATGAAATCTTTTGATGTGTAAACATTGGAATGGGAATAAATAAACTTACATAACTTAAAAGCATAAAATGCTTAAGTAATTGTGAACACGGGCTCGACCTCTCTGACCTCTGGCTGGTACTGAAGCGACAGCTCAGGCGGGAGAAGTGGGGGGCATGTGTGTGAGACCGGTCTGGGCCTGTGTCTGTGCCTGCCCCTTCCACATTTCTTACCAGTAAAATAGTCATAAGGGCACAAAAGAGCGGTTTTTAAGAACATCTGTTTCTTCTTTGCCAACAAAGTCAAATAACGTAACATAAGATTCTTTTAATCATTGGGTTGACAGAGTGTCTTCCATGATAGAATGTGGAGTTGGAAAGACATCTGAAGCCCTGAGGTCCAGTGGCTTCATTAGCGGAGAGCTTAAGGGATGCGTCCAAGGTCATCAGATGTTTAGTAGCAGGTTCCGGATTAGATCTAGATGTTTGAGGATAAAGACGAAAGAATGAATCGGAAAATGTCAAATCTCAACTTGCAGATAGTTCGACACCAGAACAGGTACTTGTTTTCGTACGCAGGTCATAGTTCCATCAGGATATTTTTGTTTTTCTTTTTTCCTATGTTGTACATGCTACAAGAGAACTTACATGTTTTCAATGCTCTCAGTGTATGACAGTGTGAAAATGCGCGCACACCTAGTGCATTTCTGCCCAGCGGCACACCAGAACCTGGCTGATGCTGTTCTTAGGTAGTGCCTGGTCCCCGGAGGGAAGCTGTGTCAGGGCGTCTGCCCCACTGTCCTTGGTCACCTGTGGCCTCACAGCTTGGTCTCAGGCCAGCTCTAAACCTTTGCTGTGACCCCTGGCCCACAGGCTTCAGTTTGTCACCCTCTGACCAGAGTCTACAGAGGATGTGGGCACTCACCCTGAAAAGGGACAGACACTTTCTTTAACTGTTAAGTTTTAGGAAAGAGAGCGCGAGCACTTGGTAGTGCCCCGCCTGTCCTCGGCTCCCAGGGTCAGGAGGACAGAGCACTGTTTCTGGATGGTCCTTTTAAACGCACGTTGATCTGGCCAGACGCTCAGAAGGCTCAGCCAGCCCCTTGGCTCCTTTGCCATTGTATAATATCTTTCCTATGCATTCTGTTCTGGGGGATGGACCAGGAAGGATTTGGAACCTTATCCTCTTCTGGAATTAGCACTTGGGGCGTGGTCTCCTGTGCCCTTCCGTGGCTCTGCCTGAAAATCAGCCTTAGTGGGACTCCTATCCCTAAGCTTTCTTACCTGCTTTTTGGTCACCCTTGGTGGGGACGAGCCTGGTTCTCAGCCTCTAAAGTTGCCTCGTAATGGCAGTATGAATCTTTTATAGCATCTGAAAGCCAATACCAGATTTTAGGTTAAAACAAAAAACACCAAAACCAAAAAACCATGTTCCTTCTAAAACTCCTCGGTGACATTAATTCATCCGACAGAAATGAAAATTTCAAAGGAAAATTTTTGATTATTTTGCAAACATGCTACAGAACAAAATCTATCTTTTAATGTCCGTAAGATTTATTGTTATTGTTAATAACAGCAGCAGAGGGGGAGACATTGTTTAACTTGCTGGCACTGGGTTTGAGGTCTGTTTCTAGGGAACTGTTGATTGATGGAGCGGCAGGTCACGGGGAAGCAGGTGTTGAATCTGAGGAATGCTGGCATTAGCCAAGTGTGGGGTGGCACATGCCTGTGATCCCTGAACTTGGCAGGTGGAGACAGGATGATTGTGAGTTCCAGACTGATGTGGGCCAGCCCACAAAGCCACTCAAAACCTTTTATGAAGGGACTCGTCACTGAGTTCTGAGATGGTTACATGTGGCTGAGGTCAGCTTCCAGGAACTCGTTTGAGATTGGGCTGGTTGCAGCTGAAGACAGTAAAACCCGTATTTGAGTGGCCACTTCCACACCAGCACACGCTGGTGGTGATCGCCCCTGGTGCCGTAAGATGTTCTTACACTCGACATGGGCTTTTGCCTTGTCTTACCTTAATTTTAATCCCCGTGACATTTCAACCTAAGTAACTAAGTCTATTAAAAATACAAGGTGTGGCTGTAATTCCGTGGGGAAATTTTTCTGGCTAACGAGCATTGGGGAAAAATAAATAGTAATTAAAAATATTTGAGCGATGGCATCATCGCTATGGTCCCTGTTATCCCCCTGCCTGGAGACAGAGCCCCATGTGTCCCGAGCTGATCTCAGACTCCATAGGATAACCTTGAACCTTGATCTTACTGCCCCCGCCCCCCTTTGAGTGCTGGGAACCGAACCCAGGACATAATGTGTGCCTCACAAACACTCTGCCAATTGAGCTAGAACACCATACTTTGAAAGAACCCATTTGGTTGTGTCCTTTTTTTTTTTTTAACGATCATGTGGTCATCATGATCACAGGGTTTTTCCTATCTGTTTTGTCACCTTTTCTTAGTCATGCTGTTGAGATGACAAAGAAGGAAGGTTTCACCACTGAAGCTAGCGAGCGCTGTCCAGGGCACTGACGCTGGCTTTATTTGCATCCACCAGTCATAGCTCTGGAGGGTTGCTAGTTCTCTTCACGCCTTGGGCTTTGGGAGGACCCAGATGGCTTGTAGACTTCAGCCTCACGTTGCCCGAGTAACCCAGAGAGGGGTTCTCATCTCCATGTATCTTGAAAGGTGGACACTGTATTGGAACCTTTCCTTGGGGATGCTAATGGTCAGATCGCAAAGGATAATGCATGTCCTGATGAGTGCAGAGAGGTGTACAGAGCCATGGGCAGTCATGCTCATGGTTTGAGTTTGACTTTGGTCAAGGACAGTCCCTGGCTTCGGGCTGGAATCTGCTGTTTGGACATAATAGGGAAGTAGGTTAAAGCAGAATTTTTATCCTAGGGTGGAGAAGCTCAGTGAAGGTTAAGTTCATTGTTCCTCCAGGTCTAGGAATTCCTGAATTAAGCAGGTGACCCACCCAGCTGCCGGAGCAGTCAAGATGAGGACCTCCAAGAGAAGCTAGACAACTTCCACAGGAACTCAACCCGGAGTCTGGGGAGAAGGGTTTGCCCAAACTGTTAAAAGGTCTGGTGCCATTAAAGTTTCCGGCCTCGATCAGTGAACATTGTCCTGGCCCTTATTTCTTTTCGCACCTTCCCTATCCATCCCTCAGCTTCTGTTCCAGCAACCCACTTCGTAATAGCTGCAGGCAGCTATGGAACCCAGCAGAGAGGCCCACTGGAGAGGAAGCCACTGGGTCCCCACAGCCCTGAGTGCTTTATATTTAGGGAATGAGCTCCTGGGCCTCCTGGCTCCTACTCGATTTCCACAGCTACCCGGGAAGGGCTGGAGGAAGAAGGAGCGGCTGTCATTTAGATGAGTTACATTTTACCTACAGGGACTAGACTCCGCAGTTTAAGACCGCAAGGGAAAGGTTGAAGCTTTCTCAAACATCTAGACATGCACACACATGAGGTAGTACATGAACGTTGTCCTACTGTGTTGTGGTTTTATTTCTTTAAAATTTTCTATGTATGTGTGGGAGTGTCTTGTCCACACGTGTCTCTGCTTTGCTAGTGTGCTGTGCCTTCGGAGGGAGGAAGAAGGCATCATTACCCTGCATCTGGATACGCAGATGCTTGGGAGTCACCCTGGTGGTGCCCAGAATCAATCTCTGGCCTTCTGCAAGAAGAGCCGGTGCTTGTAAACATTGAGCAGTCTCTCGTGCCCACGCACCTATTGAATTTTCAGATAACACTGGGTGAGCTGCTTAGGGTTTCATGGGGACAGAACTGTGGGCGTGAGACCCCAGGAGGCCTATTTAAACAGGGGGGAGAGCAGGATTGTCCTTAGTGTCCACACTAACTCAGGCTGATGTTGACTTATATTTTAGGGGGATTTGACACTGTAATGGCTTCACACAGAAGTCTATGTGTGGAGGGGAAACCCTCCAGGTCAGAGTGCTGGTTCAGGCCTTTGGGGTCCCTGGGGACTGTGGGGCATAGATGCTGTCTCTGGGTCTTGGTAAGATGCTTCAACCTCATTTTTGTAGGTGCCCATGCTGGAACGTCTTGCCAAAGTCATGTCCCGTTCTCGGGTGAACAGGCATTATGGGAAAACCTCCAGTAACTGCCTTTGCTGGCCTCACAGAAACATCCACCAACTCAGAATTAGCAGGTGGAGATGCTGAAACAAAATAAAACCGGAGGAAAACCCAGAAAACCGAGTTTTCTACGTAGGGAGGTTTGGGTGGATGAACTGTCCTGCCTCATTTGGGATCTGTCAGTTTTGAGGGCCCTTGGCCTCCCTCTTAAAGCTGTGACTAGGCAGGCTGAGAGATTCTTCCCTCTACCCAGAGGCTTACAATAGGACCAAAGAAGACAGCAGAGACCTCCTGCCCAGGGCCACAGTCCTGTCGCTGGTAGGCCTTTAGGGTTTGCACACATCTGCTTCATTGGAAGGCCAGCTGCTCCTCTTCACGTGACCTCACGGTGGATATTTGAAGTTATGCCTGCGAGAATCACAGGCCCAAGGAAAGCTTGCTAATACCTATAACTTTTGCATTACTTGTTTTTGAGATGGGATCTTTCTGTGTAGCCCTGGCTGGTCTCAATCCTACTACATAGATGAGGCTAGCCCACTTTGGGCAGTCTTCCTGCTTTAACCTCCTGAGCTATTGAGATTGCTGTGTGCAGCAAACCTGTCTGAATGCACTTTCTTAAGCCTTGGGTGAGCACAGTTAGGTTGGGGATGGTTTTTACTGGAATAGCAATGCGTGACACCCTTGAATTTGAATCAAAAGGATTCCAACTGCTGTCAGGGGCAGCAGTTCACGGATGTGATCTGCTGTTCGCAGCTTCCTCCTCTTCTGAGACCCTCTGTATCCCAGTTTCTGGTAACACTTGACATCACATCTCTATTGGCTGAAGACCTCATCCAGTCTGAGATGCTAGTCTATCAAGGGGAGGGTGGGGAAGAAGGGAGAGAGGGAGAGAGAGGGCAAGAGAGAGCGAGAGAGACAGAGACAGAGAGAGACGGAGACACCAGGGCTTGTTTAATGTTCTGAAACAGGTCTTGGATTTAGGTAGACCTGAAGGAAATTTCAGACACAGGCTCAGGGTTTTTAGCTGATGCTCTATCTGCACAATGATCTAACCAAACATACTTTTTTAAGCAGCAGCATGAGCTTAAAACAGCAGCTTCAGGATACCCAAGAAAACAGTGGCATCTTTAGCATACTCTACAGAAGTTAGGATCTCGTTCCTCTGGGAGTGGTTAGATGTTCACTCACAACTCCTACCCGAAAGCAGTTCAGGTTCATGAGTAGAGGTCGTTCAGGTTCATGAGTGGAGGTCGCAAGGGGCAGCAGCTCTCAAAGCTCCCTGGAGCCTGGAATAGCAGTGTTCCTTGGAGGTCGCAAGTTTAACTCCCTGCCGATCACTAGTTTCCCATTGGCTCTTTGGTGTAAAGTCTCTCCCTGGGCTATGGGCGGTTTGCTGTACCATTGCTCTGTGCTGTGAGGTTTACATTTCCCCTCCTGTTGGGATTATCCATTGTCTTACTTCTTCTAAAGGGAAGCCGCACAAATGTCTTCTTTCTGCGGCTTCGCAGAGGTTGCTACATTGTTGCAGCTTTGGACGGAGCTGTGGGAGAAAAACTGTTTGCATTTGGACAGCCATAGTCACGAAAACGTTACAAGGTCCCTCCCAACTGGACTGGTATTGACAGTAACCTGGCAACCAACCCAATGGAAACAGGAGGGAAACGCCCATTTCTAAGGATGGTTGTGCTGTGACCTCAGGCAAGGCGAGGCTCCCAGAAAGGCTGTGCTTTGTGTTAGCTGCACATCAAACAGAAGTGGCCAGAAGAATCTCTCCAGCCACGGGCAACTTCTGTAATCTGTCTCTTGGAGCAAGGAGATCCCTGATTCTCCTTCCCTAGTACAAATGCCTCCAGAAAGCAGATTGGCAGAACGGCTGGGAACAACGGACCTTAGCTGTATCTTTGATGAACCTATTTCCCAGACTCAGAAGAGATTCCGTCATCCTCCCCAAGAAAATAGCCCCCCACGTTAGCTTTTGTAGCTCACTCCCCAAGTGATCAGATCACCATGGCAGAGTCAGACGGACGGCCTTGAACCACCTATGTTAAGATGATCCCCGAATGAACGGCCGAATATTAAACCTTTAGAACAAGTAGGACCCCGGAACATAATACTTTTTTTCCTGGTTCAAGTTTAGGATTGAATGAAGAGGAATTGGAAAGGTTCCAGAGGCTCGTAATGAAAATGATTAAAGGCCGGATGATGAAAGCCACAAGGACTCGGGATTACTTAGCCTGGAGAAGAGAAATTTGAGGGGTGATTTAGTGGCAATCTTCGAGTGCAGAACGCAGAGGGTTATTACAAGCACGGGAGCCAGCTGTTGCCCAGCTGTATGCATGAGAATTTCAGCGAGGGATTTCAGTTAACCAGTGATACCAAACTTGAGTGAAAGAATGTATGTGGTTGCTGCTAAACCAAATAGTGATGTGTACTAGTGTAAGGACGGGTCACGGGGGAAGCTATGGGCTAAACACTGAGACAGTTTCCACTCTGAGGAGATGGACAGGGAAGGTGACCTCTTTCACCACTTGGGCCCTGGGATGTGTGTCACGTGAGCCTCCACACCAGTGCTGGAATCTGAGTGGAACCTATGACATGCCAGGAGAAACCCACAACCGAGAGGCTCTGACCAGGCGTGGCATCTGTGCCTGGCACGGGAGAGGAGATGCTGGGGTCTGCAGGCCTGGCAGGCTGGGGTTGTCCTGTGCGCTCACAGGGTCGTTCTGACAGGGGCTGCTCCTGAGCCCCACCGAGTCCCGGCCTCGGGTCCAGTTCACCGCCGACTCGCAATTCTGAGCAACTTTATTCTTAATAAAATGACACTTTTAAAAAAATGTTTTATTACAAAGCTTCTTTTTAAAAAATGCTCAGCATGTTAACTCAAACTGGAATGACAAACGTTAAGATGACAAGTCTGGGGCAGAGGCTGTGCCTTGCTACTTAAAAAATAACAGGTACGTCAATGCTCCTTTTAACAACTGGCATAAATTCCCACTAATCGGCTAATAAAAACAGATACAAATACAGAACATTTAAAGAAAGAACAATTCAAGTGCTGGGCTTTTTACAGGAGTGAAAGGAAAGAAACAAAAAGGTCCACTGCAAATAGGTTCGCTCAAAGGAGATGTTAAGGTCGGTTGTTATTTAAAAAAAAAAAAAATCAGAAAACTAAGTGAGACGGGCTGCCAAACAAGACCTCCAACAAGAGTGGGTTTGGCTATCTGTTTAGCTTCATCAGACACCTCACAGGGCAGAGGCCACTGTGTATCACAGAGGAGCCACTTACTGGACAAGATCTCTCAGGACTTAAAAAAATAAAAATAAAAAAAAAATAAAATAATAAAAAAAATTTTAAAAAAGGCTTCTTTTCATCTTGTTTTTATTTCAAACTCTTCCAGACCTATGAATTTTATTTAAAAGCTCAGAGCTAGCAAAATATACAAGAAAAATAAAAATTAAAAAAAAAAAAAGGTAAAATTCAAGTTAAAAAAAAAAAAAGCAAACACAAACTTGATCCTTTTGTATTGTTAAATAAAAACTTGGAGAGCTAGGAAAATGAAGACAGGAACAGGAGGAGTCTTCCACAATTCTCACGCCAGGGTGCGGTGCCTGCTCTGGCAGCTGGCTCTAGTGGCACGGACAAGGCCAACACAGGCAGGGTACTGTCTGTCCTTGCTGAAGGGTGACAGGTCTGCGCGGACGATGCTCGAGAAGGTCACAGAGACTGGAAGCAATGCTGCTCAGTGGGCAGGGCCTGCTAGCCTTCTCATGGGCTTTGAAATTTTTTTTTTCTTTTGCAGAAACAACCGTTTTCGGCTTTCTTTCGGAAGTCGGCGCTTGCAGTAGACGGAAGGAAGGGCTGGCAGTGACTGGGTCTGCGGGTCAGCGCTAGCAGTGACCTCAGGGTAAAGTTGCTGTCAGTGTTCCTTGGGGTCAGCCGGGCAAGCTGTGGAGACAGTCTGGGTTTTCAGCAAGCTTCCATCTCCAGGAGAGGGCCTGGGGTCGCTGCCTTGGCTTTACACGTTGGGAATGAGCTTCTTTTGCCACCTCGAGAAGGAACAAATGAAAGGTTGTTAACGTGAAGTTGCCACAGGCCTTTAAGAGACTGTACCTTCTATTAACAGGCAGCAATGCCTGACCAAGATTACGTCATCCATCTCCTTACGTTCATGTTGGCTAAAATGGATGGCTGGGTGCCAACCAAAAACACCCCTCAAATATACCCCAGGTTAGATATTTTTTTACTTGGCTTTGAATATGTATGCAGAGGTATGACATGCGTTTAAAGAGGTGGGTCTTAGTCAAACAAACAAACAAACAAACAAAACCTTGTTTGAAAAAACATCAGTAGATAGAGCTAGACAGGGACTGGAGAGGAAAGCAGGAGCCAGGGCAGGGGAGGGCCTGAAGTTTTAGTTCACTGCAGACAGCCATCGCAGGATTCTACACAGCACCAGAACATTCCAAACGGCCAACATGCTGCAAACTCCCATCCCACAAGCCCCAACACACCCAGGATATACTGTCAATTCTTATGGTCCAAGGGGGTGGGAGCACCTCCATTCTCAAGATGACTCCATCCACATAAACCAAGAAATTTACTCTTAGTCTCAAATGAATTACTTTGCAAGTAATTTAAAATAACGATGCTTTTCAAAGCCAAGAAGCCCTAGTCCCCAAGGTTTAAGTAACCTGAGATTTTACCAGTCGATTAAAGGTCAAAGAATAAGAAGCACTGCAATGCTAGAAATGTGAAATCTCCAAAGATTTACAATTCCTACTGTGCAAAACTAAGCGTTTCCTACTCAACAGAAGAACACGCTGTTCGCTCGCAGATCTTTGTTGTCAACTGAGTAACCTGTCAGTCCTTCACACAGGAGGATCAAAGGCTACAAGAGGCCAGGCCTTTCCAGTGAGAGAAACAGGTCTGGAGTGTGGCCTGGGCGTAGGCTCCAGAGGCCCCTGTTTACTTGGCGTTTCTGCATGAAGGATGTTCAAAGCCTTGGGCCAAGCTGCTCTTCCTGGGCAGCCTTCCTGAGTCTGTGACAGGAAAATATTGTTTGCTAAGAAGGTAGTGCCTTGAAGTCCTAGGCTGCTGGCCCAAGCCAGGCTGCTGGGGATTAGATCTGAATGACCACAGGGAGCTGAGGGTGTCTTCTACCATGGGCGACAACCTGTCCAGCTACGTCTGTCCCCAACCCCAGTTGTAGGAACTCTTGCTTTGACTCTAATTCTAGATCAGAGCCACACCCTTCTCCTGCCTGCCTATCTTACCTACAAGCCCTGCTCTTCCTTGAGTCTGGAGTTGGCTTCAGCTATAACAGTCAGGACATAAAATCATGACTGCCTAGAGAGTCATGCTCCTCACAGACAGAATCTCCTCATCTCCTAATAGTCATTCTTTCTTACACACGAATGCTTTGGTTGTCTTTGCTTTACTGTCGTGTTGCCCTGTGACTGCCCCAGACAAGTTGGCTGTCCTCAGAGGTCCCCTGCATGGCGGCCTACCAGGCCGGGGTTACATTCCTGACAGGAAACTGTCCTGAAGAATGTCAAAGAGCCACCTTGACTGTCATTGGCCACTCAGTTAAAATACAGGGGCATCAGGGGCCAACCTACTCTAATTCTCAACGGGAGAAACGGGGCCCTGAGAGTGTTGTTTTACAGATACAAAATGGGTCAAATCAAAATCCCTTTGAAGAAACCGAGCTCCAGAGATGGGAGTCTTGCTGTGGTGTGCAGTGGGGCTGGGCTGCTTGCTGGAAAGGGACAAGGCGCCGAGCTCTGAAGCCTCTCTGGGCAATCAAGTCCCCAGCATCAAAGGAAGCCAGCGGCTCTCTCTTACGGATGTTAAGGCCAGTGCCCTGCCGTGTGGCCATCTGTGCCAGCACAAAATACAACAGAATACACAAAATACAACGCCCTACACACCCCTGAACACGGCTGCCTTCCTTAAGTCACCTCCAGTCTGACTGAGCGCCTCTCTACTCAAGGGGAGCCAAGGCCTCACCTGGCTTTGTGAGGAGCCTGGACGGAAAGGGCAGACCCTGAAGGCTCCTGGCAGATGAACTGGACTGACCCCCAGAGACTGGGTTTCTGGTATAAAACTGAGAGACATGGAGGGGAGGGAGAGGCAGGAGAAGGCCCCAACTCTATGAAAATGCATGCAGAATTCTATTAAAGGTCTGGAGACGCGGGCAGGCCAGCCCCTCCTCCCATCCACCTTCTCATGGGAGAAGCTGGTACCCCTGGCCACCTGGGCTTGGCCAAGCTGTACATGCTAAGACCGGGGTAGCAAGGAGGGTCTCTAGGGACAAAATGTAAACCCTCATACGCTTGACAACACACTCAGAACTGCTAAGCAACCAAAAGCACTGAATTGGGACTCCTCCCAACTTTCCCCATTCCCCCACCCCACGCCACCCCAGACCATCCCACCCCTGGCTACATGACACCAGGCATTACCTCAGGAAGTTAAGACCTGAATGTGCATTCAGTTATGACATCATCTTTGGGGAGAGGGTATTAGAAATTAGTTTTGTGAGGGTGAAAAGATGTTTTAACTGCAAGAATCACCAGCGATTCTCTGCCCATTACGGCAAGCGGTGGACTCCTGCATTTACGGCAGGCGGTGGACTCCTGCGTTTACGGCAGGCAGTGGACTCCTGCGTTTACGGCAGGCAGTGGACTCCTGCGTTTACGGCAAGTGGTGGACTCCTGCGTTGGGCAATCGGGTGTGTGGGGAGGGCGACTGGGTAGGATTCCAGGGCAGGAGTCAAGCACGGCAGGGCCGTCTAGCCCGACTATCTTCAGAGGAGACTGAGACAGATCGTGCTGTGACGGGGCCCAAGGTGACCCTGGTAGCCAATCCCTGGGCGTTCTGCTTCTATATTGCCCTCGCCTAACTGACTTGAAGGTGACTGCACCTGTCAGAAGCTGGCACTGGGAAAAACTTCAAGCAACAGTTTCATACTGCTATGATGTCTCACGTATTCATCTCACGTATTCGTAGAGGAAACCAAGGCCCAGGAGGGGCTGAGCTCAATACTCTTCCCACCATGCTTTGCAAGTGCATTACCATTCTCTTTATCCTTCCTGCCTTCTCTGTCCACCACCAGGCAACAGCACCTTTACCCTGACAATGGGCTCCACATCGAGAATACCGAGAATACCGTAGCTTTGCCCAAGGTGTCAGGCTGTTTGAGAGGAGCACGGCAGTCAGTAAAGAAATCCCATCCCCCTCCGAGCATTCGCTCTAACCTGGCGAGCCTGGCTCTGGGTCCTTGGCTTTAAGACAACTTGGGGTTTGGGAAGAAGGAAAAATGGAAACATGCAGTCAGCAAGTTGGATGCTTTTTTTTTTTTGTTTCTGCAGCTGAATTAGTCCTTAGCTCCACACTGTGCATCCCTGACCACAGAGCTGTGGGAGGGAGTCAGGAAGGGGTCCACAGCCCTGGCTTTGGATCCAGATTAGACCCAGGCAGGGTCCTAGTTCACAGCTTTCCCCCACGAACTGCACGATACTTTGTATCAAGGTGACTAAGGCAGCCCTGGGACCCATCAGCAAGGCTGCAGGGCAGTCGGCCTTCAATACATGCATACAGAGCTGCCTGGCCTTTGAGGTTCCGTGCCCTGTGGGGAGACTGCAGCTCCAGGGTCTGCTGGATCTACGATCTGCAGACACATTTAGGACAAGTTGTATATTGGTGGTTCTCAACCTTCCTAACACTGTGACCCGCTAATGCAGTTCCTTCTGTTGTGGTGACCCCCAACCACAAAACTATTCTGTTGCTACTTCATAACCGTAAATCTGCTACTGTTATGAGTTGTAATGCAAACATCTGATACGCTGGGTATCTGATATACAACAACCCCCGTGAAAGGGTCTTTCACCCCCCCCCCCCCCCCCCGCCCAGGAGTCACAACCCACTCGCAGGTTGAGAACTGCTCCAGAGAAAGGTTCAGAGTTAAGAGAACATCAAAGCCCTGTTTCATTTCTGGAGCCCAAAAGTCCACCTTTACATGCTCTACCTAGTCCACATTTCCTCATCTTGACAGAAGTTCACCTAGAGAGGGAAGAGGCTAACTTCGTATAAAAATGAGTCAACAGGATCCACATGTGCTTCCTTTCCGCAGCGTAAGTTCATGGAGTGCGGAGAAGTGGCATACACTCGGAATAAGAAGACCCCCCACAACCCACAGGCCTGAGTCAGACTGTGATCCATCCAGGCCTTGAAATCCCCATCTTCCTTTACTGGGAACTCACTGGCATGCCCTCGTTCCTCATCTGTAAGAAGCAGGTGCAGCCTGCCCTTGCTCCTGGTGCACTGAGGGATGGAGGGAGAAACCTGAGTTACAGTGCCTGGTGCTCTCAAAGGGACAGTGAGCCTCAGCTACCGCTTTGGGACTAAAAGCGCATGTGTGAACCCCACCACGTTGCTCAGCAGACACTGTGGGAGGGCAACAGCCTGGGGTTCCTCAGCGCCACCTCCCAAGGCTAAAAATGTGGGATACACAGGCTATGAACAGAGAATAGAGGCTGCCCCACAAACGGGACCAAGACTAAGTACTGAGGAAGCAAGAGGATACCGTTTATGACATTTCTGGTGTAAAATAAAGAGCAATAGGGTATTTCTGGGTACAGAATGTCTTCTAAAAAGACTGGTAGCCAAGAAGGCTGAGAGGCAGAACCCAAGTGTTTCAGACACTCAGAAAATACCTAAGAGCTCATTGAATATCGATCAAGTCAGAGCTGAATTAAAACCAAAAACGTGCGCGTCTTGCTTTCTGGACTTTTCTGTCATGCGGTATATGAAGGAACCAAGTCTCCGGAGGCAGGAGCCTAGTGACAGTGCAGCTTCAGGTATGGAGAGCAGCGGGGGAGTTTGTATCCCAAGGAGCCACAGGGATGCCATGAAATTCACCCACAAACCCAGCACATTTTGCATCATCTACACAGCATGCTGGCACCTCTAAGTCAGGACTCTTGACTTTGGACTTTTCATTATTCAAATAAAGTTCATTTTTTGATTCTTCAATCCCAACCAAGTCACAGGATGCACACACTCCAGACAGAAAGGAGTCATTCCACATCGCAAGGAAAGTGACAGAAAAACCAAAGAATTAAAAAATTTCAAATATTGCTTAGAGTCATTTACAGTAACGCCAAACCATCACACTCCGTGTGGCGCATACCATAGCGCACTCACGAAGGGCTAAGAAATGTCAGTGCACTGCGTTGAAAGCAGAATTACACTTAAAGTGGTTCTGTAAGCACGTGTTTTATGTGTATTGGTGTTTGACTGCATACATGTCGCCTGGTGCATGACAGAGTCTGGAAGATGACAGATCCCCAAGAATTGGAGTTACAGGTGTTGGTGAGCTGACGTGTAGACTCTGAGAGTTGAACCCAGTCCCCTGGGGGACCCAGCAATCTTAACGGTTGTAACCCCCCAACTTCCTTAAATAATTGATAAAAAAATCCATGCCAGGCGGTGGTGGTACATGCCTTTAATCCCAGCACTTGGGAGGCAGAGGCAGGTGAATTTCTGAGTTTGAGGCCATCCTGGTTTACATAGTGAGTTCCAGGACAGCCAGGGCTATACAGAGAAACCCTGTCTCAAAAAACAAAAAACAAAACAAAACAAAAAATAAAATAAAATAAAAAATCCATGTTTGGAGCTGTGGGTGTTTCACAATGGTAGCACCTATGAGAGCTTCTGTCGTTGCGAGATAAAACACCATAACCAAAAGTAACCCGAGGAGGAAAGGGTTAATTTCACCTCCCCTGCCCAAGCCCTGGCCATCACCCTGGGAAGTGAGGGAAGGAGCTGATGCAGAGGACTGGAAGTTCTGCACAGCAGCTTGCTCCTCCCTCCTGGCTAGTTCAGTCTGCTTTCTTGCACAATCCCGGACAAGCCCCCAGGGGCGGCCCCTCCCCCAATGGGCTGGACCCTCCCACATTAATCACTAATTAGGAAAAGGGTCCTCAGGCTTGCCCACGGCCAATCTTATGGAAGCATTTTCTCAGTGGCATTATTCCCTTTTCTCGGATATCTCTAGCCTGTGTCAAGTTGACAAAAACAAAACACAACAAAACAAAATGAACCAGGCTGCCTAGCGTGCACAAAGTTCTCAGTTCTAGTCTTAGTACTGCACAAAAAGTTTTGATAGTTAAGGCGATAAGACTTGAGGTTTCAGCAAACTCTGATACTCAGAAGGTGGCACTTCCATAACTCCAGGTACCCCAGTGAGAAAAGGATTCTATTAAAATGTGTCTAAAGCAATTCCTTATTAGACATTATTTTAGTGTGTCAGTGAAAGTGCAACTCAATCCATAAGTATTGGGGGCAATTCTAGATACCACGTCATCACAAGGAAGGTTTAGTGAATTCCCGTTCATCTCTTCATGCCCAGTTCAATATATTAAATATTTGTTTCTAGCATATGGGTGCTTTGTCCACATGTAGGTGTGTGTGCGCCTGGCACCTCAGAGGCAAGAATGGTCTCTGGGTGCTCAGAGACTGGCGCTGCAGAAGGCTGTGAACTGTCAGGTAGGTTCTGGGAACTGATCTCAGTGTCTGGGCCTCTGGAAGAGCAGCCGCTGTTCTCAACCACGGAGCCATCTCCACTGGCTCCTCGGTTAGGTTCAGCTGACCAGTGGATCCTGTTGCCAGCTGAGTTCTATTTCCTATTCTCTGGCCCAGCAGTGAAATCGCCCTTGGTTCTGCCGGATGGTTATGTAGGTCAAATACAGGCTCTTCTGGTACAGTTGCCCCTTGGTACCCACAAAAGGTCCTTGGCAGTCACACATGCAATAGCACATATCTGCATATAGCTTTTTTATGTCCTTCCTGTGCTACAAACCAGCTCCACATTGCTTCCAGTACTTAACGCGATTCAAGTGCATGCAAAGGTTATTTCTCTGCATTGTTAAGGGGACAGCATGATGAACATGTCTGCCACACATGTGACTGTCACAGGTTCAGCCTCACTGGGAGCAGATGAGAAGGAAGAATGATGTTCAAGAAGGCTGGATAGGCTCACTGCAGGACGGTCCTACCTGATATCACTCTCAGAGTGGGCACAGTGCTAAATGTGTACCAGAGACCACGTTTTGCTTTTCGGAACTTTCTGAAGTTATCCCCAGGGTCTTTTAACTACAGCCCCCCCCCCACACACACACACATACACACTGCTGTGGATGCCAAGACTTAGAGGTCTCTGACTGTGCCTTTCAGTATGCAAAAGCATCCTGTCACACAGATGACTATGGTGGTTTAAGCAAGAGACGTCTTCCAGAGTCTCAGCATCTAAATTCTCAGTCCCCACTTAGTGGGACTGTTTGGGGAAGGCTTAGGAAGTGTGGTGTTGGAGGAAGTATGTCACTGGGGCTTTCAGATTAACCGTTTCTAGGTCACTTGACTTCATGCTTGGGGTCCACGATGTAGGCCCCTCAGCCATCTTGCTTGCTGCTTTCTGCCGTGTATGCCTGTCATGGTGGAACCATACGCCCAAATAAACTCTTCTATAAGCTGCCATGGTTATACTATGTAATAATATCATAGCAACAGAAAGCAGCTGAGGCGCTGACCGCAGGCATCCTGGACATGGGGGCCGCCTTTGAAGACCTACAGTTTACGCCACGGCCACTTTAACCACATTGCCAATTATGTGACCGTCTCTATGTTCAAACTGTGTGACCAAGCCTGTCCAAGGGCTGAACTTCCTGAGGAACATGACAGTCAAGGGGTGGCCCCGCTACAGATTCTCTAAGATGGTTCCGCTCATCCGTGACAGCCATCTGCAGAAGAGGAAAGCCTTGCCTTCAGAACGGACAAGCCAGAGACAGAAGCCTTGGAAGAGAGCGACTTCGGGGCACCAAGATCCCCGAAGTCTGCCAGCGGCCTCTCGCCTAGGATCTAAGCATTGCATTAGGGAGGGAGGCAGAGGCGGCCTCCACTAGAGGGTGCTGCTGAGCACGGAGAGACTGTGTGTCTGGGAGATGCTAACTGCAGCTGGGTGGGTACTGCACAGTCAACCATGACACCTGGCCTCTGACCCGCCAGCTGCCCCTCTCCGGATTCTTGTATCCCAGAGCCTGTCACTTCCACTCCCTACCTTCTGCTTATCAGGTGCTTCCGGGTCACAGATGGAAAAAGGAGACATCTGGGCTGCATGTTTCCACTTTCTAGGTACGGGCAAGTCTTGTCTTTACTGCTTAGAGTCTCTGAACAAGTGTTAGGATTTCTCAAGCTGCCTTGAGTCTCCCCTCTAATCTCACCATTTCAAAACAAGAAAAAGAAAAGGTCTGGCTTTGTTTTCTAACTAAACACCAACCCAGAGGACACCCAGAGACTTAGAGGCCTAATGAGGTTGGCCTCATGTCCACTTGTGGGTAGGACTAGGAGCAAAGATGAGGAAAAAGGCTCCAGGATGCCGGGATGAACCTCAAACTATATAGGAAGCAAACGGTTTTTAAGACCACGGAGAACATTTGACCACCCACTTCCCACCCCGCAGAGGCCAGGGCTGAAGCTGGGGAGACATACAGGCTCCCCCAGACCCTCAGGGCTCTGCCTTCTGGTCCTGGAGCTGGGGGGTGGGTTCTGTGGGAGGAATCACAGGACCCAGGAGCCAGCATCAAACAGAAGCCAGAAACATTTTTTTTTTCCCAACATAAATCCAAGCACTGCACAATTAACTCCTGCGGCCTGCACAGCACTGGCAATTACGTCTCCCACACAGCTCCCGGCCCCGGGGCAGTGAGGGCTGAAGGTTCTACTTAGTGATAAACACACTTCTTCATTTAGTTCACAAGCCTCTGAGATAAAGATTATGTCAAGCCAAAACGGGGGCGGGACGGGTGTGAGGGGGCTGCGTGCCTTCAGGTGCACTTCCGTGCCTTCAGCCAGAGGAGTTTTCTATTTCTAAAAGTATCTTGCTTCTACTTTTAAATTAGTTTGTGCATACTATATAATCAAAGAGGCACTACATCAAAACTGTATCTCTGTATAACTTTGGTTCTGGGATTTGTTATACTATACTAAACACTAATAAACTTGTTCACAGGGTTGGTTTTGGTTTTTTTTTTTTTTTTAAGATTTATTATTATATGTAACTACACTTAGCTATCTTCAGACACCAGAAGAGGGCGTCAGATCTCATTATGGATGGCTGTGAGCCACCATGTGGTTGCTGGGATTTGAACTCAGGACCTTTGGAAGAGCAGTCAATGAGTGCTCATAACCGCTGAATCATCTCTCCGGTCCCACAGGGTTGGTTTTTAATTAATGAACTCAAGTGACCAATTTTCCTGATGTTTCAAAAATTTGGATTCTATACTTACTTTCTTACCCATCTTGACTGAGCCAAGAAGAAAGAAAAGTCGTCTTTGATAATAATAATGTCTGACAAGCGTTGAGGTGTTGTAGGTTCCAAATCAAACCCATGCCAAAGCCCTAAAAACTCCCAGGAAAATTATCAATGTGCTGTAGAATCTAGAAACTCCGATGCCAATCCATAGCCCAAGTAGCAACCACACAGGACCCTGCCACGATCCTGCCCAATTTACCTATTTATTTTACATACTCTATTTTTATCTGACATGCTATATGTAACTCATAGCACAAATCATATTATTTTATAGTTAGCCGTCTTGAGCCTTCAGCTTCTCAGACTGGAAACCCCTCTGAGAAGGAAAAGGATCTCACTCACCAAGGCACCCTTCCCTCCCCGGGTGCAGTCCGTCCTTACCCTGTGGGAGTCACCCTTACCGGTGGTTTGCAGAATAAACCACTAGTGTCTGTGACACTGGCCTTCGTGCAGACAGAAAGGAGTGGTACAGTGTCACTTTCTAAGGCCCTGGGCTCTCAGCTTCCCAACAAAGGATGGGAAAACCAGGACAGGACGCACTTGGCTTACTCAGAAGAGCCATGCTAAGGAATGGCATTCACTGAGGCATTGTTTCCAGTTTGGACAAAAGGTGTTCTGAGAGTGGATCTGCAATGGTTTCAGAATGAATTTGCATATGGAATTTTTATGCATATTCATTTTGGTTGGTTTACCTTCCCCTCCCCAACTTCTATAAGGACCACATAGGGAACAACTCCCCCGCCCTGCCTCCCAAACAGAGAAGCCTGAAATATAATACGTGCATTTTCAGGAGTCAAAACACAGTGTTTGAAGAGCTCTTGAGCATTTGAGCTGTATTTTCAGAGGCGTGAACTCGAAAGATCATTCTCGTTTAACAGGAATTGAATGAAACAGTCAGCATTAGTACTGACCAGTGGAATGGAAGAGAGGACAGAAACAAACCTAGGAATCCACAGACAACAGATTCTTGACAGAGATCCCACAGACATATGTTGAAGAAATGACTACTTTAAGAAAAAGGGGGTGGGGGGCCTGAATACGCACATCTCAAAGGTTGCAACTTGCCACCGAAGTCTCACTCTATGTGGACTGAAAATCTTAATGTAAGGCCTGGAACTTTAAAACTACTAAAGGAAAACAAAGGAAACACTTCAAGATATTGTCGCAAGCACTGACTTCAGGAACAAGACTGCAGGATACAGAGAGAAAAGAATTTTACACCGTATTTCATTGAAATAAGAAAGCATTTTCCACAGAAGTGATCTACAGGACAGAAGAAAAAAAAATCTGTGCCAACTATTAACCTGATAGGGGTTCACATCCACAATATATTAAAAACAAAGAAAGAAGCCCTCTGGGGTCTGGAGAGGGGCACAGTAGGTTAAGAGCACATACTGCTTTTTACAGAGGCTCAGAGTTGCGTTTTTAGCACCCACTTCAGGTGACTCACAACTCCCACTTAAGGGACACAGCGCCCTCTTCTGGTAACCCCAGGCACTGCACTCATGCGCATAAACCCTAATTGTTAACAAATTTAAAAGTAACTTGAAAGCAAAGGAAAACCCTCAAACACATAACAAAGAAGCAAGCAACTGATCCATGGGTAAATTATCAGAACAGATACTTTTGAGAAAATGCCCAACAGCTTAAGTATCAGGGGATTGCAAATTATGAGTACACTGAAGTCTATCTCAGCCAGGCCAGGCTGGCTTCCGGTAAACAGAACACGTACTAGTCGGGACACATCCATGGAGGATGAGAACTCTTGCATATTGTTGGTGGGAGTATCAGTCAGTGTGACCATCCAGGTCAATATATATGGATTTTCCCCCAAAACTAACAGTAGACATACTGTATGATCTGGCTTCTGGGTTACGCCCAGAGTCAGCACACCACAGACATGCGCCCCACACCCATGATTCCCTAGAGAATGTTCACAGTTCAAGCAGCACAGGGACCTGGCCACACACGAGTTAGATAAACAGACATACCCAGCGGAGTACTATTTAGCTAGAAAGAATAATGAAATTGAGTCATTTGTAGGAAAAAAGTGGAATAAACCCAGGGTGATTATACTAGGCAAAATAACCCAGACCCAGACAGAACACTGAGTTTTCTCTCCTATGGAAGCTAAAAGTTGTAAATGATGTGAAAGAGGAGAAGAAAAAGGACCTGGGGAGGAAGGGGGAGGGGGGAAAGCGGGCAGGAAGCCAATCAGAACAAAGCGGGCACGTGCATCCTGAAATGACATATTAAATTCCACATGCAGACCCTCTGCTCTGTAAGCTAATTTAACGATAAAAGTAAAACATTTTTTTAAAAAAGAAGATTCCCTAGTAAAATTCATTATTTTGTGTAATAACCCAAAAAGTTTACTTAAATTTTTTTTAAAAAAAAAACATAAAATTAGAGAGAGAGAGAGAGAGAGAGAGAGAGAGAGAGAGAGAGAGAGAGAGAGAGAAGATCCTGAAAATTCGGGGAACTACTAGGAAAAAAAAACAAAGTGGAAGAGATCAAGGCCAGGGGGACAAGGTGGGAGGGAGGGAGGAAAGATCGGTGGGAAGGGAGGGTGCGACTCAGCGTGCAGGGTGTGAACTGGAGTGTCGCTGTGAAGCCCGAGGGTGCGGAGTTAACTGTACTGTAAGATGCAAGTGCAGTTTCCCAGAGTGCACTTGGCGGAGCCGCTGGCCCTACCTCCTCAGGCACTGGCGCGCTTGGCGTTGCCCTCTCAGGACTGACAAATGGCTGTGGGGATTTCACGTCTCTCTAGACAGAGCATTGCTTCCCATCCTCCTGATGCTGAGGCCCTCTAATGCAGTTCCCCACATTGTGGTGACCCCCCCCAATAAAATTATTTCCATCGCTACTGCATCTGTAGTTTTGCTACTGTTGTGAATCACTGAGTAAACATTTTTGAAGATAGAGGTTTGCCAAAGGGGTCGTGACCCACAGGTTGAGAACCACTGCTCTACAGAGAGCACTGGCTCTAATCAAGTGTGCCATCTGTCCCGGGCTTGCTTCTGAGGCCGAATGAGCTCAGGCAAGACAGGCCCTTCCCACACCATGGGAGAAACCAAACCCACGTAATCAGCAGCACTTCTGAGTACTTGTGGGCTCCAGAAAACCACTCTGGGGAGGGGAAGAGGCTTCAGAGGCGATCTGTGCAGGAAGTGAAGAACCACACAGGCCAGTGACTGTTACACAGAAACAAGGGAAGGGGGACGAAAGAGTACCCGTGGCAGCGCCGTGAGGCAGTGTGGACCGCAGCCCAGATTATCTCTGCACAACAATATGGTAATGGCGTGTGTACGTGTGCGCGTGCGCGTGTGCGCGCGCGCGCGCGCGCGCGCGTGTGTGTGTGTGTGTGTGTGTGTGTGTGTGTGTGTGTGTGAATGATGACTTCAAAGCCCATGTGGCCCATCCAGGGAATGAGAGGATGATCAATACTAGCGGCTTCAAGTCAGGCCTCACCCAGCAGCCGGGGGCTCAAGGAGAATTGGGGGGGGGGGCCAGAGGGAGGTTTTATTTTGTTCTAGTATATTCAAAGACTCCTTAACCTTCAGGGGAAAAAAAAAGTGGTGAGAAGCTCAAAGATTTCTGTGACTTATTAAAAAAAACAGGTAGCCGGAGTGCATTTTCACACAAAAAAAGGCAGATTTTACATCAAACTCAGCTTTTATATCAAATATATATTAATATATAAATTATATAATTAAATATATAATTATAATTAAAAATATATTAATATATGATTATATAATCATGAAAGGTAGTAAATCAAGTTCCGACTCTTTAAGTCCTGCAAAGTATTTCACACAAAATAGGTAGCTCTAAAATAGTTATTGATGCAAAAGCAGCATTTAGGGTGTGCCTGGTGCCAGTCCTGACTCGCTGTACTTCAGAGGGCCTTCTTTGTCATGACTGGACGTGGATGGGGGGTAAGCTATTCCTAAGGGTCAGCAACGGAAAGGTCACATTGATAAAGCAGGCTTGGTCTCCAGAGCCAGCACACCAGGCGTGGCGGTACATGCCTGCAATCCCAGCACTCAGCCAGTGGAGGCAGGAGGATCAAAGCTCAAGGCCAACCTCGGCTACCTAAGTGAGCTGGAGGCCGGCCTGTGCTACATGAGACCGGTCTAAAGAGATGAAACCAAGAAACAATGGAAACGATACAAGGTGTGTATGCATACTTCTCTCTAGGTTGTCATCTATGAAGCCAGATGTATCCTGGGGCTGGGATTATAACCAAAGCATCACCTGTTGAACTGACGAACAACACTAGGTGGCTGGCCGAGAAGACTGTAATTAATATCCGCTCAGTTATGTGGCCATCATCTGTGACTGTATTGCATTTGGATGTGACAGATAGTCACTGATGTCAAGAGATGGTCCACTGACTGGGGGGGAGGGGGGCATCGAGTCTTAGGAGGTTACATCAGTGAGGTTGGATTTGGATAGAACAACTGTGGTATCAGCTGGGGATTTGGGAACCCAGGAAGTCAGAATGAAGATCAAGAAAGTTTCTCAAGAGAGTAAGCAACAGTGTTGTCGGGAGGAGGGAGGGGCCTTCCTCAGTTCCTATTGGCTAAAGACAAGTTATGCATTCCAGGCATAAAAGAAGAAGCTGAAGAGGGCCCAGGCAGTTGATTGGAAATTTAAATCTACTCGGTGCCTATACCCCGGGAGGTTTCTGCAGGGAAAATCATTTGGAAGTGCAGGACCCAAAGTAAATCCTCAAGCTTGCATGAGGTTCCCTGGTCCAGACATCCATCCATACTGCAGGCCACTCTAAGGGATGCTTCGCAGGTCGCTGTGTTCCTAGGGAGAGCGAGCAGGCCTTCCAAGCACAGGCACCGGCAGAGGCGGTGCCCTCTGCCTGCTTGTGGAACTGCTGATTTTATCTGGACAGAGCATATAGGTCTCACATGGGCCCCCTGGAAGTGAGAAGGAACCTTGAACAACTGGCCTGAGGCACAGACACAGGACAGGGCAGTGGCAGGTCTCTACTAGGAGATGTGACTGTACCCTTCAGGCAGTGAGAACTGGCTGGCTCTGAGTAGGGAAGTGACATCATTCATTTGTGTTTTAGGAAATCCCAAAGAGAACAATATGGTTGAATTGCTCTGTGGCCATATGGTATTCCGAATGGCTACAATAATAGTCATAAGGGACAGGGACTGGGCCATCGAGGAAGGCAAGAGGTAAAGAGGACCCGGAGGGAGCCCTGTAGGGCTGGGCAACCAACTGCACAGGGTTCTAGAGAAAGAACAGGGCAGATACAAAGGCAACTGTTGGAAGATTGTCCACGCGCTGTCAATTCAAACTTCAGACCCAGCCTTTATTTATGAAGCCAGTTTCCTGGGTCATGTGGCCAGAAATCAAAGACTAATTAGGTTTAACTTACAGATCCTGGGGTAAGGTCTAGCAATGGTTACCAATAAAGAAAAGATATTTTAAAATAGGAAGAAAATAATCAAGCACATAATTCTCTCTCCTTACAAACAAGCCACCCACACATCATTTCAACCAAGTCTTTACCATGTCCCAGGGCTGAGACGGGTACAGAGGTGACCCTCAGACTCATCCCCACTGGGGGTGGGGGATGTCAAACTACTTTCTATATTTTTAAGGCTGATTTTTCACTTCCACTGGTCAGTAAGGAATAGCTGAGAAAATAACATTGAGGGCAAGAGAACAGAGAAATAGCAAGACAAAAGGCACGGTAGAGGTGAAGGCTCACTGTGTCACAAACACACAGCTGGGAGAAAAACCGTGAGCACATCGCCAGCTCTAGACTGATCTGGGTGACGTTTTCCTCTCTGGGGAGCGATGCTGAGCGGAACTGGGGAGAGCGTGGTAAGCCGCGAGCAAGCGCCTCTTGTTAAGAGCTAAATCAGCAGCAGGGACCGAGAGAGTTGATCTTACCATGTTTCAGATGTAGGCAGCTGTCATTCTGGGACCTGTACCTGCAGAAAATTGTGTCTTTAACAAATGTTTATGGAGAGGTTTCCGTACATTCCCAATACGCAGTAGCTACAACATCATGTGGGCCTGCGCGCTGGGCCCTTTATGGTTCTCATGGAAACCGTTTCTGTTTGTGCGGTGCATGTGGTGGCCCTTTAATGGACAGGACAAGGGACCAACGTGGGCCCTCGCTGTCTCCCACCATCAGCGGGAGACAAGCCCCGACACTGTGTTGTTTAGTATTTAAAAACCCCCAAACACATGAGAGATTCTCAAGGGAATACAAGGTAGCATGTTTTACCGTCATGGTAGAAGTGACATTCTTAAGTGGCATTCTATGTAAACGGAGCAGAGGCAGAAACAAAGAGAAGACAGACAGCAGAAAAGGGGGGAAAACCACACCTCGCAACTCCGACTCCGGGCCACAGGGTGGGGACAGGAGTCTCTACAGGCACCTTCACACTTAAGACAGGTCTTTCTGACGTTAAGGAGACTCAGGAAAGTAGGAAAACACAAGTTAAGGGATCGCACGTGACAGTCACAGAATGAGCAGCATCTAGGAGGGCGCGGACTGGTTACAGGATCCGCCAGAAGCAGAAGCACTGACAGAGGGCACGGGATACCTACCTGAAGTCGATTCCTGTAGCTTCTCTCTCTTCCTCTTCTTCTTCTTGCCCTGGAAGGACAGAGGCACAGGTCAGGTCAGAGGGCGGATGGTGGGCGTGCAGGTGTACAGAAAGCACAGACAGAAGGTGGAGGCCAGACAGACTGACGGGAGAGTCACTGGCCCTCCCTTTCCTGACACCCAGTGTGTAACGCATGTGTGTGACTCCTGTATTCCTGTCTCCTTGGAGACTCCTACTCCCGAGGGCATGCTTAGAACCCACCTCTGCTGGTGCCAAGCACGAAGCCTGCAGTGAAATACACTGCGGTCATATTTATGTCTGTGGCATCAACGGAGAGCCCAGCACCCTGGGGCAGAAACATGGTACTGTAGGCAAGGAGAAAGGCAAGGAGGAAGGGAGCCTGGGAAACTGAGGCTGCTGCCTCTTCAGACAGGCAAGACACCAATACAGGAACAATTTTAAATACATTTCAAAAACATCTCAATGACATAGAAAAAAATTGGTCATAATTTAAGTGGCTTAAAATTTTTCATTTCTCTTCGAAAACTATTTCTGTCTCTCTGTCTGTCTCTGTCTCTTTCACCTTTTCTTTCTTTCACCTTGAAATGCACTTCCATACGGCTACAACCAGAGCCTACTCTCACGAATCAGGAGAGATTAGCCAACTGACCAACAGGACCTTCCTTCTGGCCAACACTTCTGAGCGACCTGAGAAAAATCTGCCTCTCAGATTTTACTGAGTAAGCTCTGTGGCTCTGAAAAAGCGCGGATATATTTATGTGCCTCAGAGCAGGATTTCCCTCAGGCAGGCCACATGGGTACTGAATGAGGCCTTAACATTTTAGAAAGCTGACTGAAACTCTTTTGCTACACACTAAGACAAACAGCCTAGATCGATGGTCATCAGAAAACATCTTTAATGTGACCAGCGGAACTCCGAGGAAGGGAGGGATGGAGCGAGCCAGCAAGAGAACAGGAGAGCCTTCATTCTGACTGATTCCCTGCGAGGCTGTTGCACTCTCCTTCCTTGGCTCCCAACGACATGGGCTCCAAGTGGCATCTCTTTCAAGAAATTCCTCTGTCCCATGTCCCGTCCTCTTCCTTACACAGATCTGGGGAGTCTCTGCTGAGCAGATTCCCCCCACCCCAAGCCTGAGCCCAGGGCCGTGGGCCTTCTACTCACCAGCCGTGCCCTGAGCTCCCCTGAGCCTCTCTCTCCACACTCCACAGCTTGCACACAGCCAGCATGGAGCGCTCTGAGCACCATTGCCTCTACCACCTGCCAGGTATTTTATGCACAAATCAGGGAGATCAGAGAGAACTTATAGAATTTACAGCAAAGAGGGACCACTTTAGATATATTAATTGACTAATTTGTGCAAGGTAAGAAAAATTGTCAAAATTACATAGACTATATAATCTTGGGAGGCAGCAGACCCTCCCTCAAGAAAAACCTAGGTACTGTTGCTTCACAAAACATCATTTGTTGGCCCAAATAATAGAGGTAAACTTCAGCTGTCAAATCAATAATGCCATTGAGCTGGCAATTTGAACGCTAAGCCTAGATGTACGTTTGTGCCCTCAGCAGACCAGGGCAGCCTCACTGTAATCCTGCTCCTGAGGTTAAACTCCTGGTAGCAATAGTGTTAGCACGGGCGCTCTCACTGCACGCGACTTTGCCTTAGCCATTGATGGGGTTGTTTTAAAAAACAAACAAACAAAAAACAAAAACAAAACAGAGAACTAGAGAGATGGCTCAGCGGTTAAGAGCACTGGCTGCTCCTCCAGAGGTCCTGGGTTCAATTCCCAGCAACCATATGGGGGCTCACAACCATCTGTAATGAGATCTGATACCCTCTTCTGGTGTGTCTGAAGACAGTGACAGTGTACCCACATAAATAAATCTTTAAAAAAAAATGGGCTGGAGAGATGGCTCAGTGGTTTAGAGTACTAACTGCTCTTCCGAAGGTCCTGAGACAGCTACAGTGTATTCACATAAATTCATATAATAAAGAAATAATCTTTAAAAAAAAAACAAGTTCAATATGCTAGGTCTGCCCTTCATTCAGGGAATGCACACGCAAAACAATTTCCTGCAACAGTGGTGGAGAGTAAGATCTTAAAGAAGAAACTCTTCTTAGAAGAGGTAGAAACTTATAACCCATCAGCTTTCTTTAAAACTACTTTCTTTTCACAGGCGGGGGGGGGGGGGGGGGGGGGAGGGGGGCAAAAGAAAGCGGAGAAAGTGGGACACAGACATATATCCATTACATCTTTCTAAATGCTAAAGCTTACCACTTTAAGATTAGAATTGAAACTTTCTAAGACATTCAGCAAGCAAAGTTAAGTACGTATAATCACACAGCTTCAAAAAGTTCTTGCATGGGGTCAAAGAGTAAAGGTCAGTGGTGCCCTCCAAGGCAAGCCACAGCCAAAGGGTGTGCAAGGCCAGCTGAGATGCGCACACCCTTAGGAGGGACTGAGCCACCCCCTTACAGTGTGTGGCAAAGGCTCAGGCCATACACATGGTAATTACCACGTAGGGGACAGAAGCCAGCAGACATGGAACTAATCCTTGGGAGGAAGTCATGCAGATCCTCAAGTCAACATTATGTGGATTTAAATTGCAGTGCAGCGACCTACCCCATGGCCGGGGACAAATTACCGAACCTCCCCAACCTCACCCGCCCTGAGAGGGAATGATGCTGGCCGTCCAGGCCTACGGATTAGAAAGTAACAGAAAGAGCAGCAAGCAACCCCTACAGTCGGCACATGGCAGTTATTAAAGCCACCAAAATAACAGCGTGGGAGAAAACTGTGCCGTTGCTTCCAAGTAGCTGCCCACAGGACCATTATTTCCTGTGTCAAAGTTATATCTGAAGCATATCTTATATCTGAAGCATACGCTCCAAATTCTGAGCAGCAATGTGGCATTTTCAGTGGCGTATATACTAGTGCAGAGTATATAATATTATAGACAGGGAAGCAATGTCCAACCCATTCCCAGAAAGATGCATATGTGTTCAAATGCTATAACATCTGTGATGGGACACGGGACCTCAAACACAAATTCTCATTGTCTCCGTGGGGACTCTTCCCCTCACACTTCCACATTGAAATGGTAACACCTCCTGCCCCACCCCCAGAATGGGCTGAAATAAGGTGGAGCCTTTGGGAGGGAGCAAATGCCCTGGAATGGCCCCCAGACACCTAGCCTATCGGTCTCAGATAGCTCAGCCTCTAGAAGAGTGAGCAGTAAGGTTTTGCTTTCATAAGCCACTTGTTGTAAGCTGTCTGAGCTAAGAATGATTTTCAAAATATTCTATTAAGAATCTAAGCAACCAAAATTGTCACTTTATAGAAAATGACAGTATTTCAAATATTCAGGGAGATATTCAAACTCTCCAGTAAGCAATGTAAGTTAGAGAGTGACTGACAATAAAACTAGTTAGTATACTCCAGGACATGACAATCCCTCCTGGTTTTAGTCAAAGAACACAGAATGAGATTAAAACACAAGCAAACAACAGCAACAACAACAACAACATACACACCCACACACCAAGTAGTTCTAAAACTGTCAAAACAGTCACCAAGACATGGGGAAGGATTTGTAAAGCAATCGTCACCTGGAAAGAATTCTGACGTGTACCAAGAACGTTAAAATGTTTCACCCTCTGAACATCCCTTTTCTAGAATCTCTCCTACAGAAATGACAGTACAGGGGGAAAAAAACCCTATTTTGCACAGACATATTCAATGCAGGGTAGATTATGTGTCTCTGAAGGAGGGGGGAACCCCAAAAACCTAAAATCAGGAGAAACCAGGAAACTGAGACATTCACTTAGTAGAACAGGGGCATAAATACCACTTCAGAGAAGAAACATACATTTTTAGACAAGAATAGGAAACACGTGATAAAAGCTATGTATATACATACACACACGTGCACACTTATATTATACCTATATGTGAAACTAAAGACACACAGAAAACATGCCAGAATATAAAGGGTTGGCAAGATTAGTGATAACCATCTAATAATTAATCTTGCCTTTACATGGTGAAAATAAAGGTTTTTTTGTTTGTTTGTTTGTTTTTGGATCTTTTTCCTTGTATTTTAGTAACAAGGGCATTTTTTCTTTTGAGCTTGAAAAGAGCTTTAAAAGAACGTCACTTTACAGATAAATTAGTACTCACAGCCACAAAATAAAAAAGCTTAAAAGTTTTCAGAATGCTACGTACTCATTATATAGTTAATTAATTCCCCAAAACAAGAGACAGGACTGATGCATGCATCTTCCAAACATCCCCTCTGAGATGGAGAACAGGGCAGGGGTGCGGGCAGGGAGCAGGGGGCAGGAGGGAGAGCAGGAGGCGGGATGGTCGAGCCAGGGGATAGAGAAGGGGCTTACATAATTGTCTCTCGCTGACCAGCCCGGATAAAGCTGCATATGTAGCTGTCTCTCTTTCCGTGCTAATTCATAATATTTGGCCTGCTCTTCCCGGGAGAGGGCGTGCCACTGAAACGGAAAAGGAAACGGGGAGAGAGAAATGGTAAGCGAGGCTCCAACGATCCAGCTCATGGTTCAAACTCTGACCGAGGGGTTAATATAAGTAGTTAAACTCCGGCTGCTGTCCACCTGGGGGGTGGGGGGGGGGGCGCGGGCCTGGTGCTGCAGACACCTACCTGGAGGCTGGAGGCTGGGGTAAAACTTACATTTTGGTTTCTCTGTCCTGTGGTCCCATGCCACATGCAACACATCAAAGCATTCAGATTATAAAGATCTGTCACCCACCCTTCCTTTTTGCCAATATAAATAGGAAAAGAAAAACCCAAAACCTCTCACAGGTGAACCCCAAGATCCAGCTCTGTTTGTTCATTGTCTGGAGCTTACACTGATAACTGGGCCCAAGCTTCACTTATTTATGCAAAATGTGCTAATTTCCAGGTGCCTTTTGTGATAAACACGACCCCTTCCCACCCAGACTCTCTGCGGACACTGTCATGTGAAGTTTGAAACAAAATTCATGTGATCCAGTCAGGCATGACATCAGTAGCCAGCCCGTCGCTGCACTCACACACGTCCACGCCTACAGACTCCTGATAACACCAGCTGCACGCCACACTCTGACTGTGGTTAGCTTACAGCCAGTAGGAATCGAGAAGCAACATCTAAATTTGTTTGTAATCTATGAGACTGGGGTTTCTGAAATAGAACATAGAGCGGTGGACAACCCTTGAGGTTCCCTTCTCTCGCCTTTTTAATGTAACCACCAATTAACAAAAATTGTTATTCTGGAGGCAAGGTATCCATTTGGGAATTTGAGGACTTATATGGGACATTTGCCTGGGTCCCCAACAGATGGTTTTCTAATATTTTCCCCACATCTCCAGTGCCAGCATCCATGGAGATGCTTGCACCACCTAACTGTGAGGTGACCACACTAAGATGGCGCAGCTGCAGGAGAAACACGAGTTCTTCCCCCAAAATGTCTCTCAGGCAGCTGGGAGCCTCGGCCTCCTCCTGTTCTGTACCCAGCTGTCCGGTACACTGATTCTAATTCCAGTACCTTTTTTTCCCCCACAAAAAGAAAAAAGAAAAAGGAAGGTGTGGGTTGCTTGAGGAAAGGGAGGAAGGAGAAAGCTGCTGTGAGGACGAGCTCCCACCACTGTGGCCTTGGCCGTGAAGATCTGGCCTAGCGTCTTCCCCTGTGGGAATGCCTGTTGCTCTGTCTAACAGGAGAAGAGAAGCAAGGAGCCACCTCAGCCGCAGGCCAGGCAGCCACACCCACACCTTTTGAAATCCCCTAGAAGCCAGCCTCGGTGCTGGATCAGGAGCTGTTTGTTTGTTGTTAACTGTATCAGAAGTTCATCAAGTAAAGTTAAAGCTCATGACATACAGGTGACATGATATGAGCAGAAAGGCAGTCAGGTGACAGACTTTAGATTGTATTGTGTGTGGTTCCACAATTGTATTGGAGCTTTGCATTGAAGACAAACATTTCTTTAAAAGCCAAAGAGATGGCCTTTATTTCAGGGGCTTCTAAAACAGAGAAAGAAACTAAGTCTAAGAAAACATGTTCCTGGCTCTTTGAGTACTGAAAAATATACTTTGAAGTATCAGATTTTATTATTAAAAATTGTCAAGTTGTAGGGGGGAAACATTTGCTTACTTTTAAGAGACTGCTAAGACATTCTAACGACCAAGCTGTAGTAAGCAGGCCTCTGGCAAGAGCCCAACAAGTTGGTTTGTTTTAAAATAAGATTTGTGCCCTTGCTGTTTATGATGCGTATTAAGGAAATTTTGATTCATTCATATGACTGGGCATTTCAATTCTAGAAAGAGTAAAGATGAATTAAAAAAAAAAAAAAAAAGGAAAATCCAAAGATAAAATGTTCCAGGATGGATTTAAGATCCACTTTTAAGCAGTCTAATCACGCCGGTGTAAAACTTCATGATTTTTAAAGCCAGAACTTTAAAGAGTCAGTAAGCGGGGCTCCGCCAGAGGGGAGTGCTCAAAGGACAGAAAACCTGATCTTAATCAAAGATCCAGAGGCCTATAAATAGAAACAGGTGTCTAAATCAAAGACAGAGAGAGACCCCCAAATGAGAACCATCCTTTCAGACACACACGCTTGGATCTGGGGACCGCTCAGGGAGCCGAGAAAGTAGCAATTGTTGGAAATGTGCATTAAAAATAGGAAGCATACCTCAAAGATCACATCCTCACCCTCTTGAGCAGGAAAATAATTCCTGCTGCAGGGCCAGGGGGCATCTGACTCAAAGAAGAAAAAAGGAAAAGAGCTAAGAGAGATATTCGAACTGAAATTTAAAAAAAAAAAAAAAAAAAAAAAGCTTCAACCCCTCAGAATCAGAGAAAGTGGTCACCAGCCTTTGGGCTTATTAACGTTGGAGCCCTTCAAATCTGATGGACTCAGCCCTCTGCTGAGATCTGGCTTGGGAATCACTATAATTATCGTTATTAAGTGTTTAAGTATCCATAGGGAGATAGGACATCACACTCGGAACACCAAAGACTATAATCTGTCCCTGTGTTCTACCCTCGAGAGCTTGGCGGCTCACAGATTGGAGCTGGCAACGGGTTGAGGCTCTGTAGTGGGAATCGCTAACTTGAGGCCTGCTTCTGTGTTCTGCGCTGACTGCAGGCCTCCTGAATGTCTCCTGAAGGTTCTAGTGTACTGAGTTGGAAGTGTGCTAAGGAGTGTAAGTGATGTAACCTAACACACAATCTTCTCTATGCTTCCCAAGGGTGGGAAGAGCCTCCTCACCTCATCTGAATTTACAAAAAGAAAAACAAAAGCCAAAACCCATATACAGAGGTCACAGACTGAGAAGCTGTCACACATACCCGGTGAGCACAGGTGCATAAAGATGACATGTGCTTAATAAAATGTAGGGCAGTATCGGTAGAAATGTAACCTTTGAGCTCACCCTACAGCTTTACAGATATCAAGCTAAGAACACTTCAGTCCTATGGGAAATGCTGGGGAAGGAAGCGCTAGCCTTCGGGTAGCTGCTGGAAGAGTTCCCACGTCCTGGTTATAGTCTAGGACCTCGTATATGACAGACAAGAGCTACATAAAAATGACAACACGGGTTAAAGGAAGGACGCAAGGGAAGAGGGCGACCCAGGAGCACAGTACGCGCGGGCTTTACGCTGCAGAGCACATCTCCAGAAACTTGAGGTCTCTGCATCCTCACACGGTCTTTGAGTCTCAGAGCATGGCAGCTCTACTTCTACTTGGGAAGGTGTGGCTTCTGCTCTCCTCTGGGCTGGTCTCCTGGAAGCCCTGTGGTAGCTCAGGTTTAGAGAGCCCTCTCCCAATCCTCACCCCCACAACCTAAGTGCAATGTCCTCAGAGGTTCCTCTGCTGGTCCCTGCTGGTCTTTCTCATATAACCTTGCTAATTACACCCCCAGCATTGACTACACATTTTAATTTTATTAGGTAACTTGTGTGTGTGTGTGTGGGGGGGGATGTGCTAGTGTCTATATCTGGTCACAAAATATCATACTCCAGGAAGGTCTAGGCTTTGGCTGTTTTATTCAGCAACTGTTACCAAGCATCATGACAGAAAAATAAAGACATTTGATGCCAGACCATGGTGGCGCACGCCTGTAATTCCAGTACTCCGGGAGGCAGAGGCAGGCGGATTTCTGAGTTTGAGGCCAGCCTGGTCTACAGAGTGAGTTCCAGGACACCCGGGGCTACACAGAGAAACCCCAAAAAGACATTCGATAAATATTGTTTAAATCATGCTGGTAAAAAGCACTGATCAGTTCTGAAAAGTTTTCTATGTTCCAAGCAGAGTCAACATTGTTTACAACACACTGGATCATTGTATCTTGTGTAGCATTGCCCTGAATGCACATGCTTGCAGGTATGTGTCTGAGTGCGCGCGCGCGTGTGCACACACACACACACACACACACACACACACACGCGCGCGCCACAGGTGGGTAACTAAATCTCAACATATTTTGAAGAAGCCGCCCTCTGGCCGCCATGAGGCTCGCCCGCTACTCACCCTCCGGCCCAGGATCTGGTTGATAGCCGCGCTCTCCTTTAGCGTGCACTCAGCCACGACGTTCGCTCTCATCTCTTTCATGTATAACATGAAAGCATTCAGAGGCTTCTTAATGTGAGGTCTTTTTGGCTCCTGCTCCTTTCTCTGTTCATGCTGAGGCTTCCTAAAAGGTGGTGGTGGTTAGGGAAAGGGGCAGGAGGAGTTGGGAAGAGAGGGGAGGCATGGTGAGGATGACCCTCCTGGCTCTCCGTAAGCCCCTGGCACAGCAACAGCCTGGAGGAAGAGCCTGGGCTCACCTGATGAGAACCCAAAGTTGCAAGCAACTGAACCACAGGACTTCCTCATTTACACAGTGACACTGCTTCCTTCACTGAGCGAGCTCCACTTAGGGCCCCCAAAGATGAGGCTCCAAAGGAGCTGCATACAGATTCTGGGTGGTCATTCCCCTCTGGTCCCTTAATCCTCCACTTTTGGGTGGGGATTAAGGGACACTTTGCAAAGAGCTCTCTCTCTCTCTCTCTCTCTCTCTCTCTCTCTCTGTGTGTGTGTATGTGGGTCTGAGAGAAATGGGGGAAGCGTCAGCCTTGGGTATTGATCCTCAGTTGACATCAATATTGGTCGTTCAGAAAGTTTAGAGAGCCTGGGACCTGGTCAGCAGATCCTGGGTTCCTCTTGTCTCTGTCTCCCTAGTGGTGGGATTGTAGGCATGTGCCACACACCTGGCTTTTTTTTGCATGGCTACTAGGGACCAAACTCAAGTTCTCATTAGTATAACACAAAGCTCTTTACCCCGACCATGCTCCCTACACCTAATGAGATTTGGACCCTTCTCACCCAACATAAATATATATCTTCTTTGAATACATTTTTGGAAGCCTTATAGGCTGTCAACACTGCTTGGCCCTGCCTTCTCATGCATAAATTCTAAATAAGGGGCATACTTTCTTTTCTTTTCTTTTAATACTTTATTTATTTTATGTGAGTACACTATTGCTATCTTCAGACACCAGAAGAGGGCATCAGATCCCATTACAGATGGTTGTGAGCCACCGTGTGGTGGCTGGGAATTGAACTCAGGACCTGTGGAAGAGCAGTCAGTGCCCTTATAAGCCACCTCTCAAGCCCTGGGGCACCATTTCTTATTCTTCCAAAACACGGGAATATATCTCGCCTCTTAAAAATTTGAATCAATGCTGACCCAATAGGAAATTCCATGCTAGTGGCCACCACTTCTTGATTCTGTGCTGCAGAGAGAGGACTCGGACATGGGGAACTGCACTTGCTACTATCTCAGTTCCCTGAGGGAAAGTCTGGGGTGGGAAGTGCACTACATTTCAGGATCCTTTGCAGCTACACAGAACCCTGCCTCATTCTAGTGAGTGCCCATGAAATGTTAATCCCAGGACTATTCCAATCTCAGATTCAAGTCCCCGATCTCGGGGACAGTGCCTTCCAGGCAGAGCTGTACGGATTTTCAAGATGGGGGGGGGGGGGGGAGTGTGCTGCTCGAGGTGCTCTACTTACACGTGCATTAGGTCACTGTCCGTGTGGGGGTGCTCCTGTTTGACCTGAGGTGTTACAATAGCTGGATGAGGGATGCCAGTTGTGTGGGGGCCAGGGGGACCAGGAATCATATGATGAGAAAACCTGTACAGAGAGATGAGAAGGCTGTTATGGCCAAATGTAGGCAGAGTTACGAGACAGCTCCCTACCTGTGTCTGGCTATGAGTGAAGGGCTATCTGTATACACCTGAGTATTGACTACAGTCTGGAATGACAACAGTTTTTTTTTTTCTTTCAGTATTCAGCTGGAAAATATAATTATTCCCTGTAGTTTTTCAAAGAGGCGTTCTTCTTCAGGAGGGCAGCAGGCATAAGATAAGGGGAGCTGGCTCAGTTTCCCCACAAAGCAATTTTCCAACAAAAATTTCAATTTAATTTTGAGAGAGATTACTGGAAAACGTGACACTTCATTCAGATTTAACCAAAAGCATCACATTTCAAAATCACACACAAAGTGTGTTCTCATACTGCCAGCTGTGGCGCCAAAGTCAAAAGGGAGAAACGGGAAGAAAGGGTAGGAAGAGACCTCACAGACCCTCGTTCCGAAGGTTTTCCTTCTTATTGTCCAAGATGATCATCTACAAAGCAGCAACGTTTGGGAGGCAGGGCCTGGGGAAGAGCTGACTCAGGACTTAAGGTTAGGTTAAAGGCAGGGAGATGCTATACCTGGGCAGTTTCTCCACCTGGGCATGGGTAATGTGGCATGCAAAAAAAGTTAGGCTATCCACCAGCTACTGCAAAGGATGAACCCTGCCCTGCTAGAAAAAGTAGTACTGTGTCTCAGCAAACACTGAGTAACTGGAAATGCCTTAGACTGTTTTGTTTTTTTTTTTTCTTTTCAAACCGCTTGAGTAAAAGCTTAATTTCACAAGGAAAACATTCTTTGTTCCCCTCCTCCCCGCCCCCCCCAGCCCTTCATCAGGAAAGCAGAAAAGGACTTTTGCTAGGATGCCTAGTGTTTCAGGAAAAATAAAAACGTCTTAAGTATTAAGAAGACAAAATTACAAATATTTGACTAAATAATGGTGCCCTCCCTGCTAAATGGAAAGATACTTGATGCTGGTTACGTGTCTGTAAGGAAATCTTTGTCTTCAGTTCTCAGTGTTAAAAACTATAAAACTGAAGATTATTAAACAATCTAGCCATCTAGATTTATATATCACTGAACATATATATAAGCTGATATATATATATATGTGTGTGTGTGTGTGTGTGTATGTATATAAATATAAGCCAAAATTTACCACACAAATCATAAACATCAAATCCACATTAAAAACAAAAAAGAAAAGTAAAGACAGATTCACAACCAGTTAATAGCTCACCATTTGATTTCTGGCACAGTAACACAATGGCTTTCTTGAGAAAGCCACACAGGACACACAGGTGACACGGCACAAAGCTGTGTGTACATCAAGGACATCAAGCACAGGGTACAGCATCCCTTCCAGAAGCAGAAGCACCACACAGAGCAGCCCCAGAGAGCTTCCCTTGCAGAAACATGTCCACACAGGGCCTGATTCACACACTAAGATGGACCCCCTGCTCGGCGAGGGCCAGTTGAGGCTGGATCTGGGCTAGGGGGTGCTTTCAAGTGCAGCCTCATTACAACTGAGTTAAGTTTCCACAAAGGAAGCAATCATAGCACTCAGACCCGACTCATTTTCGGGGTTCCCGCTCAGCCCGCCCAACCCCTAGTGTGATCTGAACCCAGACAAGCTCTTCAAGTTCACTTCGGGGTTATTTGTCCTCCCCTGGTAGGTGGTAGCGAGTTCTGGGGTTACAATGGTTCCTGGTGTGACAGGTGCCCTGTGACACCTAGTGTGGGAGCCAGGCACACTGCGCAGACACACGCGGGGCTGGGTTACGGGGCACCTAGCCAGCCAGCCCAGAGGCAAGCGGGGCAGGGGTGCGCACGGCGAGAGCAGAGGAGCCGCCGGGGCGGTCCACCTCCACCTACCTGGACATGGAAGTGTCGCCTGACAGTGAGGACGGGTAGGGTTGCCTGAATCCACCCGAGATGGGATAAACAGGCTGACCTTGCCTGAGGTCACAGAAGAGAGGAACCCATCAATGACAAAACATGAGTTACCAGCTAGCAGTAAGAGTCTGGTGACAGGACCGAGGGGGTGTCGGGAAGGCAGCCACCCCCAGCCTTTTTACAATACTGCTTCCCTTCCTCGCCCTCCCACATCTCAACCAGCAAAGCACCGTGGGGCCTTGAAGAAAGCCCTCCCTCCCTTAGTTCCGACCCCAGGCTGGCCCATCAATGGTTCTTTGATCTGTTTCCCTTACCCAACACCTCTAATGCAAAGTAGGACTTAAAAACCCTTCTTGAATATAATGCAGCCCATAGAATGGTAAACTGTCCCTTCAGAGAAGCAGCTTAGCAGACTCTTTATCCAAACCTTTGAGAATTTAGAAATAGGAAGGGCGTCTATTTACATAAAGTAAATAGATATCTCAGGGGTACTGCCTGCCCCTCCCCCTTACAGACACCCATTCTCTGCAGTTAACTTTTCTCCTCTCTGAGAGGTCCCTCTTCCCCTCTCTCATGGTCCAGTTTTTATTTTACAATCGTTACTCCCGGCTGCCAGGGACGGCTTAGGCACATTGCTCCCGAGGAGCTGAGTTCAGAAAGAGTAATTGAAGTAGGGCTCAGATATACACATCATCAATTAAACCCTCAGACTGAGTGACTTAATGTTGGAGAGGGGGTCGGGTGGGAGCGCTAGCCTTGCTGGAGAAAAATGTCAGGATGTCTGGGTGTGGAGACGAAGCCAAGATGTGCTGTGGGGACAGCGGGCTCAATAGGGAATGAGGAGAGCTATCTGCAGGACCATTGCAGCGAGGACGGACTGAGGAGGAGCAGGCGTGGAACCGGAGAAGAAAGCTGTCTGAGGACAGCCACACACTGCAAATTATTCTCCTCAGCACAGTTTCCCTTTACCTCCATAAAAACAAACGAGAACTGAATAAATGGGCAGCAGCAGTAGGACTGTTTCTCGAAATAACCAGGACAGAGAAGCAAATCAGTATTTGAGGTCTGATGGCAAATCAAGTGCCGAAATCTGGCTTCTTGCTCCCCTGAACTGAGTCTGGGTTCTCGCTTATTAACATGCTTGTGTTCTGTTGATTTCTCCTTTTCTCTCATGTTATTTGTCTCAGTTGGTCACTTAGAAGGAAAAGTAGCTAACTAGCAAGTCTAAGTTCATCTTTAAAAAAATATGACTTGTTTAAAAAAGAGAAGAAAAAAAAAACTGGAAGAGAAAAGCCACTCTGAGCCTCCGCTTCACACAGCATAGCCGAGGCCCAAAGCCACAAATTGAATCCATAAAACTATAAGCTTCAAAGCAAACGCTACGCAGTCATTTTCTACACATATTAGTGGACGTGGATGCAATCCATTTCAAAGTCGGTATTTTTTTTTTTTTAAAAATAATCTTTCAAATTGAAATGAAATAAAGTTAGCACCTTGCTGGTTGGTGGAAAATCTCCTGCATTCCACAAGTGTGACTGACTGTGCACGGAGCTAATTTCCACGAATGGGAAGGAGTAGAAAGACACGTGTTCACACGCTCAGCTGAAGGTTACAGGAGGGCTCTTACCAGCCAAGGGGTGGGGTGATCTGTCCAACGCCGCCCGGAGACAGGGGGTAAAAGGTGGGGATTTCAGGAGCTGGAGGGTGTCTGGACATGCCTGTTAAAAGGAACACAAAGGCCTGGTGTTTAAAATCGAGGGACAATCATACAGAAGAGCAAAAGAAAAAACAATCAAATGCTTCACGTCACTAGTCATAAGCTGTCTATCAGTCGGGTGGGTGGACGTGCGTCTTTCTTAGGATTTCAACCTCTGAGCAAACAGGGTCTTCAGATGGACAGCTGCAGCTTAAGAAAGCCATGCAGGGATGTCCGTGCTGCCAGGACACAGCCACCAGAGTCGTCTCTTGACGATTTATCCTGCTCTCATGATTTCACTTTGAAGAAAATGGTAGACAACTGTTTCTGTGTAGAACGGCCAGTGACAGCCCTTCCTGAGAAGGTGGCCGGCCCACCACGGGGCTCAAAGATTAGGGAAATTGACATTTTCATCGGTTCTCTTGTGAACCCACAGATTGGGGAAACACGATACCTCAGAGGAGCAAAGATTAATTAGGAATCCTCGGCAGCCCGTGGTGGTCACACTTGATATGATTCATTTGTTCCCTGCTGCCATTTCTGCTCCCTCTAAGCCCCTCATCAGCTCTGGTCCTCTGGGCTCCAAGGTCACACTGCTCTGGATTACTTGCCTTCTCCAGCAATGGAGAATGCCACCAGATGGGTTCTCGTGTCTGAGATCCCCTGGGAACCCAGTGTCCTGCAGCCCTGAAACCTACCTAATCCTTAATCCCACATGACATCCCTTTTTAGACCTTACCTTAGGCACAGGGGAGAACAGAACTGATCGGACACAGTCACACTATGAAAATGGGAAGTTTAATGCACTGTTTCGGAAAAGCACTAGGTAGGCCATATAGATGACCACGGTGACAAAAGACTAGTTCTGTCTAGGGCGATGGTTCTCAACGTGTGGGCCTTGGAACCCTTGGGGACGTCACACATCAGATATCCTGCATATCAGATGTTTACATTATGAATCATAACAGGAGACTCTTTAAATAGCTTGAGGTTTGACTACTTAACACGCCCATAGACTTCTTGTGGATCTTAAGTTACCAGAGGACCTAAACACGAGAGACAGACTTCCGTGCCACCTTGACTGTTGATATTACTTGTGTATTTAGGACAAACCTCCTCTCTTCTTACACAAAGACACACAGACTAGAATGGTCCCCCTGCTGCACTCAATAGGGCTCCTGCCTCAGGCCAAAGCACAGTTTGCTGTTTCCAAAATCACTTGAAATCTCTTTTCAGTTTTGCTTAGACACACTAATTTCCTTTGATCCCATCCAAGTGGGTCCCCAAATTTGTTCCCCAGGGTGTTTTTTTCTTGTTCCTGGGAAAGGGGAGGGTGAGCTAAGGTTGATGCTTCTTGACTTTTAGTGAGTTTTTCAACTCAACTTGTCACTTGCTCCCTGACCCTCAGATACTCAAGTCCTCAAATCTCAGGGTCTTCTGGAAGGTTCGAGTTAAAAACAAACTAAAAACCATGGCCTCACTTCACCCTGCACCAAAGATAGACAAGAGCATTAATTGTGAATACAGCATTAGCAATGTGTATCTTACTCTTTATAAATGAGAATGTTTCCAAAGGCAGTTTCTATTTTCTGGATATTTCTGCTTAGGACTGCTGTGTGGACATAATATTGTTGTTTTCCCTCAACTAGACAAAGCTGACTAGCCTACTAGGAACTCTGACATCCATGGCTCTGGTCTCTAGCTGAGCAGATTTGGGGTTGGGGTGGGGGCACAGGCAACGTACGCAAGAAACAAATGATGTAGACTCAATATTATGTAAATGAGGTACATGAAGGGGAGGTAGATGAAGGGGAGGTACAGAAAGCTAGGACAAACATATAATTAAAACCAGGATGTCCACATTAAAACCACTAGAAACGGTGGGTGGAATAGTATAATAGTCACAAGTTTTAAAAAGGAAAAGAAAGGCTAAAGGAAGCACACATCACTAGTCCGGTCTCTACACATGCCCAGAGGTGATGAAATAAATTAGCTATACAAAGCAAGGGAGGAAGGAGAGTGGCAGACCCGTGAACACAGGGGAAACCAAATGCATTCAGAAGACTATAAGCTGTTGTTCAAAACTAAACTGTCCTAGAATTCTTCGCAGAAAACCCACTCAACAGCCAATAGTGGCGTGTTGTTCTCGGAAACAGTGACTGTTTCAAATTGCTCAAGCAGAATGCAGAATATACCTTTTCATCCAAAAATTAAATGAGAGTAATAACAGAAATTTGGAGGGTTTTATTAATAGCTGAGACTTCTAAATCTCCAGTTTTATCACTCACAATGGCACAGTCTGTAGACAGGTTTTCCATCTCAGACCTGTCCTGAGATTGCAAGCCACACTGGACAGCTTACATCGTGGTCCCTCTGGAGGTAGCCCAAAGACACCCCAACTCACCATGGGGAACTCCATACTGGCTTTGTTTCCTTGTTTTGTTTCTCCAACAACAAATGAAACAACCCAAAACAAAACACCAGGATCTCACAAGCTCCACAAAGGTTCTGTCACCAAGCTACACTCCCAGTTCCCAGACCAACAATCTTACCTAGTCTACAGAGACACTCTACTCGAGCCCAAGACCAACAGGAAGTGTCCAAGTAAGTGCTCTATTCAACCTAAGGATCTGGGACCTCTGGTGATTGACTGCTGAGTGGTAAGTAGCTAAAAACAAGTGGGCTCAGACACTCTTTTCACTCCGTCAATGGAGGTCATCCAGGGAGGGTCAGAGGGCAGAAGGCATGCTTTGGCCGCTGCGCTCTGGGCTTTCTTGTGTTTTATGGGGTCTTTCATTTTGGTTTTCCAAAGCCCTGCTGAATCCCAATCTTGCCTGTGCAAGCTCTGCGGAGAGGATGGGTCCCAGGCTGAGAACTCCCTGTCCAGACCCCCCTCTCACCACAGGCAAAACCCTGGCATTTCAAGTTTGTTCAGACCTTACACAATGTGCTCTTCTGCAAATGAAGAACAAGCAGAGCCGTTTTGACTCTAAACAGAGATGGTTTTGCACTTTATTTATAATATCTAAGCTGAGGATGGGATATAAAAAAGGATAGAGAGTGAAATATAAGGAATAAAGAAGCAAAAAATTCCTGCTTCGCTCTGTGTGTGTGTGTCTGTGTGTGTGTGTGTCATTGTCAACGGTTGCTAGAGATGTAGCTCAGTATTGAGATGTTTTCCTAGTATGTGCGAGGACCCAAGTTTGATCCCCAGCACTGCCAAAAATTGATTAAAAAATTCAAAGTCACTAACATCTTCCGTGGTAGTCACCGCCCCACCCCCACTCCAAGCCACAGCTTCTGTTCCCCATGGTCAGCTGAACTCTAAAGTCATAAATGGAAATATCCAGAAATACATACTTTTATACATTTTAAATGGAGTGCATAATGGAATTGTTGGCTTCTTGTTCCTTGTGTCGGATACATGCCTGGGCCCCGTGCCCACGATGCCCATATATCACCCACACCCACGACTCTCTTAGTGGCTGTCTGGGGAATCACATCAGTTGGTCTACTGTCCTGGCATAACAGTGTCTGTGTCTGAATAACCCCCGATATCATTTAAAAATGACCCTGAGGGCACAAGCAGCTATCCGGGTAGAGAAGATATGCCAAGGGGAATCTGTAAAGTTCCTCCTTTCAATGGAGAGGGACTGGTTCCACACTTACTGTGGAGGAGAAAGAAATCAAAACATGTGTTTTTTTTTTGATTTCTAAGATCTGGGATGACATCCAATTTCCTACTTGTGAGGTAGGAGAGAGGTATATTTGTTAGCTGTGTCGTTCTTCCTCAAACCACAAGAGTGGTTTGTTGCTAAAGGCTTAGTGATGGAGAAAAGTGATTAAGTTTTGGGGCCCACATTTATTCAGTGGCCACAGGACGGGGACCGGGGACTTGAAAAGAATATCCCCCACATGGATACTTTAGCGATGTGGCAGAGAATGCAGTTTTCACTGTTTGCACAACCCAGTATTGTGGATTGTATTGTGGATCATATAGGCTTTTTGAAATCTGTCACTTGGAACATGACAGTAGTATACTTTTCTTCTTCTTCATTGCTGTTGCTGCTGGGTTTATTGGGGTGGTGGGGGGGTGTTTTTGTGTGAAAAATTAAGGCAACAACAAAATCTCATGGGTTTCTGAAGGAACTGCCAACCAACCGCATGCATCTTCCGCTGCATTTTGACTCACATGAGGCAGACACCTGCATCCCCGGAATAATACCAAGCCTAGGAGACATGGCGCCTTGATTGGCAACAGAGGCCTGGGCGGGCCGGAGGCGCTTACCTTGCTTGGAGTTGACATCTGACGGGATGTGCGACGGGTGGGATCCCGGGGAAAAGTGCTCGTCGCTGTACGTGATGAGGGGGGTGAGAGGGTGGACCGCGTGAGAGGGCTGCACCACCGGCACTTTATTAGACTGCAAAGCAACCACAAGGCCAATGGTTAATATGGCGGCCTGACTCTTCCTCGGCTCCTCCTCTCCCCCGGCCCCCAAAAAAGAAAGTCATGCAGGAACAGTAAGTAGGCAGCAATGAAGGGAACGCAGGAGCCGTGAGCAGAGTTGGCAGTGCTTCCACACAAAGACCCAAGTTCAGGAATGCCCCACAAGGAGGCTGCTGGGGATGTAACTGCTGGCCTGCAGAAGCTATCTGGCCACAGTGCTTCACATGTCCCGAGCCTCCGGACACGCATGTTACACGCCCTTCCCATAACCCCCCCCCCCTGCTTCCTCTTTGGCAAAGAGCTGATTGAGCAAACGCTGGGATCTATGGGCTTGTTACACATCTAGCTAGAAGACATCCATTCAATAAAAAACGTGTCCTTTGAATGGACCACTGACCAAATATTGCCAGCCTCAACAACACAGTCACCACAGATCGATAATTTACAAGCCCGCAGTGCCTTAGCATATCTTTCAGGTCCGTTTGTTGCATCATGCTGTTGTGACTGCTTGTTCCTCCTGCTGCTTCTAAGTATGGTTCCTCATAACCCTCTGGTGTAGTGGGGTGAGCCTAATCCCAGCCCTGCAGGAAAGGAGATGGCCAGATCCTGGGGCTTGCTAGCCAGCAGCAACACGTAAAAACAAACAAACCCATACTTTATGTATCGTAAATACATGTGTGTGTGTGTGTGTGTGTGTGTGTGTGTATGTCATGTATGTGTACATATATATCATACACACATAAAACTATATAACAGTACATGTTTTGAAGGATTCACATTATCTATTTGCATGTCATTTATTTAAAATCTGTGAACATTTTGATTGTGGCAAAGTGGCAAGTCCTCTCTCCACCTGAGCCAGGTTTGGCGGCACACCTCTTTCCACCCAGCCTTTGAGAGAAAGAAGGAGGTGGGTTCAGTGAGTTCAAGCCGGTCGACTCTGTCTAACAACTTCCAGACCAGCCAGGGTTACATATCAAATGCACCTCAAAAATAAAATATACAATAACAATAACAAAGTTTTTCTTGTTCAAGAAAGGGTTTACAAAATAAAGCAGTAGCGTAATGAAGAGACTGGCTCAGCATTAGGATGGGCATTTTTTAAGGAAACTCTAGCTAGTGACAATATAGTGTGTGTGTCTGTGTGTCTGTGTGTCTGTATCTGTGTTTACACAGAGAGGAACAAAGGACGGACAGACAGAGGACGTCCTACATCCTCTTGTGCCAGGCTTACTGGTATGAGCTGCTGTGCTGCATCCCTAGAATGTTCTCTTCCTGAAAACCTGATGCGTGGATGTTAACCTTCATAAAGTAATTCAGATGCTAATTAGCTGGATTTAACCATTCCACTACAAACCATGTTACATATGGTAAGCACATATAATTTTATCCACAAATAAAAGCAACAGCAATGAAAATGGGGGGGGGAACCCTTCCCATTTCCCCCAAAGAAAGAAAAGGTAACATGATTACACACATGGAAAAGGTGGCTACGGTTTTAAACCATGCACTAATTACAGCAGCCTTGGGGAAGATGCCCGTGTAGAAATTGTAGAGTAACGAGCGACTCGGATTTAAGAGGAACAGAGTGAAATGAACTCACTAGCTCAGGCATGCCTTCTCCGTAATTAGTTTGAATTAGTGACATTTTACTGTACCTTGCCAGGCTAAGATTAATGGGAAATGCGTTTCCCAAGAAGTAAATAATCATAATAAAAAGAAATCGGGGAAGTGCCTTGACGTATGTCCTGATGTGAACTGTTCAAATGTATGGCTACGTCTGGACAGCGAAGGGACTCCACAATCCACAGTCACTCGGGCGCTGCAACTAAGGTGCACTCACATTACACTTGATGCTTTTTACCAGTTAAGCACAGGACGGATGTGGGTCAGTGTGCAGGTTACCCTCAGGAAAATAAAGAGCAATCATCCCAGCGATCCTTAATGATCTTTATGTCTATCATTGCACACGCCCTCCAAAAAGAAATTCAAGTGGCCCCCAAAAACGTTACTGGCAGAAAGTCACACTTTTTTGGACAATGATAGGACTTCTACAGAGCTTACTATAACAACCCTACCCCCCCACACACACAATCTTTGTAGATTGCTGGGTAATTATGCCTCTGCTTGGTAATTACCAGGTCCTCTCTGATGGCAACCCTCCATGGCTCATATAGCCCTTGGCCTTTCTTAAATAGAGCATCATTATCAGAGCCACACAAGTTCTCTCTACATATATTAACACAAACATCTATGCATATGAATGTGTAAAAGGCTTAAAAACACTTCAATGATTTTCAAGTGTTAATGATGCCTTTTAGTAAATATGTAAGAAGGGCCTCTAACATGCAAGGAATCAAAAATGGCAGAGAAGGTGGGCGGGGGTGGGATTTTTTTTTTAAGATAGAATTATTTTTTAAGGTAGAATAACAAAAGCCCCCCCCCTTTTTTTGCTTCCCCAAATTTGAGAGCAAGTACATTTTATTTCTAGCTTAGAATAACTAGTCCGACTCTTAGATTGAAAGTCTCAAAAGCGGTGTAATTGCCAGGTAATCAACAAAGATATTTTCTGAAGGGCTGTCTTCGTGGGCGCTGCAGAGATCTTCTGGAAGGATCTCTGCATTTCGCATGCCTTTCCTGTTTCCAGAGCACCACCCTAAGGAACGAACTGGCAGGCAGCACTTAATGTCTGACCCGTCCCTCCAGCCATACGGCTCAGACTCTGGTGCCAGGAATTTTTGCTAAATTATGCTACCCTCACTCTCCCCTTAATTTTACGGTTTTCAACACAGATTTGCTTTCCTGTAGGAAGGAGATAAGAGGCTGAGGATTTTTAATTTAAGCTCTGGCCTTGTCTTATATTTTGCAAGATGGATAGCGCAAGCAGGCGGCACTAGGAGGTGTGGCAAAGCCAGCGCGGATTACGGCCATTTTTGTCGCCGAAAATAAAAGTCGCATGAAGACCCAGCAATATGTGTGAGCAGAATTCTAAGGGTTTTGTGTCTTATGGACTATCTCCATGTTGTGTATGATATGAATGAAGCAATGTGGAGTCAAGCTACACTTGCGTTGTCTGCGACAGTGCCCCTGTGACTGCTGCCCTCAGTTCTATAGGTGTGATACGATATGTACACACACACACACACACACACACACACACACACACGTACATGCACGCATGCGTCAGAGCCGACTGGGGTCCCACCACTTTGTTTAAATTCCAAGATAGAAAACAAATTATTACAATTCTGAATTCTGCTCTCCTCATCTCCAAATAGTAAGGAGTATTTTCTGGTGAGGAACAGATGAGGGGAAGAATCATAAACACGCCGCTCAAAGTCTGGGACACAGACTTCCACAGTGACACCACACGCAGTGATGCGAGTATGTGGGTGCAGGTGTGCCCGTTTATTAAGCGCCCGAGAATTTCCCAAGCACCATCTCAGCAGCGATAACGCAGGCGAGGTGCAGGCTCTGTTATCACACAGTTTATCTCCTAGGAACCTGGAGGTGGGGACGGCCAGCACTGTGGGGAGTGTATGCTGGAGAGATCGACATTGTTTTTTGTTTTTTTTGTTTTTTGTTCTTTTTTTTTTTTTTTTTTTTTTTTTTCTTCCCGAGACAAGGTTTCTCTGTGTAGCCCTGGCTGTCCTGGAGCTCACTCTGTAGACCAGGCTGGCCTCGAACTCAGAAATCCACCTGTCTCTGCCTCCCAGAGTCCTAGGATTACAGGTGTGCGCCACCACCGCCCAGCAATAGACAATATTTTAAAAAAACAAAAAAGGCCAGTTCCGAAAAGGAAGTGCTCTGAAGCGGGCGGGGCAGGGCAGGAGGCAGCATGGGGTCTCCAGGCCTTCACACCACAGCAAAGCTGCAAGAAACCTTAAGAACAATTAGAGTCCCGACCTCATAAGAGGCAGGAAACAGAAACAGAGGTCACCAGGGGTTGGGTAGTGAAGCCAGGACCTCTGACAACACTGTGAGGGGACAGCCCAGGCCAGCACTCAGTTCCAGCAAACACAGCCACAATAGGGACCAGGACTGTCCCGTCAGCTGGCTCCAAGTTTTGGGGGAAATCAAATCTTGCCTTGACCCTCTCTTCGTGTAGAGTATTAAGAGTCCAGTACTTTGTGTAACTCAGCTTTCTCCAATCTGCTGTAAGAGGCAACGGGGGAGGGGTGTGGATGAGGAAGGGGCAAGGGACCCTCTCAAAGATCACACAAGGGTGACATTTGCTGCTGCTTCTTCGTCCAGGAAAATCTTACTTTCCAGTAACAAGTCAGCAAATGGTCCCAAATTGTGTTCCTAATTTTGTTATTGACGGCTGGGACATAATCACTCCATTTTTCTGAGACACCCCCTCCCCTGAAGCTCCTTGTTGTCACGCCGGTCTATTGCTTGGAGATGTTTAGTCATCTCCTAAAGTCCACAAGGCAGCAAGCATCAGAGTGGCACCGAAGTCTGATCCTAGATGTGCACAGTCAGCAAGCAAAGGTGAAGAAGAGACGGCAGGTTCTAGAAGGACTGAGATGCGTGGTGCTGGTGGCAACGGTGCACACCTTTAATCCCAGCACTTGGGGGGCAGAAGCAGGAAGATCTCTGAGTTCAAGATCAGCCAGATCTGTAGACCAGAACAAGTTCCAGGGTAGCAAGGGATAGGCAGCGAAACCCTGTCTTGGAAAACCAAAACCAAAACCAAACAAAACAAGATGGAAAGCATACAGGCCAGGGGCTGAGAAGGGCAGTCCTGCCTGTGCTTGGCACTCATACATGACTGTTTAGAAACATGGTTGAAGCCTTGAAGACTCACCACAGGGCCTTTCTACCATGTTGAGCAGAACAGTCATAGCAACTAATGCTGACCAAGCGCTCACTGTTCACCGGCGTTTTGTCCGCACGCCCCTCTGATGCAGGTGTGATTGTGTGGCTCTTAGAGATGAGACCGCTTCATGGGGGCACACCATAACTTTCCTGAGGGCATGCGGCTAGTGTGGCAAAGTCTTCAAGGTCTAGCTCTGGAAGCCAAGTTCATTTCCAGCGTATTACGTGGCCTTGGACTCTGACCATCCTGGTCATAGCTGACGGTGTGTGACATCTATGTGCTGACTCTGTGGTCGCTGTCCCGGGCACAGGAATTGCTTCAGACAAAGAGGCACCTCAGCAGTGGTGGGCAGAGCAGCCGAGGCTCAGCAGCCACATTTCTCCCCACAGCTGGAAACCATCCCAAGGCTGGCTGGCTGGCTGCCTCCCAGGCTGGACCCTGCAGGTAGGAATGGCTTTGGCATCACAGCCAATAAAACCCACACCTCCTGTGGATATGAAGTGGGTACCACTTAGGGATCTGAGAGCCGTCTCCAAAGCCGGGTTCCCAGAAATGACCCACTCACCACGGGCTGGCACTGGGGTGTCCTGAAAGTCGTCATTCTCTGATAATGTGGTCTGGGGAGGACTGAGTGTGGTTCACATCCCTCCCAGCTGGGGCCCTGGGCCATGCTGGGAAGTGGGAGAGCTCGGTGAGTGACTGGCCGACCTGGTGGTCTATCGAAACCCACAGCTTGGGATCTAACCGAGCACACAATGACATGCCATTAGAGCAGGCGGTGCATCGTCTCGGCTGTGTTCCCAATTGTAACTTGAATACAGGGATAACTTGAATAAACACTCCACCAGCTTACCAAGGTGAGAAACGGTACCCAGCCTCAACCGCGATGGTGGCATTTTACTTTTGGGTAAACTCCAAAGAAGTCTGGTGTTGCCTAAATGCAGCTGAGTGTCCTCTGTGCTCTTCCAGGAGCCGGAGGCCCAGCCTTCTCACTGAAGGACAAGTTAACCTGTGCACAGGGCACACTAAGCTCTCATCAACCAGACAGTGTTTTGTCTGCAACACTCTCAACCATCCACCAAGGCTGAGGGTTGGGATCAGGTCCGATGTGGGATTTTATATCCAAGAGCATCCCTACAGTGAGATAGGGGACATCTTCCAGGTAAGGAGGGAAAGCCAGATTCTCACCACTGGAGCAAAGGGAGAGTCTAGAGACCTTCCTCATCACCAGAATTGGAGGCTTTTTTTCCTCCCTTTTGCAGAGAGGAGGCAAGCAGTATGGACTAGATGCCCTGTGGGTGCCTGCCATCGCAGGAGAGCTTTCAGATGGGCCCTGGCACGTCTCCACCCAAGTGGCTATCATTACCAGGAGTTTACAGATGAAGGGGCTGAGCCCTTTTGAACACAGAGCTAAGTAATAATTAGTGGACAGATGAGCTACACTAGGGTTGGTATGACACCAAAACCCTTGCTTTCCCTACACCGGACTGTGGGATCTGCAGGTCCTCTCTCCATCTCTCTTCTAAGCTAAAAACCAGGGGAGTGTAGCCTGCCTCAAATCATGTATGCATCTCGGTTGATAAAAAAAATCCTGACAGGAGCAAACCGCAGCTTGGAGAAAGCTGGTACCCAACAGATCCCCAACAGACTGGTGGACTTGCTGCTTTAAGACAAGAGAAAAGGTGTGAATCACCCATGATTCTTGAAGTCTCCAGGAGGTGGTCTGTTACAGGATCCAGAGCCAGTCTTATGTAAGATGCTAAGATCCCTGTTTCACAGAGAACACCAAGAGTCTGAAGATCATTTACATACGATTATACAGAACCTTACGATGCAAGATAGACCCACAGCTTGTATACACCAGGAATCAAAACCAGGTAGTCTTGGCATCCTCTGGCTGGCACGTGCCAGTCACCAGGAACAACACAGTTTAATATTAAGACATGGAGGCACTGGGGCAGAGTTCAAACCCCCGGTGTGCAAGTGCGAGCCGGTTCTTCCACTTGGTAATCCACTTAGTTCTCCAAAATTGGTTTCCTCGTTTGCAAAAACCAGCAGATACTAGCTCATGGGATTACAGCAAGGAGGATTGATGAGCAACACAAAGGAAGCCCTGCTACATCTGCTCAGGAAGCACTCTGCGGAGTGGATGAAGGAAAAAGGACCGATCTATAAATCTCTGTGCTCCAAACCTCAAGCCACACATCTCTGAGACGATCTACCACGGGTTTTACAATTCAATTTTTTTCTTTTTTCAGGTGAATTCCCATAATAAACTCTCCATTTCTGCTCTAAAATACTTTTAATTTGCATCTAAGTTTAAAGAACTGTCCTCTGTTGAAGGACCTAGCCCATCCTGTAGGGCCAATGGTATCCTGAGAGTGCAACCTTAAAGAACCCCTGGCGTCTGCTCCGGACCTCACTGCTGCGTGCAGGTAGGTACACCCGGCTCGTCGCCACACTTGCCTCTCCTCCCAGAGCAGCACAGTCCATTTGCGTTTGGCCTACAGGCCTTTTCAAACTGTTTTACTTGAGTAACCTTCACACTCTTAAAAAGCCACGGTATGCTGATGAACCTTTGGGTATGCAGAGTTATCATCAGTAGACAGTTACCGTATTCAAAACTATAATACAAATCTCAAAATATCTAACTCATCTTAAAAACAGCAAACCTACCAGGAAAAACATTTTATACAAAACCCTTTTTAAATAGAAATGAGACACGTTGTTTATATATTTTTGCCCCTCACTTCGGTGTCTGCCTTAATAGAAGATATGGATTTTCATTGTGTTTTTAGATTCTGAACTTCTCTGTGATGTCATATTTCAGCCCAACCTTACAGATACAATTACAATAGAGATTATTCTAGAAGCAAATTCAAACAATTGTGCATTTCCTTTTCTGATACTAGATCAAAACCCAACAGGTAGTGGCACAGACTCTTGGGGATTCGTCACAACGCACACCACAGTAGGTAATGACGTAGCTGTCTCCTCTTACACTCTGAACTTGCCCACATGTAACTCCGTAATATGGTGCAATGGTCATTTGGATGAGAGAACATTAGAAGAGCTCACCATATCGGAACATTGATTTGCATAGTATGAAAGCCCCATTCATTAATGACCAAGCTCGCAGTTGTTTTCAAAATTCTAAACTTGGTTTGAAAGCTATTTTTTAATCACTGGTAATAAACAATGCCAGCTGTTTTCACTGAAGTGACAGCTGTATTTTTCTCATTTGTGAGAAAATATCTGTCAGACACCATCGTTAGAATAATCATAGCTGCTCTTCAACTACACACTTGGAGGTCAAGGGTCAATGAAGTTGATCATTTTAACTGACTTATATCAGTAATATTTAGTCTTCCTGGCACTTTAGTTGCAGAATGAAGCAACTAAACATCTAATTACCAGCTATTTTACATCACCATTGTAAATGCTCACACAATAAGAGACTGGGGTGGGGATACAGGTGGGTGTGGGGGTTCTGCTGCCCTGACAACTGTTTGACTGGCGGACCCTTAACTCACAGCTTAGAGCACACTTTGGGAACTGATGTCTTGCCAGTTGGCTGAGAGGTGGTATTCAGGAGACTTGAGGAAGCACTTACTGCATGGTTGGCATATTCGGAATGATTTGATAGGGAAAGGACTTGACATATTTACTACCTTGTACTGTTGCTATGCGCCTGTGGAGCTGCTTTCCCTTACTAGAAGGAGGTTGTAATTAAGTCATTTATCCCTGACATCTAACTCAGGATCTGCAAACCCAAGACTGTCAATGTCCATGTCACGTGATCATCTGAGCAGGCTCTCAACACTGTCATGGTCACTCCTTTTAAGGAACAGTTCATACCTTTATATTACAAACAGGAACTTCCATCTTTATTCTTTTTTCTATTGTTGTATGGAAAATTAGAACACCATTATCTGTCTGCAGTTTCCCAGGAGGAGGACTTTGATCGGGTCCTCCGCTCTGTATATCACAAGGCCAAATTTTGCCACTAGACAGCCTGAGTTGTGTTGTTGGTGGAATTCAGGTCCCTGTCCCTGTTCACATTTCTTTCTTTCCTTCCTTTCCTTCCCTTCCTTCCCCTCCTTCCTTCCCCTCCTTCCTTCCTTCCTTCCTTCCTTCCTTCCTTTCTTTCTTTCTTTCTTTCTTTCTTTCTTTCTTTCTTTCTTTCTTTCTTGGATTTGGTTTTTTTCGAGACAGGGTTTCTCTGTGTAGCCCTGGCTGTCCTGGAACTCACTCTGTAGACCAGGCTGGCCTCAAACTCAGAAATCCGCCTGCCTCTGCCTCCCAAGTGCTGGGACTACAGGCCTGCGCCACCATCCCGGCTCTGTTCACATTTCTTTCTTGGATGTTTGGGGGGTGGGGGAAGGGGCACTCCCACATTTCCTGACAGGGTTCTCTCCATCAGAAAGCCAACAGTGGTGCACCAGATCATTCAGGTTTTCAACCTCTGACTTCCTTCTCCGTGATCAACAGAGACCAACTCTCCCAGGCCACCCTTGTTTTCTGGAGGACAAAGGAAAATGGCAGCCATGCCAAGACCAATAAAAAGCAGTCTGGGGAGCTGGCTCAGTGGGGACAAGTGCCTGCTGCTCTGCTTGGGGACAGCCGTTCTGAGACTGGGCGTGGACATAATGCTGGTGGGTGTGGCAGCCCACCTGGAATCCAGCATGCAGAAGAAAGAAACAGGATCCCAGGAGCACTGAGTTAGCTAGCCAACTCAGGAAACAGCCTCAGCACATGAGGTGGACAGCGAGCAAGGAAGGTACAAGCACACTTGCACACACACCTGCACAGACATGAACACACACCTGCACAAGCACACACGCACACACCTGCACAAGCACACATGCACACACCTGCACAAACACACATGCACACACACCTGCACAAGCACACATGCACACACACACCTGCACAAGCACAGACATGAACACAGACACCTGCACAAGCACACCTGCACACACACCTGCACTAGCACAGACATGCACACACACCTGCACAAGCACACATGCACACACACCTGCACAAGCAGACATGAACACACACACCTGCACAAGCACAGACATGAACACACACCTGCTGTCTCAGTCAGGGTTCTATTCCTGCACAAACATCACAACCAAGAAACAAGTTGGGGAGGAAAGGGTTTATTCAGCTTACATTTCCACATTGCTGTTCATTACCAAAGGAAGTCAGGACTGGAACTCAAGCAGGTCAGGAAGCAGGAGCTGCTGCTGCAGAGCCATGGAGGGATGTTTCTTACTGACTTTCTCACCCTGGCTTGCTCAGCCTGCTCTCTTATAGAACCCAAGACTACCAGCCCAGAGATCCGACCATTCATAAGGGACCCTCCCCACTTTGATCACTAATTAAGAAAATGCCCCCAGCTGGATCTCATGGAGGCATTTCCTCACCTGAAGCTCCTTTCTCTGTGATAACCCCAACCTGTGTCTAGTTGACACAAAACCAGCCAGTACACCTGCATACATGTTCACCCACACACATGCAGACACACACATATAAAACATCCGCTTTTGCCTGTAATCCCAGCACTCTGGGAGGCAGAGGCAGGCGGATTTCTGAGTTCGAGGCCAGCCTGATATACAGAGTGAGTTCCAGGACAGTCAGGGTTATACAGAGAAACCCTGTCTCGAAAAAACCGAATCCAAAAAAAAAAAAAAAAATCTGCTTTCCATTTTTTCCAGTTATCCTCCTTTGCAGGTAAAAATGAACTGCTGTTACGCACCATTTGATGCTGTAATTATTCTGATGACTCTATAAAGTTCTGAGGTCACCTAGTTTTTCTGTTTAGCAGAGGCTGTAGCTTCCTTCAAGTGTGTACTATTCACCTTCATCAAAGCCATGCCTCAGAAAGAAGAGACAAGAGGTAGGTGTGCCCTCCCTCCTTCCCACATCCAGGAAATCCGGCAGAATGTGTGCTGGGGCCTTAGGCTTAAACTGCAGGGTCAGGGCTCAACCAATGTGTGAGGAGGAGCTCTCTCTCTCTCTCTCTCTCTCTCTCTCTCTCTCTCTCTCTCTGTCATTAAGAGTACAGTAAAAAAGAGCAACAAAAGTTTATTTAGAAGAAAACTGAGAAAGATTTTAACTTCTCCTTGGCTTGTTTGAAAGAGCATTTGGAACTCCTGTTTGCCTTCTAGGAAAGGCGATGTCAGAACTTAAGCTTTAATGTAAACAATCTGACCCCCTTAGGGCAGCAGTTTTCAACCTGTAGGTCCAACTCCTTTGTGTCGAGATATCTTACATATCAATTGTCTACATTATAATTCATAATGAGAGCAAAACTAGAGTTATAAAGTAGTAATGAACTAATTTTATGGTTTCTGGCCCTTAAACATGAGGAACTGTATTAGGAACAGCCTTAGAAAGGCTGAGAACCACTGACCTAGGAGATCCGGAAAGACACAGAATAGTGCTTCCATTTTAAGAGAGGCGGTGTAGGGGAGGAGTTAAAGGCCAATGGGATCAGTGAGACAAGAGGCTGTTAAAGGCCCTCACTTCCCTTTAGGACACACTGTGATCAGAGTGAGCAAGCTCACACTGCTATTCCACCACTGGATTCCTCTTTGAAATGGTCCTTCATTGTTTCTTGTTCCATTCTTCCTATTCAGCAATAACTACACAACAGTCTAAGGACTTCCCTGCCCACCCCCATTCACCCTCTCAGCAAATTACCTAAGGATGGCTTTCCTGGAACAAGTGTGGCCCTGTAACACTCTTCACACCAGACTCCTCACAATGTAGCACCCATTGCCGGAAGCCTAAGCCCTCTCTCTAAGCAGTGAAGAAGAGGGAGGGTCTTATGGTCCCTCCCAGGCAGTGAATATGTTTTTATAATTATGAAAGTTAGACTCTAGAGAACCAAATAACCCTATTAAAAATGGGGTACAGAGCTAAACAAAGAGTTTTCACCTGAAGAACTTTGGGTGGCCGAGAAGCACCTTAAGAAATGTTCAACATCATTAATCATTAGGGAAATGCAAATCAAAACAACCCTGAGATTTCACCCCATACCAGTCAGAATGGCTAAGGTTAAAAACTCAGGAGACAGCAGGTGTTGGCGAGGATGTGGAGAAAGAGGAACACTCCTCCACTGCTGGTGGGATTGTAAGCTGGCACAGCCACTCAGGAAATCAGCCTGGTGGCTCCTCAGAAAACTGGGCATAACACTTCCGGAGGACCCTTCACTCCTGAGCATATACCCAGAGGATTCCCTGGCATGTAATAAGGACACATGCTCCACTATGTTCATAGCAGTCTTATTTATAATAGCCAGAAGCTGGGAAGAACCCAGATGTCCCTCAATGGAAGAATGGATACAGAAAATGTGGTATATTTACACAATGGAATACTACTCAGCAATTAAAAACAATGAATTCATGAAATCCTTAAGCAAATGGTTGGAACTGGAAAATATCATCCTAAGTGAGGTAACCCAATCACAAAAGAATACACATGGACTGCAGTCACTGATAAGTGAATGATAATAGCCCAGAAGCTCTGAATACCCAAGATACAACTCACAGATCAAATCATTCCCAAGAAGGAAGGAGAGGGTCCTGGTTCTGGAAAGGCTTGATGCAGCAGTGTAGGGGAGTACCAGGACAGAGACGTGAGAGGGGTTTGATTGGGGAACGGGCGGAGGGAAGAGGGCATATGGGACTTATGGGGAAGGGAGAAACGGGAAAGGGAAAATTATATGAAATGTAAACAAAGAATATAGGAAAAAAAGAAAGAAAAGTTAAAGCAAAGCTAACCTCTACCCTTCAGTTCCTCAAAGGATTTCTGTGAGCTAGGGTCTGTGTGTGTGTGTGTGTGTGTGTGTGTGTGTGTGTGTGTACAGAGAGGGGGCATCCAGGTTAAGACAGGAGAGAAGTCAGTGGACAGAGGAAGACTGGAAACCCCTACTTGATTGGGTTATGGACAGCAAAGCATGTATGAGCAAAACCCATGACCCATGTACTCTCGAGTACATGGTTCAGGCGTCACCAAGAGGGATCAGAGCTCGTATGCTCCGGTGCTCTTGGGTGTCTGTCTTCCCAGCTCACTAGCTCCACTCTGGGAGTGCCTTATTTACTAACTTACTGAACTGTCCTTATCTCTATTATAACCACAACCTCCACGCCACGCCCCCCACAGCAAATACAAACACACTGGAAGGCTATTCACCCCAATTGCTTATCACCGCTACAAACCATCTGTGAGCAGGTGAGGAGACCCAGGCTCATGAGGACCAGGCTCAGCTGAGGGTGCAGTCACTCTGTGCCATTCACTGAAGGAAGCTGGGATAACCAGGGAGAAGGAAACACTCACGCTGAGGGACCAAAGGGACAGAGAGGCTGGGGCAAAGGCTAGGAACCAGGAGCAGGGCAGACACGAGAAGACACTCAGTAGCGTGGTGGGTTGTGATGACCCATCACCTAGCTGACCTCACGGCTTCTGACACACCTGGTCCTCCGAGTGCAGTACTATTTTTCATGTTAAGACTGTCCCTTTGAAAACGAGGGATCCAGAGTCAATCAAGATAAACAGTCAAAGGCAAACCAAAACAGGCCTGAGGTTTCCTGTGCTAGCGCAAAGAACTCTAGGTAAGGTGACACGGTGGCTCGTTCTGAGGTCAGGTAAAGGGATGAAATCTTAGGGGACATCTTAGGGGACAAGACCACCAGGATCACCAGGAAGAGAGCCAGGAGTAGGTAGAGACCTATCTATGGTGGAAGTCAGGATACCGCAAGATATCAATGGGTCACAACATGATCTGCATCATGGATAAACCTCATTTAATCACAGATCCGTGGATTGGATTTGGGGGGATGGTTGGCTACAATTTGCTCAAGGGTGGACAGGGAACAGAATGGCCCACAGACTCTTGATTAAAAAACACTCTACCCAGAGTGCTTAGCTCTTCACTGCATAGTAAGTCATCCAATACCGACATGCTCAACTTGAGTCAGTTTGGTGACAACAGTATTTGTAGCAAACTCGAGTCACATAGAATTGATACTCAGTTGGGGACTTACCACCATTTGGTTGGCCTGTGGGTCATTTTCATGAGTAATGACTGTTGTGAGAAGGCCCAGGGAACTATGGGTAGGAAGTACCACCCCAGCCAGTAGTCCTGGGTACTGTAAGAAAGCAAGCTGAGCAAGAAAACCTCCCTTGTCTCCCCTTGAGGTTCTTGGCTTTCCGTGGTGATGGAGTTACAGTCCATCAAGCCCTTTCCTCTCCACGTTGATTTGGTTATGATGTTTTATCTCAGCAACAGAAAGGGGGAAGAGAAACAAGCCAGGCGTGGCTTGGGGAGAAATTCAGATTGGGAATTCCTGGTCCCATGCAGAGCTCTCTGAGCAAGGATCACGCCTCACATTTATGCTGGGTAACAGGAAGGGCAGGATGCTGGAGCTAAAGGACCCCGCTCTGGGGGAGGAGGGCACACGATTGCAGCCAATCGCAGCAAATTCTTCTCTGGAGCTCACGAGCCATCAGCCCTACGTTAATCCAGCCAGGCTTCCTGTGAAAAGTTAAAAAACAAAACAACTCTCCCTCTATCATCAAGGATGGCAAACTCACAGAGAATTTGAAATCCTTTTCCCAGCTTCTGACTTTTGGAGGGTGGAAGACCTCTGGGTGGCATTCAGGATAGCCACAGGGAAAGGAAGACTGTTCCAAGCCTGAGAGAGGACTATAGATCCCCTGAGGTGGGGCGGCCAGCTGGAGCTTACACGGGGTCAAGGTCAGAGAGATCCCACAGCTGCACAGATGCAGAGGGCAGACTAGTGTTTATACGCTTGGGCTGCAGATGCATGGTGCAAAATTCCACTGGGGGAGAATCCAGCAGGCTTACACCTAATTATGTCCCAGTGAGATGGGCCCTCCCCACTGGCAGCGGCTATAAAAAGACCTTGTTTTACTCTTCTCTTTTTTTTTTTTTTTTTTTTTTTTTTTTTTGTCTTCAAGTCAGGTGTGAGAGGTTGACCTGAGCAGTGCTTATATAAGGACAGGTCACAGCCTCCGTGACCTGCTAGGTGTGACTAGGTCTCAAGCCATCTCTGCTCAAAAGCGTTAAGACTCAAGCTTGAGTCTGGAGGGGTCCTTTTCTTTTTGTGGAGAAGTGGCTGAAGAGCCTTTTGCAAACAAGAGGGGGGAAGTCTCACAGATTACTTTCATTAGACGGTCTGGCAAAAAAGTGTATCTATGAGCTAATGCAGGGAAACAGAAGACATTTCCTACAAACTTTCAGATGTGCTGCTGACCTCGGGACTCTGTGCAAATAAGGTTTAGAGCTTTGGAGATGAGCTGCTAAAGTGCTTGTCACAGTATGAGGAGAGACCTGAGTGCAAACTGTAGTGCCCGAGAGAAAAGCTGGACATAGGGTAACTATAGTGCTGGAGGTATAGACATAGGGTAACTGTAGTGCTGGAGGTATAGACATAGGGTAACTGTAGTGCTGGGGGTGTGGACATAGGGTAACTGTAGTGCTGTAGGAGAGGGGTATAGACTCTCCTACAGGCCTGCACACCCTTGAGTGTGCGACCCAAACACTCAAGAGACTGAGGAGGAGGTCAGAGTCTCCTCCTGGCTGGGCTCCACACAACGACTCTTGTCTCAAAATAAGCAGACAAACAGCAAAAGAAAATTCTACCAAAGGATAAATGAATAAATTAAAGGAGTGATGCACTGGAGGTAGAGGGAGGAAGGAAAGGGAGAGAAAGAGAAAGAATGAACAATGTCAATCTAAACTTAGATTTCAAGTCTTTTAAGGAGCAGTTCAGAGAAAAACGAATTATGTAACAAGCAGCATGGAATTATGTAATATTTTCTGTGTGTCACGAAAGGAGCAGATACTCCATTGGAAGCAGTCCTGTACAGTTCCAGTGTCCACCACGAGTGTGGAGTCCTTCTGTGTGCTGTGGAGGGACCGGGGCTAAGGCGGGATGTGATTTGGTACCGAAGGCTCCTTCCGCTTCCCATCACCCACTCACTCTACCTGGGCAGGAAAGGCGCTTTGCCTTGGATGCCGCTGTGCCGTCACTACTTTTAGGCCGTGCGTATGAGTCAAGGAAAAAGCACCTTTGGCTTTGGGTTTAAGAAAACAGAACCCTGAAATGAGTTAGAAATGAAGGCGGAGCAGAGCAGATCCCAACCCTGGGGTTCTATCTACATAATTCTGTGTGTTCTGAGTCATTTTAAATGCCCAGTAAGTCAAGCCAATGCATGCACCTCAAATAAAAGTGTGCGTATCTTTTAAAAGACTTTCACTTTTATTTATATATCTTCAGAAAACAGAATCTATTTTCCACACACAAAAAAAACCCTACATGAAAACAGCTATTACCTATGTGCTAGTAAAACAGGACACACTGATGTGACCACAGAATCAAAATCAAGTCCCGGTGTGTCACTCAGCATCAACGGGAAATGTCCTTCCTGGACCCCACTTTGGGTTTCCGTCCCTTTTAGGTGCACATTTGAAGAATTTGAAGACCGGGACCACAGCTCTTTCTAGAGGGCAATCTACACAGCCCTGGATACATGTACGGTTGTGTCCTGGAGACAATGTTGGCTTGTTCTCGTTTGTGGAAACTGACCACGGACTTTTCAGGGATTGTAGACTGGGACTGGTCATTGCAGGATTATCTGCACTCTGCGAACTGGGGAACACGAACATGCCTTTCCCGGGAGCTGATCAGCTGATAAACACTAAACTCCGCAGCGTGGTACTGGGGAACACTCTTTCTCAACTCATTTCTCTTGATGAAAGACATCAGAAACACAATCTTGACCTTTGTTGAAACTTTGTTGACTTTATTTAAGAACAGAACGTCACAAAAGTGATGATTTGCCAGGGCCTAGATTGCCCGCTCTCTACTTCAGGGGATGTAGCTCAAGTCACCGGGTCCTCTGCCAGGCCTTCCCTTGCTGTTGTGGCTGAGAGCGCCAAGGCTGGGTACTGGGTAGGTAAAAGCTCCCATGCACAACAACAAGAAGAGACTCGGAGGTTTATGGGCAGTTTCTTCCCTCATTTTTTAAAAGACTTATCAGAGTAATAAATGAAATAAGGAATAAATGAAAAAAAGAATAAACCAAACCCAATGAAAAGTACTTGTGAGAGGCCAGGACAACAGCCCAGCAGGCAGAAGAAATACCTGGTAAGCCCGAACCTAAGATACCAAGCTCGATGCCCAGAACCATCAGGAAGATGGTAGACTCCTGGAGGCCGTCCTTTCATCTTCACAAGTATTCTGCGCCATATATGTGCCCCCCTCTCCTACACACACACACACACACACACACACACACACACACACACACGTCTGCATGTATATCTACATACCACATGGATGTCTGGTGCTCACAAAAGCCAGAAGAGGGTGTTAGGTGTTACACCCCCTGTAACTTGAGTTGCAGGTAGTTGGTGAGCTGCCTTGTGGGTGCTGGCTGGGAACAGAGCCTGGGTCCTCTGGAAGAGTAGTCAGTGCTCTCAACCACTGAGTAACTTAGTAACTGAGCCAACTCTCTGGCCCTATAATATACATATTTTAAAGTTATCTGTGGAAATAAGGTTTAGAGCTTTGGAGATGAGTTGCTAAAGTGCTTGTCACAGTATGAGGAGAGACCTGAGTGCAAACTGTAATGCCCGTGAGAAAAGCTGGACATAGGGTAACTATAGTGCTGGAGGTGTGGACATAGGGTAACTACAGTGCTGGAGGTATAGACATAGGGTAACTGTAGTGCTGGGGGTATAGACATAGGGTAACTGTAGTGCTGGGGGTATAGACATAGGGTAACTGTAGTGTTGGAGGTGTAGACATAGGGTAACTGTAGTGTTGGAAGCATGGAAACAGAAGGATTGGTTTATTGGCCAGGCGACCTAACCACATCAGTGATCTTGTCTCAAAAGGCAAGGGGACACTAAGAAAGACACTTGACATCAACCTCTGGGCTCCACAGGCACATCCACATGCATCCACTCATATGTACATGTGCACAGATACCTATATGAAGAAAGGGAAATGAGTTTCATATACAAACACAAAACTGGAGACTATCTCTCTTGGTCACTCAGAAGATGGACATGACTTTAAGCCTGGTGGGGTGGAGGGGGGGTGCATCAGAGCATCGGCCCAGGCCAAAGGCACAGGGGCTGATTCTGACTAGAGAATGCTACAGAGCTGAAAGGCTGTTGCTTTGCCGGATTTTGACCCAAAGAATAAATACTCTCTCCAGGAAAGTTGGCTTAGGGAGTTTTGAAACTCTCAAACTTTGTATCTTGGGGAGAGAGACAGATGAGAAAAATTAAGGATTTGAGGTTCTTGGGCCCATGACTGAAGGGAAAGGTCAAGAACCTGGGTGTCCTTCCCAGTCCTGCCTGGTTTTTCCGGTCATGCCCAGTCAGAAACTTCTTACCCTTGTGAGCTTCACCATCTGTGCTGAATGAGGGCAGGCGACACTTTTCCCACACTGGGTTTGTGTTAGGATCAAGGGAGAGTCCACACAGCAAGCAGACTGTAAGATGGGACTATGGTATCCATTCCATTCTGACCAGCAGTCAACCAACATGCACGGTCAACGACTACCAAGTAAATCTAACTTTATATTATTTTGAAATTGTTACAGTGGCCTCAAGGGCTCCTGCCAATCACTGTGCCTCACTGCCAGCCTACAGGAAATCTCTGCTTTCTTAGTAAGACAGCTGTGTGGGAGAATGTGTTTTCTATGGAACAATGTGGTCGGTCTATCTACCTCAAGCTGTGTCAAATGATCACATCGCTGTATGTCAGCAGGGCCATCCGAATGCCATATTTTAAAGGCACTCACGTGGATGACTAGCCAAATAAGTTTAATCAGAAAGTGGAGAGCTAACAAACACCAGTATAGGCCATGAACATAACAGCTTACGAGAAAAACGAGTTCTGGAGAAAAAGCAGGTAAGCAAGACCTTGAGCGCACAAACGTGGGCCACAGCTGGAGAAAGCTGACTTCATCCAGTCAGGAAATGGTAACACGTAGGCCTGCTGGTCATATCCCCCACACCCTTCCTAGCTCCAGTGGCCCCCACGAGTTTCAGTTGAAAAGTTCCGCGTTCCAATCTGATTAAGTATGTAGTTTGTCTCCACACCCAGAAGTGACCCCAAAAAGAAGAAAAGATGCTTTCTGGTGAGGAGTGTCTTCAGGGAATATTAGAAAACTTGATGGCAGGGAGCATGGGAAATCTAGAGAAGCACAATGGAGCTCACAGAACAGATGTAATTGTCATTAAAGTATCTCGGTTGTCAACAGAATGAAAAGTCCAATTTTTTTCCATTAGAAAAACCCATTAGGTTGTGTTTATCGTAAAGGCTGAGGGATGGAGGGACCTCCAGATAAGATGCATTCACCCTGCCTGCCAGAGTTCCAACAAGAACCCCCGCAAACACTCCTATGCCCTGAATATACTCAGATTTGAACCTAACTTCCCATAAGCCCAGCAGTGGTGCTGCATTGCCCAGACCCAGGAGAGGGATCAGGGGTTGGGGGAGATGACACTCATCAGAGCTATCAGAGATGGCAGCTCTCTCCTGGGAATAGGATGGCTGAGATGAGGAGCAGGGCTTTTAAACTCTGTGACTTGAATGCTTGCTGAGCACTGTGAATTCCAGAAGTAACTGTGGATGAAGAGGCCCCATCACCTTCCAGCCTGAAGGTTTTAAGTCCTTCATTGGCAAGCACTATGAGAATGATCCTGTCTCAGAAAGCTCAAAACAAAATCAACAGAACAGCCATTCCAAGGAAAGGTTGTACAAAACCTTGGGCCAGAAGCTGGAAAGGAATCACAACAGCATCTCCAGAGGTACAACATGACAAAGAGGTTCACCCCTGTTGAGGAGCAGTCTCCTCAGGACATTCTATTCCAAGAGGAGGCACTGAGACTCTGGAAATAAAACAACTTACAAGTCTTAGAAATCCCTGAAATTACAAGATTCACAAGCCCTTCCCTTCCCAATTTTATATCAACAATAAAGACAGCTAGAGAGCGGAGACACTGTACTGGCTGGTTTTGTGTGTCAACTTGACACAGGCCAAGAAACTTCAGGTGAGGAAATACCTCCATGAGATCCAACTGTAAGGCATTTCCTCAATTAGTGATCAAGGGGTGAGGGCCCCTTGTGGGTCATGCCATCCTGGGCTGGTAGTCTTGGGTTCTATAAGAAAACAAGCTGAGCAAGCCAGGGGAAGCAAGCCAGTAAGAAACATCCCTCCATGGCCTCTGCATCAGCTCCTGCTTCCTGACCTGCTTGAGTTCCAGTCCTGACTTCCGTTAGTGATGAACAGCAATGTGGAAGTGTAAGCTGAATAAACCCTTTCCTCCCCAACTTGCTTCTTGGTTATAATATTTGTGCAGGAATAGAAACCCTGAGTAAGACAAATTAAACTAGTACCAGCATAGTGGGGTATTCCTGTGACAACCTAACCATGTTTTGGGGAGGACTGTGGAAGGACTTTGGAATTTTGGGGCTAGAAGATTCATTCAATGTGAAAAGCTCTGTGGGATGTTGTGTAGGAGCTTGGAAGACAATGTTGAGAACAGGGCAGAAGATGGCTTGTGAAATTTCACGGGAAAGATTAAAGACTCTTATCAGGGCCATTGCTATTTTGATTATGAAGATTCTGTGGTTTTGGTTAGCTAAGGCTGAAGAATCAGCTGTGATTAACAAGATAACAGAACCACTAAATTGAAAACTTTGCATTACTGGGACTATTGATGCTGGTTAGCTGGAGCTAAGAAATTAGCACTGATTAAGGAGAGACCAGCATCATTGAGGTGAAATATTCTGGGAAATGTTTTCTGAGAGCACCGAGGCTATGTTCCAGAGATAGCCAAGGTTGTACCTTGTGCTCTGGCTGGATTTGGGAATGTGCAAGAGTCACCCAGGTGGAACTGGTTTTGAAGGCATGAAAGGCTCATGGAGAGCAGCTGAGGCTTGGCACTGTGAGAAGCTATGGAAGGCCATTGATGAAGGTTCAGCCTCAGTTGCAATTGATGGCCCAGGACTGAAGGGGTCATGCAAAAGAGATGAGGCTTAGCACCATGAAGAGAGCCTATGAGACGCTATTGGTGAAGCTTAGCTACAGAGGAAGACAGCAGTGTTTTGGCAATTCAGTACATGACCACCAAGAACAGCAGCAGCAGTGGAGTACAGGCAGCTGGAGCCTAGAAGACAAGCTGTGTGCTACAAAGGGCAGAGCTAGATAGAGAAGTGACCCAAGCCCTTGGAGGAGCCTAGAAGACCATGAGTGCATCCCAGATACTGGACAGTTGAAGTTTGATTTTGCTCTTGTGACTGTGCCCTGATATTTTTGATTTTGCTCTTGTGACTGTGCCCTGATATTTTTCTCTCTTGAAGGAAGAAAGTATTTCAGAGAAGCCCAGTTAGACTTTTAATTGAAAAAAAAAAAAAAAAAAAAATCAAAAAATCAAAAAACAACTGGATTTTAAAAGAGATTGGATTTTTTTAAGGGATTGAAATTTTAATATGTAAGAATTTGCAAAGACTGTGGGACTTTTAAAGTTATTTAGCTCTTGGAGATGAATAAGAAAGTAAGGATTGAGACTTAATAGTGATGTGATTGTATGTCAAGTTGACAAAGGGTCAACTATACTGGCTGGTTTTGTGTGTCAACTTGACACAGGCTGGAGTTATCCTTTATCACAGAGAAAGGAGTTTCGGGTGAGGAAATGACTCCATGAGATCCAGCTGGGGGGCATTTTCTCAATTAGTGATCAAGAGGAGAGGGCCCCTTGTGGGTGGTGCCATCCTTGGTCTGGTGTTCTTGGGTTCTATAAGAAAGCAAGCTGAGCAAGCCAGGGGAAGCTAGCCAGCAAGAAACATCCCTCCATGGCCTCTGCATCAGCTCCTGCTTCCTGACCTGCTTGAGTTCCAGTCCTGACTTCCTTTGGTGATCAACAGCAACGTGGAAGTGTAAGCTGAATAAACCCTTTCCCCCCCAACTTGCTTCTTGGTCATGATGTTTGTGCAGGAATAGAACCCCTGACTAAGACAAACATCCATACCCTTTGCTGCCTCCAAGTTGTGTAGAGAGAGCCCCAGGGGGCAGGATGCTGCTTGTGTGAGCCTCTCCCAGGGAGGGGTGGACCTTCTGGGTGATGCGGCTGCTGTTAAGTTTACTTGTTCCTGTATGTAACCTCTCACCCACATTCCCATAAGTAGCCCAATACATTCTGGCAAGTTGTACTTTGTGGGAAACCGTTGCTTGGGTCTATCGTTGGTTCTCTGTTTGGGGTGGAAGGATATCTGTATGTCCTTCAGGGACTCCCAAAGGAAACGTCACCAACACTGTCTCATTTAGATTTCACTATCTCTCAGTAAAGAAGGTATTAAGAACTCCATGTCTCAGAGAAGTCCCAACGTTCAAAAACTCCACAGAAAACACAGGGCTAGACTATCCTAGTTCCTTTTCATCAAACTATGACACAGCCAGCTGCCTGTCATCCTCCGAAGCACCAGGGTCTCCCAGGGACAGCTGCAGGGGCGTAGGGCCTCGGAGGCTCAAACAGCAAGCACAGAAGCTTCCTCAGACTCGCCACTGCCCTCTGTATTTATGCCCCAGAAATGGCTGTGCAAAGTCACGGGAAGGCTCCACCCCTGGGAACACCGTTCAGTAAGTCCCTGGAAAGCCCCACGCCTGAGCCAAGCTCACCAGTGAACATCAAGAACATTAGAAAATTCCTGTTCACCAAACAAAGCAGTGCCATTAAGAAACTTTCTGCCCCCCCTTCATTACCCAGTTCATGCTAAGAACCACTGACTGTTCATCAGACTTTGCATGAAAGTGGTGCTCCAGGCCCCTGGTCAACAACACTGTAACTGTTAGTTTCTAAAATAATTGAACCTTAACGTCACCAGAAACTGAATGTGTCCAACGGAACCTGTGCGGACACATCTCACTACATTTACATCCAGTCTCCATCTTTAAATCTACCGTAAGTCAATAGTAAAGATTCTCCCGTGTAACGTGTCTTCAATTCATTGGGCTTTCTCTAAAGCACTTGTTCAACATTCACCTCTTTATGAGTTACATTACTCAACAAGTTTATTCTTAAGATCCAAGAGATCTGAAAGCATTTAGTCACAAATATTTGTATATAAATATTCATATGCAGGGGGGTAGGGAGATGGCTCAGCGGGTTAAGAGCACTGGCTGCTCTTCCAGAGGACCTGGGCTCAATTCCCAGCACCCACACGGCTGCTCGCAACCACCTGGGACTGCAGTTCCAGGTAGACATACTGGCGTACACAGACGAAGAGAAAAAAAAATCTTTTAAAAAAATGCATATGCAGAACTGCATATAATAGCCAAAAAGTGGAAACAACCCCAAAGGCACACAGGCTGACACAGAAGCAAACAGTGAAATGTATGTGCAAAGGAATATTACTCAGCCAGAAAAAGGAATGAAAGTAAGACATATGGTTGATGAACCCAAAAGCATGATAAGTGAAATAGATTAGACTCAAAAAAAGAGCATAAGTCGTATGACTTCCTTTATATACGTGTACCCAATTAGCGAATCCTGAGGAGGAAGCAGTTGGGGCTTGCCCATGAAAACGGTTTGAAATTAGACGGTATTGACAAATGCCCAGCTCCACACATTGTAATGACACCTACTAAACTGTCTACTTCAAGAGGGTTTTAAGCTTATATAAAGTATAGCTGAATCTAAAAAACCAAAACAAAACTAAACTAAAAGGATAAAAACTGATTTAGACAAAAAAGGCTTACTTTGCTGTGTTTGTAGGCAGAAAGCCAAGATTTTGTACGCATATTGACTCTCTAATTTTACACACACCACCGACAAGGGAGTCTTAGGCTGCAATTGGTTTATGTTTTACGTAAGTACAATGCACTGATGACTTTCCGTGTCTCAGGCATGGTGGCATCCACATTATCAAATGAAGGACATGTCCAGAAGCCATTCTGAGCCTGGCTTTGGGATGACATGGTTAGTCCTTTTATCACCAGGCTGCCTGGTGGCTAACACAGAGAAATGGGAAGGGCCAGGGGGCCGGGCAGTGCCTCTTCAGATACCCTCCATCTACGCAGGACAGCACTGTGCACACCTCTTGGGACTCGGCCTTGTTTTCAGTCAGGTCGACAGATGGGCAGACACAACGGGAGCTGAAGGGAGCGTGATTGTCAGATTCTGGTGCCCAGGTTACAGGAAAGGCAGACCCCGGGCAGATGCATGTCAGCTACATCAACCCTGAAACCATACACACCCAATGGAGGGCAGAGAACCACAACTTACCCTCCCCACGTTTGGTCAAGAACACTTTTGAAACGGAGACGAGCTCAACCTCTCATGGATGTGATTTCCACCCTCTGAGACAACGACAGACTGAGACTCAAAAGCATAGAGGTTGCTCTTTAGGAATTTTAAATAAAATTATCTCTATTTCCACTTTCACTCCTAGTTTGCAAGTTAACTTTAGTACTGTTCCAAGTCACACTTCCGGTTCCTCTTGGACATGAGTGGGAGCTAAAGTCTTCTTTTGCTAGAGTTCTGGCCAAGGTCTTCTGACCGAGCACCATGGCTAAGATCTCATCTTCTCTGATCTGAAATCTCTCAAGGCCCTCCTTAACTGCCTGTCCCGGGATGTATGCAAAGTGACCCGTGAGCTTGGGATAAACCATCCAAGGATTTGCAATGAAAGAGCGAACACTGTCCCTTCAAATTGAACAAGTATAAGGATAAGGCAGTTTGCTGATGGAACGTTCTAGAGTTTCTGCGATGCTGTCCTCCCATCCATCAGAGAACAGAAGAGTGATGCTCACATGGGGAAGGCGGCTGGGTCTACAGTGGGATGACTCCAAGCCTCCACCCGACACTGTGGGAACCACCCAGCGGTGAGCCCGGTCCAGTTGACACGGCTCACTTCTGTGCGACTCGGTGAGCACTGATTCAGACACCTTCTCTCTGTGTTAGAGGGCTGTGCCAGGGGAGAGAGGAATGAACACCGCGATGGATGAGCAACTCCCCCCACCCCCAACCCCTACCCCCCCCACCCCCCCACCCCCCCCACCCCCCCCACCCCGATGCCCAAAGTCAGAGTCTCTACTTGCAGAAGGGTGATAGATTTGCAAATAAAACCAATCAGGAAAAGCGAAAGCCGGTAACTAGAAGAAAAGTGCCCAGGTGGGAAAGGCAGAGACTAGAGGATTGTAAGCAAGCAGGAGCTCTGTCTGGGCTGGCATGAGGGATGATGGGTAAGGATGAGAGGCTCTGGTGGCAGTGTCAGAAGAAAGAACTGAGCGCTAGCACTCCTCAGCAGCCATGTACTAAGTATTGGGTTGTTCATCCCCGTTTCCTGCAACTAAATGAACCATGGGACCTGCATGTGTCACTAGCTACCAAGTAGCAGAAAAGACAGCCAGACACCACAGAGACTCGCTGTTCCAGGGCCAGCCCGAGTCTCCATAATGCTGTCCAGCTTAGATGTGTTTCAAAGGTCGGCTGCAGAGGTGAAGATGAGGTTTCTAAATCACAGTGGAGCTGGCAAAAAAAAAAGTGTAAGACCATCTGAGAGCAGCAGAGCCTGGGATTGTAGGCCTGAAACCTCAGCGATTCCAGAAGTCGAGGCAGGAGGATCCCAAATTCAAGGTGGTCCTGAACAACTTAGAAAAACTTTGTATCAAAATCAAAAAAAAAGTATGTGGATATATCTCATTGGTAAATGAGTGTGCCAATAAAGATTGCCATAGGAAGAGGACACGTTTCCGCCTACAGGTACACAGAGCTTGGGGGCAGGGTGGTATATGAATGTGAGTTTTAACGAGGGTCTAACTACATGACCCAAGCTGGCCTTGAACTTGAAATCCTCCTGCTCAGCCTGCTGGGATTACAGGCAAATGCCTCCATGGTTAACTTGTAGGTTCAAGGAATGAAAGGGTGGGCTAGCCCTGATTCCAACACACCTGCTCCACCCATTTCCCACCCCACTGCCTTCTGCCACCACTGTGTGACTGGGCCAGAAACCTAGAGGGGACTGTAGGGACACCTGCCACATCAAGTTTTTTGAAGTAGGAGCCAGGATGGAGTGCAGCTCCCCGCTCCTGGACAGTACAGTTAGTGATGCAGAGACAGACACCCACAGGGTTATGGCTGGGGGGCCAGTGGCAGGTCCCTGAAGAAGGGAGGAAGAGAGTGGGAAGGGGACACTTGTCTTCACATCAAGAGAGAGATGGTTCCCACCTCCAGGTACAAGCCCGGCCCCCACTCTGGCTCTGGGAGGAGCACGAAAGCCACGCCTTTCACCTCTACTCTGGCTCTGAGGGCTCCAAGGGTGTGCAGATGGCCTGACTCTGCACTGCAAGGAATGACTCTTACCAAGAGAAAGACTGTCTGTCAGTAGTCAGTCTGTCATGGCACCTCTCTTACTGTCCGATTTTTCCAGGTCTCCCTCCCTCCCTGCAAACCCGCTCTTTTGACCGGGGTAAACAGGCAGAACCCTAAGGACCTTTTTTTTTTCCTGGACTTGGTTTTTCCTGGACTTGGTTTTTCCTATCCGGAAAAAAAGCAGGAGACAAACTCCGGTTTCCCTTCCTTGCGCGTACAACAACACATGCTAGTGCAAGCACACTCAGGAAGCCCTGTGCTGTGAGGTAGGAGGCCCTGGCACATCTGACAGATCTTTCCCATGTGGCAGACAAGATGATTGGCGACACCAATGCAGAGTCCAACTTCCCTGGGCTCCTTGCTTCTAAGGATGCTCCTTTGGCTTCGGATGAACTAGAAAGATGCAAACAAGCCCTTCCCTGTCACCCTTCAGGATCCGCCCCCTCCTCTCCTGACACTATTAACCCCCTTAATGACATTAGAAAGAATCTGCAGTGAGATCTTACCCATAATTAGGGTTGACTGGTGTGTGTTTTCCATTTTCTATCTGCAACCGAGAATACGGGATGGGAACCAGGCCAACTGTGGAATTCGGGAGGGCCTCTCCCCAGTCCCGGGTTTAGCATGCGGGCTTGGATGTCTAAAATCTTGACATTTCTATCTGTGTACTCCGGCTTGTTAACAAAGGCACTTGGCAGACAGAGGGGCAACTTGTTAAATCTGTTTGTCTCATCTAAGCAGCCTTTAGGTGCATCTGCCCAAGCACCTGTGTGGATGAACCAATTAAATTCAAAGCAGGAGCGAGAGCACGCAGGAGGCCCCTGCACTGGGGCCTTGGGCAACTCTTCCTGCTCCATTTGTCTCCGTTGTCAACAGACTGGTGACTGGCCAAGGGCTGGATCGTCTACGGTGGCTTCTGAAACTCTGGAGGGACAGCCTGTCTACTAGGACAGTAAGCATGACTTCCATGTCCCCTCTGCCAGGACTGTAAGGCCACTGGTGCCACTCACCAGCAGGGTGGCCATGGGAGAGTCACCCCTCTATTGTTTTCCGTCATTTGGGGTGCCCCCGGAGGCCCATGGAGTGCATGTTAGTTCGGACAGACCTCTTACAATGCTGCTGCTGCAGATTGCTAATGTCGTGCTGTCAGCGTTAACGTAAAGGTAGGTATGTAAAATGCCAAGACCCAGGGGACAGCAGGCACCAGAAGTCCCAACTATCCTGAACTGGTACACACTTTAGGACCAAAACGCAAGCATTCAAAGCGTTTGAAGACATTCTCTGTTGTTACAACCATGGCTTCCTGTTGTTACGTAGATTTTCAAAAACCAGGGGAGCCCTGGTTTGTTTTCTTCCTTTCTTTCTTTCTTTCTTTCTTTCTTTCTTTCTTTCTTTCTTTCTTTCTTTCTTTCTTTCTTTCTTTCTTTCTTTCTTTTTCTTTCTTTCTTTCTTTTTTGTTTGTTTTTGTTTGTTTGGGTTTTTTTACACCCAACAAGTCTCAGGCTCTTGGCTGGGATGGGGGCAGGTACCACAATCCTCAAGTCCCCATAATTAAATGGGAAGCCACCAATGGCCAACACCACTCCATTGAGATTCACCGGAGTTTTACCAAGACAAATTACTTCCCACCAGTCCTTTCAAGCAATTATCACTTTTAAAGGCTGGAGGGGGAGGGGTGTGAAAGGGAAAGTAATGAGGATTCCCAAGGACAAGGCTCTTCCCTTCCAAAGCTTCTCCTCAGCAAGGGCCAGGCGGCTCCCACTGGGGCGGGGAAGGAAGGACACAGCTCTAACCAGTTGTCCAGGTAGAAAATTAACAACCGCCAAACAACACTTTGTATGTGTGTGCCTGTGTGTGTGTGTGAGAGAGAGAGTGTGTGTGTGTATAAATGTGAGTGTACGTGCATGTGTATCTCATTGTTATGTGTGAATGTGTGTGTGAGTATGTGTTACCTGTGAGTGAATGTGTCTGTTGTTCTTCCTAGGTAGTACAGAGACAGGGAAACTGCTCAACATCGAAGCCCTTTCCTCTGAACGCTTTCACTTTCTAAAAGTAATGCGTCTCATGATTTTATTCTTATGCTCTGAAGCTAAAGTCTCCTTTAAGCACCATATACTCCAGGCACTTAGTGTCTCTTCCCCCGGCAGTACAACTTACAGCTGCCTGTCTGTTGCCTAAAAGATGGCTAAAAAGGGATAATTGTCCTTGAGATGGAACTTGTGTCACTGAGATGAACGGCACAAACGTCATTTCCTCAACCTCCTGATTCAGTTCTGCTGCCTTTGGCACCGGTCACCCTGAGCCTTCTGTGTCCTTCTACAGCAAGGCCCCCGCAGTGGCTTGTGTGACTGGCTTCCTTTGGAAGCCTTGCCTTACTTGCTTAAATTCAGCTTCTTCAACTGTAAAAGGAGGCCCTGATGTTTGTTACTACAGGAAGCACTAGAGATAATAAACTCAGGAGCCAGGTTTAGTGGTTCACGCCTTTAATCCTAGTACTCGGGAGCAGAGACAGGCGGAACTCTGAGTTCAAGGCTAGCCTGGTCATTATGGTGAGTTTCATGTCAGTCGGTGCTATTTAAGTGAGACTGCTTTCTAAATGAGCAAGAGCATAAATAAATCAATAAATGAGAAAATAGACACTCATAACGTTCACAGCCCTTAGTCAGTGCTCAGTAATGACATGGCTATCTGTACTGGTGAGTTTTTATTGTCAACTTGACACAAACTACAGTCGCCTGGGAAGAGGGGATCTCGGTTAAGAAATTGCTCCCATCAGATTGGCTGTGGGCATGTCTCTGGGGGCATTTTCTTGGTTAGTGACTGACGTGGGAGGGCCCAGCCCACTGTGGGCGGCGCCATCCCTGAGCAAGTGGCCGTCCTGCGTTGAATAAGTATGCAGACTGAGCAAGCCAAGGAGAGCAAGCAGCAGGGTTCCTGCGTGGTCTCTGCTTCTGTTTCTTCCTTGAACCCCCAGCTCCCTTCAATAATGGACCCTATTTGGTAAAATGTAATAAACCCTTTCCTCCCCGAGCTGGTTTTAGTCAATGTTTTATCCCGTCAACAGAAATAAATAAGGCCTATCCTTTGTATTACTGACCACTTGGGTTGGTCCTATCATCGTAGCATCTTTGAGATTTGTCCAGACTCTGGGTAGCAACTTGCTTTATGATGTTTCAATGTATTTGAAAGGCGATCAGCTTCATGGAAAGATAGTAGTTTTTCATGGAGAAAGATGGCCTAACAACCAGGTCAAATCAGGAACAACGACCTTCTTGAGGCACTTCAGCCTCTAAGGGATAATCAGCTCCCCTCCGCCACCTCCAAAGGGACCCACAGAACCTGAGACCCAAAAATGACAGTGACCTGAGCCGAGCCCTTTAAGAGCCAACAAGGAACTTCCTTCTGAGATGTGTCAGGTGGGTGAGATACCCACCTCCGCCTCAAGTCCCCCCACTTTCCTCCTGGATGTGTCTAAAGCTGTGTAATTCCTAACAGTTTACACGCATTTATCTTGATTCTCACAGGAATATTGCAAATATTCCCGATATTTGAGAGCGACACTTACTTGCTGAGTATTTCAGAGATCCAGCCATTGACTATCCAGGTGGCTTAGTCAGAGAGCATTAAGCAGACCCTTTGGGAGGACAGGGGTCGGAGGGGAAAGCAAGAGGTGGCTGGTTCTCCCCTTTCTCAGTTCCCACATAGACTAAGCCCCGACTGTTCTCCAGTCCTGACTAACTGGGTGGGAGAAAGAAGAAAGGATGCTGGGGAGGAACGTGGGGTAAGCAAGAAAGACGCTGCTGCCGTACAAGAAAAGTATAAGTTTTCAAAACACATTAATCTGCGATGTGGTGTTTTGACAGAGACAGATGGGGCCCACGTGGTGATGGCAAGAGGTGTGGCTACTGAGCATATGTTGGGGAGGAAAGCCACAGGGCCCAGTGTGACAAGCCCATACACAAAGCAAATGGACTGCTGTAAAGGCGAGGGGGTGAGGAGCAAAGTCAGGGCACCCATCCTCCCTCAACCACACAGCCTGCAGGTAGGCTCACCCCAAACATCCTGTTTTGCCACACATCGCAGGCACCCCCAAACCCAAGACTGCTTCCAGGGCTGTCAAAATACCAAACATCCTCTAGTACACGCTTGAGAACTTTCTGGCACTTTTTCAAAGCAAAGGATGGGTCAGGCAAGGTGACTGTGACCCTGCTGGGGGGTGGGGGGGCAGGGGCAGGGGCAGGGGCAGGGGCAGGGTGGGGGCTGGAGGGCAGGAAGTTCTGCACAGTCACACATGAACCTGACAGTCACCAGGCAGTCACCAGGATCAGAGTCAAACCCAGAAAGCTCCAAGTCAGAAGTCCATTTGCGTTCTATTTTAAGCTATAAAAGATTTAGCTCTGGACACCAAACCCATTTAAAAACAAAAACAAAAACAAAAACAAAAACAAAAAAAACAAATCCCACTCTGAAGACCAAGAATGAAAGACAAGATGCAAATTAAAAGCCGTCTGAGGTTCTCTTCTCCTCCCCCCCTTATCGAAAAGTAAGGGAATAACCTGGCAGCAGAGGTGTGTGGCTTTGGGGACTGGGTTGGGACCTGATGAGCTAGAGGACAGGGGGACCAGGAGAGACCCAACTGACAGAACACAGGATAAGTAAAAGGGTCCAAAGAGGCAGTGTCTGCTTATAGCATTTGAGGTTAGTATCCTGACTGGGGCTGCACATTAAAATTCAAACAACAAACCACCACCACCACAACAACACAAACAAAAAGAAATCCCTCTAACTTGAACATGAGCTCTAGAATGTTCAAGAATCTTAGCTCAGCGAGCACTAAGGAGCTGTGGAGAAGCAAGGTAGATTCTCGAAGGCTGTGTAGCCCAAAGCTATGATCGCCTCTCCTCCGGCTCAGTTTCTGAAGTGAGGGACAGCCGCCTCACCACACAGGGCTGGCGGGTTGCAAGCACCCGCAGGGCCTTGCAGGGAAGGGAGGGGTTACACGCCACAGCTTCAAGCCTGCAAACCCGCAAGCTATGAGCCTGTGAGCACAGGGGCCCTGGATGTGAGACAACCCTGCAGATCTCACAGTTCTGCGCCCTCTTCTCTGAAGAAGTGAAAATTTCCATCTGAGACAATTTGGTTTCTTTCTTTAAAACTGAAAATTCAGCTGTACCGTCTTAATTCATGTAAAACATGCAGAAAAATCCAAATTGAAAAAAGAAACCTTGGCGCTGCAACTGAGGAAAACCAGCTTCCATAGGGATAAACACCTTTTCTGATATGTTATATAACTTCATGTTCGCAATCAAATTAGGGGGGGAGGGGAGTGTAGGGTGTCCCCTTGCAATCTCAGTGACATGAGAGACGGAGGCTGGGGGACCCTGCAAGACCTGACTTACAAAACACGCTGCAATTTTATTTTGTAAACCGATGTTGTGTTATACATATTTTCCCTTGACTGTGTATTTTTAATCACCTGATTTTGATGGTCACTTTGTCTGACAGGCTCTAAGCTTCTCATCATCAGTGTATTTCCAGTAAGGTTTGACTAGTTTCTTTCCAAAAGACAACAAAGCACAGTATAGCTTTTTGACGGAGGCCCTCCAGGCTCAGCTCTGCCCCAGTTCCTTCCTTCCTTTCCCTCAGAGCAGGAGCTGTCCGCACGGAGTGAGGTGAGGGAGGGGCGAACCTAGCCGGCAGCTCAGGGTCACTCCAGGCACTTCTGGGGCTTTGATCTAACAACCTCCTGCAGAGCTGTAAGTGGTGAGGAGAAGGAAGCTGCACAGACAGGAGCAGGAAGGGCAGGGAGGAGGAGCCCGGCAGTGTGAAGGACCAGTCTCTGTAGAGCTACACAAGGTCCTGGGAGGTTGACCGGAAATGGCCAGGAACGACCTGGGGTGCGGGGCTGGGTGGGGGAGGAGGGTGTCAGAGGACGAAGACTGATGGACTGGGGGCAACTGGGCTCACCTACCAATTCCCCATTTTAGAGATCAGGGCACCAAGGTTTGGGAAGACAGCAAGACCTAAGGTGCACTTGCAAAACACAACTTCATATTAGCGTTCATATTAGACCTACAATTACTGCCATTTGGGGGACCAGAAGCCAAGCACCGGGCAAGAAATGTTTAATCCTCGTGACAACTCTTCTCAGTGTTTTGAGAGAGGGGGAATAATGAGCACTGCAAAAAAATGAAACAAGTTGCCTGAGACCCCACAGTTAGAGACGAGTAGGAATTAGGACCAATTTGAGTCTCACAGAAGCCCATGCTCAGATCAAGCTTAAGTGCGGAGGGTTATTTTTACTGGATAATCTCAGGAGCTTTGACTGCTGATTCCCGTGGCACAGAGAGTCAGAGCTTTCTTCCCTGGTCATCATTTCACAGTGCTCCGGGCTCAAAAGTGGCATCAGAATATTCAGCGCATGAATTGGCCTGTGGTCAGCGCTCTGGTGCTTTGTAGGGTAGTGGTGCTGGTAACCCCCAGGGTGTCAATGGAAGGGTAACCTCCAACTCCACTGCCACAGCTGAACTAACCAACCAACCAACCAACTAACCAACCAACCAACCATCTAACCAACCAACCAGCACAAAGATAAGACGACACTGCCATCCTCCCAGTGAGTTATCTGTCCATCCGTGTGAGGCCACTTCGGGTCTGGAGAGAGGCCTGGGGACTCCGTGTGTATAATTATAATGTTCCTCCTAGGTTGATTAGCAGGTGGAAAGAAGATTTCAAGTAGTTTGTTTACTTATTTTTTTTAAAGGCTCTTTCTCAGAATGAGTCATGTGAACAGTTTAAGCAAACAGCTGTGGCAGGCAAGAGACGGGAGGCCTCAGCCACCTGCTCTGCGGATAGGATGCGCTCAATCTGTGTAGCTAATTAGATCAATCTTGACTCGTTTTCTTTAATGAGGCGCTGCAGAGCACAGCCTCCGCCAGACCTGTTTTCTGGGTTACCTTCACCTGCGTGCTGCTCCAGCCAATCTATTCCTGAGCTTTATTTTTTGGTTGGGGCAAAAACTTGCCATCATTTTATTTTATTTTATTTTCAAACACAATTTTCTGTGAGTACTTGACAGCTATACACCATCATGAAACAGTTCTTGAGCCTCAGCACCAACTTTCTGACCAATTAATTTATACTCCAGCAACTCACGCCAAAGAGGCTGGGGAAGGGGCAAACATTTACAGTGGGAGAATATGTGAATATTTGCCTTTCTACCATGTTATTTTGTAAACCGAATTTGCTCTAAAGTGGTTTAATATGCTTCTTTCTGGAGTGTAGGAATATGCAGTAAGGTGATTCTCTGTCTTACTCTAACCTCTGCAACTGGGTAAGATTCTGAGGTCTAGGGGCCCAGAGGAAAGTTGTGATTGCACCTTGTCTAGCAGCAGGCAACTCCCTCACACAGCACAGAAGCCCAAATGTCAGGCCACAGAGCGCCCACCACATAGGAGAGAGAGACGCACACATGTGAGTCTCTGTGTTAGAAGTCATTTGCTAAATTTGTGCTTTGAGCCAGGATTTTATTCTTGGTGAGAACTGCATCCTTTTAAGCCACAGGCTCCACTCACTTAGTTTTGATAAGAAAGTCCACCGAACAACTGTATTCAACCTGTCAATCACTTTGACAAAAAACAGCGTTAGGCCCATGTGTGTGCTTACCAGGACAATACAAGGACTTGTGTTCAGGGGCCTTGGCAACTTTCGTGGCTTTGTTAAGTGACACAAACTTCCTTGGGAGTCCACAGTGATAAAGAGTTCCCTAGTATTCTCAGAGCTGGGACCACTACCATGATGGGCGAGTGCCAATTCACCAGCAGTTTGGCTGGTCATTGATTCCTTGACATTAGTGCAAATGTCAACACTGAAGACTGAAGGGAGAAGGATGACATCTGAGTGTTGTGAGAACAGCTTTGAACTCATGGAGCCTCTGAAACTCTCTCTGGGATCCCAGTTCAGAGAGCAGACTTAGAGAACCTGTGTTCTAGAGAACTGCTCACACTGGGCAGCCCTAGGCTTGGGAGAGGGTCTCACTGGGAAGAACCCAGCCTGCCTAGCTGGACTTGCCTAACCCTAACCCTAACCCTAACTCTAACCCTGAGAGGCTCTGGATTTGATCTGCCAACACACCCACACACACCCACATACACAATCACAAAGACAGACAGACATACACATTATCTATCCATACATACACACATATACACATCACAAAGATAGAGACAGACAAGACAGACAGACAGACAGAGACAGACACACACACACACACACCAGTAAAAGAACAAAAACTTGACTTTATTCCCCCCTCTTGACAAAAAAGGCTGGGACAACAAAAGCATAAGCTGTCAGTCCTACAGGTTTGGGGCAAAACTGTTCCTTCCTTTTTCGTGCCTTCTAGGCCATCCATTCGCATGAACATGGATACTCTTTTCTGGCCAAGATCATCAAAGACCTCCAGTAAGGTTACGAGCAGGGTCTAGCATCTACCCTTGCTGGGATCGGGGCACCGACCTGTAGTCACCCGCCATCCCCTTTTATCTAGCAGATTTGGACTCTGATGTTTCTCATTTGCCATGCTAAACACACAAGACTGCAAGTCTCCCTCTAGACACCTTGCTTACCACTGGTTCTGACTTATGAATGTCTTACTGTCATTCAGACTCGAATATTTGCTTTGACTCTGTCGACCCGCAGACAGTTTTCTTCATTGAGAAAAGGGTTTCTTTGGTTGCTCTCTCCTAAATGAATGAATCTGTGATCAGAGAATATGGCAGGTTACAGTTAGCCCTTTGAAGTTTGGTGGCACTTGATTCATGCCCCAGTGTTTCATGTTCTGAACCTTTCGAACATTGCAAACCATATGATATATGTCACTGTGTATACTAATGATTGACATTCCTGTTTCATAGGTAAGGGAGAGAGGGTTTTGTGACTTATCAACTACTAGTGAATTCAAGTTAAAATTCCTTGCTAGAACGTTCATTTTTCTGTATTTCCCAGCGGCCCTGTCATTTACCTTGAAGCTGATATTTATGTGAAAACTCAAAACCACATTTTCTTGTGATTAATATTTCGGTTCTATCATGACTGCTTTCCCTGGTTTGCGAATACTTTCCAGACTGTAGTTTTTATAATTGTCCTTTTTTGTCTCTCCATAGGCTTTGCTTTTCCAGTTTCTACCATTTCATCAATTCACCTAAATCTAGCCTGCTATTACACCTATCCACTTTAGTTTTTCTTAATTTTTTTCACCCATAGAATGGATACTGTCTTTCAAACGTGCGTGTTCATTTTTATAAAGCTACACAATCTAAGTGTAGCCACATAGACACTTGGTATCTGTGTCTCTGCAGTTTCATGCCTGAGATCTGTGTCTCTGCAGCTTTATGCCTGAGATCTCGTCCATACTGAGAGATAAGACGACCTCCATTTATGATTTTGGCATCTGAATCAGTCGAAAGTGCCAGTAGAGTGCTGTGATTTTTACCATTTCTTACCCATGAGCTTCTTCTGATCAGTTCATGTACAGATGTTTTTTGAGGCCTCCCCTGGAGGGAAGTGCTTCTGACAAAGATTTTCTTTTTCCCATAAGCCAGACCATCATCGAACAGACAATTAACATGTTGAAGACTTTCATTCCTCCTTAGTCATTTGCATGAACTCTGAGTGTGAGTCTCAGTGGGGGTCAGCTGTGGATACAGATCCTGGGGGCACAGTTTTCCTCTTAGGAGGTCCTGCAAATGTGTGATGCACTTTCCATGGCAAAGTGTATTTATAGCTAGTTCACCCCCACCTAGAGGTTGGTGCATGGGCTCGGTCGGGGAGCCCCACTTTCTGCTGGAGTTCATTTCTCATTTTTCCTGTGAAGTGTCTATTCTGTCCCTTGGATTTTGCAAGACCTAAAACGACCCGTGGCTCATCACATTCAGCCAACACCAGCTGTGGTCTGGCTGGTTACACTCTCGCTCCCACTGCACCTCTTTATTGGTCTCCCAGTGTCCTGTCCTTTCCTTTCCAGTCAGCCCTGGGATGCATTTGAAATGTATACTTTGAGAAATCCATTTTAAAGACTGGATATGCACAGTCATGTTTCTGGCTACATAGAACATATGTGTGCATGTTGAGCGGACATATGTAGGCTATGTCTCCTGCTTTCAGTTCTTTTCTACAGAACACTGACTTATCTTATCTGCCATGATGGTAGACCGACCACAAGACATTAAGTAAGGAACCCAGTACCGATTTTAAATCTAAAATTAATAAAGCCACCATAAATTAACTGTCTTGACTTATTACACATCAAATACTGTTTTTGGAAACTTTCTTTTCTAAAATAAACTTTATTATTTAAAAAAAAAACTTACAAATAAACACCACACACTAAACTGAACCAGTCCCCCAAGTCTCTTATCTGTCCGTCTCAGTGAGCGTACATTGTGAGGCTGTGGCATTTCCCATTGGACTTCAGTTTTATGCATTTATCTACCATTAAAAACAAAAGCCCATGACGGTGTTTGAATTGGACCACAGCTATCTTTTTTTGGTTTTTTGGATTTGGTTTTTCAAGACAGGGTTTCTCTGTGTAGCCCTGGCTGTCCTGGAACTCACTCTGTAGACCAGGTTGGCCTAGAACTCTCAGAAATCTGTCTGCCTCTGCCTCCCAGAGTGCTGGGATTACAGGCGTGTGCCACCACCGCCCGGATGGAGCACAACTATCTTTATGCGCACTTTTATAACTTATGTTGATTACTTATATAAGGTCCTACCTTATCCCCTTCAATTTTAGCCTATCTTGCTCTTTTAGACCTTGAATTTATACTAAACGTGGCCACATGACCTTAGAAAGGAAAAAAAAAAGTTGTCTCCTTCATATGCAGAATTGAGGCAATAATGTATGTACCTATGTAAACAAATGTATATGTGGGTGCAGTATATCGTGTTTCAGAAATGTAAAAAAGTAATCCTGAACCCTGAATTCTGAAATGTTATTTCAGAAGTTAAGTAACCTATTCGTAGATAGCCACACAGTAGAATACACACTCAAGATGGAAAACCCGCTTTGTGATATCACACACTTTTCTGTTACAGCAGGCATGGTGGCGTGTGCCTATGATCCCACCCATGAGGACAGCTTTGGATAGATATTGAGAAGCTGTCTCAAAAACAAGTGCTGAAGGTTCTCACCATGCAGCGTGGTGGAGGGTGAACTGATTACCCAAAGCTGTCTTCTGGCTTCCATATATACGTGCCCAAGCAGGTGAACGCTCATGTGCGCATACATGCATACACACAAACACACACACACACATACACACATACATTAAAGTTTTACAAAGCAGAAGAAAACTCTATCTGGCCCATCAGAAAAGCCACCTTGAACTATCATGAGGTCATTGATGCTCTGTTCAACGTGCGTTGAAAACCCTGGGAGGCAAAGAACTTCACTTCCCAATATCCATGTGTGAGGATGACAGACAGCATAGCACATTATATAACACTTCAGTGAAGGCTTGAGCAGCAGTTCTCAACCTGAAGGTCATGACCCCTTTAGAGTCTTGGGGAAAACAGACATTTACATTATGGTTCACAATTGTAGTGAAGTTCTAGTTATGAAGTAGCAATGTGATAATTTTTCTGGTTGGGGTCATCGCAACACAACAAGCTGTATTAAAGGGCCTCGACATTAAGGAGGTGGGGAGCCACTGGCATGGAGAGTGTCACAGGTCACTTAGATACTTATATTTAGATTCTTCAACTTTTTCTTAGTGAAACTCAATAAAAAAAAAAAAATCCGCACTCACTGGGACTGATAAAGGACATAAAAGATCTCACATCATTTTGGGGAGGGATTCCTCTTTCACCACTAAATACTTTTGAAGATGACTTGAGATTTCAGAGCTTTAGAGATGTTGACATTCTTTTAATCTACAAGCAGTATGAACCTAGGACCATAGCTTCCATCCCCAGGCACTGCTTTCTAGACAGGCCAGATCTGTCCAACCTGCTTTAATGCAGCAATGATGGCACTACGCTTGTGTGTGTGTGTGTGGTGGTGGTGGTGGTGGGGCGTGTCATTGTTCTTGACCTAGTAAAACTCATGTGAGTGGTCCAGACAGAAGATTTAGTTCTTCCTGACTGAGAACACAAAAACATCAGCATAGACAAGTGACTGACTATCTCTCTGTACAAATGCACTGAGTTTACTGGTATTGTTGCAGTAATCAGTCCAATATACTTCAGCCAACAAAATACTAGTGTAGTTGACAATGATATCTAACAGTTCTTTGAAATGTGTTTCTTCACATGTAATCTTTTTTTTCAATGTCCCACCAGAGAAAGTAGGATCCTCACACATCTGTTTTAGAACTCATTGTGTGTGTAAACTAGAAGATATTTATGTAGGATCAGCAGGTATATGCAAATTACATGACATTGCTATGTATGTATGGTTTTGAGATCTCACAGAAAAATAACCTGCTATATAACATCACCAAATAAAGTTTTTAAGAACACTTTTTAATGATTTACTAGTAAAATTTTAGGGACTGGCCCACAATATAGTGTAAGTGTAATATGTGGCTGTATCGTCTCGCTGTCATCAGGAGCTGGAGGCAGGCCACAGTTTATCTGGAAACTTAATGTAATCTATAAAAGATGGTAGGAGACAACCTGGAATGCATTACAGTTTATTCAAGACTCTCAAATCGAAAAGTTACTCACTGTAGCCGCATTAACACTCAGCAAATTTTTCACGACCAAAACGCACAAGCAAGAACAGGCCTTGCAGTGGAGAACACACACGCTCTCAGGCTGCATAAGAAGTGGTTGCTGCTGTCACTGCTTTCCCAGGGAAGGGTCCTTCAGCAGAGACTGCCTCCAATGGCCTGATTTAGGTTCAAACATGTCCTTCTGACTCCTCTAAGAACTTAAAGGTCAATATTCATAAATTTAAGAGTTTGAAATGCACAGGCATGTAAGGAGTCAACTCTAGAGATATTGAAGAAGAGCTTTCGTGAGTATGTGTGGCAATGGCAGGAAGCCTTTTAGCTGACGGCATCAACCTCCGAGAGCAAAGCGCCTCAGGTCCTGAGCAGGGCCTGCGCAGCTGGATCGCAAGAGGAACTTTCGGGCTGTGACTGAGTGGCAGTTTCTCATGTGGCCATCACCACAAAGTAAAAACCCACTAGCAAAAGAAATACAGGGTTGGGGTGCAGCCCCCGTGTTTATTGAAAGACCAGCCATCACCATCCTCTTGATTATTATCTTAACACACTAAGATCACAAAATATGTGAAGTTGATGCTCATTGGCCAGGAGTAAAAGGGCTGACCAGTGAAGAGTGGTGCCTGGCTAGGGGAGACCAGGGACGAATGACCAATTGTATTTTCTCTATTGTTGCTTTAGCACAGACTGAACAACAAAAGGAGGAAAAGAAACTCACAAAATGCCTGTCATAAATGGTTGCTCTAGCAATCAGAGGAATCTCATGACATACAATAAAAGGGCATTTCCCAAGTCATGAGCCATTCTCGCTTCAGAAAAGAAAGCCAAATAAACCCCCAGAATGCCCACTGGATGCCAACTTTCACGAGTAATGCTGAAAGGACCTTCCTTCCTGATTCTCCACCTCCTCTCCCCTCCCTCCCCTCCCCTCCCCTCCTCTCCTCCCTCACATAGCCTGCTGCTTCAGGAGATGGAGCAGAGCACATTGTTTCTTCACCCCTGACCATCTGGTGATACTTCTGGTCAGTTCCAGATAGTTCTACTGTAAAATACACCAGTTAGTCCATTACCTAGTCTGTATAAAACCCATGTGTCATCTAATCAACTAACAGAAATCACAGACCCTCCTCATTCCCAAGCGGCTGTGGCCAGTTGCCTCGGTCTCCTTACCACTGGTGCCCCAAGAAAACTGCAATTCCAAAGATAATTGGAATTTTAGGGGGAAAAAAGAAATCACTAAATCAGTTTCTCTGAACCTTGAAGTCCTACTATATCTAGTAAACAGCAGATTGCAGCTCATACTATGTATGGATTACATGGACTTTGCATGTTTTACCTTTAAAAAAAAAAGTTTTAAAAATAAAAAAACTTGGCCAGACAGTGGTGACGCACGCCTTTAATCCCAGCACTTGGGAGGCAGAGGCAGGCAGATTTCTGAGTTCGAGGCCAGCCTGGTCTATAGTGAGTTCCAGGACAGTCAGGACTACACAGAGAAACCCTGTCTCGAAAAAAATAATAATTAAATTTAATTTAATTTAAAAAATGCAGCCGGGTGGTGGTGGTGGTGGTGGCGCACGCCTGTAATCCCAGCACTCTGGGAGGCAGAGGCAGGCAGATCTCTGAGTTCGAGGCCAGCCTGGTCTACAGAGTGAGTTCCAGGACAGCCAGGGCTACACAGAGAAACCCTGTCTCGAAAAAGCCAAATCCAAAAAACCAAAAAAAAAAAAAAAAAAAGGCAGTAGTTTACAAATAATAGAAACACAGGAGAAAACAACTCAGGTCAAACCGCTTCTTTTTAATTCTGAGAAAATTGTCATCAAAACTTCCCCCCTTATTCTAAATTTTCAATAAATATTCTAAATTTTGAATAGTAATAAGGACCTTATTATAGTAATAGTAATAACACCTTATCATTGTGTTTGGTAAAATGAGACTGCGCTTATAGAATCTATTAGCCGCAGCTGGGTAGACTGACACAGCACATCTATCTGTTGACTCACGAGGGGGAAATCACGCTAATCAGACTGTATGTTCCCTGAACAGTGTACCTAGTGTTCCAGGAGTGCAAATGACAAATGTGACTGACTCTCTTACGCCACATCTTGGGTAGCGCTGCTGTTTATAAAATGAACAGCAGTCCACCTTTCATGCATTCTCTCCTCCAGAAAGTACTGAGTTCCGATGGTCACACCTCAAAGTATTGCTTCAAAATCCTTCTCTTGGGATTTCAGAGTGAGCTGACATAACCCATTAAATTACTCCCTTCAGATGGGGACATTGGAGTGTGGGGGGGTGAGAATTATTAAGCTTAGAAGAGGAAAGGGCTGGGGAGATGGATCAGTCAATAAAGTACTTATTTGCTCTGTAAGCATGACAGCCTGAGTTTGGAGTCATCGAACACACATAAAAGTTGGGTGCAGTGACCTTTGTACTGGGGAGGACAGAGAGGGGTTCCCTAGAGCTTGCATTGACTGTACGTGTACACACACACACACACACACACACACGAGAGAGAGAGAGAGAGAGAGAGAGAGACAGACAGACAGACAGACAGACAGACAGACAGACAGAGACAGAGAGACACAGAGACAGAGAGACAAAAAGACAGAGACACCAGGGCTTGTTTAATGAATGTTCTGAAACAGGTCTTGGATTTAGGTAGACCTGAAGGAAATTTCAGACACAGGTTCAGGCTTTTAGCTGATGCTTTTTCTACACAGTGATCTAACCAACAATGAGGCAGACAGTTAAGGATTTAAAGCAAAAGGATTGAGACTAATACACTGCCCAAAACAAGGAGAAATGGGGTAAGGTTCTTCAGTCCCAGAAGAACTGGCTCTGTATCTACAGGATGAGAAATGGAGTCCTTTGGCTGGCACTGCCTATCAATCCAGGCCAGAGAGGGGTGACATTCTGTCGGACCCCTCACATCCAATCTGTACTTAGTTCTCAAAGTTCAGACTTCCCAACAGCCCCTCCTCCTTGGACCAATTATGCTTTCTTCTTTTCCGTTCTCCTATACTTTGAGTGTTGAGTACTGCCCCCTCCCTACCCCCCCCCCCCCACGGAGGTACAATAACTTAGACCTGTCTTCCAAGCTACCTTTAAGACTCACTCAGAGATTCCTTCATGAAGAGCACACAATGCTTACTAAATTAGCCTACACCAGGATGGCCTGGACAGATTAGTAAAACACCATTCCTAATCCCCAGCCTACGGGAGTTCTTAGAAGGAGCTTCCTAGCAGCTTCCGGGCACTTGGGGAGAGCACTGGGAGACCCATGGTGAGTAAAATCGGACTTCCATTTAAACTTTACCGTGAGAATACAATCACGGAAGTCAAGTATCAAATGTAAAGCTGTGGGCTCCTCTGTGGTAGGCGCTTTCTACAGCGCAGTGCTGGCCTTAGCTCTCAGAATGGGTCCTGGCTTTGGGTTCTGTGTCCAGAGGAACCTTCCTTGTAGTTTTCTTTGTTCCTCTGCACTAAATGGTCTTTTAGATTTAGTAACATAGGCTGGACGGGGGTGTGAAGGTTCAGCCTCCTACACAATGGCTCTTCCGGTACCTACCATACTTAAGGAAAGTTTCATAGGCCTCCTCGCCGTGAGTGACCTGTGCCTGGACACCACCCCCTTGGAAAGTTGTTTTCATTCTTTTGTCAATGATTTTATTTAAAGATCCTGGTATTTGTCTTGTCAAGATGTCCATCTAACCAGTGCAGGCCCATAACCTCTCAAACTGGGGGGGGGGGGGGGGGGGAGGGGAATCACCTGATCTTATTGTCAAATATGTTAGGGATTAACATCAGCCTAGCCCTGGAGGGGGTCAGATCTACTCTCAAATGCTCAGGATAGCCACAAGTGAGCCCAAACAGAGGCTGTCACAGGGTGACTTGCCAGAGTGACAAAAGGTTTGGAACAAACATTAGGGCTTAGGAGAGTGAGGTGTGTCCTGTCCAAACAGTGACAGGCGGCAAAGGACCACAACCTCCAACTCACAGGGAGAGTGATTAAGAGTGGTTTTAGTGATGGCTCCAAAAATGTCCCCCCAAGTAGGATATTAGGCTGTGTATATCTTGCAGACTTGTGTGTGTGTGGGGGGGGGATGTAAGGCCACAACCCCACTCTGTGGAAAGCTTGGATCAGTGGGACTGGAACTTGGGAACCTTGGGGGAGGGGGGAGTAGGCCTGCTGAGTGACACTTCAATGGGCTGCCAGCAGGAGGGAGGGTTTTAGGCAAGTGGAGACTTGTGGGCCTCCTCCAACCACCTAGTTAGATAATTACCCTGCTCCTTCAGTCCTTCAGGGGACGACCTGCTTGGAATCTAGGGAGGCTATTCCTTCCTCTCCGCCCCCTCCCCTCCCCCTATCGGTTGACTCCAAGGAATCTTTACATTTTGGTCCAATCCCTTCTTGAAACCCCACCCACCCACTCAGGTGGGAACATATATCAAACAGTGTAATTAAAAATCCTCGAAGCCAACTTCATCTTACTCAGCCTAAAGAAAACCATTAGTGAGATGGCCAGACTAACTGGTCAAATGAATGCAGACTGGCCTCAGCTGGCCTGGAAGCGGCAGGAAGGCCCAGAGCAAGGGTGGGAAGTGCTGCAGAAAGAGGAGACTCCTCCAGATGCTGGATCTCAGGGAGGAAAAGAAAGGCAAGCTTGGTCAACAGGATCCCGAATTTAAACGCCAAAGAATTTTGAGACTATTGTAGTAAAAATTTTAAGTTATGAATCAGGAGTCATCTTTTCTGATACAGAAGCCAACGTGTAGGTACCATAGAAAAGTCTCACCTATTAAATCTGTATTTGATACTGGCTTTTCATAAAAGTTCCAATTTATTGACTAATCCCTACTTTGTCCTCCTACTGAGTAAGTCTCCCAAACTTTTACAGATGAGTCCCCTAGCTATACAATCAGGCATACAAAAAGCAAAGGATTGGGGGTGAGAGGGTTTCTGGTTTTTGTCCCCCAAAACATCTATGTTCTGCATAGCGTGATGGCAACTCAAATACTTCTAATGAAACAACATCCACCTCCTCAAATTTCTTTTTTGTAAAACAGCATTAGGTTCCTTTGCTACAGAACAACAATTCCGTATTTGAATGCTCTGCTCACATTAGCAAAGCTGTGTGCTGCACACAGGATATGCAGTATACAGGATGTGCCATACACACGCTGAGCAGGACACATGTGGAGCCATACACACGCTGTGCCGTACACACACTGTGCCGTACACACGCTGTGCCGTACACACGCTGTGCCGTACACACGCTCTGCCGTACACACGCTCTGCAGTACACACGCTCTGCAGTACACACGCTCTGCAGTACACACGCTCTGCAGTACACACGCTCTGCAGTACACACGCTGTGCCGTACACACGCTCTGCCGTACACACGCTGTGCCGTACACATGCTGTGTGGTACACACACTCTGCAGTACACACGCTCTGCAGTACACACAATGTGCAGGACGCATCATGGGCAGTATATATCATGTGCAGTACATATCATGAGTTCTGGAAGTCAGCCTCTTCTGTGTCTTGCGATAACAAGTCCAGTGTTATGGTTTACACATTGTATACAGAAAACAACTTAATTATTAGTTTGCATGAATAATAAATTTTTAAAAATCTAGGAACATTTACCCTCATGAATTATCTTTGCTTAGAAAACATCAGTATGTGTGATTATTTATCAATCATGCTAAGTTTGTGAAATTTTAAAAATGATAATGTCACTTGAAAATGCAAGGGCAAAGGGCAACATTCCCAGTAATTTTTATTAAGTTATTATAGAAGTGTACAGTCATTGAAAAAAATCATTACCAATGAAAACTCTGTCTCCTTAAAATTACAAGTTTTTCTAGTATAAGGTTTGCTGTGAATATAGATGCTTAATTTATACTAAGCACAATTGTATGTATAAAAAAAAACCTAAACAGTGTTTTTATTTATTTCAAACACTTCAAAGTTGATTCCAACACTAATCAACATGTAAGTTGGTGACCCTCTCCTAAATAATTACAATTATTCTCCAAACAGGACAAAATTTGCAGTTAAACAGACAAAGAAAAGGTTTTCCAGAATAGTTATTCTTCAACAAACAATAAATCCTCAAAGCTGTTGATTTCTCATTAAAACAGAGGGTCCAAGTCAGGAGTGTAAACATCAGCAAGCTACATTCACACAGCGAGAGAGAGAGAGAGAGAGAGAGAGAGAGAGAGAGAGAGAGAGAGAGAGAGAGAGAGAGAGAGGTGGGGGGGTGGGGAGAGGTGACAGCAGCAATGAGGGTCCTGAATGAGGTCCTGGGAGACCCACAGGGTGTGTGTGTGTGTGTGTGTGTGTGTGTGTGTGTGTGTGTGTGTGTGTTATGAGGAAGGAGGAAGGATGGGAGGGAAACCCCACAGGAAGGAGGGGGCTGACACTTAGGCTAAAACTTCAGCTCCAGGACAGGGTTTCAGCTCTGAAGACGGGAACTCTGGGACCTCCTTTTCCACTTGTGACATCTGCCAGACCCTGATGTACCCTCCGTTTTAGACCTTAAACTCCTATTTTACTTGTTATTCAAAAACCTGAAGACAACTTTCTTTTTAACTATCAAAAAGGCTAGTCAACCGCACAGGAATAGACTCTATATAAAAACTTAACTCTGTCTTATACATATTAACATGCAAAAATATAACACTTGTGTAATTGAAAAACTATTTTCTGCTGAAATACATATATATATATATACATACATACACACACACACACACATATATATATATATACATATATATATATATATAATTCTCCTTGGGTATATGAAAAAGGCAAGAAGAAAATATAAAGAATGGTTCTGCCTCTCTAAATCCAAATTGCTAGACCCTAAGAGTTTAACACATTTGGGAGTACACATGTTCTCCTGTGACCATGCGGCCCATAGGAACACAACCCCAAATCTGAATTTTATTCTTCAATAGAAAAACAGGTTTAGATGGTACATGCCAGACTCTACTCTGGAAACAGGTTAAATGTGGAAATTCAAATATCAAACAAATAAAAGTAAATGATAATATATCTTTAAAAAAAAAAAAGAGCCAGTAATGGGGCTGATGAACGTAATACGTTACTGGTTAAACTGGTTAAGAGTGCTCGATGCTCGTGCAGAGGATCCAGGTTCAGCTCCCAGAACACACAGTGAGTGGGTTGCAAACACCTGTAACTCTAGTCCCAGACCATATCCCTCCTCTGATCTCTGCGGACACTGGCACTCACATGGTGCACATAACAGCAAGCACGTGTACACATGTGCACAGGTACGCACATGTGCGCTAAATAATTTTTTAAAGTGATAATTTTTTTTAAAAAAAAAGTGTACATAACAGAAGCCAAGTCTTTTTAATTGTGCGGCAAACAGGGTTGTGTTTTCCAACAGCACTAACTAGCACAGGCTAGTATCTAAGTACCGAGGATGTTTGCATTTCCCACCTTAATCTACCTGAGTGCTGGCAGTCTGTCTCACAAGCTTTAAACACTGCGTTTATATATGAAAGCACACGCATACACACATGCACACACACACACACACACACACACACACACACACACACACACAAGTGACCTGCACGTTTCTACTTAAAGGAGATTCTTGAAGACTGCTTTTAGTTAGCAGTCGTCAGAGGTAGCCCAGGACCCCTCTGGAGATCGTGGAAGCTCTTTCCCCGACCCCTTTGGAGAGTATTTAAGGTGGAATGTTTAGGGCTGACAGACAGTGTGGGGAGTCTGAAGGTCCTTCCAAGCAAGGGCAGAAGGGAGCTCGCTGCACCCGCAGCACCAGGCATACCACTTCGCCTCACTTCCTTCCTCGCGGGTCAACACGAAGCTGCTCACAACAACATCCTGTGAGCAGCCTGGAAGGATAACAAGAAGGGATTACTGATAGGAAGTGGTAAGAGACTGGCGTGGAAATGCTTGCTGAAGCCAGCCTGAAGGAGACTCGGAGGACAAAGGCTTAAAACTACAGCCTGAGATCGCCCCCCATCTCAGCTTCCTTTTAAGAAACCAGAAATAATCACACCTCTCTTCTCCAGGCCCAGGGCACAGACAGCTAAGCTTCCATGTTTACTCTGAAGCGTGCTCATTAATGCTTTTTCTTTTTTTAAAGCCTTAGACGTATGGAAATGGCTCTGCCTCTGTTCTGCTCATTAACTCCACAGTAGGAAAGAAAAAGCAGGAGCAGACAGTGTGCGGTTGTTTTCCATTTGAGTTTATTTAGTTTTCAAAACAGTGAGTCATCCGAGCTATGCAAATGAAAGTTGGGATGCCTTTACTCAAACGATTAACTATAGTTATATATAGAACACAGTTCCTTAAATAGCAGCCTCCAGCTCTCACAGCGCCAAGATGACTTCCTTTTCTCCTGTAAAACCTGAGACCAAAATCCTGAAGGGCTGGGAGACACACCACTGCTTCCCTGGGCTCAGGCGGTGTGGTCGGGACAGGAGCTAAAGAAGTGGGTGCTAGGCCAGAGCCCCACCCCGCCCCACCCCGCCCCGCCCGTGCCCATGGTAACTCAGCCTGCTGCTCTTCTCTGAGGAGAAAGGAGGATGAGAAAAGGAGGCTGGGGACCATCTGTGAACCCTCGGGGGGGGGGGGGGGCAAATAAATGCACTGTGTCTTAGCTAAGAAACTGTTGGGTGAAATGGATGCTATTTTAGAAGACTATCCTCAAAATGACAGCCTGTTTGTTTATTTGTTTACTGTTTTGGGCTCGTCAAAATACATGCTGGCCCATATATCAAAAAACTGGCCAAAGTGCTTCTGATGACTGTTTTCCAGATATACCTGCTATTTAGCCCCAAGAAACAGGGCAAGCACAGATGTCTCACCTCCTCCAGAAGAATGTTCGATACTTTCTTGCTATTAGCAGCCTGGCCACAGAATGCATACACAGTGTAGAGATTTGCCTAACATTTCATGTAACCCTCAGCTTTCAATAAACACGTATGCAAAATACACAGACCTACTCCCCTCCATTTATATCCCAAATACCAAAGGATTATCAAAACCTCTAATTCTCCACTGACGTCAGTGGAGTGAAGTCAGAGTTTTATGCATCGGGCAGAACGTGACCTCACTCCAAGTTGATTGGTTGTATTGAAGATGGGGAAAAGCAATTTTATAGAAGCTGATGCTCCCTCCGGGCAGCCTGGGATCAGGCTGGATCCAGTTTGAAGGGAGCAGGCAGCCAACCGTCAAACTCCGTGATAAGATTAAAGTCCATGATGCTGGCTCACAAGAGGCCCACTTCAACCCCGACTTGTCCTCCATGTTTTTCTCCCTAGCCTATCTGCTCTCTTCCTCTTGTATCTGCTTTAGCATAGCTTCACTTTTCTCTTTTATCTTTCCATAACTGCACCCAGGGACCGGGAGGGGGATTGATTTTTTTGTTGTTGTTTTGACTTATTGTTTGAAGATCTGTAACTCAAAGCAGCTCTCACGCCTCTGATGTCTAAGCTGGAGCGGCATAAAAGGTAAACCCAGGGCTTGGGTATCAAACTGCGCAGCAGCAATACCAAGTTTTATAATCAGCCATCCACGTGTCCATCTTATTTTGTGCTACCCCTCCCCTGCCCCTACCCTACCCCTCTGCCTGCCTCAGCTAGCTAGCAAACTGTGAGTGAGAGGACTCCTACGCTTCTGTTAGGTGGCAAGAATGAGTTAAAATAAAAAAATAAAATAAATAAATACCTCAACGGCTTACGACTTTACATGCCAGGGCTGCAAGATTAAATAGGCCTCTACTGAAGGAGAAAAGTTATTTCCTATGTAGAAAATTGGCCTTGTTTTTGTTAACAATGGAAGGAAATTTAGAGGCTTTTCACAAGGTTGCTTTATAAAAACAACACCTGAAAACGAGGTTGTACGACTTTTTGTCATACAGCCGACAAAAGTCACTTTCCAAAGGGTTCACACACCGAGGATCGTGAGACAGATTAGCAGATTCTAAAACAAAATGTTATCTATCTTTGAACCAGATGTCTAAAGACAGACCCACATATTAGGTTAGAAATTGTGCCAGCACACTCCTAAACGAGCCAATACAACCCAAAGTTAAAGTTTCTTTCTTCTCATCTGGCACAATCCTAAATTATTTGGATCATTTTGATCTTTGATCCTGCCGGTAGTGAAGTCGCATGCCGGTGCACACACAGATGCACACACAGAGTCACGGGAGTTTTTAAGGGTCTATTCCCTAAAGTTGTTCAGCTTGCTGAAATATGGTTACATATGCAAACATTATCTCCCAATTGTAACCTCATTTTCTGCTCTGCTGGACAGCGTGACCAGCATTTGTCATTGGGCCTCCCCCGCCCGCCACATCATTCATGCGTCGGTAATTGTCATCGAGATGTGGCCTGTCAGCAGGACTCCAGTGTTCTCTGCCTCCCCCCCACCCCCCACCCCCGTCCCCACACAGTCACTCAGGTAACAAACCCGGTAATCTCGCCCTGTTTTCATGATGGTTGAATTACACATAATTGTTTCTGCACAGTGATTGATTTCTGCCTGAATAGAGACCTCTGCCTTTCTTCAATGTGAGCGGGTGGCAGCCAAGTCTCCCCCATCTAGGAGGAGGCAGCAGCCTTTGAAGAGATCAAAGCCAAGGCCGCGAGCAGTTGCGCGCCCTGGGAATATGGAAAGCCTTTATGCTCTCAACCCCATTTCCAGCATCTTGTTGGACTGCAGCTGCACTGCGCTCTGCCAGCATTCTCGGTGCTTTTAGTATTGACTCTGACATCACCGATAGCTGTTTTAAAGTAACAAAAGCCGAAAGATGACTTATTTTCACAACTCTGTAATTGGAACATGCAAAGGTGGGGGTGGGGCAGGAGAGCCAGAATGAAGGGGAGGGAAATACATTTGCTTTTAATTTAAAGCAGCACAAAAGAAAGAGAGAAAGAGACTGGGGAGAAAAATTATATAAGTTTCCACAAATGAAAAACATGCTTTCCGTATGGAAAAACCAGCGGGGGCATTTTATAACTCAGACCACACAAAATGAACTGATGGCTACACACTCTTCCAAGCCGAAAGGGTAAACTGAAAACAAGGGGGTAAGTGGGTTCTGATGGATGGATTGTTCCGGAGAGGGACCCTGACAGGCACTGGGACTGCAAGGTGGAACCCCGGGGCCAGCCCCTCCCCCTAACCTGTTCCCCTTTCAGTCAAGGGAGCATAGCTGACACCTGCAGTTTGAACATCACATCACGGGCTTCTCTGGGAAACTGCAAACAAACACGTGATTCCTGATTATCAGGAGGAGGACCCAAATCAGAAGTTGTGCCTGGCTCTAGATGCAGAGCCGCTAATCAGTCAGACAGGGCCATGCCTTCCTGCTTAGAAATGGAAGCTTAAATATGGCAAGGACCCTCCTCAGATCATGGGGACCAAAAATGCATCAGCACTAATATTCCACTACTTTCTTAAAACAGAAAACAAGGATGTACCCATTTCTTCTTTTTAAAGCATTTGGGACTCTAAAAAAAAAAAAAGACCCACCCAAAATGAACAATGTACATACACACACACACACAAAGAGAAGCACACAGTCTAATTTGTCTAAGCCAGTCACAAGACAACTATCGATAACTGCGATTCCAACATTTAAATGAATGCTTTGGAAAATATCTACCCTAATTACATCTACCTCAACTCAGGGACTTTGAATGTAAGGAAAATGGCAAGACTTTTTCTATAAAGGTCGAGAAAGCAGAATATGGAAGGGATTTTTGAAATTAACTGCACCTCGTTCAGTGAAGTCCAGTCTTACTTAGTACTGTTTATGTAGACAGTAGCCAACGGACCGGACCATTCGCTCCTGGCTGTGCTTTTCCAGGTCCACTAAGCTCTACCCTCACTGACGTTGGAGAAATGGCTGCGATGGGTGGAGTGCCTCCTTTCATTCTGCACAAAACCTCTTAGTTCTGAAACACCAAGTAATTGGCGAACAAAAGCCGCCTTTATGTGGCAGGATTCGGAAGCAACAGACCTGCTTGTAAGGTAACCAACTGTAAATTTTCCTTGACAGCTTTGCCTGAATGGTGCTGGGCTGGAAAAAAAAAAACCCTTGGTGTGAACTGCCTGCTTACCTCAGTTTACTAGGTTACAACTCCACAGGGAATTGTATTTAGACTCTAGATTCTAGAGGTGTGCACACAGCACAGGCCGGAGGGCAAAGGCAGCATCACGCAAGAACCACAGTATTTCAAAAATCTAGATCCTTCCCCTTTGGAAAAAATGAAATCGTTCAATTTGTTATCAGTCAAAATGTTGACAATAAGACCCAGTGTTCTTAAATGTTTTTCTCTAGGTGCATTCTCATAATCTTATTAGACGTTTGGCAACCCAGGCCCTCAATCTAACTTCAGGTTATCAGCCCCAAATCACTTCTTTAATGCATGGTTCTATCGTTAGCCTCCTGCAGCAAAGTAGCAAACACAAGAGGCAATAGGAGAGGCGTCTCAGGCTTTTCCCTGACACCTGAGGGAACGTGCTATCTGGCTGCTAGCACACATGCGTCTGACTTTCCCTAAATTCTTTCCTGTGCACCTAACACTCTTCAGGGCTCATCTCAGAAAAATCTGCATGTAGGATTTTTGTGGCCTCACTGTGCGGCTGAAGCACCACCTGCCCGGCTGCCAATCCTGGGACGTCACAGAGCCAGGCAGGGACAAAGCAAAGGTTCTCGGGATCAGTAGCCTCAACGGCTGTGGGCACCGCACATTCCTAAGATTGCTCCTCAGCAGAGATTGCCGTAATTGAGAATGGGGCGCGTGCACACATGCGTTTGTATGAGAGACAGGTCTGTAATGATGCACAGGAGACTTGTTCTATTGCATAATCTCTAGGCTGGCCTAGTTATTTTCCCCTCCAAGAAGGGCTGTCATCTCTTCAAGGGACCTATAGGGTCAGGGCGGGGCTCACCAAGGTGAGAAATGAGAAGGCAGGGAGCAGGGACAAGGGTGGCAGGACCTTCTAAGCCCAAGGTCCCTCCAGGTGACCGTCTCAATCACTTCAGACAAACACTGAGTTTTAAAACCTTTAGATGACCAGGTTCCATGTTCGCCTCTCATAAACCTCTCCAACGCTATCAACCCCTCCCTCTGCAGTAATTCTCCCAACCTGAATTCTTGAAGCAACCCAAGTCCCCTTTCCTTTGGCCCTTTCTTCAGCGAGGAGCAAAGATGCTCACAGACTCCTGTCACAGAAACAGTCTGTTTAGCGATAATTTTTCTCCTGCCTATGTTCTCCAGGACAAGTGGTGGCAAACTGCTTCTTAAGGCAGACAGCCCTGGGGACTAGGTTCTGTCATCGGGACACACAAGACTAGTCCAAAATGGAAAACTAAAACCAGAAGGTAATCCGGCTATGTCTCCTCTGGGGGTCTTCCCAATGGCTGCAGAGGCAGAGCACAAATCTGTCTGCACAACCATGTTGTGATTCACAACGGCCACATGATGGAACTAAGCTAGGCGCTACATGGCTGACAATGTGGTATGCAGACACACAAAGGAGTATTACTCAATCAAAGGCTGGCGGTGGTGGCCCACACCTTTAATCCCAGCACTTGGGAAGCAGAGGCAGGTGGATTTCTGAGTTTGAGGCCAGCCGGGCTACACAAAGAAACCCTGTCGCGAAAAACAAAACAAAAAACCAAAACAAACAAAAAAAGAGAATAAAACTGCACTGTTTTCAGGAAAACCAGACAGAAACAGAGATCAGGAAATAAGCCAAACTATGAAACATTTTCTCTTTCAAATGGAATCTAGATATTCTCTTTTTTAAAGACAAGAAAATAGAAGGTTAAATATGTGGAGGGAGAACAAAACAAAACAAAACAAAACAACAACAACAACAAAAAAACAAAAAAAACAAAACGGGCGTTGGTGGCGCACGCCTTTAATCCCGGCACTTGGGAGGCAGAGACAGGCGGATTTCTGAGTTTGAGGCCAGCCTGGTCTACAGAGTGAGTTCCAGGACAGCCAGGGCTATACAAAGGAACCCTGCCTCGAAAAAAACAAATCCAAAATACAACAACAACAATAATAATAATAACAAAAAATAAAAAAAATAAACGAGACATCGTTTTATGCATGTAGTGCACACTAATAAGAATTACGTGGGTCTGGGGTTTAAAACAGGATTCTGCAGGCCTGGAAAATAAGAAACTAGTTCCCAGTGGCCCTCAACCAGCTTGTTTAAACCTCCTGGGCAGTCACCTGCACAGCGCACCCTATGGTTTAAAATGAGAAGCAAGCGGTGGGTCTGAGACAACCGGGAGGGGAGGGAAGGCAGCAGCAGGGTTCCCACAGGGCTGCTGGAGAGCTGGGCCCTGAGAAGGGCAAACCAGAGACACTCTGGGGTCAGGGTGGGGCGGGCTCTCCCATGAAGGAATTCAGGTGGGCCCACCCCACCCCCAGCGCAGGGCAGCCTGTGCCCGCTGCAAGCTGGAGCCAACCCACGTCACCCTAGGCAAGGGGCAAAAACTAAAAGGAAAAACAAAACAACCAAGACCAACCAAAAATCAAAGACCTGAGCAGCAGGGAACCACCGACCCAACCAGATGAAGAAAGAGCAGTCTCTGTAGAATAGAGTTTGCTGGAAAGTTCCTTCACCCTAGCGAGGCACAATGCACTGCACCAGGAGAGGCAGAAGGCTCGCAGTCGCTGTGCTCTCTGGCTACCCATCTAGAACAGCTCGAAGACAACGACGCCGTCCACTGAGACACGGGAAGAGAATGTTCTGACCCCAGCTTTCCATTTGGAACCTGGAAGCTCTACCCAGTGTGTAGAATGTAGATTAGCACTGCCTCTCTGTCCCCCAATTTGCTTCTCTTCAGATGACCAAGTGCGGGCTAAAGGGGCGGGGCGGGGTGGGGCTGGGGTTAGCCTCCCAAGCCAAACATCAAGAAAGGGGCAAAGGTGACAGTTCTTCTGATGATACCAACTCTTTATAGAGATCTGTATTCCCACTAATATAATGAAAATTGGCAAGTAGGCAAAAAAAGAAAGGATGGAAATGATGTTTATGGAAAATAATAATGTTTTCACCTTCCATCACTAACATTGCCATAGGTGTATGCTGTGATCTGATTAAAAATAATTTTGAGTCCGGCCGCCTGGCCGCCGGGCGGTGGTGGCGCACGCCTGTAATCCCAGCACTCTGGGAGGCAGAGGCAGGCGGATTTCTGAGTTCAAGGCCAGCCTGGTGGTCTACAGAGTGAGTTCCCACTGCAAGTGTAGGCACCTAATCCAGCTTTGGCTTTTCTCCTCACACTGACTAAGCCATTTTCCCTCTCTGCACACGGATGTACCGCCACAGATCTCACCTTCAGGAGTGGGGTGCAGCTCTCAGAGGCCAGATGGGAAAGAACAGCCCTCAGCCTCCATACAACTCGTTAACTGACCAAAGTCAGTCACAGCCCAGAGGCCTAGCACTTGGGAGGTTGAGGCAGGAGGATTCAAACTTTGAAACCAGCCCAGATTGCGTTGCAAGACCCTGGGATTTTTTTTTTTTTGCGGGGGGGGGGGGGGGGGGGGGGGAAGAAAAAAAGAAAATCTCAAAAGATTTGCATACTATGTTTGTATATAATTCTATTTTGTGGCATGTCCCAGGCAGGGCAGTCTTTTGATATATGAAACAGATCAGAGCTCAGGCCTGGGCTGGGTGCTGACGGAGGCAGAGTTAAGGGGCAGGGGATGCTGAAAAGCACAGGTTACTTTCTGAGGTGGTGAGGATGTTCTATAACAGAACAGTGTTAATGGCTTTGAAACCCTGGGTATACTAGTCCCCAAGCCCTCCAACCTACCCACAATTGTATACTTTGAATGGGTGAGACCTTTGTTGTGTGGGCAACTCAGTAAAAACTGAAGCAATTAAAGTAAGAAACCTAGAAAAACAATCTACTGATCCGTCCTTGTCTTCTCGCTAAAAAAAAAATTAAATTTAAAAATAAAAACAAAGGACAGCAGGCTGGAGAGATGGCTCAGAGGTTAAGAGCCCTGACCACTCTTCCGAAGGTCCTGAGTTCAAATCCCAGCAACCACATGGTGGCTCACAACCATCCATAATAAGATCTGACCTCAAGTGTCTGAAGACAGCTACAATGTATTTACATATAAAAAATAAATAAATCTTTAAAAAAAAAAATAAAGGACAGCTACAAGAGAAAACTCTCCTGGACATGTTCTCCAAGAGTAAAAATATTAACGTGTCTCACTCCCTGGGATGGAAATACCAAAGTTGTTGTCAACGTCCCCTCCCTAACTCCCCCCCCCCGCCCCCACAGAAAGCTAAGCACAGGGCAAGGCAAGGCACGGCGGGGAACTCTGGCATCTGTCTGAGGTGGACAGGAAGAGCAAGCGGGCAGGGGACCTTTCCGTGCAGCAGTTAGATGACATCAGATCACCGCAGGTGCTTGCCTGATGTGGTGGCCTGCACCTCTCTCAAGATTGCCACTAATGCGGACGGTGCATACCCCGCTCTGGGCACCTCTGCTTTCCTCCTCGCAGCTGACTTTGGGTTTCCCCTCCAGAGCACAGAAAACCTCCATCAAACACGGATGGAATAGTGTGATGGGGGCGGGGAAACAAAACCGATGGGTTTCCTTCCGTGAGATGGATCAAATAGTGGGTACCCAGGGGGGGCTTTTAAACTGGAAAGCATTCGGGCTGGACCCTGCCTCCCTTAGACAGTGTAACAGCTCTTTGCTGATAAGAAAACTGCTATTCAAGTGACACAGCGGGTGCCGGAGAGATGGCTCAGGAGCACTGGCTCTCCCAGAGGACCTGGGCTCAATTCCCAGGACCCACATGGCAGCTCACAACTGTCTGTAACTCCAATTCCAGAGGCTCTGACACCCTCACACAGATATACACACAGGCAGGTAAAACACCAATGAACGTGAAGTGAAAATAAATAAAATAAAAATTAAGAAAAACACAAAAACAAAAGAAGGCGGCACAGTGTCCATCCCACCCCACACTGGCCTTTCCATGAGTTCGTAGAACGTGAAAAAGTTAAAAAAGCCTTTGAAATGACTTTCTTAAGCAGCTATTATTTTTCACGTTTCTTATTTCTTGGGCATCCCTGAGTTCATCTAAGCACTGCTAAAATAACCAACAAGAATGAGAACAAACAGCCCAGATGTGCCAACGTGATGGCCTGTCTCCTCATCAGCACTGTGGCTGCCACAGTCCCTCCACCATTCCTGGGGTGTCTGCTGTTTCCAGAGTCCCAGACAGGCTAAGAGAGGTTTTCTTTCAAAACACAGAATCCGTCATTACTACAGTTGGATAGATGAGCCCCTCCTGGAGCCTAATTAATTTAAGCTTGCATTACTCAACTTCACTGTTAGCGCCACACTTACTTAAAACTAATTTTCTGAGTGTTTTGCCTGGGTGTATGTCTGTGGGCATGTGCCTGCCCACATCTGATCAGAGCATCAGATCCCCTGGACCTGTAGTCATAGAGATGTGAGCTGCCACGTGGTACTAGGAACCAAACCCTGGTCCTCTGCAAGAGCAGCCAGTGCCCTTGACTCCTGAGCTACCTTTCCATCTCAATTTTATGTTATTCACTAAACAGTATGGAAGACATAAACCCAAACCCCTTCAGACCTCTGTCTAGGTCACAGACCAAAGCTGTTACTTCATTCACAGACGTATTGTGATTTCTTGGCACAGGTCCCAACCAAGGCCAAGTCTTTCTTTTTTTCTTCTTTTATTTTATATCAGCAGTAACTAAGTTATACCATTTTTAAGCTGTAATTTTTCCTATATTCCCATCCATCTTTAGGATATCAAACATTTTTGTATTCATGAGCAGGAGATGGAAACAAACATCTTATGTGCTCATAAATCCAACACTGATTTATGGAGGTGACTTGGGATCAAGCATTGAAGCTGCCTAGTGTTGAGTGACACCTGTTCTCCCTCCTGAAGTTCTGAATACTCAGTTCTAGCTAGTCAGGTTGGATACCACCACAGGGCGCCATCAAAAAAACCAAAAAACCAAGAGTGGGTCCCAGTTAACTTGTAGTAATAAACTTGTTCAAAGGCTCTATAAGTACCTCCGAGTTATTTTCTTAAACAAATAGATCATCTTAGTCTATGATTGTGTCCTTTAAAATGTATATGTATATGTATAACATGTATGGGTGTTCTTGCTTGTATGTAGTAACCACACACATGCCTGGTGCCCAAAGGCCAGAAGAGGACATTACATTTTTTGAAACTGGAGCTATAATGGTTGTGAGAAACCATGTGGTTCTGGGAATCCAACCCAGGCCCTCTGGAAGAACAAGCTATGCTTGTAACTGCCAAGCTAACTCTTCATCGCCACTCATGTCCTGTAGTAGTAGTAGCAGTAGCAGTAGCAGTAGCAGTAGCAGTAGCAGTAGTAGTAGTAGTAGTAGTAGTAAATACCAATCTGCTTTCCTAGTTGAGCCTCAGATTCATTATCGACAAAATCATTTCAACCAGTGGATCAAATATTTTGGACCATACTTCCAATTAGTCATGCTGTCCTGAACTCAGGTAAAGAGCAACACACACAGTCAGTCTCACAAGCCTGTGGTAGCAGGCTGCCACATGCCAGGTCCACAGGTGTGTTCTCTGCTCCCTGCTGCCTCTCCAGATCCACCTGTGGTAAACACGGGAGTTCCTGTCTACTCTGTGCTGGACTGTAAGCCCTTTGAGGATGTCCAGGAAGGGACTTATCCCACTGCCAAGAGAGGTCCTTCGGTGAATATGGGGTGAAAAATGGAAGCTCTTAAAACATAACATTCTTTGGTGCTTGTCTTCATCCTCCAGAAAACCTGTCTACCCCTAAACCGTTGGGTTGATTCAGGTATTTCCAGTTACTGTCCCATCCTACCAAGGTCAAAGGACCTTTCCCAGCCCGGCTTTCCTGAGATAAGATGTAAAGAGAGAGTCAAACGAAGGACAGGATGCTTTTCTCTTGTTGAGGACCTCGCTGTCTGCACAACACAGCAGACCTCAATTGTGTGACAGTCAAGAAATGGAGAGATGGCATACATTTTGCATGAAGTAGCTTTGTTTTTTTGCTTTTTTTTTGGATTTGGTTTTTTTCGAGACAGGGTTTCTCTGTGTAGCCCTGGCTCTCCTGGAACTCACTCTGTAGACCAGGCTGGCCTCGAACTCAGAAATCCACCTGCCTCTGCCTCCCAGAGTGCTGGGATTACAGGCGTGCACCACCACCGCCCGGTCACGAAGTAGCTTTGAATCATTTATTTAGAGTACGTGAGGGAATCAGAGGTGGGAACCTATGCCTATATTGCCAGTATCTCAAGAAGCAGAGGCAGGAAGATTATAAATCTGTGCCAGCCTGGGTTACGTTCATAAAAAGACCCTGTCTTAAAATGAAAACAAAAATGAACAAATAAGACCAGTAATTAATTTACATTGTTAATAGCTACTAAATCCAGAAAGATAGGAAACAGTAACTGACACTGACAAAATTAGGTTCTAAATTTATTTTGACATGGCTTCATTGAGGTATTCATTAAAATTAATCAAATCCCCAAACAGCCAAAACACAAGATAAAAATAGTCATAACTAGGTGACATTCAGCACGTAGAGCTGAGATATGGGTCTATATTTGTTCACAAGGGAAAACAAGCACATGGGATTTTGAATAAAAACAAAATGATTGGGAGAGAATAATTCTATGAGTTCATGAGTAGCTACGAAGACACAGGTAGACGTAAGTGAAACTGTTGTGTCTAAATGGCAGAAATCTAGGTACTTTTTCTTGATTTTTCTGTTCTGTTATGGATTTCCCCTGACTTTATATATACATACATATGTGTGTGTGTGAGAGAGAGAGAGAGAAAAAGAGAGAGAGAGAGAGAGAGAAACAAGAAGTATAGGGGAGGGAAAAGGTTGAAGGAGAGGAGGGAGGGGAAGTGAAGGAGGAAGAGAAGCAGAAGAAGGGAAGAGGAAGAAATTTCCTTTTGAGAGGAAAGGATTGGTCCTAAGGAATACCTCCTTTAAAAAGGTTTATTCACTTCTTAAAGAAGCCACTTCTGCAGCGCATTGGAACAACCATGGTTCCCATCACTATGAAATTAAATTCTCTTATTTACCTTAATGTGATGGCACCAGGAAACCCAGCAGTAACCACTGGAGGTGAAGTGCGTCCTACAACACAATCACTGGCTGTGCAAAAACACACTCTCTACAGGAGTGAGTGTTGTGTGTAAATGCCTGGCTCCAATGGGATCCGTTTACCAAAGAATCCAAGCATCGCAAATTGTCTGGGCTCACAGCTGTCTGCTTAATTGACTTAGCACTAGTACTGGGGGCCACTTTAGAAGGGAACACTGAAGACCCCCTTTAAAATACAAGCAAGGGAAAAGCGTGCGAAACACTCAAGCAACAAATGTTTCCTGGGAATTTCCAAAACCACACTAGGCAATGGCATGGTCACGTGTCGAATGGACCAGATGACAATTTTCAAACACTCTTAGTATCTCCTATTTAAGCCATTCCTGAAGCCTCGCCATTCACATTATCCCAAAGCATAATAGCCATTCTCGAGAGGTTCTCAAAGCAGTTTACTGGAAATCCTCAAAGGGCCCTTTTTGGGCGGAGCATTGGCCTAAGGATTGAGTCCTGTCTCTGGAGTCAGAGGCACCTGCCCCCCGAATCCAAGCTTTCCTGCTTGCTAAACTTTAGCTCTAAATTAAAGACAACCGAGTAACCTCTCTGTGCCACACACAGGTCCTTCCTGGGACACTTGGGAGCACCATAACAAGCCGCACAGGTCTGTAGTGAGTATTTGACAAAGCGTGTGTGAAGCCCACGCGTTGGCCTACATGACATGTTCTGTCCTACCAATTCTGCTCGTTGGGATCATCCATGGGCAGCGTGTTTATTTCTCACGAACACACACAGATGGTCAAGGGCCAGGAAGCTTCACAGGTAAGGGAGGAGACCTTGAGAGGCAACACATCCTTAAGGATGGACCAAAGGGATGCTCACGACACAGATGACTCGGTTCTAGATCTCAGTTTCGTTGCTCTTATTTTGATTTCTTGACATAAAAATGAAGACCCAGAAAATGCCCCAGTAAAACTCATGAATGTATTACGACAAACCGACTCCTCGTTCTAAAGCCACATTTAGTTAACACCCCCTCTTGGCCTTCAAGCTACAACTCTCCCCAACTTCTTCCTTTCCCCCCACCCCCCACCCCCGCCTTCTGGTCCACCGGGCACTGTAACTACTCTCACCACCAAAGATGATGCGATCTCACTTTCACGGAGCATCTTGTTTATCATCACACGCCTCTCTATGAATCATTTCTAGGGATAGATCCGCTGTCCTAACTCTCCTCCAGCATCGTCTGGGTACCAGTGGGGAGAGAGGAAAGGCAGGGAGCAGCGGGCACTGAGAGCTGATCCTAGGTCCTATTCATAGCTCACTTCCGGCCAGCTGTGATTTTCCACTTCTTATCTTTCTCCCTCTGTGCCCCAATTCCCTCACCCACTCACTGCCTAGGGCGGTGTTGAAGCCAACACTGACTGGCCTTGAGGATAACATGACCTCCAGTGAATGGGGTGTATGGACCACATACTCAAAACTCATGGTGTGACGTCAGCTTCATGAATATTGTCTAATGGTATGAAAATTGCTAAACCCAATCTTAGCTATATGATTCAGTATGAATCTATACATTTCTCTAAGAGTCCTCATTTAAATATGGACTGGTATCTGGTATTTGTACCATGTACTCCTGAAGTTTAAAATTCCTAACCTTGAGCCGGGCAGTGGTGGCGCACATCTTTAATCCCAGCACTTGGGAGGCAGAGGCAGGCGGATTTCTGAGTTTGAGGCCAGCCTGGTCTACAGAGTGAGTTCCAGGACAGCCAGGGCTACACAGAGAAACCCTGTCTTGAAAAAGTAAAAAAGAGTAAATAAATAAATAAATAAATAAATAAATAAATAAATAAATAAATAAAATAAAATTCCTAACCTATTCCATTAGACAAACATCTGGTGAATGTTTGCATCTGGACCATGGCATGCAGTATAAAAACTTGTGGGTAACAGAAGATTAAAACTTGCTCCCTGCCAGGCAGTGGTGGCACACACCTGTAATCCCAGCACTCTGGGAGGCAGAGGCAGGCGGATTTCTGAGTTCAAGGCCAGCCTGGTCTACAGAGTGAGTTCCAGGACAGCCAGGGCTATACAGAGAAACTCTGTCTCGAAAACACCAAATCCAAAAACAAACAAACAAACAAACAAACAAACAAAAAACAAAAAAAAAAAACCTTGCTCCCTATCCTCAAAAGAATTCACAGTAAAAATGAAAATCAACATGGAGATACCTAACTCAAACAAAACATATACACAGGGGCTCAGAGGATAAGAGTACTTATTGCTTTTGCAGAGGATCTGCATTCAGTTCCCAGCACCCATGTTGGGTGACTCGCTCTTGCCTATGACTTCACCTCTAGGAGGTACCAATACCTCTGGCCTCTTTGAGTACCAACACACACACACACACACACACTCTCTCTCTCTCTTTGTCTCACATATTTACTACACACATACAACTACATAAACACACATAAACACATACCCACACACACATACACACATACCCACACACATGCACATAACCACCCAGACACTCAGACACGCACCAGATTTTAAAAGCCTGGGTTTTAAAATGTATAAGGAGCCATGAAGATCCAATAGCATCGCACAGGAGAGTAAGACCCTCCCTCCTAGTTGGTAGGGACACGGTCAGATGCTTCATGGAGGTGGCACCTTCTACCCTGGACCTTTAAGTACGGACGAGAAGATGAGCTGGGTACTGAGCCACAAGGACCCAGAGACGAGGATTTGGAGCAAGGTTTAGGACGCACGCCTGGGAAAGCAGCTGTGGGAAAGAGACGCAGCAGGTGAGGCCTAGGGCAGAGGTTCCAGACTGCAAGAACACTTCCAAAGGACGCTGAGCAGGGTGGGGTTTGCTCTGGGGTCAGGAGGGCAAGGCAGCATGGGACAAGCCCACGCGAGTCTGACTGCAGGGAAGCACATGGCTCTGCCTGGCTTCATCAGGACTGAAGGGTGAGAACTGGAGCTTGGAGGCCCACGGGCCTGACATGGACTTGAGGAGCCCAAGCCTCACTGCCTTAATGTATGTGCAAAAGAAAGTCTCAAGGGCTGCACGGGAAGACGGTTTAGTTAAAACATTTCGTTTATCTTCATAAAAAAAAAGTTATTTTGAAAAGAAATTTCTAAGCAAACCAAATAGCTTTTTTCTGATACCATTTTTTAATTCTTTGATGCAAATGTGACTATTTTTAATGACAATAAACAAGTCTTCACCTAAGAAAGACCCTGACTGTGCAATGTATTATCTACACCTCAGAAAGAATCCCTGTGCAATCTACTGACCTAGGGTGGGTTTGTCCTTCCTTAGGTCAGGCTTGACTTTAACACGGCAATCTTAACCCACACTTCTCATGGGAACAATAAACCAAGGTATGAGGTAGTAGTTTTTAAAAATATAATTGTTTTCCATTTTCACTATAAAGTATAAAACAGTGATTAGCCTAAAGCAAAAAAGACAAATATTAGGCTAAGGCTTTTAATACATTTATAAAATGAGCATACAAACAAAACCCAGTGAGCAATGTTTGAGAGATTTATTCTCTTCCTTAATCCTGCAGGCAGGCTGACTGGTTCACCAAATAGTGGTAAGTGGTAAACTTTTTTTTTTTGTCTCAGACTTTAATAATCTAAATTTAAAATCTAAAACATCCAAGATAAAATAAAATTACAGTGCCTTTTCCTTGCCTTTTTTTTTTAATCTTTCTTTAGTACTGGTTGGAAGTCAGGTCATTGCCCTTGCCGTGTCTAACATCAAGCCAAACCCTCATCTACTACAATGTCCTTTCTATGATCCAAGTCATCGAAGCAAGTCTCCAAGGGCAAGGTGACCAACATTTGAAAGTGCCTTATTTCAAGAGACATTATAGAAAATGGACTTTCCCACACACTGGTTTGGTTTTTTTTCCCTTCTATACCCAGCTAACCTGCCCCTTGGGCCTGATTTTTTTTTGGGGGGGGGTGGGTACCAAGAGAGATAGAAAGACTTAAGTCAAAAGAAAACATAATGAGAAAAATGTAGTCTGGTCCTTGTCCTCCCAATCTCATGGCCTCAAGTGCCTCTCCATGTAATTCTGCAACATGGGAAAGAAATCCAGAATCTAAAGGGTTAAGGGGAAAACCCCTTCTAACTCAAAATATACTCTCTCCTACGCTGTGCAAGGAAGTACAGGTTATTTGATAACTCCCTATCAAATGTTGGAAGGATATGAGACGTCAGCCAAAATCTGGAAGCCTAGTTAGTCCCTTACACATCTCACTTCCTTAGAGGGGAGAGGGGTGTTAAAGGGGAAAATGAGGTTTCCCTGCATCCAGGAGAGAAGGGGAGCCCAAGAAAAACACCACAAAGAGATGAGGATGCTGCTCAGTCCCCAAAACTTAGTAATGTAAATCTTTCCCGAAGGTTAGCGTAAGGCTTTCTTTCACCCAGGGTGATTCTGAGCCAGCACCATGGCACAGGAAGAATCTTGTGTCCTTCCTTTCTCCAAAGCTCCCCGGTCCAGCCACACAGCTGTCACTGCTGCAGAAGTCCTACCAGAAGGGAATCTGGGCACCAGCTCACACCATTCTAGATGCCTATTGTACTGCCATGGCTAGGAAACAGTACTGGCCCAGGTTTTGGGCTACCAGAACCCCACATGGGCACACCAAGGCAGGCCAGACACTCAGGAAGGTACCATTTTGTAAAGGAGGGAACAAAGGCTGGGGAAGGAGAAGTACTTCCAGAAGGGGGCAACAGACTGCCTCAGGTCTTCTGACAGGCCTTCCCTCCATCAACACTGCCCCAACAAAATTACGTTCTCAACCTCACCGAACAGTGCCATCAGTGCATGGCACACAGCCTGTTACATCGGGACACCTCAGCAAAATGTATCACAAAGATTATACAACATCTCTAATATCTAAAAACGCCCTGACTGTTGGTGAAAACCTCTCTAGCTGAGAGGAAATAAATAGCAAAGCATTAGTGACATGATGCTAGAAGGCACTTAGTTTTGTTTTGTTTTGTTTTGTTTTGGATGGTTGGTTTGTTTTTGTTTTTTTTTTTTAATATACAGCTATATTTTCATCTCAAGTATACTTTGGGGGAGAAAAAAAAAGCCACCACGTCTCTTTCATCTACATTTGTCCTAGGTTTCAAGTATCTAGGTAAGAGACAAGAATCCTCCTGAGGCTCCAGTCCTATCTTTTTTATTCTTCCAATGAGCTGTTTTCAGCTGTTACCTGAAAAAGAACATTCTACGATATGAATTTTCATTGAGCACAGCAGTCTAATGGCCCCTAACGACAAATAAGAGAATAAATAAAATACTATAGGACAGGGTTACCTAGCAGATACTTTCAGATTCTATATTTCATAAGAAACTTGATTTGAGAGTGAGCAGGTGTATTAGAAGTATAAAAGCAGATACAAGGATATATACAATTTCCATTGGTACTTTATTGATCAGGCAAGCTGACTGGAGGCATCTCTTCTGTTCTAGGCTGGTGTAATTATCTCAAATCCTGGATGACATCATGACCAAGTGATCAGCTATCATCACTGTTGACAGTGTTTATGACAAAGCTTAGCAGGTTAGGGGACGGAGAGATGGCCGAGCCGTTAAGAGCACTTACTGTTCTAGAGGACCTATAGATCTGGTGGCTCAAAGCCATCTGTGACTACAATTGAAGGGGACCTGATCCCTCTGGTCTCACGTGTGCATACCTGCACGCAGACACACATACTTACACATAAAAAAGTATGCAAATTTTTAAAGTTTAAAAATTTAAAATTAAAGCAGATTTAAAATTTTTTTGTTGGGTTCAGAGGCTGACAGTAATTTTTTCCCATGTGGCACATCCCTAGAGGCTTTCCTCTTTTCCAGTCACAGAGCCTCCCTACATGGGCCTCTCCATCCTATCTTTCTCAGTGTTGCGTAGCAACAGGCTCCTCCATCCACTCATACTGCCATCCTGGGTGCTGAGCCCAGGGCTCCATGCATACTGGGCAAGCATCTACCATGGACCATTCCTGGCCCTCTTTTCCCTTCTTTGTTGAGACAGGACCTTATAGATTTTCTCCCAGGCTGTCCTGAAACTTTCAAGTTCAGTTCCCTGCCTCAACCCTCTGAGCAACTTGGATCACAGGCCTTTGCCACCAGACCTGGCTAATATCTCTACTGAGCCAAACTTTATATCATCTCAGTAATCAATTAGTGATGGAGATCAAATGTGATTTCAGCAAAACTGTCATCAGATGCCATACAGGATTACTGGTGGGTAGAAATCACAACGACCAGTAATAGAGCTGTCACTCTATAGAGACTTAGACAGATGCAAAAAAAAGATTGAAAATGTCTACTTTTAGACTTTCTGTGGTGCAGCCTCCCTACCTGTAACCGGGAAGCGGGAGAGGCAGCGCAAATTCTTCCTGTTTTGAGCAGCCTCAGAGAAGCTCCCACAGAGACTGTCATCCTCTCTTGAGCTTTCGGATGATACACGCAGCAAGTTCATGATTTCAATATTCATTAGCCAGAGTGGACATTGCACTTAAATGTCATCTTCGGGGACTGCATGCTCTTCCGTGTCACGCTGGCTGATGGTTTGAGGCACACACAGACGGCTGAGTTGCCAGAGGCTGAGTTAGTGGTCTCCACTTGCTGCACAGCCTCTGATTGAGAGCCCTGGTTCTCCACCCCTATTCATTTCAGCATTTGCTCTTAGGCATTAGGACACTGATTCCTATATTGTGATTTCATTTTTTTAAAAAAATCACAATAGGACCAGTGGTGAGATGGCTCAGCAGGTAGAGGCACTCGCTGTGCACACCTGATGACTTGAGCTCAACCCCTGGAGTCCACAGTGGAAGGAGAGAACAAGTAACTCCCCAAAGTTGTCCTCTGACCTCTATACACACACCCATCATGACATGCACACACTGGATTTCATTGGCATGCACTAAGTAGACCACACATACACATGAATAAAATTAAGTCGAAGTATTTAAAAAGCAACCGTGATTTAACACACACATACACCAAGGACTCTAAAGAGGAATTTCCCCACACCTTCTCCTGATAGCCACATGCAAATATACATGATACACTTGGAAAATAGATCTTATGCTTGAGGGAAAAGAAGGAAACGCTAGCATGCTTAGCTGTGAGAAATGAAACATCTGGAATCAGAAAATTAAAATTAATTCATCAGGAAGTCAAATCAGGTAACGTCTTACAGCACACAAAGAGCCTCCTCCTCAGACTCCTCACATGAGGTAGAAGCCACAGGCACACTACCCCTGGGCTACTACTATCTTTTGACTTATTTATTTTTAACATTTGTTTCAAAGCCATCCAACATTGGCCTGTTGGGATTCAGAAGCCTTGTGGTTAGGCAAATCTGCCTCAGTTGCTTTGTTCCCGAAGTGAACACTGACAAAAATCAAACCTTAGTTGTTTGTAAACTTATTACAAAAGTCAGGAGTGGGAGATCTACTAGGTAGAGATCTGTTCATCAAAAAATCAAATGTTTATTCCCTAGAATAATACACCAGTCAACACAATCAACCTATTCTAAATAAATAAAAGACTGGATAACTAAAAGCCTATAGGATCCCCACAGCTATTCCCACTTTGAAAATAGCGATTGACAGGGCAGCTAAAATAAGGCCATAGACATCTTCCCTTTCCTACCCACAAGATCTCTCTGAGGAAGATCACAGAGAACCAGAAAGTTTCAAAATTTAGAGCTACTGTGGTCAGGGGGGACCACCAGGCAACTTCCTGACTCTCCCAGGCATCAGAAGAGATATGGAAGGCTTCTCTTGTAAGGTGTTAACCATTTGGGCTGCAGGAGGGACAAATGGAAGTTTGACACCCAGGGTGATTAACTAGAGGATAATCTTACCCCACAGGGATCTTTCCTACGGACAAGCAGCTGAGCTCAGGCCTCATCCACACTGTGCCTTAACACTTGACTCCACCACTAAGCACTGGTTTTTGGTTTTTGTTGCTGTTTTAATACCTCAGCATTGGCCATATTTTCAGACATAAGCTTCAGAGAAAGAAAGGTTTGGGAGTATGCTTTTTAATAAACTCTCCTGGGGCCCCGGCTCTGAAATATTAACAGGCTTGCACATCTCCTCACCCTCTTGTGCTTGAAGAGTTTATACTGACACCAAGCAGACCGCCATAGCTGCCTTCTTGTTTATTTGAACTGAAAACTCGTGTTTAAGATTCCAGGAGAGACTCGTTCATGAGATACCTGGTATAGAGACTCACACTACTTTAAAGGTTCCAGTTCTAAAAGGAGGTCCCAACTAAAATGTCCTTGCAGAAGGGAGAAAGGTCAACGGGCGAGGGCGGGCTCCTGGAAAGGTACCATGACGCCTGACTTGGCTTAAAACAGGAGGGACAGCATATGGTTACGGGGAGATTTCAGAAGAGGCCTCCCTGTGTGTGCCACTTGGCCACAGCTGGAATCTCAGGACAGCAGTTAGTCACAGAAGGGAGAGGGGCCATGCTGGTGCCTCACCCTCCCACAGATGTTTCTCCCCAGTCCTCACAAGCAGCAGATGCAATAAACCGGGAATTGTTTGTAATGCAAATTCAAATCACCAGGCAGCTCCCACTCTGAGACTCAAACACAAATGGTCCACCAGCCTCTGACACCATCTAAGAAAGTCTACCCTCACTGACTGATGTCAGTGACACAAACCGTCCTGCCGGGGACAGAAGGAAGGAGGAAGAGAAAAGTGTGGTTAGGCCGAAGAAGAGAGGCTGCCTTCCTGTTAGAGTGGTTTTGATCTCAGAAACATTACAGACAGCTGTTAGGTATTAAAAACCAAAGATTGTAACTCACTTCAGTTGGACTCTAAAAAAAATTGACATAGCCTTGTGGTTAAAATTGAAAGGCTTCTGGAATTGTGCAAACTGCAGGGTCTCACAATAAAACATACCTAACACGGATGCATTTTCACATGTAAGGGGATTCAGCACAGACAACAGAGAAGAGGAAAGCTTCTCTGGATATAGTCTCCACCTAGTGACATTTGCTCGACCCAGGAATCTTTCCTAAGCGATGAATGAATGATTCAGGGATGTCAACAGTTCAATACACACATGACAGTAAATACCTTTCATTTACTGACATTTCAAAATGGTGCTGAGCTATAAGGTACATAGGCACACACACACACACACACACACCAAAATGGATTCACTGAAAGAATCAGGAGAAAAGGCTACAGAGACCAAAGACAGAGTACTAACTTAAAGGAGAAAGAATTACTTTCAATATTTGATTTGTATAAATACCAGGAAGACTATTAAATGAAATTCCCAAATTTCTTCTCTGAAGAGAGAAGCATCTATGAAATGCTTTCTATGAAATAAACCACAATTCAGTACACACTGTACTCATGGATAAAACATAAATAGTTTGGGAAGTGATTTTCTATTACCAGAACTCTAACTTGATTGGAAAAGACTATTTATTGACCTTTTAGCCTTTCCATAGAAATCTTCAACTGCTCCTTAATCCAAAATGCAGCCCATTTAAAAAAAAAAAAAAGACAAACAAACAAAAAACCTGCACAACTATTTAAAATAAAATCAGATACATTTCTCTATCTGGCTCAACAAGTTCTCTACAAGTTTTAAAACCCAGACATACTTTCAGTGTGTGTGTGTGTTTGGGGGCCAGGGTGTGTGTGTGTGTGTGTGTGTGTGTGAATCTTTAAAGAATAAACTATGATTGCTTGATTAGTTTATCTACATTTTAGGTAGAAGATTTTTCACACAACATTAACTATCATTAAATACTTGAAATGTTTTAAAATAATGGGGGTGGGGGGTGGCATTCCCTGTAAGGAACATCACAAAAATCTCCAAGGAGCTCCAGACCAGCTGCTTTATGAAAATGAGAAAAAGCATGGTCCCTGCCCGAGTTTAAATATCCACCTGGAGTTTGCAGAAAAATTATCACAGCAAGTCTGCAACCGCAAGGCCCGCCAACTTCACGTTCCTATCATTTTAACCATCGAGGGCTCACCACTGAGATAACCCAGAAGCTCTCGCTCCACTTCATTTCCTGTCTGCCTCTTCAGTGACCCTCCCAGACTCATCTGCCATCAAGGCATCGATGACACCGCTTGACACTGGTTTCTGAGGGACTTCTTAGCATTGAGATTCACCCCGATTCACCCCCAAGAAGTCAGTCAGAGAGACTCATTCCTGTGTGGTTTTCACTGGGCTTGGGACTGGGAACAGGCAACTAATTATGACCGCCCAGTAGCTTCTCCAAAAAGCAGGGGGTCTACTGGGTATGTTTGCCAGTTTGATCACGTGCCTGTCCTCTACAAGCTGCTGTCCACTCGTTCTCAAGACACAGGTGCCATCTTACCAGTTAAAGAGACATTGCACCAAATACCACACATGGCGTCCATGATGGTGTACACGCCAGCATAACACAGCTGTACGACCCTTCATTTTTTCCCTCACAACTTTAAGCAAATAATGAACGAAATAGCAACAACTTTCATTACATGATCTTCAGATATTTCCCCAACTGACAACCAAGTGAAACCGGCTGGTCTGAGCCTCCCCCTTTAAAACAATAGCTAATGTCATAAAGCAAGACATTTTTAAAGGCCAAAATAACATTCTGATTGTCTAGATCCAAATGAACCTCAATAGTTCCAACTCTAAGCAGTGTAGGCCTTTGAAAGCTAACTGAAAGGCTAAATCCACTTCCCTCTGATCATCACCACAGAAACACAGTATGCATAAAAATCAGAGATCCGCCACCTTGGCTCCGTTTGATTTCATAACTCGCGAATCTCCACTTAATTCATCTTAGCCTGTTGGCCTAAGTCTAAAAATCCGAATGGGGGACAGACAGACAGACAGCACTGTCCTCAGGCTGCCATTCCTTACACAGCTCTTACAGAATGATGGGATGGCTGAGTCTCATACAAGGAAGCCACGGCCAATGTGTTTTTGAGGAAATAAGCCATTCTGTTGAAACACAAATTAATTTGCACGTCTGAAGATAATTTTCAACATCAGCATGCTACTCACTGTCCTCGGGACGGGCGGAGAGAGGGACCCGTTTGACATGTATGGGTCGCTGTTCATGCTGGGCATCATTATGTAGCCAGAGTAACTGGAGTAGGACGGTCCCTTGTTGTACAGGCCTCCGTCCGGATGCTTTCCTGGGAGAATCCAAAGAGCAATCAAAGATGCATCAACTTTGCTTTTTCTATCACATCGCTTTTCATCAGAACATCTTCTGCTTCTAAGACAGGCCAGCCTTTATAGAGAATATTTGTTTATAAGATACTGTAGCTGGACTACTAGGCTCTATTTTAGAATGACAGTGTATTTATGCTCCTCAATGGCTTTAATGGCCAACCAGATGCTTAAAAAAAAAACAAAAAACATGTGGTTCAATTTACCTCCACTACTGACTGATGTCTTGACAAAAATAAGCGTTGTTCATCTAACCTAATTTGTTCTAATGCAAACAAACTGGACTGCGAAATACAGAAACACAAGGGAACACACACAAACTTAAGAACTGAAATCTTAATACATAAGGCCGTCTACCCCCAATACACATAACACATTGACAGTACATTGAAGGGTTCTTGTTTGAGACAAATTCAAAAATCCCTCCTGTGCCTCTGAATTTCTACCAAATGTTAAGCCTTTTCTGGAGGGAGAAAACTGTTAAAACCCAAATTTGTAGTGAATTGATCTTTGGAAGTTAATAATTTCATGGCTAAACTTACAGTCTATCAAAGAAATGTTCCTTTAATTTATTGTATACAACTAACTTATTTACTTTACATTACTGTGTTTATTTAAAAATACATATGGTATTTTTAAATACTTTACTGTATTTGCTGTGTGGACTTTATTTATTTAATTTACTGTATACAGGTTACTGTATTCTACTTGTTGCCAAAAAGGAAGGCTGATATAGAGTTCTCCCTGCCTCCTGGTCTACACTGAATGCACAAACACTCCATCCTAGACAGGCCGATTGGTAAGTGATTGAAGGAGACCAGAAACTCCAACTGATTAGCAAGTGATCTGATTAAACATGGAATGAGCAAAGAAGGGGGGAGAAACAGAGAGAATATGAATGTGTGTTTGGGAGTGTTTGCTTATGTGTGCTGTGTGTTTATATGTTTCCCTGTGTGTGTGTGATTTTTAATATTGACAAGAGTCGACAATGAGGAAAATGTCTAGCATCTCATATATGTAGCTTCTAATACTTTTTCCATTTTACAAGCTAAGATACTGACCCTGGTACATCAGCCCACACACACTTCCACTGTCTTCCTTCACTACACTGACAGCCCACAGGCAACAGAGATTTGCAAGTGAAAAATACTCTTTAGAAACATCCCTTCTCTAAGAATCCGAAAGCCAATAGAAATCCAAAGGCCCAGCCAGACTCATGCAAGGCATAGTTCACAAGGATGTGATATACACCCTGAGAGAGAAGCTGTGAATTTCTGGTCATTCGGTTAACACAGTGCGTGGGCAGTCTTGCATATCTGGTTCCACCCTACTCAAAAAGAAGTATCAAAATAAAACCAGATATTCACATTGCATGTGCCCTGTGGTAAAGTGGGGAGAAAGAGAATCTGGCTTACCGTCATCGGGGTGTTCTCTGGCCTTGTCGTGGTAGGGCTCCTGAGAGGACTGTGCTTGTCTGACCACCTAGTGGCACGAATAGCCACCCCCAAAAAGAAAGAAGATCACCTTAGAGTTTGTAGCAAACAGATGGGTCTGCTGTTAATTCAAAGGTCAAGATTTAGGTAAAAATTAGGTTTACTCATTTGGTTAAAATTAAGGACAAGCTAGACTTGAGTACTGAAAGAATCTTTTCCATGTGTGTTTTTGAATGATTATTAGTTACTCCGGATCAAAAGTAAGGTGGCAAAAAAAAAAAAAAAATAAGTGCATTCAGAAATGACCTGTTCTGTTCTAACAACCCATCGATGCTTCCTGGGCGCCCAGCTTCCAGGATGTGTGAACCCCTTTCTTCATCAGCCTTCGCTTGCTATGACAAGACCTGATTAAAAGGCCACCAGAAACAGCATTTTCTAACCGAAAATGAGAGATCTGGAAACGTAAACAAAAGAACTACTTTGCTGAGGTCTTAGGGAAATTGCCTGAGCGCAGTCCTAGCTGAAACTGCCTTCACTTACAACTTGCTATCAGGCTATCAGAGGTAGAACTGATCTGTGGTTAATGGGAGGGAAAATTGAGAGTCGGGTTATAGACATCTAAAAGGCAGCCCAGTTAATATCAGTTTTGGTGAGAACCACCGACCCGACTCAACCACGTGCAAATCAGTGGTATAACCCTTCACCATCTTCCGTGGCCCTGTTTCTTCCAATTCCGCTGCGGAAAGATGAACAGTTCAAACACCCAAACCCCGGTAGTTTTCGGTTTCCTAAGCATGGCTTTTCTCCCCAGACTAGCAAACCGTAGAAATGTGAGGTGGGTTGAAATGTGTAGGTGACTCCAGTAGAAAAAAAAAAAAAAAGAGGCTATTCTACAGTCTGGCCAAGGGGGGAAAAATAAAAAAACAAAAACAAAAACAGAGTTCAGATGGTATTTCAGTCCTTGGATCCGTGTCGTCCTTCTGACACACAGAAACCCTTTTTACCAGACTTTGGCTGCATTCTCGCCCCCTTCCTCTATTTTTTTTTTTTTTTTGGTAGGACTTTGAGAATAGAGAGGGTCCCTTATATTTTGGAATCAGCACCCCCCCCCCAGCCTTTTCAGATGCGTACTCACCCCTGCCATCGGGACAGAGAAGGTAAGTCTGAGGTGCTCTTAAAAGCACTCTTTAAACCCAAAATGTCCCCGCCCCCGAAACCACCCTTTCTTTGGGGTGGGGGTGGGGGCAGAAGGCTGCCATTTAAGGAAAAGGCTGTACTCTCCAAGTTTCTCTGGAAGGAAAAAACGTTGGGGACTTCATTTGGGTATCAGAACTTTTCTACTGGATGTCCCCGTGAGGTTTCCTCGGCTGCTGAGCCAGTGTGACCGCTAAGGTGTGGGCTTTGGGGATCCACGCCCATCCGATGCTCGCGCGCGGCCCGGCTCTCCGGCTCCCTCGCGCCCGCACCCACGTGTCTCTATTTACTCTACTCGGGTTACCAGCGCCGTCGCCTTCAGCTGGCCCGGAGATCTGATAAAGCGCGTCCCTCCTCCCTAGCCGCCGCCCGGCTTCCGCCGAGGGCTCGCCTTTCTTCTGCAGAGATCCAGGGCCTGATCCCAAGCCAGCCTAACCCCAAATAAAACGCTTTTCTTTCCACTTTCAGTGCCCCGGTTTGCGGGCGGAAGGACTGCGGTGTCGGTGCCGTTGGCTGGCTCGGCTCGGCTCGCCCACGGCTCCCGGCAGCAGCCTCTCCTGCTGAGGGGACCCGGCCCCGCAACGCCCCCGCAGTTAGGGCGCGCGCTCCGCTCCACGGCGGTTGGGACGGCCCCTTCTGCGAGGCCCACGCCCGCCTCTCCTTCCTCCCGCCCGGGGCTTCATTCCTTGGAGCCCTCGGTGGTTTAACGCACTTCTGGGCACTGTACCGAGAGAGCGAGCGGATGCACTTTGTTTTCCACCCCGTGATGGACTTCGCAGTTGTGTTTAGACATCCCTGTTTTAATGCATCGCGTCCCTCAAAGCCACCGAAACGTCGGAGGGCGAAACCGGTCGGGGAAAGGCCAGCGTTTCCTGCCCATTTGCCACCGTTTAGCCACAGAACCACTTGGAATAAATTTCCCTGCCCGCTGCTCACACACGTGCGCACCATGGACTAGGGGGCCGTTATTCCCCACCCAGCCCGCGAGGGACCAGGGCTCCGTGGCCGCGAGCCCTGCATGCTTCCCCTCCGCGTCCCAGGGACGCGCCACGCCTCTCCCGGCAGCTGCCCACTCACCTCATGCCCGTTGCTGGCTGGGATGATTTCGGACTCGTTAACCAAGGATGACTTGATGTCGGCTAAGTCGCCCTCCTCTTCGGGGTGACTGATCTCGGCGAAGATCTTCTCCTTCTGGGGATCGCCCTCGTCCTTGAAGGGGATCATCTCATCGGTGGCGCAGAGTTCCGGGTCCCCCCCGCCGCCGCCTCCGGAAAGTTGGGGCATCCCGGCAGCTGTGTAATCTCTCCGCTGCGGGAGCACTCCGAGACAGCAGGAAGAAGGGGGAGGTCGATGTGAGGTGGGGGAGTTGGAAGACTGAGTGCGGGAGAGCTGTGAATAGAAGCGGGGTGGGCAAGCGAGGGGCCCACGGCTGGAGCAGCTGCAGGAGCCTCTGCGATTGCCGCGCTTTCCCACTTAGAAGGACGCAGGCGCCCGGCCCTGGGGCGAAGGGCACCAGACTGCGAGGGCGGCAGCCGCCGGCGCCTCTAGGAGCGTCTGCGCCGCTCCGCGTGCCCTAGGCTAGGCTGCCAGGGCTGGGTGGCCGCCCCACGTTGTCCTCGCTGCTGGGGTCTGTGCTCCGAGGACACCGGTTCCGGAGGGGGACACGACTTTCCAAAGTGCAAACGAGGGTCCCGTGGCGCGTCACCGCGCAAAACCTCTCCACGAATTCCTCGGATGCTGATTTCGGTGGTTTGGGGTTCTTTTGAGAAGAGAGCTGGGCCAAGAGGCTCCGTTTGCCCCGGCGGAGGTGCGAGGAGAATCAGAAAATACCGAAAAGTCCACTTCCTTCAGAGTAAACAATAAAGAGCCACCCGGGCTGCAGACGTCCGCGTTAGAGCTTCTTTCCTTCCCTTTCGCTTCGGTTTTCCTTCTGGAGGAGCATTTAATCTGCCGGAGGGGGAGGGGCGGAGGAGGAGGGGAGAAAAAGAGAAGTTTGCCAAGAATAAAGTTTGTGCTGATGAGCGCTGGGAATCGGCGGAGTCTTGGGGAGTCACAGCAGGAGCTTCGGACCCAAATGTTCCAGCCCGTAGCTCGGGCCGATACACACACGTACACACACGCGCACACGCTCACACACACTCACACGCACGCACACACACTCGAGCCCGATCCCTCTTTGTTCCCGGCTCGAGTTTCTGCCTGGCTCGCTGGCGCTGTTACTCGCCTCTCTCCCCGCCTCCCCTCTGTCAAAGCAAAGAGCTGCCGGTGGCCCCTCGGCTCCTCCGGGTAGAACGGCGGGGAACACCCGGAGCGTGGCCGCTTGCAAGGCTCCGGGCGAGTCCGAATGCCAGGGCCCACGAGAGCGCAGCCGGGTCCCCTCCGGTGCGCGCTGCCCCGCAGGTGAGCGGTTGCGCCTTCCCACCGCTTCTCCCCAACGTGCCTGGCCGGCGCTGCGAAGCTATTCACTTGCGTCGCTTCTCCTCCCCCGCCCCTCCCCCGCCTCCTGCTCTCCTTGGCTGCCGGCTTGGAGGGGTGGAGAGGAGGGAGTCTGCTAGGAGAAGGAGGAGGAGATCCAGGTTCTCCCCCCCCCCCCAGCCCTAGTTCATTCCGTAGCACCCAAAAGACGAGTCATAGTTTGGGGGGCGCCGTGGGGGGTGCGTATGTGTTTGCGAGCGCCTGTTCATGCCTGGAGGGGAAAAAAGCCATACAACCTGAAGATAGACTGGGTGCTGCGTGTAACCCACCCCAAAGAACGATGCGGCCCGCGTGAAATGGACGAGAAACTGTATGGGAATAGCTTAACTTCATCATCTATGCATCTCTTCTTCTCTTGCGCCTCCCCCCCCCCTCGTCCTTTGCCAGTCTTCTCTTCCACCTCCTTCCCGCCGCCCACTCTAGCCCCTCACTCAAGCAAGCGGAGGAAGATGAAAGAGAAAGCCGCCGGCGCTGCGGTCGACACCACGTTGATAGATGCTCTGACAGAGGGAAAGAGGCGAGAATTAGGGACTAGGAGAAGGAAAAGGAGAAAACGTAACACACTGCTCACCTAACCAGAGAGAAAAGACGCAGCAAAGGCAAGGCAAAGAGTTGTGGCTCTGCTACCCGTGAATCACACACTCTTCGGGGGCAAGGGCACACCACCCTAGCGAAAATAAAATCTCCAGGCTTTACCAGGGGGAAGATGAGTGAATTAAGACTGAGCCTTAATTATCGCTTTTACACCATCTCATTGTGCCCTTACCTCCGAATGAACGTGGGTTTTTGGAGATTCACGACTCAGCGTGTAGAGACCTCGTAGAAAAGGAAAACACATCCCCAAAGGAGGGAGAACAACAACCTAGGAGAGGGAGGCAGGACTGGGCAGTTGTTGACATCCTGGAGACGCCGCTGAAAGGGACCCTTGAGAGTGGACGTAAATACGAATCAAACCAAGCATTCTCCAGTTCCTGCTGTCTCTTTGGTGCATTTTGTTAAAGGACAGAACTTTTAAGGGCGACGCTTTGTGAAAGTCGCTGTGTGAGGCTTAAGTTTGGAAACACATTTTGTCCTTTACCTCTCAACCCCTCCCCTCAAGTCAAATATTCAGGCAAAATCATTAGACCAATGCGGCAGCCATCTGTAAAACCTGAGAGCAGTAAACAGGAGACAGGAAGAATTGTATCTCCATCTTCCTCAAATTGAAAACAAAGCACCACCGAATTCGTGTTTTAGTGACCTTACATAAGAACGCGCAGGAAAAGAGCTCTCTTTTAAAGGTGAGGTTGTGGGTTATTGAGCATTGCAGACTTTGACAGTTCTTTAAGTCAGCATTTAAAACTTGGCTTACTGAGAACTACCAGTTTGGGAGCTTGCTAGGAGGTAGCTTTAAATGCCATATATTAGTTCGGTTGGCGCCACAGGAGGTGGTTGGTCATATGTAATCTGATAGATTTAGGTGCAATAAGGGACTGGTGAAAGGAGTTAGAATAACGAAAACTTTTCTTTAAAAATTAAATAATCGTCAAGGCTATACCTTACCAAAGCCCAAAGTGGCATTTTTCTTCAGGGTGCCAGGGAGAATAAAAGGAAGATCGGGAATAAATCTATTTTTTCTAGTGGTGCTCTGCAGCCTCCAGTGTGGTTGGGGGAAGAGGTTTCAGACGTTTACAGCTCCTGCTAACGTAAATTTAACAAAGTAAGAATTCCTCCTCCGAGTGAGCCAATTTGACTGAGCAAAAGGACCCTGGAAGATGCAGCTCCATCAAAGAAGTCGGAATAGACGGGTCCTTTTCATCAAACCCAGAAGGGGGGGGAGGGGCAAGAAGAATAGCCAGAGGGTATTTTTGAAAGCCAAGAGGAGATTAAATGACGAGTCTACGTCTTCCCTGTTTAAGTGTTGCAACTAATTCGAATTCCCATTTTCTCCTTCGCGTTAATTATCTGGACTATGTGAGTCAGACGGAGCTCAGCTCTGGGTGTCCCAGAGATTAGGAGCTCAAGATGGGACTTTTTGGAGCAATACCTAGTGAGAATGCTTTACTTCAAGGGCTGGGATAGGTGACTGCTTTTGGCACCTTGCTGTAACCCTGTTTGGAAGCATTGGTTCTAACGAAATCACCTAATGGCCTCGCTCTGCGTGAGTGGCAGTGAACGGTCTTTAGCAGTGTTGCAGATCTTAAATAGAGCTATCCTTAAAACCATGCGCCCACGTGTTTTAAAGATCTGTAGGTAAGCAAGGTTGACATTTCCCCGTGAAGTAGTCTCTCTTAAAAACAGAATACCAAGGAGTCACTGGAGGGGCGAAGTAACCCCAGGAAGTAGTGCCTCTGGACTTCGCCTTCCTGGCAAAAGCCTTCCAGCCGCCGGGCAGTCTCTCCTAATTCCTGTGGGGCTGTTCTTAGCATAAGCAGAAGCTTCTTAGCTTCTTGGGCTTGGGCGAGTGGGATCCTAGGTCTGGGATGTGGTGGGTACCGCGCAGGGGCAGCCTCGCCGCCCCCTTTCCTCAGATGTAGAGGCAGGTTGTTCATATGAACTCCAGCGAACCACTAGAGGTTGGCTGTAGTAGGTTTGCCCCTTCAGGATGTGGGTTTCAGGGGGGCGTTTTGATGTGATTTAATTCCGACCGTGAAACAATTGCTGGGGGCGGGCTACGCTGCTGTTGGTTTTTCTCCTCCTGGTGGCTTTGGGTTTAGTTTGGGAGCAAACTTGTTTTATATCAACACTTCCTTTTGCACTAGGCGCTGTCGCCGGTGCTGTGCCTCTGGGGGTGGGGGAGTATTGAGAGAGTAGTGGGGGCGAGGCGCCCAACCCTAGCCGGAACCCATGCTGCGGGGAGCAGAGTTAGCCTTTCTGCCCCGGGGTGAGCATAGCCCAGTGCGCTGAGCCGGTGTGGGGGCAGGGAACAGGGGGAATGACCCACACCCCACTCAAGAAGACCCTCCCTCCCTTAGAGATTTTGCAGCCACGTGGAGTGCTCGGCAGACAGTCAGTCCGGGAGAGTCCTTAATTACAGGGATGAGAAGCGCAGTGCCCCCGCACGGCCCTCTCCGCCCCCCTAGGTCCTAACACCAGCTCAGGCCCCAGGTCTTCCCTTTGTGTGGCCTAGACTCTCTGCCAGCTGCAACCTAGGTGGGATCCCAAAGGAGGGAGGTGGCGGGGCCTACGGAAGAGGATGCTCCGAGAGACAGCCGAGAAAGGACTAGAAAAACGAATTCATGTGACTCCAGGGGCGGAACCGAGACCTCGGTTTTCCATCCCAGCTTCGGCACGGCGCTAAATCTGTGGGCATCTTCAGTTTAACCGACGTCGCGGAGAAGGGGGACGAGGGAAGTGGCAGTTTGTGTCCCAGGGGCTCTTCCTCCTTAAGAAAAACAAACTCAAAGCCCCTTCCTCCAGGGTCAGGAAACTCGTGGGACCGTGAAAACCTCCTTCTCCAATCCGGCGCCTGCAGACGCCCGGTTTCCGCGCGGCCGGCGCCCGTTGGCGTCTGCAGCTCGGCGCGGTCTCCCGGGCGGGTGATTGGAGCACGGGATCGGCGGCGCGGTCAGCCCTGTGCGCCCACCTCGCCGGGTTGAGGGAGCACCATCCACTCTGCTCCGTGGGATATCAACCCCAGGCGGGGGTGCCTGCTCCCAACGCCACAGCAGCGCGGACCTGCGGGTGGCTGAGCACAGTGATGGGGACCAGGGAATGATGGCAGGGGAACAGAATAAGCTTAAAGGGGTACAGGGGCTCGGCTCTGCACTGGGAAGCCGAGATCACGCACCTAAGAGCCTGCTTGGCATCGAGACAGGGGGATGCCACACTTGGACTTCGGTTCTGGGTTACACGTGCCAACCGAGAATCCGCTAGTTTAGGGGACCCGATCATCACATTCTGTCCCTCCCTTTCTCAAAACTTTTCTCCTGCGCCTCAATGTGTCGTGGACACCGATTGGTGGGAAGCTCGCCTGCTCGGACCCTCTCAGCCGACCCTCCAGCCCCCTCCGTCCGCCCCGAAGCCCGGGCCGCGCGCGGAAGAGCCGCCCGCGCACGCGGGTCTCGCCTTTTATCGGTGGAGGGCGGCGCCTGCGCAGGGCCCGGCGCGGCGGCGCGGCCTTTGAAGTCGCAGCGGCTGCGGCTTTCATCCTTTCTTTTTTCCCTCTCAGGCCCCTTTGTGTGACTAAATTTGGCAAGAATATGGATCCCAGCCAGTCTTTCCACGTGTGCTCCCAGCTCCCAGCTGAGAAGGCCAAGGGTTCTCTTCCGGGTAAGGAGACAGGGAGAAAGATCAAAGAGTTTGGGGAGCTGGATCTGAAATGTGAATTGAAAATAAAAATCAAGCCTGGACACATTCCAGTTTCTAAAGCAAAACCAAACCCTCTGCAGAGGCCATCTCGCCATGGCGCCCTTTCTCTCAGCTCCCATTTTTTTCCCTTTCTTGAAATCACTCTCGAGCACATGGGATAAAATAATGACAACATAGGGAAGCACTTAGATTCTCCAGATTTTGTTTTGCAGTAATTTTATTAGGGAAAATATCTTGTTCATAATTACCGTTATGTGGGGCTGAATTTCTTTAGCCATAAATATTGTCTTCTTCCAGCGCACTTCACACTTTCTTCTGCGGCCACATTTTGTGAGAGAGCGCTGACACAAACACGTGTGCGCGCATGCTGTTTGAACATCCTGCCTTTTAATCCCTCTATACAAGTTCTGATTAACCCCTGTACGCTGTTACAGTACACTGCATATTTCTTTCACAGAAATTAGATTCAGGAAAACCGATGTTAATACTATATTTTTAATCGCTTTCCCTGTCGATATCGATGATTTGAAATTATCTTGCTGGTGGGTCTGCCCCATGCTTCATTCGCAAGACTCCATAGAAACGTTTGTGTCTATGGTGAAAAGTCTTGAAGTCTTCTCTGAAGCACTTCCTGCATGATGTTGCCTGCAGAGACGGGAATGCAAGAATGCCCAGCCTCCCTTACAATGGGTGAGATGTGGTAGGGCATTTAACCCCTCATAAGATTCATTTTCTTTGCAAATGGCTGGGCAGTAGTCTACCTGTCCATGAGGTAATACACGTGAAGACATGCAAAACGCAAGATATTAGGATGCAAGATGCATATTTAAGGGTTGGCTCTGTTAATTGCAAAACCACAATTAATTACCCCAGAGCAGAGAGGTGCATATATAGGGACAATAAACACATGGAGAATGTACTCACAAATATAGCCATAAGAACTCTGGTACAATGGCAGGAGGAAGTCTAAAAGATGCCCAAGAGTTGTTTTTTTAGAAACTGTACATCTCACCAGAATCTCATGTTTTAGAGTAACTATGTGGTCCCAGGCCGAGGCATCCCAGGTTCCTCGCGTGCTGTAGATGATGGCAAAGCCACTTGTGAAATGGAAAAAGGACAATTGTAGTTAGGACAGTAAGTTTATGTGTGATATTAACTACCAACAGAGCCATCTTCTGGCCTCGGTTTCTCAGTAAAACCTGCAGTGTAGCCTGTGTTTCTTCCGTTCCTTTCGCCCTGGCTGGGGACCGCCAGGCCAAAGGGAACGGAATCCGGAGATGCCCGGCTTCCTGCTGCCCTAATCCAGCCTCCAGCCTTGAGGCGCCTCCTTGAAGACACTCACAGCCATTTGGGTTGACTGGCACTTAGGAGGGACCTTCTATTTGTACCTTTCCCCAAAAGTCACAATTTAGAAGTGGGTACCAGTCCAGGTAACTGGCCAACAGCAATCTTTCATATTTTCACAAACCTTTTAAAGTTTAATCTTGGCCAGAGGAGTCTCACCAGAGCACCAATGGCTGTTGCTTTGTCTGGTTTTAAGTGGCCGGTCAGTAAGGAAGCATGGAAGATACTGAAAGGGACAACAACAAATTTGGATCTAAACTCCGATTGCAAATCTGTCTCCGGCTCCTCCTCAGTGGACATGGTACCTGGGGGGACCTCTTGAACGTTGGTAATGTAAGATGGCCGGCCTTACTTTGTATTTTGCAGCTTCCAGGGCTCTGCCAACACTGGGCAAGCTTCTAATCCCTGGTTTGAAGCTAGAGGCCAAAGCCACAGCCTTCTGGCCTAAGGGCAGCAGTGGAGCCGACCCAGCTGTAGGGAGACAATGCAGGACAAGGTTACTCCTAGCATACACTGATCAGGGTCTCACCCACAGGGACTGCAGCCTGCCTTTGATGTGTGTGTGATCTATACAGTTTAGTGTTCTGGGAAGGTGACTCTACACCCAATGCCTGGAAAAGGCATCTCCACGGGCACTGCCTTACACGGTATGGAACCGTTTTTTAGTGTGGGGTCTCATCGAAGTTAGTCAATGAGCCTCCAGCTTTTCATAATATGACCTTGGGGGGGGGGGGTGGAATTCTTGTACTTAATGTATGCTTGCTTTCATTAGAAACTGGGTAAGTGTTCCAAATCTTCATTTCTTTCTCAAAGGAGGGAGTCGACCTACCTACATTTGACCTGGAGAATGCTTTTGTTTTGAAACACTTCTGACCATAAAAGCAGACTCACCAGAAGAAATTGTCTTTACTAGTGTGTGTGTGTGTGTGTGTGTGCAAAATACTGTTTCTAGCTTTTAGCAGTGTCTTGCACAGCTACACTTAAAACTTGGGATGATCAATTAGGGCAGAGAATTCAGAGGGCTGAAGATGCCAATACAAATAGTTTAGACTACAGCACTGTCTTCTGGCTCGAGTAAGCATTTATTTGGCAGAATAAATCTCAATGGCCTTATCTGAATTTGACTTAAAAGGTCCTGAAGTCCCACGCTGCCAATTCCAGATCTCAAACCCACTTCCCTTAGGTTGAATTGGCAGAAAACAAAGCCAGAGAGATTAATTACTCTCCTATCAAGTTAGGCCGTAAATTCTGACTGCCAGTTCAGATAACTCTCCAGACTCTAAAATGTGTTTTAGGGCTTGACTTAAACAGATAACATGGGTCTTTGTTCTTCTGCCTTTAGACTGCTTGACTTTGCATTATGGGAGAATAAAAAAAAAATGTCCTCAATGAAATTTGTACTCCTGGGGTAAAGTCTCTGCACACCTGGAGTAGTTTTCCGGCTTCCACTCTGCTGGGCTCCATGCTTGGCCCTTCTGCTTCACAATAAAACCCTTTGTCTCCTGCCTCCTACGCTGGCTTCCCAAGTGTTATGTTAACTAGTTCGTGGCTGCCTCTGAATGCTGTTGTCCGGAACCATTGGTTCTCCAGCTGTGCAGAGCTGGTGTGCACGTCCGAGGCGCAAGCTCTTGCAACCTCTGTGGAGAAGCTTGCAGCCCGGTAGATCCTTCAGGCCTTCTTCCTCCTCAGCTTCACCCACCGCCTCCTGCTCAGGTGACGTCGTCTTCTTAGGCCTTGTCTGAAAACCAGCCACACCAACCTGCCTTCACCCAGATTGCAATCCCGAGCACTTTATATCCTTTCATGGGCCTCATCCAGTAGTTCTCAACCTTCCTGAGGCTGCAACCCTTCTCCAGCCTTAAAAGTCACTCATGTTGCTATTCTGTAACTGTAACTTTGCTAGTGTTATGAATTGGGATGTAAATATCAGTTTTCTGATGGTCTTGAGTGACCTCTGTGGAGGGGGTCTCGACCCACAGGTTGAGAAACACTGGCTTCATCTCTCTGCTCTCTCTCACACACACACACTCCCTAGCATTGCTTATGTGTTTAATGAGCTGAGCACTTCGTTTTGCTGTATCTTCAACATCACAAAATATAGAAAGGCAATGTAAAATGACCCAGCATGCAGTCAGTAGGAACCATTCCTGATCCTTACCACGAATGGAATACAGTGAAGGATACATATTATTTTAAATTAAAACATCTAAAAAGCAACACATTAAATTAATTTTAATGATAAAATTTACTTAAATCAAATATCCAAAATTTATCTATCTCTCTGTTTTCAGAAGAGATTGGTTCTAGAGACGCCAGGACCTGGTGCTCAATTCAAGGATGATCATGACCTTACATAATAATCTAAAGAAAGAGAAAGAGAGGAAGGACATGACTATTCCTAGGTATGAGCCAAAGGCAGGGACATCCGGGCGAGTGCAGAGTGGATTGAGTCACCAAAGACATGGGGAGGAGAAGGGAGAGGAAAAGAAGGGAAGCAAGCACAGCAGCCAAGAGGCCAGAGGTTCAAAAGGACAGGTACCCAAAATGTCTCCATCTTAAAGGGAAGAGCCTCTAGGGGAAGGGCAGCTGTACCCCTGGGCTGCAGAGCTCAGGGCAGAGGGCAGAGATACCAGCCATACTCTGTAGTGGGTAAGGACTAAAGGATGCTGAAACAATCTAGAGGCCAAGTCCCGCTTTGAAATACTAAATTGGTACCTCAGCCTTTGTCCAGTTTGAAACTTAACCCTATGTGTTCTCCTGTATTACTTTATCTTTTAAAAAGTCTGTGAGCAGATGTTTATTGTGCAAAGGGATGGGCTTCTTCGTGGGCATATTCTCTGAAGAATATCATAGTCTTTTATCATATGCAACCTCATTACCCTCCCCTGTCCGCCCCCAACTACCCACTCAACCCACCCCCACCTCCTGCTACTCCCCCGCCTCTTCCCAAACAGTCCATTTGTCTAGACTCAGTATTTGAAAGAAAGCACATGATGCTTGTCTTCTTGAATCTAGCTTGCTCTATTCAGTATGATTATATCCAGTTCCATCCATTTTCTTGCAACTGACATTAACTGTTCTTGATGATAGCAGAATAAACTCACATCATTTATGTATGCAACATTTTCCTTATCCAGTCATGGGCTGATCCATAAAGTGCCCGTTGGGAGCGGGGCCAGTAGTCACAAATGCACAGGTGTCCTTGTAGTAGGCCAATGCACATTCCTTTGAGTGTGTGCCCTGGAGCGTCCGCCATATTGATTTTCAAAGATGTGCAGTATTTACTAGTTCATCTCTGCCATCTCCTCTTCTTGGCCAGCATTTGCTGCTGTCTTTTTTTAGATCCATTCTGACTGGGCTGAGATTTAAAAAAAAAAAAATCTCTATTTTGATTTGCATTTTCCCAATGGCCAACGATGTTGAACAGTTCATTTTTCTTTCCGTATATTTATCTGCCATCTCTACTTCCTTGTTTGAGAGCTGCCTGGCTTAGTTCACTTGCCTGTTTCCTGACTGGATGATCTAGGATTTGTCTGTTTCATTTTGTTCTTCAAGTTCTGGAGATATTCTAGATATTGATCCCCTGTGGGATGTACATCTGTCGAAGATTCCCCTCCATCCTGTAGACCGTGTCTTCACTCTCCGGTTTGCCCTTTGCTGTGGAGAAGCTCCTTGATTCCCGTTCCTCGGGTCTTGCTATTTGTCCCTGAGCTGTTGGACTCCTTTACCAAAAGTCCTCCACCATGCCTCAGTTTTTTTTTTTTTTGTTTTGTTTTGTTTTTGTTTTCCGAGACAGGGTTTCTCTGTGTAGCTCTGGCTGCCCTGGAACTCACTCTGTAGACCAGGCTGGCCTCAAACTTAAAAATCTTCCTGCCTCTGCCTCCTAAGTGCTGGGGTCAAAGGCGTGCACCACCACTGCCCGGCCCATGCCTCAATATTGAAGTATCTTTTCTAAGCTTTACCACAGCATGGAATTAAGAGCTTTGATCTGGCTGGGCAGGTGGTAGCACACAAATTTAATCCCAGCATTCCAGAAGCAGAGGCAGGTGGATCTCTGTGGGGTTGAGGCCAGCCTGAGCTACAGAGAGAGTTCCATGACAGAAATAGAGCCCCCCCAAGAGCTTTCATGTATTTTAAGGTTTTTTTTTAATATTTTTATTTTCTATATTCTTTGTTTACATTCCAAATGATTTCCCCTTTCCCAGATTCCCCCTCCCCATATGTCCCATAAACCTTTTTCTCTCCATCCATTCTCCAATCACCTCCCTCCTTTTTCTCTGTCCTTATATTCCCCTCCAATGCTAGATCAATCCTTTCCAGGATCAGGACTCTCTCCGTACTTCTTCATGGGAGTCATTTGTTATGCGATTTGTGCCTTGGGTATTCAGGGCTTCTGGGCTAATTAATATCCACTTATCAGAGATTGCATTCCATGTGTATTCGTTTGTGATTGGGTTACCTCACTTAGGATATTTTCTAGATCAAACCATTTGTCTAAAAATTTTGTGAATTCATTGTTTCTAATTGCTGAGTAGTATTCCATTGTGTAAATATACCACGTTTTAAGTTCATTTTTTTAATGGCATGAGAAATATGGATGTAGTTTGATTTATCTGCATGTGAATATCTAGTTTCCTAGTATCTTTGTAAAAAAAGAAATTAGGTAGCATTGGCTGTAAGGGTTTCTTCTCTACCATTGGTCCATGTGTCTTGTTGTGTGGTGCTAGCTCTAAGGCTCTGTAGTATAATTCAAGAATCAGGTATGGTGATGCCTCCACTATTGCTCTTTCTGCCCAGGAATGCTTTGGTACTCAAGGTCATGTGTGCTTCATATCAATTTACGATTTTTTTTTTCTGTTTCTGCAAAGAAGGTCACTGGAATTTTAGTAGGGATGGTATTGAATCCATAGCTCAGTTCTGGTAACAGCTATTACTCCTTCACATACACTGTTAATCCGCTAATCCCCGAATGGGAGCTCTTTCTGTCATCTAGTGTCAACTTTAGTTTCTCCCGTGTTTGACGTTTTGTAGAGACTTCTTGTTAGGATCCTGGTGACCTACCAAAAAGAAAGACACGGAGGCCTTTCACTGTTTCGGAGTTTAGACCTTAGCTCCTTTAGGTTAACCCGGCCATCTAGCCACGTGGCTAGCTATGCTTGCCAGCCTTGTAGTCAACGCCCTCTTTTCTCACGTCTCCTGGTTTCTTCTTCCCAGAGTCCCTTTCTCTAACCGGAAGTCCCGCTTTCCACTTCCTAGCTATTGGCCGTCAGCTCTTTATAACAACCAATCAGCAGGGAGAGACATCTGATACAAACAACTCTTAAACTGCCAGTGTGATCTTTTCTTTAGGATTGACAAAACAGAAGGCTGGTAATGGGTCATAGTAACGACAGTATCAGAATCTGTCAGGATTTAACTCTGCAGGTTCAGCAATTATCAATTTAATATACAGAGACACACCTTAATACAATGTGAATGGAGGGGATACCACATATATATTTATATTATAATGTCCAATCTAACGACATATGGAACCACAAATACTCATTATACAAAGACTGTGGGCACAGACCTATTATAATACTTTAAAATGGTTATTACAAAATCTGGGCTTTACAGTACATTACTATAATCCCAGCAGGAGGCTGACACAGGAAACTCATGAACTCAATGATTGGACATTATTTATACACACACACACACACACACACACACATATTATTATATATATAAATTTAAACATTCTTTGTTAGGTTTATTCCTAGGTAGTGTTGTTGTTGTTGTCTTGAATGGAATTGTTTTCATAATTTCTTTCTTAGTGTGTTTGCTAATATTTAGAAAAGCTACCCATTTGACTCTGTAGTCTACTCCCTTGAGGAGAGGGCTCAGCAGACTGACTCCTGCTGGTGTGATCTTCTTAGAATAGAGTGAGGTGGTCTGCAGTCAGAATCATCTGACTTCTTACCATTTCCCCTTTTATTTCCTTCCCTTCCCTTACTGATGTGGCTGGGATGTCAAGCTCTGTTTCCAATGAGGGGAGAGTGTGTCCCTTGTCCCCTTCCAGATTTCTGAGGGGCCACTTTTCAGTTTTCCTCATGAGGTACAGGGCTGGCCAGAGATCTGTTGGTTATAACTTGTATTATGTGGAGTGTATCCCTTCTTTTCCTGCTTTGTTCAGGCTTTTATCGTTGACCGGATCTTGAACTTTACCAAAGGCTTTTTTCTGCATCTATTCATAGGAGCACATGATTTCTGGGAAGAGGTAAACTTCGTTGCTCCCATGTACTTTAAATATCTTTAGATTGTGTAAATAGCTGTTATATTGTGTTGACTAGGGAATAAAAAGAAACAAAGCTTTGCATATTCAATACAGACACAAAATATTTCTGCCTGTAATTGGAACCCAGTTCTTGTATACTATTCACATGACTTTGTATTTCATTAGAAGGCCAAATAATTTTTTGTGCATAATAATAATCTTTCATAGATTTTTGTTTTAAAATGGGGTCTCACTCTGTAACCTGACCTGACCTTGAGTTCATGAGTTTTCTGTGTCAGCCTCCCGCTGGGATTATAGGGACATGAATGTACCTGATGCCCAGATTTTGTAATAACCGTTTTAAGGTATTATAATAGGTCTGTGCACACGATCTGTGTGTATTGAGTATTTGTGGTTCCGTGTGCTGTTTGATTGGACATTTCTTCCACACTCTAAATAATGAATTTACCATTAAATGAGAAGCAGCATAGAACCTGAAGGTGCTCTTTATTTTGTATTCTGGGATAACTTTTTTCCTGCCCTGTAAAACTGCCAGACTCAGAGCTCTCTGAGTCCTTTGGGATCAAAGTTTTCTCAGGAAATCTATAACATGGAGGGTGTCTGTTCCCTCTACAGATTTTATATTCAGCTGCACCTCCTCATCTGTGTCTCCGTATGTGTGGGTAAGGCAGTAAATTTCCTCTGATCTGTACCTGTAGTTTTCACCAGAGTACCTTCATAAGCCATTTTCCCCCTTCAGAGATGCAAACTCTGAACTAAGAAGGTGAAGGGAAGCAAAAGAAAGCAGGACCATTTCTGGAGGAAATCAAGAAGCTGGTATACAGGTCCTGGGGCATAGACCTACAATTCAAGCACTTGGAGACCGAGGAAGGAGGATAGTCAATCGAAGGACAGCACAGAACATGCCTGGAAATGAAGAAGAAGGAGGAGGAGAAGAAGAAGGAGAAGAAGAAGGAGGAGGAGAAGAAGAAGGAGGAGGAGGAGGAGAAGAAGAAGAAGAGAAGAAGAAGAGAAGAAGAAGAAGAAGAAGAAGAAGAAGAAGAAGAAGAAGAAGAAGAAGAAGAAGAAGAAGGAAGAGGAGGAGAAGGAGAAGAAGGAGAAGGAGAAGAAGGAGGAGGAGGGGGAGGAGGAGGAGGGGGAGGAGGAGGAGAAGAAGAAGGAGGAGAAGAAGAAGGAGGAGGAGAAGAAGAAGGAGGAGGAGAAGAAGAAGGAGGAGGAGGACGAGGAGGAGGAGGACGAGGAGGAGAAGAAGAAGAAGAAGAAGAAGAAGAAGAAGAAGAAGAAGAAGAAGAAGAAGAAGGAGAAGGAGAAGGAGAAGGAGAAGGAGAAGGAGAAGGAGAAGGAGAAGGAGAAGGAGAAGGAGAAGGAGAAGGAGAAGGGGGAGGAGAAGGGGGAGGAGGAGGAAGAAAGGGAGGGGGGGAAGGAGCGAGAAGAATCAGCTAAGGCCTTGCTATGCTTCTACAGTAGAGAACTATATGTGTTTGTCCCTTACTGTGACTTAAAAATGACTTTAAAAGGGACAGTGAAATGACCCTCCAAGTAAAGTGCTTGTTGTAAAGACAAGTCTGACGACCAGTTCCAGGAACCCACATAAAGACAACAGACACACACATAGTATTGGTCACTTTTCTAACACCAAGACAACTTAGTGAAGAGTCTATTTCTGGCTTATGGTTCCAGAGAGCAGTATGGCAGCAGGCAGCAAGCATGGCTGCTAGAATGGCAAGCTGAAAGCTCACACCCTGAATTTTAAGAACAAAACAGAGGACCAACTGGGTGTAGGGGGAGGGAGGCCTTAAGAGCTCAGAGCCCACCATCTACCGAGAAAGCGAGGCCATTTCTCCTAAGCATCCCCAAACACCACCATTCAAGTACGTGAGCCCAAATGGGACAGTCTCATTCAAATCACCATAGACTACTAGTAATAAAATAATATTAAAAGAACCTATAGATTCTTGTATAAGAAATATAGATATTGGGCTGAGGAGGTAGCTAGTGGGTAAAGTGCTTGTTCTACAAGCATGAGGACCTGCGATCAGATCCTCAGCACCCAAATAAAAACTGGGCATGGTGGGTGTTTCATGTCTCTAACACCAGCGATGGATCAGGTAAGGATGGGCAGATCTTTGGGGCTTGCTGTCTCATCAGTAAGCTCCAGGTTCCATGAAATCTTTAATCTTTAATCTTTCAAGATTAAAATGGAGGAGTGATTACAGAAGACATCCCTGAAGCCAACCTCTGGTGGCCTTGACTAGATCCCTTTAATTCTATAATTTCTCATCTCCATTTGAAAAAGCCTGTGGGAGTAAAGTGTGCCTTCCTAGAAAGTATGCTAATCACATATTTTATGGAGAAGACAGAAATGGAAACCACGGTTTATTTTTTATTTTTTGGCTTGGCGGTTGAAGTGTTGAAACAGCAGCCAAGCAAATTCAGTGAGATAATATGTATTGTCCAGTGTGTTCAGCACGGTAGAGAAAAAAGTGTCAGTACATATGAGATACCAACAGAAGAGGTCTTGGCCTCTGCAGACACGAAATTCAGGGAAGGAGCCCCTGGGAGAAAGTGATGAGGTGATTTCCAGAGGCAACTGCATCTCGGGGACAGAAACAGAAATGGGCAGTAGAGTGGACCTCTGCGAGCCCCCGCCCACTGAGGCTTAGCTGCCCTCTGCTCTGGTCCGCACACGCACACACCGTCCTTTAAACACAGCAACGGCAAAAGTCTCCCGGCTGCAGCACAGAAATGTACTCCTTAAAAACAAAAGAGCATTTCCTGATTTTCTTTTACGGTAAATATTAAAAAAAATAAAAAATACAGATGTGAGGTAGTCTTGATCCCGCCCCCAAAATGAACCACGACGTTCCTCCATCCCTCTTCCTCCACTTCCAACCGTCCTCCAGGCCCAAACATGTAGAAAGTCAAGCAGCTTAAATATGGAATAGGAGATCAGAGGCTCATCCCCCAAATAATCTGATCAATATATATTGTCCAGAATTGTCCAGAAGGGGACAATGGAAGGAACTGCAGCATGTTGAAGATTAGAAAAAATTTTAACCAAGTGTCAGAATTGGGTTACTCTCCTGAGTCCTGAAGACCATCGCGTGCTGTGAGGGAAATAAAAACACCGATATATCAGCGTTAGGGATTTCCTCCATGCCTGTGGCCTTCAGAGCTGGCTGACACCATGTCTTGCTCTCTGCCTTTCAATCCACTCCCGCCCCTGCTGGCTCTGCTATGTGGGCCCCCACACGCGCGCGGCAGGCAAGGTGTGTGAAATCACTTGATAAACTGTTTGCACTGGTGTGCTATGTGATTTTTTTCATAGCTTGACTCCTGAAAATGGAAGGAATTAGAAGGTTAGGAAGGATGATTTGGTGCCCCAAGAGGTGAACTGCTTGCCAAAAAGCCACCCGAAAAGCACCGTTGCACGGGCGACTAGAGAAATCAGCAGCTGATGGAGCTGAGCATCAGAATAGAAACCATGGCTTTCTTGCAAGGACCAATTGGACAGAGATGAACAATATGTCCTATTATAATCTTAGACACGAAGCAAAAGTGAGAGGTTATATAACTAAATATGTTCTGTTGTTTCTCTCTTTGTAAACCAAAATGGGTATCTGCTTTCCCCAGAGGAGTGATGCTTCAGAATCAGCTCCTTATTCTAGCAACAGAAATCACCTTTAAATGAAAACCACGGCTATATTTTATTTATCTATCAGTTACTAAAATTTGAAAAAAATGCCAAAAATCACAGTACATTGGTTACTGTGAACGTCTCCCTTACTGTGGGTGATTAAAAAAAAAACAAAAAAAAAAAAAAAAAACCTAATAACTCTCTATTCTGTTTCACTTAATGCTTTGAGTAAATTACATTTTCTGCCTTTCATATTTTGAATACAAGGCTGTTATCTTAGGGTTTCCAGTGCTGTGGAAGAAACACTCCATGAAAGTAACTCTACTTCAGCCATAACTTCTCTTCCTACTCCTTTATTTGTTATTATTAAAAGGAGAGGAAAATAAAATAACAATTTCACTGTAGCTTGGGACTAGGAGACTGTGAACACCACTGTCTCACTCGCGCTAATCCGGTGGCTGGTGTGTATTTCCTTATAGCGGCTTCCTGTTCGAGATGAAAGAGAAATCCGTAATCAAATGAAAGTTGCGTTGCCAACATTACGACTAATTTATAGAGTTAAAAAGCCAGGGTTGTATTCAAATCTGACCGGGAACATGACACAAGATTTAATTTAAAAGGAAAAGGGAGCGATCTCTCCTTTCATTTCGGTAACTCAATTTACATTGTGCCCTGACTTAGTAATTACGCTGCCAGCCCCATCTCAAACGCAGGCAGAGTGACCTGACCTCACATCTCTTCATTGCCTTGCTACTGGATTCAAATAAAAGGAAGGGCATCGCTCAGAGGCTCAGGACGGCTGCAGACTCCTCTCTCTCTCTCTCTTCCTATGTTCTGCTTAGCAGAGAAAGAATGGAGAGACTTACGTATTTACTGCAAGCCCTCTGCTTACCATGTAGGCCAATGAACAGGAGATCACGCCGTGCACATGCTGTAGGGTGTCACCAATATTTCATGTGTGTTAAAAGTCAAACAGAAGGCTGGGGTTGTGGCTGAGCAGCACGGCATCTGCCTAACATGCGCGAGGTGGGCGGGCCAACCTCCAATGTCCCCCACCCCACCCGCAAGCTAGCAACATCTGAAACTCAGTGACAGTCACATCAAAAGTCCAGTTTATAAAAAGCAGAGCCAAGCAGTTTAAGGAACTCGTGGCGCTGGTCGGCAGTCTCTCTCTGTTTGAGGCTCGCCCGAGCTGGGGAGTGGGCCCAAGGCCAGTCCGAGCAACCGAGGTCAGAACACCACAGCTCAAAAGGTTTACAAAGGAAAGGAAAACCTGGATATAGCACAGCGACAGACACTTTCCCAGCATGCACGCAGTCCTAGGTCCAACCCCTAATATCACAAAATGAAAGACATAGATGGCATGATTTATGTAGAGGCGGAAGTCTGACCCAATGGCATGTTTCAGATGTGCCAGCTCCTGAAGTCAGTCCCCAGCCCAAGCGCCTCGCTGACTGATGGAATATCTCAGATAGGATGCCATACTGTGTAAAGAGTGAGCTTCGAAACAGTTAAGTGGAAGTCTGTTAAATTAGGCTTTATTCCACCCCACCCCACCCCACCTCCAATGACTAAACCTTTCTTTCTTTCTTTCTTTCTTTCTTTCTTTCTTTCTTTCTTTCTTTCTTTCTTTCTTTCTTTCTTTCTTTTCTTTCTTTTCTTTCTTTCTTCTCTTTTTTTCTTTTGGTTTTTTGTTTGTTTGTTTTTTGGATTTGGTTTTTTGGAGACAGGGTTTTCTCTGTGTAGCCCTGGCTGTCCTGGAACTCACTCTGTAGACCAGGCTGTCCTCGAACTCAGAAATCCCCCTGCCTCTGCCTCCCAAGTGCTGGGATTTAAGGCGTGTGCATGTCTCTCATTTTTCCTGAGCACCATCTAAATGTGCTTGAGACCAACTCTCCACTCAGACTGCTGGCCTGCTGGCCAGCTGTGATCCCACCATCCAGCTGTCACTAGCGTTTGACATAGTTGATTATTAAACACTTTCTGCCCTTGTCCCTGGGATACGACAGCTTCGGGGTCCTCCCTGCTCTCTTGGGCCACTATTCTGTCCCCTTGTATCTCACTTTCCCCTGTCCCTTCTCCTTCCCACTTATTCCCCTGGTGACTTCATCCACTCTCAGGCCTTCAAGGTGCTAACAGCTCCCCAAATTCTCTCCAGATGGCTACTAACTATCTGAAACTTCACAGCTTTAAATTCCGACTTCTAAGCCTCATACGTAGTAGGACTCAAATCTGTAATCCTAGCTCTTAGGTGGCCAAGGCTGACACACGGCAAGTTTCCAGCCAGCCTGGGACGTACAGCGATGCCCTATTCAAGAAAACCTCTCTCTGTGTGTTCAAATGTGGCTTCTAGTCTCCTTCTAGTCAGCTCAGGCATAGTCTTCTCTCTCTCAAGAAACAGGTCTGTATTCCGTTTGCTTAGGCCAGAAGCCCCACCTCATCTTTCCATGTCTGTCACGCCCCATGTATGATCTGTCAACAAAAGCTTCATCTGCAAGATGTAACAGCTACTTTAAGTTCCCCTCAGCTTCCCTCCGGATTTTACCACCAGCCGCCTCACTGATCTCCCGGATTCCACCTACCCTGCGTGCTTCTTGTCTGAAGAGCTGCCGGGGACCTTTTCACACCTAGGTCAGTGCAGGGTTCGGCTCCTCACCAGCTCTCTAGAACAGTTCCCATTTCCGGGCGGCGGTTATCAAGGCTCGGTGTGGTCTGCACTCTTCTCATTCTTCTGCCAGGTCAAGAGGATTTGTTTGCTGCATCCCCCATTCAGGAATGCCCCTGCATCAGATCTTCACTCTTTCCACACCCCTCTGTTCTAAGACCCTCACTAGGAGTTCTCCTTAACTTCCTTCAAACCTTGCCAAATTTCCCTCCCAGTAAGGCCCTGTCTGCTCATACGCTTTGGAAGTAACACAGCCGCCCCAGCCCCTGGTGCTCCTGCTTATCCTCTGTTCCTTTAATATGTGCTTTAATTCTGGCACTTATCACAAGCTGGCATCCCAAGTATCTATTATTAATGGATTTATTGATCATCTCACCCTTTAGACTGCAGTTCCCTGGAGTTCAGAGACTTTTGTTGTTGATGTTCTTTCCATCTTTATTGTAAATTCAGGTACCCAGTTAATAAGACATAGTTTGTTGACGAAAAGGATATCTACAAAAATATGTGTATATAAATATTAGTAACAGGACCAAGACAGTCCGTGGTCCCTGTTAACACTGTGATCCCCAAAAATCCCAACAACAAATCATTCTAAAGGCACCAGGGATGACGTTACTAGAAGGACCACGGTGGCCTTTGGAGAAGGGTAAAGATTCTTTTTTTGTTGTTCCAAAGATTTATTTATTGTATGTAAGTGCACTGTAGCTGTCTTCAGACACTCCAGAAGAGGGAGTCAGATCTTGTTACAGATAGTTGTAAGCCACCATGTGGTTGCTGGGATTTGAACTCAGGACCTCTGGAAGAACAACAGTGTTCTTAACCACTGAGCCATCTCTCCAGCCCCAAGATTCTTTTTTTAAAAAGTGCCATTGCTACAGGCAACAAAGGAACGCTGTGAGGGGGGAGAACACAGTCTTCCCCAGGGAAGAGCACACCAACTGGTTCTCTATTACCAAGTGGTCAGACCTACAAACACATTCAAGTAACACACACAGGCTGAGCAGCTCATATTAGGAATGTGTGTTTATGTATACATGCATACATACACATGCAATAATCTATAAATAATGGGTTTTCAGGAGAAAAGGGAAGGAGGATGTTGTAATTCTTTTATATCTGGAAAAAAATGTACAAAGGACAGTTGGGGTGCTGGAGAGGTGGCTGGGTAGTTAATGATGGTTGCTGCTTTTCCGGACTTCAGTTCCCGGTACCCACATCTTGTGGCTCACAACTGCCTGTAACTCTAGCTCCAGTGAATTAAAAGGCCTCTTCTGGCCTCCACTGGCATCTGCACACGTGATCACAGACTGACACACAAACACACATAAATCATTTTTTAAATCCTAAAAAAAATTCCTTTCCTCCTCCTCCTCCTTTTCCTCCTCCTCCTTCTCCTCTTCTTCCACCTTTTTTGAGACAGGATTTCTCAGAGTAGCCAGGGCTATCCAGAGAAACCCTGTCTTGAAAAAACCAAAGAAAGAAAGAAAGAAAGAAAGAAAGAAAGAAAGAAAGAAAGAAAGAAAGAAAGAAAGAAAGAAAGAAAGAAAGAAAGAAAGGAAGGAAGGAAGGAAGGAAGAAAGGAAGGAAGGAAGGAAGGAAGAAAAAGAGAGAGAGAGAGAGATACGAGCATTTAGTTGGGCAGGACGCCTCAGTGGTTAAAGTGCTTGCCTTGCCAATCCTGATACCTGTGATTGCTTCCTAGAGTCCACAGAGGAAGGAGGGAGTTGTCACTCCGGCACTCACACACACACACACACACACACACACACATCATGCACACACATTAATTATCAATAATAAAGTGCAATTATTTTCTCACGTGTCTGTGTTGTAATAAAGTTATATTTTAATGACTTAGACTCTTTTAGAAAGTCTACTGAAGGCTGGAGAGAGACCTCAGTTGGTAAAGTGCTTGCTTTGTAACATAAAAACCCCAGTTCAGTCTCCAGCATTCAAGAAAAGCCATGGCAGCATGCTCTTATAATCCCAGCACTCAGAGAGACAGAGAGAGATGGATGCAGGGCTCTCTGCCTAGCCTACTAAGAGATGTCTAAGCCAGGACCTGTAAAGGAAAAAGAAAAGGCAGACACTGTACACTGTACATATAGAATGACTACCCCTGACACACACACATGAACATGCATGCACACACAATAATAAAAAGGAGAGGAAAAAAAAACACTGTTAAGCAAACCTTTATGATGAATCTCCCAAGCCCCCAGCCTAGCCTTGAACTTGCTATGTAGCCCATAGCCATCTTCAAACTTTCAGAGCAAAATCCCCTGGCTGTAGCCTTCCAGCGCTGGGATCAGAGCATGCGCCATCACACTAGCTTGATGGGTCTATTCCTTAACGATATCTTAAAAGGTCGCCTGGTGCTGGTGAAGTAAGCCAGGCCCATCAGGGACAGGCTCTATTCCTGCTGAGCTGTGTCAGGCCTCCCAGTGTCTGCAAGGTTCTGAGGCCAGGGATCCTTAGCTTGGTAGTCAGTCGGGAAGATGCTTTTGAGAGGTTTACAGACTCAGCAATAAATTCCTTTGACTTGAATAAGGAGAAAGCCATTTCCTTCTGTCTTTGAGTCTCAGTTTAGCCCTAGAGTTAAGCCTCCGTTAGAGCCCTGATCCACATTTCTCCATCATGTTAAGTCTGTCAGTGGCTGCTGGCTCTCGACTCTGAGGCCTGCCTTTCTAAGGCAGCCCAGGAGTGTCAAGGAGTTAATGTCCCAGAGATGACCTCCAGGTTATGTCTGACAGCAGTTGGTGTGTCTTGCTCTTTGGTCCTCTATGTAGGCTGCCTCTGGGCTGTGTTTGATTTTGGCTCCACGAGAGTCTCTTCAGGAATCGCTCTTGTTGCCCGGAGGGAGAGCTGGCATTTCGATCACCTACGCCTTGTCTTTCTCCACCTCTCTTCTCAGATCCTTTATTATTTTTACTAACTACTAGCACAAGTGTTCTCATTTCAAAGTTTAGGCTTGAAGAGATCCCAGCTAAGCAGTGTGCCATGACTCTTAAACCCTGCTTCTTCATACCTGCCCCCACCAGACCAGAGGTATCCAGCCCCACGCTAAAAATCCTTGAGCTGTTGAGGGCTATCTTGCTAGAACTACATCTCCTTTGCGCCCCCCCCCCCCCACTTTATCTACTTAGCAGCCTTCCTTTTATTATAATGTTCTATGTACTAATGTGTTTCAAAATGGAATTGGCTTAAACAAAACACTTGTTAAATAGCAGAGCTGGTGGCGAAAGGATTTGGTAAAAATAAATAAATAAATAAATAATCACCAAATCAGTGGTATACATCTGGAGAACATGTTGCCATTACATTCTGAGTTGGCACTGCTGCACCCTGGGAGTTTCCCCCAGTGTGCATATGGGGGGGGTATTTCCACACCATGTTACATGTGCTGTCCTTTCCAAATGTGAGCAGCAATAGTAGTACTGTATTATTACTTTATGCCACATCCTCATGAAGCCGATATCTCCCTCATGAGTTTAAGTTCTGGAGCATATCAAATTAATGTTTTGTGTGTTTTCCGAAGTTCCCTCTTGAAACAGTGAGTGCACTTTCTTTCTGCTATCCCACTCTTTTCCAGGAGAAGGACAAAATACCAATCACCTACACCCTCTCAGTCAGAAAGAATTATGCTGGTATTGTGTTATGTCTCCTTCCTGTTTCCACATAATAATATACATATTATTATTATACATAAATAATACAAGCAACACATGAAACTCATTCTGGGGAAGCTCTCTATTTGATGGCAACCTCCAGCAAAGCCTATTTCCTCGAGTAAGCGGTCCTGTTACCGATGTAAAGTAAGGCATTTTCCCTTCCATGTGTGCTCTGTGTGTCTGGTCTCACCCAGCCCCATTCCATCTTCAGGCTGCTCCTCATCGTCCAGAAGCTTCTGAGACCTGCTCACTTCTCTCCTCCACATCTACTTCTTTAAGAAACATCTCTTTCCTCAGCTCTTGTCTTAGGAAATCTTGTCCATGTCAAAATTGTGTTCACAATTCCCTGCTGGAAATTTCTCATCAGCCAACAATACTCTAAGACTGGGCACTGTGTGTTTGGTGTGTGTGTATGTGTGTGTGTGTGTAGTGTATGTGTGGGTGTGCCTGTGTGTGTGTATATGTGTGTTTAGGTGTGTGTATGAGTGTGTTTAGGTGTGTGTGTATATGTGTGCACATGCGTGCGTTTTTTGTGTGAGATCTGATGAATACAAACTATGAAGGACAGTTTGAATGATGCTAAGGAGAAGTAGTTATATAGTGGGGAAAGAAAGGTCTAGTTGCTTCTTGCTGGGGAACAAGGGTTGGGGCACAGTAGCAGTTTTGTGAGTTCCAGAAAAGTGTGAGACTTGGTGCACTTGACTCAAATAGATCAAAAGCATGCATGGAACCTTCCTGAAGGCTACAGAGTATGAAGACCTTGCTTTTTTGTTTTGTTTTGTTTTTTTGTTTTTTTGTTTTTTTTAAGATTTATTTATTTACTTTTATTTAAATGAGTGCACTATGGCTGTTTTCAGACACACCAGAAGAGGGCATCAGATCCCATTACAGATGGTTGTGAGCCACTATGTGGTTGCTGGGAATTGAACTCAGGACCTCTGGAAGAGCAGTCAGTGCTCTTAACCACTGAGTCATCTCTCCAGTCCCAGTCCTGGGTTTTCCTGGGAGAAGTTTACATTCTAGCTGAATAAAGCAAACAGACAAACACAGAAAAACAACAGGGAGTCGTGTATGCACGACTTGGTTACTTTTCTGTGTATGTGTCACCAGAGTGTCAGAACAAACAACTTACAAGAAAGAATGGTTTATTTTGCTCCTGGTTTCAGGGGGTCTGTCTATCTTCTTTGGCTCCGTTGATCCTGTGCCTTCAGTAAACCAGAACATCACAGTGGTCACAGTGGCAGGGACATGTGGAGGAGGAGACTGTCTAGATATGACCCCTAAGTACGCCCCTTCCTGTGACCTCTTTCTTGCACTTGGACCCTCACATCCCACTGTCCCAGAAAACCTCCCAGATACACGTATGTATGCCTGTAAGGCACAGGCCATCTCACGATCCTTGAAACCCCCTGAAGTGGACACTCCTTTTTCATACTCAAGACTGAACTAAATTGTAGCTTCCTAAGAGCAGGTGACCGACTGCCGGTGACAGCATCTTGATTGGGTACCACATGTGCCCCATTCCAACTCCCCCGCCACCCCAGGGGTGAAGGGTGCCCTGCGCATGTGCAGTGCCCCGCCCAGGATCAGGTCTACACCTAGCACTGCCAGCGGGGAGAAATAAACGGAGACCAAATTTGGTCAGGTTGCTGTGGGGAAGTGGACGGCTTCCTGTTGCCAAATCCTGTTCAGGATTTGGGCCACACAGCGCTTTGATCTAAAAATTTAAGTAGACAAAGAATGAATATTTATTGTTTTTATGATCATTGTTTTATATAAAACAAATTTGGGGGAGTGGGAAGGAATAAATATTTGGGACAGCGAGCATTTAAATGCCAGTGGTTAATTTACTTGGCTACCTTGATTTACAATGGTAACATTTGGGTGGAGGGTTAAAAAGAAGGAGCACTCTTTTGTTCTTGTTTTATTTAGAATTTCTAAAGTCTAAAGGAATGTTTTTATAGCAAGTACACACAGTAATGGGAGAGGGAGGGGAAAAGAAAAGAAAAGAAAAGAAAAAGCCACCAAGGACTGAGACACCGTTATGGAAGCTTAGACTTTGAGTATGAAACGAGTAAAGGCTAATTTAGCACATTTCTTTTTAATCTTTCTTTTCCTAATTTTCTTTTCTTCTTAAAATAATTTCCACATTCAAATTTATCATTACAAGGGAAAAAATGAGGAAAGGAGAGCTTGAAAGGACGGGAGGAGGCGGGGCGGGGCGGGGTTTGGTAGAAGGGAGTTGGTTTTAAGTGACGTCACTACAAAGGGGTGACTGTGGGTGGTTTGGGGGCAGCGGCGACGGTAGGTGACCCTCTCTCTCTGGAGGGCCGTGTTAGGATGACTCAGACCGCTCAACTAACGCCGCCGGCTGCTCAGTCGCTTTGCCTGGAGATCTGGCTGAATGACTAAGCAGTTACCAGCTTCTGAGTCTCAGGAACCTAAAATCCCCAAATCACATTTAGAGCTGATACGAGGTTGAGCAGGGGTCATGAGGGAGGGAAATCATCTGATGGGCTTAGAGGGTCAGAGCCCGGCTCTCGAAGCCTCAGAGGTACCTTTCGCCGCTCTCAGATGTTATTTTCGGGAAAGATTTCACCCACGCTAACAGTCGTCCTGCAATTTTACCACGCTCCGAGTCATCACCACACACGTGTTCAAAGGAAAAACGAAACAGCCTGTGTTTCGTAGGGTCCACCGTTTCATTTCCAATTTGATTTTCCTTATAGCTTATTTGGTTTACATCATTATCCCAGGCGGAATGGCGTAGCTATGGCAATGCTTATAGAATCTGTGTGTCCCGCCCAGGGCAGCCCGGCCGTGGGGCCGTGGGCCAGCACCCGCGCTCCAGCAAGGAGGAAGATGACATCAAAGAACCTGAAGACGGAGCACATTTACTTTTCTGATTCAAATTACTTTGTTTGGAAAACAGTAAACACAATTACCTTAACAACAGAGCTGGGAGGTTTTGGGGCTTTAACACAATGTTTTCCTAGCGGGCTGGTGGAGACTGCTTAGGATCCCAGCTAAGGGCCTACAGACCCAGGTGGCTCTATTTGTTTTCAGTTTTTTTTTTCTCCTCCCAGAACTGAGCTTGGGTAGTTACAGGGCTTTTGATCGAGTTCCTTAAAATTAACGTTGTTTAGTTTCTTCATTTCAAATGAAATTAATGTTCACTTCTTTATTTAAATAAGACCAAATGGGAAAACTTACATGTTCTGTCTCGGAGTCTCATTCTGTGTCTTTTCCCCAGGAAGTATCCCTACACGGGTTTATATCTAATTATAAACACATAGAGACATACACAGACACACACATAGACACACACCAACACCCAAAGACACACGCACACATATACACAACACAGACACACACATACAGCACAGTACAGACACACACACAGCACAGCACAGACATACACACACACATACACACACAAAGACATACACACACAGATACACAGTACAGACACACATACACACACACACAGCACAGAAATACACATATACACACAAAGACACAGACAGACACAAATCACACAGACTGACATCCACCAAATGGTGATATTCATTCACTGTTTGGTCATTAAGCATTTTTGGATTTGTATATTTTTCCCTGTGTATGCACATACTCATGGAAGCCTTTGGAAGCCAGAAAAGGGCCCTGGAGTTATAGCAGCTTCCTTAATAGCTGAGCCCTCCTCACTCCAACCTCCATTGTTTGCCTTTCTGTTTTAAATGTATTCTAGAGCCGCCTTCTGCCTTCCACTCCTGGTCAGTAGAGAGCCACCGTGTTCTCTGTGTTTATAGTACTATCCCCTACTTTATGTCACCTATCTTCTTAGTAGATACTTGGGTAATTTTTACAATTTTGCTCTCACCAAGAATGTGGCAATTAATATTCTGTTTGCATGATTTTATAATTGTGAGAATGTTCTTGAAGGGTGAATAATGTTTAAACTACTTTGGAGGAGCATGTATGTGGGAGGGGCATGTGTATGGGAGGATCATGTGTATGGGAGGAGCTGTGTGTGGGAGGAACAAAGAGGGGCATGTGTATGGGAGGAGCTACATGTGGGAGGGGCGTGTGTATGGGAGGAGCTGCGTGTGGGAGGAATAAGGAGGGGCATGTGTGGGAGGAGCATGTGTGTGGGAGGAGCATGTGTGTGGGAGGAGCATGTGTATTCTCAGTTGAACTGACATTGTTGAATTGTTTTCCACACAAATTCTAATTATGCTTCTACCGTCTTTAGAGTGATTGTGTCCTGCTAACAACATTATCAGACTTCACAATCTTCGCCAGTGTGAAACACCGCCTTAATGTTTTTATTGCATTATTTTATAAGCAAGAATGCGCATCTTTACATATGTGTGGAAAGCCCTTTGTATTTCCTATTGTGAACCTGGTTAGGGTCTTTACCGATTTTAAAAATTGGATTACTAGCCAGGTGTGGTGGTGCATACTTTTAATCCCACACTTGAAAGGCAGAGGGGGGACAGACTTCTGTGAGTTCGAGGACAGCCTGGTCTACACAGTGAGTTCCAGGGCTGTTTCACAGATAAACCCTGTCTCTAAAAACAAACAAACAAACAAATAATAAAAATTATTTTTCTTATTGATTTGTCTAAGCTCTTTCTGTATTAAAAATGCTATTTTTTTCTGAGTTATAATTTTACCAGCTTGCTGTTTTTATGTTTTGTTTCAATTTTTTTTCATGCAGAAACTGTTTTTCATAGTTCTTATGACTTAAAGATTTCCCACCGGTGATACATAAGAAAGCTTAATTTTCCAGAACAGATTATTAATATTTTTTATATTTTTATCTACTTTGTCTATACACTTTTTTTCTTGTTTTTTTTGAGACAGGGTTTCTCTGTATAGCCCTGGCTGTCCTGGAATTCACTCTGTAGACTAGGCTGTGCTCAGAAATATACCTGCCTCTGCCTCCCAAGTGCTGGGATTAAAGGCGTGCGCCACCACTGCCTGGCATCTATACACTTTTTTAATATATCTGAAATTTATTTTGGTGGAAGGTTAAATAAAGTAGCACTCTTAGAGATATATCCCCAGTTACTAGGCTCAGTGCAATATTGAGTGGCATGCTTTTTAATCAATGCCTGGATAACTTAGCATTATATATTAAATTATCTCATGAATTTGACTTATTTCTAGGCACAGTGGTTCTCAGACAGGAGACAGGTTCCATTCGTGTTTACATCCAAGCCCCTTTTCTGTTCCAGGACTGAGTCAGGTTGCCACATCACTGTTGGTAATTATTCTTACACAGCTTACACAGGGAGCTTGCAACCTCTGGGCTAACTGTCCCTGCCTGCATCCACATGGCCTGAAAATATACCCTGACAACAGCAGAATTCTTCATGTGGTTGCAGGGTACCAGTACTGACACATGTGCTTTCTTGTGCTTGTACTGTTTATTAACTTATCCTATGTGGTGTGTGTATGTGTGTGTGTATGTGTGTGTGTGTGTGTGTGTGTTAAAGGAAGCACTTATGGAGAATGTCCAGTGGCTCTGGTTTTTTTTTTTTTTTTTTTTTTTTTTTTTTTTTTTAGGCTCTGCTACCAAAGGGAAACTCTTTAGTCTACCTAGGGACATTTGGCAAGGGCAGTAGGAGGGGTGGCTTAGGTGACATCTTGTTCTAGCCCAAGGTATTTCTGGGAGATTTACTGCAATTAACATTTTTCAGTCAATATTACTATCTTTACAAAACTTGACACATTTTACAATATGGAAATAAATGTTCCTGGCTTTATGCAGAGAAGCATTCCATCTTGGCTCACATACCTTTTTTTTTTTTTTAAACCTGAGGGTAATCCTGATGACAACTTTTTATAATCTTTTTCCTATCATTGCTATCAAATCCTATATTATATATCTCTATATACAGATGTGCAATCTTTTCTTTTAAAAAATATTACTTTATTTTTATTTTATATGTATGGGTGTTTTGCCTGCATGCATTCGTGTGTGACAGTTGTGTGCCTGGTACACACGGAGGCTAGAGAAGGTGTTGGATCTCCTGGAGTTGGAGTTACAGAATGTTGTGAACCATCATCACATCAGTCCTGGGAATTGAATCTGAGTCCTCTACAAGAACAGCCAGTGTTCTTTTTTTTTTTTTTTAATTTAATTTAATTTTATTTTATTTTCAGAGACAGGGTTTCTCTGTGTAGCCCTGGCTGTCCTGGAACTCACTCTGTAGACCAGGCTGACCTCAAACTCAGAAATCCACCTGCTTCTGCCTCCCAATTGCTGGAATTACAGGCGTGCGCCACCATGCCCAGCTAAATGTGTAGCCCAGACTGGCCTCGAACTTGTGATCCTCCTGCCTCTGCCTCCTTCAGCAAATCCTACCGGCGTGTGCCACCACAACCAGCACAGCCAGCGTTCTTAACCATTGAGCACAGGGTCCAGCTTCCAGTTGTTCCTCCTCTCCCTCCCCTCTCCTGCCCCCTCCCCTCCCCTCTCCTCCCTTCTCTTCCTCTCCTTTCCCCTACTTCTCCTTTTCTCTTCTCTTCTTTTTTGTCTGTCTTTTGTTTTTTCTTTCTTTCTTTCTTTCTTTCTTTCTTTCTTTCTTTCTTTCTTTCTTTCTTTCTTTCTTTCTTTCTTTCTTTCTTTCTTTCTTTCTTTCCATGTGTGTGTGTGTGTATGTGTATTTGTGTGTATGTATGTGCATGTGTGTGTTTGTCTGCATGCACGTATGTGTACCACAAGCGTGCCTGGTGCCCATGAAGGCCAGTAGAGGATGCTGGATTTCCTGGATCTCAAGTTACAGATGGTTGCAAGCTGCCTTGTGGGTGCTGGGATCTGAACTCAGGTCCTCTTTAAGAGCAGCAAGTGTTTTTAGCAGTAGAGCCATCTTTCCAGCCCCATATTGATAGTTTTGTTAAAGCCATAGTGCTAATTTGTGTCACAAGTAGAAAGTATTCGGAAAGAAAGTCTGAAAGCTCTAAGGTTGCTTTCTCTAGTGATGATTCTCTTCACAATCTGTGGTGGTGACCCTCAGCACCACAGGCCGGGTCAGCAACAAAATCATCCCTCAGTCCAGCCATAATCTCCGTGCATACCACATTTTTATAGAGACACACATTGTCATGTAACAGGGCTAGGAGCATGGGTGTAAAGGCTCAGTTTTCAGTACATATCTCATTATAGAAGTGGGGTTATTTCTTTAATGTGACATCTTTGATATGATGCTGTTTTGCATTTAAATTAATTTATTCATTGACAGAGTCACACTTGTGTATACACGCAGTTTAACATCTTCACCAGCTCTCTGCAAAGCCAGTGTGCGGCTCTTTACCTCCTCCAGAGAGAATATAAATTACCATCACAATATTACGGAAGAGAAAGGAGTCTAATACACACATTTCATTTTGCTTTCTTTTCTTCTCCTCGCCCCTCCCCACCGCCCCCAGAAAACCCAGTTCAGCTATTAAGGGAGCCACTCAATGCAGCAGAGCAAGATCAGGCAACAGGGAAGAGCTGCTTACCATCAAAGAGACTGCATCCACACAGACACAGGATATTATACACAAAGATGGAGGTAAATGTGCCATGGTTTTCAAGAGTAATTTTCCCTGCTTAAAGAAAGGCACTAGGCTGCCTGCAATTCTCGCTGATCCCGTTTCTTGTTTCTCTTTTGTTAAAACAAAATAGCCAACTAAGAAAACGTAATTAAAAAGTCAGTTGTCTGAAGCCCGGTCCCCTGCCATTGCCAGATGCTCCTCCTGTATCAGCACCTACCTGTCACTCGGGAGTGGTTCACGCCATGTGACAAACGCCAGAAACCCCACACAAACGGAAATTCACTCAACTTTCCTTTTTCAAAGTGCTTTTCTCCTCTTTGTTTTTAAAAAAATCAAGAATTTTACTTGGAGTTCTGTATTTCCTGGGTTAATTCATATTTTATAAACATGTGGAATTATTAATTCATTCTATCTGTGGCATGTATGGACCCCGAAGCTTGTGGCAGAGCTGTTATCTGTTGTAGGGATGCAAGCTTGCTCTTTGATGTGTTATTCTTAGGGACTTGGGGGATAGAGATGAAACACACGTTTGGCCAGCCTCTGCAGACCGGCTGAAAAAGGCTCTGATGGTTTATGTGCCTTTGCACAACACCCTCTCCTCTGTATCATGGCATTGGTGGCTGAAACATCAGAGTAGGAGCCTTAGCCCTTCCCACTATAGCCCCTCTAGGGCACGGCAAGGAAATCCCCGCCCACAGATACCCCTTCCAGCGCACGTCTGGCTCAGCAGGTTGCCTCTGATGGGGTGGCACAGCATTATGCTATTCAGGAAAACCAGACAGAGCAAGTAACCACAGTCAGTACATAGCACGGTGCCATTCTCTGCTGGGCAACATTCCAGGGCTTTCTTTGCGGTAGCCCCGTAGCACACACAACAACCCTGTCGCATGGCTTTTCCAGTGAGCCCAATGTGCAGATGAACAGCTGAGTTACACGGTAGTTTCCTGTGGCTCTCTTTCCTCCTTGTCCCCAAAGCCACATTGTTTTAGTAAATGAGGATGATTCTTGGAATTGGAGATCTAGTTCTGAATCTTGTTATCACGTCAGTGAGCTTCCTCTTACAATGACAAGTACTTAGGATAATTAACACAGGCTATTTTAGCTCATGGTTTGGGAGGTTCCACATTGTATGATCATCCAAACCCTGTTATTGTGGGTTTAAGGAGAGGCAGTCCACCAGGGTGGCAGTTTATGACATTTAGCTAATTACCCAGGAAGCAAAGGACGGAGGGGCTGAGGGCAAGGGTTGAAAGTCTCATCTAAGGCTGAGCTTACAGAGACTCTCCATGAACTCTACCTGCCTCTGAGCAGCGCTGTCATGGGGACCACTGGGACGGTGGGGACATTCAGCCCCCACAATTTCTTATTCCCTTTGAGGCTATCCCTCGGTTTACTAAACTGTTCTTTCAGTCAGCAGGAATGAGAGAAGCCCTCCAGTAGCTGCCAAGGATACAGTCATACCCTAAACAGACGCGGTGGAGGCCACACAGTGCTTGCGCTCTGTAAAGGAAGGACAGATGTTAAATGGATCATTACAGCGGACTCAGTGGTGGGCGCTATGGGGATGCAGAGTGAGAAGGTCTGATCTGGGGGGGGGGGCAGGGAGAGCTTAAAGTCGCTCAGCAAAGAGTGGGAATTAAACAGCAGAAGTCAAGAACGCTGCCCTGGGAACCTAGGAGGGAGGCTACAGAGGACCTGCTGCTGCAGAAGCTGAGAAGGAAGCTCAAAGTCTGGAGCGTGGCGCTGTGGGAAGGAGTGGGGAAGAGGCTTGGCGAGGACAGTAGGGATGGAGGATGAAGGGCCAGGCTTTGGGGACCCTGCCTTAAAGGGAAGCCAGAGAGAGAATCTCTTGTACTGTATGGAAGCACAACCTGTCAATAAAATGCTCTTAGCCTATTTATTAGCTTAGGCAAGAAAGAGGGAGATGAAGCGTCCGTACAGAGAGGGAATTTTTAGGAGTAGAATCAGGTGAGAAAAAAAAAACATTCACCTCAGACACAGAAGACAGTCAATGAAACCGACGACCAGGTAACCTAACCAGCCATGTGACACGACTTAGAATAAAATAAACGGGTCATTAAGATATGAGCCAGTCAGGGAACAGAGCCAGAGCTATTGGCCTAAGCATTTATTCATATATAAGAAAGTCACACGAGGTTACAGATGGCTTCTACTATATATTCAGTCAGAAGCTTTAGCAGGGCAATCAGGGGAGTAAAGAAACCTAGCACACCTAGGCCACCCCTCCCCCTACCACCTCCTGAGAGTGCCCTGAAGAGAAGACACGATTGTCTGAGAAGACCAGTTTTTTGTTTTGTTTTGTTTTTTGTTTTTGTTTTTTTTGGGGGGGGGGTACCACCAACCATTGGAGATGCTTATTTTGTTGCTCCATATGTAGGGATGCCAAAAAAGTATTCTCCCCAGTGCCATAGGTCAAAGGTCAATGGGACCCACCGTGCTATGTTCTACCGAAAACCAGAGCGTAAGAAAGTGTGGGATCTGTAGGACCAGGTCACACTACTAAGGACCCAGCAATCCGTGAGCACAACTGGGAAGGAGGCGCTGGGGAAAACGGCAGCCAGAGTCACAGCCTTTGGATGCTTTGTCCCAGTTGGTTCATTTCATCCATGCATTTATCCAACAGACATGCTGGCTCTCTAATTTTTATCCGGTCGCTAATAATGATAGCTATTATTTCTTAAATACCCAGCATGCATTGTTCCAGGCCTCAATATCGATTCTCTTTTATTCCTCACCACTGACTCTAAAGCCGCTAGCATCAGTGATGGTGGTGAATGTGGAGTGACAGATCCAGGGCCTGTGCGGGCTAAATCCGGGCCATCTTTAACAGCCCTGAACCAGCAAACAGAGGAAAAGAGGTTTTTGCGACTCAGCTAGTTAATAACATGCAGATGAATCGGTCAGTGAGAAAACTGTATGTTGTACCCAGATGTGCCAAAAGTAATCTGCAGACCATCGGAGTCAAAGGAAAGTTGTAAGTTCCCGTTGGCCATGAGTCAGGGTTCACTATTCAACAGTTTGTGTTAAACAAGGCGACTTGAGGCAGACGTGTGCGTAAAGCACGGCTGCGCTTTGATGGGTTGGCGGGACCGCTGTTCCCAGAGGCTTGGAGGAGCCTGTGCTTAGCGGTCACAGTCTCGGTGCTTGTGTAGCTACTGTGGCCAGCAATCAGAGGCATTTTCTTTAAAAAACAAAACAAAACAAAACATTTTATTCATTGACGCTTTCAAAGGTGTATAATGTATCTTGGGCTTAACCGACCTCAGCCTTCCCTTTCCATACCTACCAGGAGGTCCCCTCCAACGCATCCTTTCCTCACCTTCATGCCCCTCCATTTATTTATTTGTTTGTTTGTTTGTTTGTTTGTTCATTATCGCCACTGCCTGCTGGAATGCTTCTCACCTTGGTGGCTCCATCATCCAAAGATCTTGCAAAGATAACCAGAGCTGTAGCGAATTTGTGCGAGAGCTGCTTCCCATCAGTATTTGACAGCGTTCCCCACCCCCACCCCCGATCCTCTGGCTTTAACCTACTTTTCTTTCTTTTTCAATTTTATTTTATGCACATGGGCATTTTGCTTGCACGGGGTCTGTGTATCAGGTGTGTGACACTGAAGGCAGAAGAGTGCACCGGGTCCCCTGGAACTGGAGGCACAGACGGTTGTGAGCCGCCTCGTGGGTGCTGGGAATGGACCTCAGGTCCCCTACAAGAGCAGCCAGGACTCTTAGCTACCGAGTCATCTTGTTTGCCCTGGAGTCGTATAGTCTTTCTTTCTGGCCCATTCTTCCATATTGTTCTTTAAGTTGTGTGTGTGCGTATGTGTATGTGTGTATGTGTGTGTATATGTGTGTGTATATGTATGTGTGTATGTATGTGTGTGTGTAGGGAGGTGTTGTTTAGATTTCCTATTAATGGCTGAGTGCTTAATACTCAAGGAATCTAGTTTGCTTTCTTATTGAATAATCAAGAGTTACTTGGCTTATTTTTTATTTCTAAAAAGATTTTTAAATTACATTTACTTATTTGGTGTTTGAGTGCAGGTGTCTTCATTAGAGTTTCCATTGCTGTGATAAGCACCATGACCAAAGTCAACTTGAGGGAGCAAAGGGTTTATCTTCTTCATCTTATTCTTCCAGGTGACAGTACATCGCTGAGGGAAGTCAGGACAGGAACTCAAGTGGAACAGGCAGCTGGAGGCAGGAGCAGACGTTGAGCCCATAGCGGGCTGCTGCTTACTAGTGTGATCCTCGTGCCTTTCTCAGCCTGCTCTCTCATAGCTCCCAGAACCACCAGCCCAGGCTGACATTGCCCGTAGCATGTTAGGCCCTTCAGCATCAATTGTTAATCAAGAAAGTGCGTCACAGGCTCGCCCACAGGCGAATCTGGCCAAGGCGTTTTTCCAGTTGAGAGTTCTTCTTCCTAAATGACTCTAACTGGTGTCAGTCTGACATGGAACCGACCAGCACAAGGGCACACGCGTGCCGTGGAGGCCAGAGGACAGACTGCAGGGGTCAGTTCTCTCCTTTCGCTGTGTGGGGCCTGGGGATCAATCCAGGCCTTCAGGCTGTGTCAATACCTGCTGAGCCTGGCAACTCTCCGTTCTAATTGTGGTTTATTGTTTTAGGCAGAAGTGTACCCACGCCACCTGTCACTGCCCACAGAAGAACCTTCTGTGTCATATCTGAACAATCTAAATAATAGTAATACTAATTATTATTATTATTACTTATTATATGTTATAGTCTTGAGCTAGTTTTATCTCTGCTTCAAACTCCTGAGTAGCTGAGACTACAGATTTGAAATTTTTTTCTTTGCGTGTGTGCGTGCATGTGTATGTGTGTGTGTGTGTATACATATATACACAAGAACAAGGATCAGTGAGCACAAAGGATCCTTACACACACACACACACATACACACACACACACATACACACACACACACATACACACACACACACACACACACACACACACACACACACACACACACACACATTTTTTGGTTTGGTTTGGTTTGGGTTTTGGATTTTGGTTTTTTCGAGACAGGGTTTCTCTGTGTAGCCCTGGCTATCCTGGAACTCACTCTGTAGACCAGGCTGGCCTCAAACTCAGAAATCTGCATGCCTCTGCCTCCCAAGTACTGGGATTAAAGGCGTGTGCCACCCCTGCCCTGCAAGATTTATTTTTTTATTATCCATATGAGTGTGCTTGTATAAATGTATGAAACATGTGTGCAGGTGCATTGGATCCTGAAATGCTAGAGTTACAGCAGGTTCTCAGTCTTGAAGTGGGTCCTGGAAACCAAACTGGGGCCTTCGGAAGAGCAGGAAATGGTCTTAACCACCGAGTCATCTCTTAACATTTTTATTCTTTATTTGTTTATTAGCTTCACATATGTAGGTGTTTAGTTTTTTTTTGGTTTTGTTGTTGTTCTTGATTTTGTTTTTTGATGTTACAAGAAGTACTGACAAGAGTGTGAGGGAAAGAAAATGGTTAATGGTGTTCTAGATCACGGAACCAGGAAAGCATTTTCTACATTAATTTAGCATGAAGTGTGTGTTATGACCTCAGTATTGGAGGCATTTACAATTTGAAGACCTCACTACACATCTACACATCCACATCCACCTTCAAGGTCAGGTTTTGTGGGTTGTTGATGAGGACTTGCCAAACAGAGGGTCAGGGAGCTAGATTTAAGTCCACATCTTTAATCTTCGGTGTCAGCTTTTTTCTGCCATAGCGGGCATGCTGGTTTGACCTATAAAAATACATTAGGGGAACAGGGATCAGTAAGCACAAAGGATGGTCACACCATCACCGCCTTCACTCAGTGAGAAGGGTGCAGAGAGCAGACAGCACACACCTGATTTAGAGCTGCCTGCCTGCACCCGGAAAAGCTCAAAGAAAGAAAAAAAAAAGACACATGTGCCATCGTCTACTTTGTAGCATTTTAATGAATAATAAATATGGACAGCATTTGCATACCTAGATGCTCTTGCTTGAAAAAATCCAAAGTTCCAGAAATGGCACCTTCGCCTCTGCAGGTCGACGGAACCAGCAGCTGAAGCGTCAAACGCACAGACAGAGCTTTCCACCGAAATTCCTGGGGTAGTCGGGATTAAATACAGTTTTTGGTTACTCCTGTCCTGTATCCCGCGCTAAATTGGTTAACCTGTTTAATGAGTCTACGAGAATGGCCAAAGCTGCCCTCACATCAAAGAACCACATTGTTGCTGTGTGCTGACCTGAATTTTAATTGCGTACCAGGTTCCTTAATTGCACCCGAGATGTGCCGCCGCCGGAGAGTGGAACAGCTTTTCCAGGCTGCAGCGGCTGTTTTCCCAGCTGGGTTCAGTTATGGCATCCTGCTGAATAGATACTCAGAGCAGACACCCTACCCCATCCCTATTTTTGCACATCTCCCCCTCCTTTGTCTGTCTTTCTTTCTTTCTTTCTTTCTTTCTTTCTTTCTTTCTTTCTTTCTTTCTTTCTTTCTTTCTTTCTTTCTTTCTTTCTTTCCTTTTCTTTCTTTCTTTCTTTCTTTTCTTTCTTTCTTTCTTTCTTTTTCTGCAAAGATTCACAGATTAGAGCCATTTCTGATAAAGATGGCAGTGGTGGCTGCTTTAATTTACAGAGTAAGACTTATTCTTATATATTATTAAACATCACAAAGGAGCTAGGGGGATGTAAAGTCTGTAAATAAGTCAACAGTGAATACATTAGGATCCAAACAGTCTCTGGGACTCCCTTAAGGCCTCCAGTAACCCGAGAATCACTACAGGGGCAGCTGTGGCTTTCTTATTCAGCACCAACACCAGGGACCAACTGTTAATTCAAGCTACAGGTACCAGACAGTAGTAAATGGGCAGCTAGTTCTTAAGTGATAATATTGATTTTTCCCCCCCAAAGACAGGGTTTCATTCTGTAGCTTAAACTCATGGTGATTTTCCTCCTTCAGCCTTCTTATTTCTAACACTACAGGTACAAGCCATTATTCCTACAAAAACAAAGTCAAACAAACCCCCTAAGACTCAATAGCTTTGACTGCAGTCTTTCTCTTTATTTTTTGTAAACAATGTAAAGAGGTGGTTTTGGCCATTCGCTCTCTGTCGAGGACGGGTGGGCCCTGGGGAGGTCCTCACCACTGACCTGTATCCCCAAACCAGACAGGATGAGAACATTCTGAGCAAAGATTTCATCGTGGAACTTAAAAACACAAACCCCAAACCTAAACATCAACAGCCATATAGCTCTCTTATATAAGCTTTAAGAAAATAAGTCTTTCTGCAATGTGTGCACTCATATTTATATAAATGTAACAACCCCCCCACCCTCCCACCGCCCCCCTCCCCCCCCCCGCCGCCCCCCCCTCCCTGTCCCTTGTGCTCTAAAGTTACTGCCCATTCAAAATGTGAGATGGGTCCACGGAGAGTGCGAGGGGTTTCAGAGGACTCACCTCAGCCCTCTCTGAGAGCTTCATCCTTGTTCTAGGGGCGGCATGGCTCAACCTTCCTAATCCTGTGGCCCTCGAGTACAGTTCCTTACGCTGTGGTGAACCCCCCCCCCCCCAAGTCGTAAAGTTATTTTCGTTGCTACTTCACAACAGTGATTTTTCTACTGCTATGAATCGGATCACAAGGATCTGACATGCAACCCCAAGGAGGTTGTGACCCACGAGTTGAGAACCGATGCTCTATACAGCGCTGCCTTCCCAAGGGTGAGTAGGAAAGGCCTTAGGAACCAGAGGAGGGAAACTGGGTGTGTCTGATTTGCATAACTCCAGCACCCTTGGCATCTTCAAACTGCTTTCCTTCTTTCTCTCTCCTGTTGCCTCCTTTGCTCGGTGAACACAAACTTGTACTATCAATTTTTCGATACTCATTTAACTTCTTTGGGCCTTGATGTCTCTTATCAGTGAAATGAAGGTTAGGATATCATGAAAGCTTGCTCCAGGAAATGAGCTGTCCACTCTGCTGTGCCGGTTTTGTCAAAGTTTTCCCACAGGGAGACAATTCAATATGTGTCGAAAAGTGTCTTTCCCTTTTCAAGGTTTGTATTTCTCTGCTCTACTTCATGATCCTCCACAAGCATTTAAAAAAACAAAACAAAACAAAACAAAACAAAAGTCCAAACTATTGGCTATCGATGGTTCAAAAGCCAAAGTAGGTGAACCCACATTGTCCAAATGATGTTGGATTTTTTTTCTTCCTTCTAGAATTGTGATTCCTTTTCTAAAAGAAAGTGTCTATGTCTGTGTGTCTTGGTACATTATCACAGCCAGAAACAGGCCACCTTATGAAGGTGGTCAGAGAAGGGTTTTGGATTTGTGTTTGTGTCAGTGGCAAAATCCCATTAGCTATAATTCGGTCTCTCCACATAGACACGGCTAGATTATCATATTGTTCAGGGAAGATTGCTAGCATCTGCTGGACTTCTCCCTCACACGATGAGCCAGCAGGAGGCCCAGGAATTTCTGTTCCTTAGTGTGTCTGGTGAACGCTAATCCCACCTCTAAGTGGATAGCATTATGTTTTCTCCCGGTGTTGACTGGAGCCCTGCCGTGGGGCCTTCTGTGGATGCTGGTGATGTCAGGCAGGTTCAGAGGCACACTTCTGGAAGACAGTCTCTGAATCCCCTTCCTTAGGGCGACTGGTCCATGTGGGGAGCAGCCCTGAGGCAGATACTAAGGGTGATGGGAGAGATGGTGATAGATCCTGAAACAGAGGAGAAAAGGGCAGGGTGCAGAGTCTGTCGCGGTCAGTAATCACACACACACACACACACACTCACACAAACACACACACACACACATGCACAAACACGCACGCGTGCACACCCATACCACGACAGCTAAACAATCTCAGAAATTACCCGTCAGTGAATAATCTTTCTTCCGCATCAGAAATCCCTTTGCCTTGCTTCTTGCAATTTTCAGGTGCCCATTTCTGAAGCCTTCTGATCCACACTTGGCTCCTAATATAATGGGGAGGACCAGCATCTGGGTTATAGGTGTAGGGGGCATCTATATTATTCTACATGCTCCCTCATACCCTGGGCAGCAAGATGTTCCTTCTGCCCAGGGATCACACCCTTCCTCTCAGCCATCCTCACTAAGAGGTTTCAGTATAACCCGAGCAACATAGGAACGTGAGTGTAGAAGGAGTTTCTGACTGTAACCCTAAAGCACTGAAAGCCGGTATCAAGGGCTGAACCTTGAGGACAGACAGAATGTAAGATGTATGTTTAATGGATGTGCCAGCAATCGTCCCTGGAGTGTAGGCTGATGACTGTGAATTCCCCTAAACATTAGTTCTAGAATCAAACGCCAATCTCATAAAGCTCTACCATCCTGGTTATAGTTAACTGTGGATTAAAGGGACAAATGAGTATGTGACCATAGGTGGTCATGGTGTCTCTCTGGGAGAGATAGCCTAAGCATGGTTGGATTGTGAGGCAGATCAGGCAACAGGCTGTATAACTGGCTCCTATCCCCATGGACTCAGCCACTTTGTCAGTCCATCTTTGTGGATGCGCATAATAAAGTACTATATGTAGGGACCTCACTCCTTGCTTCGTCCACAACAAACACAGAAGGCACTGTTGTATAGTTTTCATTCTTACCCCATTCTAAAGCCCTTATTGTTTCCTCGTGGGCTAGAAGGATTGAGATGCGTGGTATCAACCTTTCTCTCCCTACCGGCAGCTTGGGAGCAGCCTTGTTAGCTTAGCTGAGCTCAGTTCATCCCTGTGGTATGTTAAGTACCTCCCTGACCCTATACTGACCACCATTTTCTGGGGGAGGAAATACTTGCTCATTGTTTACCTGGCTGCCAAGATTGATTACGCAGGCCACTTCACTTAGCTCAGGAGTGGACAGCTTTAGTCTTTTGTCCACATACAGTCCAGGACCACCAGCTTTGGGGGCTTTTGCTTGGAGGCCACCATTGGCCATTGGCTTGCAGGACACATCTGTCAATTCACATGGGACATGGGCTAGAAAGACTTGGAACAATCTATGTATTTATTCTGTAAGTGATTAATAATCACCTTAATGTCACTGGGGCAGGCTCTCTGGGCACTATAGAGTGGATAAGATGTGACCTCTCTGCCTGAAGCACGCAATGGACCCCTGCAGAGACAACCATGTAGGGGACTAAATAGCACTACATAGAAAGAAGTGGTACTGTATGCACAGTCCTGGAGCTGGCCTGTTGTCACTCTTCAGCTGAGGGAGCAGGGCCACCAGCCTTGCCCAACCTCAGTTTGATTGCCCTGTCAGGTGAAAATGATTGTGGTTTTCACTGTGCAGCCTGAGAGGAGGATGGTTAGCGCTGAAATGTCCGGAATATGAAGAGTAGTGCTGGCACCACAGGGACCCCTTAATGGGGGCTCATGGGGGTGGGGTGGGGGGTGGTAGGCACTCCAGGGTGGGAGACAGAGGAGGGTGTGCCTGGAGGTGGGGCTGGCACTGCAGAACTGGCCTGGCAGAGGAGAGGGAGCACCCTTGGAGTCTGTCAGCACCCAGGTGTGGGGAGGTGGAAAGAAGGATTCTCTGCAATCTCTCCAGCAAGGTCTCCGGTCTCTCAACAACTGGACTCAGAGCCTCATGCCAAAGTGGAAACAACCAAGTATGTGTCTGTTTCTAGAACATTCATGTTTGTCAGCATTAGAGGACATTGTCTGGGCTTGGAAAAATAAGAGTTTTCAAGCAAATGTTTTTGTCAAGTAGATACAATGAGAACCTGGGGTGTGGGGAGACTGGTAACCAAATAGCAAAGCAAAGCAAAGCAAACTAAAACCTTGTGCAGTTAACTGCAGCCGAGGAAGAAGGTCCTTGTTAAGGACATGGAAGTTCTAAACTGATTTGAATAAGTTATCTAGCCTGATAATGAGTTCTGAGTTTAACAAGCCTTTTTTTTTTTTTAACCTCTCACTTCCTTAAGACCCAAGGTAAACCAAATGAAAGCAAAAATGCATAAGGTCCCAATAAGACTGACAACTTACCAATAGCGGCAGTGTCAGGCAGACCAAGGTCAATCCCTGACCTTTTTCTGCTCATTCTTAGAAAACCGTTCCTGTAAAAATGAGTCGACTTGGGCTGTAAAAGATTTGCTGTTCACAACGGAAGACTGGAGTCCCCGAGAACCCCCACTAATATGCCATGGTGCAGCAGAGGCATGCACCTGGAATTCTAACAGAGGTGAGGGGCAGAATGGGGGGACCCTGGGGCTGGAAGACAGTCAGTCTAAGCCTACCTTTGACTCCAGATTCCGTAAAGAGGGGGGAGGGGAAAACATCCCACCGACTTCAATCTCTTACACACACAGGCGTGTGTGCACACACACACACACACACACACACACACACAGAGCTATGAAACATCCAGGGATTCAGAATGAAAGAGCTAAAATTAAAATAAAGCAGCAGATAAAAGAAAAAACGAAAACAAAAACAAAAAAACCCTCACACAGCGTTAGCCTTTACAAAAATAAGTTTATTTATACAATTCAGGACATTCTGTTTGAAAAACATTGAATTCCCAAACAGAATACTCAGTTTAAAATTAATGTGGTTTATTAACAATTAAAGCTGATAACCAAAGCTGAAGGAGATTGGAGGTGAAGTGTGGGGTTTCCTTTGATAGGTGGAGTAATTACGAAGAGCGCTTTTGAAGTTCAAGAAGACAGCCTTAGGACACAACATTTTTAAAGTAAAAATTGGCTTGCACTCTGTCCAAGTGATTTATTTTGCACTAAGAAATGAGTGTGGGACATGATGCGACTTAAAAATTTCATCCCTTGCTGGAACTGCTGGAGGGCGACATGATTTTTTTTTTCCCCTCAGCCTGCTCAGCCTATGAAGTTTCCTATCTAAAAGTTAATCTTCTGAAATTCCCAAGGAATCTAAGAAACCTGATCTTTTGGTGTGTGAATAAAAGAGACGAAGTATATCACTCTGGTTCTGACATTCATGCATACAGGAGGGGGAGGGAGGGGGGAGGGGGACAGGGAGGGGGGGCTGGGACGGGGATGGGGATGGGGGAAGGGGGACGGGTTGCAAATGGCCTTGCAGCCTCTGGAAGGATCTGGAGCCCTCCCTGGCAGAGCTGCGCTTTGTTACCTATTAAGTAATTAGCTGTAGAAAACCCTCACCTTTCCCATTAAACATGCTTTAAAGGCGTGGGCCACTGAAGCGGCTGGAGGCAGAACACGCCCGAATGAGGAAAGTTAAAAGGAATTAGGATCCAGTTACAATGGAGGACCAGATTATCAAGGAACGTGAGGAAAGATGATTGGCAGTTTATAAAGCAGGTTCACGGTAAAGGTGTCCTACCTAGTTAAGTGCCTTTTATTTCTCTTTTACCCAGGATACACAAAGCCAACTTTAAGATATGTTCTACCATCTATTTATGCTTTTTTTGTTTGTTTTTTGTTTTTTTGTTTTAAATCCAACAGTTCAAAAACAATGGTATGTTAGGAAGCACTTAGGTGCTGGCTGGCTGGGAGTGTGGGAGAGGCCCTGGCTGACAGAAGGATATATCACAAACATCACAGAATTCTAAGTCAGGAAGAGATGGACAGAGATACACCTGAGAGATGCAGCCGCTGTTCGGGCAACAATGAGACGTGGCTTAAAGAATAAATCCTGGTGTTTTACAGGTCCTCACAGTCTTTGTTGTTTATTCCTGCCCCCGTTATTCCCAAGAGTAACACATCCTTAAAAAAAAACCCTTATTTCTGTTTATTATTATTATCATTATTATCATTATTATCATTATTATTATTATTTGTGTTGATGGGAGGAATGTGCACAAGCATATGCGGAGGTCAGAGGACAATCTTATAGGCTTGGTCTCCCCCCCATCTTACATGGGTTCTGGTCCGTCTGGATCAGCACTCTTATATGATGAACCAAGGAAGCCCGGGGAGAACGTGTAAGGAGCTGATGACGTCCTCCTTGATCAATGAATATTGTTGACATGGTCACAGCCACGTCAAGGACAAATGTCTCTGACCCATTAGAACTGGCAAAGCCTTCCTCAGTGTGAAAGAAAACTAGCAGCTGTAGCTTCCTCCTCTGGGATGACTGGGATGAGCGGCCCACCTCCAGAGACCTCCCAGCCGGGCCAGCCAACTGGCCCCCTGTAGTGCACATAATAACTTAACAGAGGTTCCGGGCTTTCTGCAGTTGGTGCTGGTGCAGCAGAGCGAACGCTGCCCACCTGACTCCAGCTTTTTTTTCCCCGTTCTTTCTAATTTCTTTATTTTTATTTATTTCTTCCCTTTCCTTCCCTTTCCTTCCCTTCCCTTCCCCTCCCACTTCTTTCTCTTCTCTCCCCTCCCTTCCCTCCCCCTCTCCCTTCCCCCTTCCCTTCCCCTCCCCCCCTTTCCCCTTCCTCTCCCCTCCCCTCCCCCTTTTCCCTTCATCTCCCCTTTCCCTTCCCCCTCCTCCTTCTCCCTCCCCCTTCTCCCTCTCCCTTTCCCTCTCCTTCCCCTTTTCCCTCCCCTCCCCCTTCCCTTTCCCCCTCTTTATTCCCCTTCCCCTTCTCCCTCCCCTCCCCCTTCCCCCTTCCCCTCCCCTGCCCCTCCCTCTTCCCCTCACCCTCCCCTCCCCTCACCCTTCCTTCCACTTTTGGAGGGAAGCTCCTTGAGACACCGGATGTTTGAGGAGAGGTGAAACATCCTGTCCCACAGGGAAGTTTCCTAAACCCGGGAACTGTCTTTGTCACTGTTCAGGTGGGAAGAGATACCATGACCAAAACAGTTCTTACAAAAGAAAGCATTTAATTGGGCTTGCTTACAGTTTTAGAGGATTATCCCAGTGGGACTGAGACAGGCACAGCTTCCTAGGTGCAGCTGAGCTTCCCTACATCCTGATTTGCAGGCAGCAGGCAGAGAGAGAGAGAGAGAGAGAGAGAGAGAGAGAGAGTGAGTTGTGGGCTTTTCACATTCCAAAGCCCCTTCCCACTAACACACCTCCTCCAACAAAACCACACCATTTTTTTAAAGCAAAGCCACACCTCCTAATCTTTCCCTTCTCAAACAGTTCCATTATCTAGCGATCAATTATTCAAACATAGGAGTCCATAGGGGGCATTCTCATTCAAACCACCCTAGAAACTAAACAAGCAAAAGGCTTCAGGAAGTTCCTGAAACTGACCGCATATAGCCCCTCCTTCCCTAGGCATATATAAGTTCTAAGGGTTTCAGAGAGACACCCTTAGGCCCTTAGGCAAACTGAACTGCCTCTAAGAGATTTAGACCAACTAAGCTGCCTACAAGAAGCAGAGACCCAGCCATCCTTAGAAGAGGCGATCTCTACCTTCTTGGACTGTCTGGAGGCTGTGTATTTGCATCTCAAGTTTCTAGCTTTCAGTTATCAATGCTGGGTGGGGCTTTGGTGATACCATTGTTTTTGTCATCTCTGCTCCTGTAAGTAACCCCTCACCCATATTCCTGTCAGTAACCCCAGAAAAACTCACTGGGAATACAGTCAAACAGCAGAGCCTGGTGACCTACTGACTCACCGATAAGTAAGAAGCCTAGAACCTGTACCCACTGGCAGGTCTCTCTCTGCTGTTGGGGTATATTCTGGCATGTGTAGGCTTGTGTGGCAGCTCTGAACATTCTCTTCATTGAGTAAATACTAGCTAGACTCAAGATGGTGGCAGTGCTGTTAATTGTCTTCATTTTTAAATTATAAAATAGTAGATGTTCCTTATAGCAAACAATAAATATTTCCAAGCAAAAAGATCTCTCTCTGTCTCTTCTCTCTCTCTCTCTCTCTCTCTCTCTCTCTCTCTCTCTCTCTCTCTCTGACATATATTTATGTCATATGTTCATATGATGTGGATGTGGAAGTCAGAGGTCTACTTCAGGTGTCTTCTTCTATTGATCTCCATTTTATTTTTTGATCCAGGTTCTCTCATTGATCCCAGAGCACACTGGTTCAGCTAGACTAACCCCATGGAGCTAGAGTTATTATAGGTGATGTGCCACCCTGCCTGGCTTTCTCCATGGAAGCTTGGAATCTAAACCCATAAGTCTTCATGCTTTCAAGGCAAGAGTTTCACCAACAAAGGCATCTCCCCAGTCCTAGGACTTTCAATTTCTGCCCTATGTGTTGTATGTAATTGGATATGTGGATGTTTTAAAAGGCTTCATGCATCTTGAGAGCATGACACAGCACAGACTCAGTGTGGACAGTGAAACTCGGATGCTCATTTGAGACCCTGGCTCCTTGTCACACTCACCATGGGCCATTGGTCAGTTTATGTCATTGCTTAGAGACTTTGTGAGAGGAAACGATAGGATCTAACTCACTGGGTTGTAGTGAGAACACAATGATTTAATGTAAGTACAACCTCTATAGAATAGTGCTAGGCACACAAATTAATATAGAATAGTAACCTAATATAATATTTAATCATATCAATATACTATTGATTTCTAATATCTTACCATTGGACATTTTTGTGCCATATATATATATATATATATATATATATATGTGTGTGTGTGTGTGTGTGTGTGTGTGTGTGTGTGTGTGTGTGTGTATACTGGTGTTCTCAGAGGTCAGGAGAGAGTGTTGGATCCCCTGATGCTGGACTTGCAGATAGTTGCAAGTCATTGTGTAGGTGCCAGGACTTGGACCCCAGTTCTTAGGAAATGCTAGGAAATGCTGCTTCTAACCACTGAGCCACCTCTTCAGCCTTGTCCTTCTTAACAATTTTAGATGAAATCTGTTATAACTACACATGTCCTTAAAATAAATTAGATTAGGAAGGCTTAGTGCTCACACTTTAGGGTATTAAACATATATTATGAAAGTTAAAGTCCTCTTTATACACTACCAAACAAACACCCGTGTATGTGTATAAGCACGTCCCATTGCTCTTCATCAGAGCTGGTAAACAGCTTGGGCTTCCACATTTCCTTATCAAAATAAGAACTACAATCTATTTCCATAATATATACAAATCTGTGCTCTCTATCTTAAATGCAAAATAAATGCCCTGAGATACTATTAAACTGTGAAAATTAATTAAATTTGAAGGCAAACATTCCTTTCTAGAAAATTAACTCACCAAGTTCTGCCTAGGCACAGAAATGCACCAACACTAAACAACCTCTCTCTGTCCTACACTGAGCAAGAGTAGAAGAGTCTCAGACTCTGCAGCAACATGAGTTTTCCCAGGGACAAAGGCAAAGGACACATCTGGTACTGGTACCCAGCTTGATGGGCTCTGAAGCATCATTTCCCTATGGAATGGAGGACGGCCCTTTATCCTGCCCAGGGAGAGGCTATTATTGCTTCCCCAACAGCTCTTTGGTGTCTTTGAGATAAGTGTTGGTGTAAATCAGGTCCAGTCTGATAAGGATGCTGATTAGAAAACCTTACAACAAGCATGTCTGGACCAGAGTTCTTCCACACGTCTGGGACCAGCAGGAGATGTAGTCTTTGCAGGAGTCAAGGCAGCTGAGCACAGGAAAGATGTCTTTCCCTAGGGAAGATTGGGTTTTGTTCCCAAGGCCTTTCCACCATTCTTTCACATTGTTGAGTATAACCTACTGTACTTAAATAGACTACAGATGCCAACAGGTCTGTGATACTCCCCCATGATAAGCCTTGAAATCATGTTTGGTTTAATGACTGAGTATGTCAGCCTAGGCAATGTTGCACAGACAACTGACCATTGTAGACTGTCAGAAGAAAGCAGACTTCATGAGAAGTGGGCTGACTCCTCCTCCTCCAGGTCTGTAAGTCCCCTTGGGGCTTGATCCCAGGCAACTGTCCAATCTCCCAGTGCCACGGAGTCTGCCTCAGCCATTTTTCTCCTAAGAGAACATTGCGGAGACCTCATAGGAAGCAAGGGAGAGTGCTTTGGTCAGGTCTCCATGCAAAAGGATGTGGAAATGACAGCTGATTAGGGCTGGGGGAATCCATTATTTCATAGGAAGTCTAAAAACCAGTCTCTGAGGACACTTCAAAGACTGATCATGGATGACTACATCAAATAGAATTCCAGGGGATTTAAGAGGAACACTAGTTCTTGGGTAGGAAGTGAAAAATCCGTGAGGAAAAATTGGGTTCTGGTTTGGATAAGGCAGTTGAAGCATTCATGAAGCCCTTAGTCTGATGTGCAGCTTCACATAGAAAAGCAAGCAAACAAACAAACAACAGCAAAAACAAACCAAACAATGAAAAGAACTATGGGGGGGGGGTATATCCCTATACTTCTACTACTATGTCAAAGGTGGTGGCAGAAGGATCATAATTTCAAGGTTATCCTTGGTTATATATAGAGAATTTCTACCCAGTTTGGGCTACATGAGACCCTGCCTCAGATGACAAGAGAATATCAGGTCTTAAGATTAAAAAAAAAAGTGTGAAGTATGTGTGTGTGTATGTGTGCGGTGTGTATGTGTGTGTGTGTGTATGTGTGTGTGTGTGTGTGTACATGCAGAACTGCTTCCTCCTGATGGTATTGGGACACAGTTAGCCAAGAGCATGACAGTGGGGACGCCTTCAAGTTTACAGAACCTCCTATCCTGGAAGTATTACTGCTTATGTGCAAAATGGAGGAAGAGCTTCTTCAACAGGGTCTCTGGGGGAGAAATGAAGGGAGGATCAATGGCAGCCTAACCTGCCATCATGCATTTATAACACATCAACATATGCAGTGAACATTTCTTTCATATGGTGCACAAAACAAGGGACCTTAAGGTAGACCAGATATCTTGACAGTAGAAGTTTTATTCAAATTAGAAAATTATAAGTAGTTGTTTCCTTCCCCAGGTTGGACTCAGCCATGAACTTGAAGATTGTTCCTTTTATGTTTATTTAAGTATCTACTGTCTTACTTCTCAAATCCTCCCTCACAATCCATTCCTTGGCAGGCTCAGCCACACCAACTTCTTAAAGCAGCCTGGGATAGGGGTAGTAAGCAGGTTTGGTTCCTTTGACTAACCAGGTAGAAGATGGGACTCAGTCTCATTGCCGCTGACTGCCTTTGGGGCAAAACTGTCCAGGTGTAGCTTTCTCTTGATGTCTGCTCACTGATTTTTACCTCATCCTCTCTGGACATTTGAATTTCATTCATGTTGTTTCTTTCAAATCTGCACAGGGTCTGCAAAGGTCACTGGCTAACCTTGAGGGGACTAACATATAGGAAGCAATTCTTTCCATAAAACAGATGCTCAGCCTGAGTAGAACTGATCCAAACAATGAAGGGAATTTCCCCCCTACAGGTCAGCTGTGACGTCATGCACAGCAGAAGCTGGTGTGTGCTCAGTTAACCTTTGGTAAATCACTTGGATTTCTGTGCATCTCATGTAGTGCTGTTGTGTTTTGTTTTTTTTTAAATCTCTAATATAACATATGATAGACTTAAAGTTGTTTGAAGATTAAGTGAATTGTAAAACCCTTGTACACCTGCCACATAGAAAATATTCTACAATGGTAGTTCTCAGCCTGTGGATCAAGACCCTTTGGGGGTTGAATGATCTTTTCACAAGGGTTGCCTAAGACCATTGTTAAACACAGACATTTACATTATGATTCATAATAGTAGCAAAACTACAGTTAAAAAATAACAACAAAAATAATTTTATAATTGGATCACGACAACATGAGGTCACATTTAATACATTCGAAAGGTTGAGGAATACCAGTCTACAGGGTGAGCAAGATAGGACACAAGATAAAGGTGCTTGGTGCACATGCCTGGTGAACTGATTTGATCCCATAGGTAGGAGAGAACTGACTCCTGAGAGCTCTCCTCTGACCTACCATACACATACTGTGGCAAGCACATCTCCCCCTCACCCATATAATAATACTACTAATAAAGAAGCTTATTTATTTATTTAATGTGTATCAGTTTTTGCTTTCATGGATGTCTATGAACCACCTGGTGCTGTTGAAGGCCATCAGAGGGCATCAGATTCCCTGGGACTGGAGCTACAGTTGGTTGTGAGCCACCATGTGAGAGCTGGGAATCAAACCCTGGTCCTCTGGAAAAGTAAAGAATGTTCTTAACCGCTGAGCCATTGCTCCATTTCCAATATATTTTTTTTAAGTTTTAATTTAAAAAGACTGCCTATAAAGGCAGCTCCTGGCATGATGTTTGCCCTGGTTGACCCGTGGCAACTCTCAATTGCAGAACTCACAGGGTTGGTTTCTGGAGTAAGAGTGGAAGAGATGTAGAAATTCGTCTGTAAGCTTCCCAGCCCATTTTGGCATTGAAACCAGCAGAGACTTCAAGGTTGACTCAACAAGGTTCGCTTCCCAAGTCGGCTACAGTGGTTCTGCAGTCTAGTTAAAATACCATCCCCTGGAACTTCTAGTGCAAAGTGAAGATTGTATCACTGCACAATGCACTCCATCACTAAACCCATCAGTGTGAAGCCTAGGCGGGTGGGGAGATAGGCAAGGTCACCTCTCTTGCCACTGAGTACTGCCTGGGTGGGGACCCTTCCCCACCTTTGAACACCAGGCTTTGAACTGTTGCCCAAGACATTAACACCTTTTCTTCAAGAAGACTCCTTAATTTGACTGTTCCCCTCAGGGAAGTCTTCTTGCCAAAATTCCAACAGTAATTCTGGGCTGAGATCTTGGGGGTAAATTAGTATTGGATTTCTGGGCAATTTGCCCTAAATGCTAATGTAGAAAATGCACCTGGATTAGGACATTTTTCTTCTGATTCATGGATTCTTGGCCTCATTAAATGTTACAAACAAGAAGAAAACTGCTGACTTTTCTTTTTCCAAAAATAGGTCCGTAAAATAGGTGCTACCTGGATCACAGCTTCAGAGTGGGGACTTGGTGACATTTCCCTGTGTCCCTCATGTCCCTCATGGCTCTGGGCCTAGAGCCTTGAAAATGTAGACATGTCACAAACCCTACCATGGAGAGGATGTGCAATGGAGCTGAAGGTTCATCTTGGACTCAAACTCTCATCCTACCTTTTGCTCACAAACGGTGGGTTCTTGAGTGAATGTTGAATCCCCTGGGAAGAATTCTTGCTTCTAAAAGTAGTGATGTAAATTCTCAGGGTTTTGGTAAGCTCTGAAGAAAATAGTATAAAAAATAGTACCTAGCACATCCTTCTGTGTTGATTGTATATCTTGCGACTCAGTTAGGGTTTCTAATGGCCGTGAAGAGACACCATGATCACAGCAATACTTATAGAAAAAAACCATTTAATTGGGGCTGATTGACAGTTCAGAGGTTTAGTCCACTGTGGTCATGGCAGGAAGCATGGTGGTAGCAGGCTTGCTTGATGCTGGAGGGTAGCTGAGAGTTCTACATCTGAATCAGCAGGCAGCAGGAAGAACAGTGACATTGAGCCTGGCTCAAGCAAGCATCTGAAACCTCAAAGTTCACCCCCAGTGACACACTTCCTCCAATAAGGCCACACCTACTCCCACAAAGACATAGCTTCTAATAGTACCAGTCCCTAGGAGCTTATGGGGGGGGGGTATTTTCATTCAAACCACCATAGCATGTGGTGGGATTATTGGCTTTTTGCTCCATTTTAGGAACTCTGCAGAACTCCCTGCCCCCCCTCCCCTTTTTTTTCCTCCAGAACTTTTTTTTTTGTTTTTTTGGTTTTTTGGTTTTTTTTGGATTTGGTTTTTTTTTTGAGACAGGGTTTCTCTGTATAGCCCCGGCTGTCCTGGAACTCACTCTGTAGACCAGGCTGGCCTCAAACTCAGAAATCTGCCTGCCTCTGCCTCCCAAGTGCTGGGATTACAGGCATGCGCCACCCATATCCCCTGGTTTCTCCAGAACTCTTGAGCAGCTTTCTTTGTATCTGTTAATTTTAAAAAACTTAAAAAAGAAACCAAAAAACACTATTGCTATTGGAAAATAATTTCTTCTCCTAACCTATTGTTTTAATTTCATAGATAAATCACACCGCTTTGTTACTTGTAAACAAACAAACAAACCAACAAATCCAAGCAAACAAAACCCACTAGTTGGATTTGTCATGAGCTGAATTTGACATACCCCCTGTGTTAAAGGCTTTGGAGAAGTGATTGGGTCATGAGGGCTTTGAAGGGTGTTGTGCTCTGCCACGTGCCCGCAACAGTGCCTCTGTCCTAACTGTCCCCTTTGGGAGGGACACATACCAGATAGAATGCATATGTAGAAATATTTATATTATGGTTTATAACAGTAGTATAATTACAGTTATGAAGTAGCAACAGAAATATTTTTTGTTTTTGTTTTTGCTGTTTCAAGTCAGGGTTTCTCTGTGTAGCCCTGTCTGTCCTTGAACTCACTCTGTAGAACAGGTTGGCCTTGAACTCAGAAATCTGCCTGCCTCTGCCTCCCAAGTGCTGGGAGGCGTGCGCCACCACTGCTGGGCAACAGAAATAATTTAATGGTCTCATGGTCACCACGGCATGAGGAACTGTATTAAAGGGTCGCAGCATTAGGAAGGTTGAGAACCACTCTTCTAGAGCAATATTTTTACTTCAGATTATTAGTAAAGTTCATGATCCAAGATTCAAGTTAGAAAAATCAGGTTACTTCTTACTGAGAAAGATTATCAGATTGATATCTGAGAAAAAAGAACTGTGACTTCTGAATACCCTTACAACCAAATTAACATGCTGGTCTGGACACAGAGACCAGGGGACCTATAGATTTTTTTCTTTTAAAACATTACTGAAGGAAGTACTCGAGCCAAATGAAAAATAAATCAGAATAAAAGATTCAAGAAGGAAACCAAAATATACAGAACTTAATGGTGGATAGCAAACTTACGCTATTTGACGAATAGTGTTAAAGTCTGATGCAACTGTTTAGAGCAGAAGAGACAAACTATAACACACAACAGTTTGTATGAAACCGAATTTATTTCAGATCAATGTGTCCAGAGAGAAAGGAAAGAAGTTAACATTTGACTGAGGATATCATCTAGATGGCTGTGTAAAAGTATCATCCAGGTTCTGAGTAGTTTTGACTGAAATATAAAATCTAGCTCTATTTGTTAAGTAAAAGCTGACAAAACTGATAATGGCGTTGGGGAATGAGCCATTGGGTAAATGCACTGCCCTGTCTGATGGCTTGAGTTTAACTCTTGGGACCTAAATGGCAGGAGAGAATTGATACCTGCAAATCGTCCTCCGACATTCATAAGCACACAAAGGCTTGTGCGCGCACGCATACACACACACACACACACACACACACACAAATGTAAAAATAAAGCTGAAATACAGACACAAGCTAATAAAACAGAAAGCGATGAGCAAATATAATAAATTGAAAGGACAAGGTAGGAGGCCTGAAGACAACTACGCCAGTAGCAGTAAGAACGTCACCGGCTAGAAGAAATACCAATTGTTGACTTTTTCCTCAAACAACCCATTGGGGCATTAGTGACAGACTATGACTTTTTTCTTCCCAAGCCATTTTTGGTCAGTATTTCATCTTAAGAAGCATGACACTCCCTGGATAGAGATTTCTGGCTCATTCCAGATGTTTTGGGTAGGAGAACAAGTCTTCCTCATTCTTATCTACACTTAGTGTCTCAAGCTGAGTGTCTAGTCCGGTGATTGTATCTCAGTGATAGACGTCTTCTGTCTGTAGTGCAGTGGAGGCGCACCATGTGGCTCTCCAACATCCCTGTAATCTTTCTTTCTTTCCTTTCCTTTCCTTTCCTTTTGTTTTTGTTTTTCTTTTTTTTCTTTTCTTTTCTTTTCTTTTCTTTCTTTCTTTCTTTCTTTCTTTCTTTCTTTCTTTCTTTCTTTCTTTCTTTCTTTCTTTCTTTCCTTCTTTCTTTCCTTCTTTCTTTCTTTCTTTCTTTTATTCTTTTTGTGGTTTTTTGAGACAGGGTTTCTCTGTGTAGCCCTGGCTGTCCTGGAACTCTGTAGACCAGGCTGGCCTCAAACTCAGAAATCTGCCTGCCTCTGCCTCCCAAGTGCTGGGATTAAAGGCGTGAGCCCCCACTGCCTGGCCCCTGTAATCTTTCTACATACCATTCTCTTTCTTTTCTTTTTTAAAAGCATGTTATTTTATTGAAAAAGGAAATAAAAACATTTTATGATAAGATTGGAGACTTACATGGAAAATATTTCTGATATGGAAGAGATATATAGAAGACCATGTTAAAATTGACAAGAGTAAAGTGGGAGACATAAACATTGCTAAATTAATTGAAAAAGGAAGTAGAAACATGTTATGATAGAATTGAAGATTTATGTGGAAATATTTCAGATAACTTGTAGAAAAATGTAGAAAAACATGCTAAAATTGAAGGTTATCATGGAAAATTTATAGATATAATAATGGTAGGCATAAAAGTATTCCTAAGTTGACTGAAAGTGGAATTATAAACATTTTCCGATAAAGTTGAAGATTTACATGGAAAATATTTCTGGTAAAATGGAAGAAATATATAGAAAAACATGTTAAAATTGAAGATTATCATGAAAAGTAATGCAAACAAAATGATAGACATAAAAACAATTACTAAATTAATTGAAAGAGGAATTGCAAACATTTTCTGATAAACTGAAGATTTACGTGAGAAATATTTCTGTTAGTCCTCCTCCCGTGCTTCAGTCTCTTCCCAACTTGGCCATTCTAATTTCTTTTGGCCCAAGTTTGGTCCCCTACAGGAGACCACCTCCTTGGTAAACCATTGCTGGCCTCAGCTAATCCCAAACTGAGACTTGAATCCTAGTGCTGAATTTCGATTTGTTTGCAGATCTGACGGCTCCTTGGGGTACTTCTAATTAGCAGGTGGTTTTACACCGCACACAGGCCTGGCCTATAGTTAGGCATGCCATGAATACTTCTAGATACTTTTGGCAGTGGTCTAGTGATCAGGGAATACTTTTTTTTTTTTTTAACAGAAGTGAAGTGGGACAGGAGAGGCTCAAAGACCGAGCTGATTGGAGGATTCGGGGCAGGCTTGGATGTCTGTCTTCCTCCCCGGCACCTGTTATTTCAGTGAAAGAGAAGATTAAGCCACCTGCTGAGAACCAGGGAGTCACTGAGCTGGCAGGACCCTTGAGGAAAGTGGTTAAGGGTTTGAAACAGCTGGTATGGAGAACGGAAATGGAATAGATGAGAAACACTTGCGGGCCCAGCTGAGGACGGCGCTCATACATTTATAATGGAGCCCAGCAGCATGAATATGCAATTTTTCTCCAGAAAGGCTTAGCAGTCCTGAGCTAGAAATAAGAAAAATAATGTTAATTATTGTTTATTCTTGCCGGCTGTGTGCCACGTCTGTGCTACATGCTTACGTTGCTTGATCGATATCCTCAGGAGCCTCGTTTGCAGGTGTCCTTACGCTATCATGTGGATGGATAGCAAGGTCAGTCACCATAACCTCACACAGCTGCAAGTGGCAGAAACAGACAGAAGCCACAGAGTCTCCAGAGGCCAGGACTGGGGGCTTGCCGCTCCTGTGTCTCATCTGCTGGTCCTGTTGCGTTGATTCAAGCTAGCTAGGGATGGTCACTGGGAAGGTGATGAAGGGACAGAGGGGCTTGTTGTTAGAGTGATTAGCTGTGGGCTCAACACGGGCATGTTTGGAGACATCCAAACGACAAGATACTAAAGACACCTGTGATATTAGGAAGCAGGCAGGTGAAGGGCAAAGGAGCAAGAGACAGAGACAGAAATCTGTGGTTTATGAACTAGCAGTGGCCAGTTCCATTAATGCTAATTAATGTATGCTGGTGGGCACGGATTGGAACGAAGCAGGAAAGGAGGGTGTAGAACCCTTGGGTCCTTCCGTGTTGCTTCTCTGAAGTTTACAACCAGTATAGTTGGTGAGCCACACTTTACTGATAAATGAAAGGGTAACCACAAGGGAAAGGAAAATCTCGGGAGACTGCGTGCACATGTGTTCATGCTTAGGTGTGCATGCATTTGAAGGCCAGAGGTACAGTGCCCTGCATGTCTTCTGCTACAGCTCTTTATCTTTTGAGACAAGATCTCTCACTGGATCTGGTGATCAACAATTGGTTAGATGAGCCAGGGTATCCACCCATCTCTGTCTTCTTCCTCCGCAAGCACTTGGGTTACAGCCATGCACAGCCACAAGTTTCTGAAAGTAGTTTCTGGTGATCTGATCTTTAGTCCCCATGTACACATAGCAGGCCTTTAACTGATCGAACCAGCTCTCCAGCACCACCACCCCCCGCCCCCGCCCGACTTTTTAAACATTTGAGACATGGTTTCATTATGTTGCCTAACCTATCCCCAAACTCCTGGACTCAAGTAATCCTCCTATCCAAGTCCCTAGAGTGGCTGGAGTTACAGGTTGGCACCACTGCACCTAGCTGGGACATTTTAGTTGTGTGACTTGTGAGTAAGATTGTTAACTTGTGAGTGTTGTTAACCTGAGGAGTATCTGGAATGATCTAGGAGACAAACCTCCAGCACCCCTGTGAGAGAGATAGATTAGCCTCTGGACACACACGTGTGAGTGGTTATCTAGATAAAGCTAGTTGATGGGGACTGGGGAACCCACCCTATAAGTAGAAGGTACCCTTCCCTAGACAGGGGTTCTGGACTACATAAAAAGGAGAAAAGATTCTATGTACCAGAAACTATCTCTCTTCTTCTTGACTACAGATGCAATGTGGCCAGGTATTTTGAGGTCCTACCATCTTGATTTCCCCAGTGATAGTTTACTCAGACTGAGCAGATGGACTAACCTTCGACTGAGCTAGTAGAATCTTTCCTTGAATTACTTTTATCAGGAAATCTTATCACAGCAGCAGGAAAAGTAAGACAGTGAGCAAATATTTCTATTTTATAATGTCACCCAACCTATAATTTAATTAAGTGTAGGGGACTAGAAGATTGTCATCTAAGAAAACAAATGTGCTCCTTTGAAGAGAGTATGTGCTTCTTCAAGGCAGAATTGCACTCAAATATCTGAGAGACATTTTGACTTCAAGAGAAAGTAAAATTTAATGAAAGTTAGGTTATTGTTATTATAGCTAATAGAAACAATCGGTACACTTGAGAATGACAGTCTCCTGTTTGGTCTGTCATATACATTCTATGAATGCTCTGATATATGATGGAAATTCTATGAATGCTCTGATATACGTTGGAAAGTCTATGAACACTCTGTGTTCTGTGCGTGTTACCTCAGGGACCTAGGCTCAGTCAACATTTCCTTCTATGCTTTGAAACCTTGAATCCAGGCATGAAGTCTCACTTGAGCTAAGTCACGATTATTCTTCACCACTGGACTATAAACCAGAGCCCTGACTCACGGTCTCACTCGTTGCTTTTCCTGCTGATGTTTGTCAGCTATAACATGTATGCGTGCCAAGTGATGAGAGATGAAACGGCATGATGTAATCAAGTGTGTTTGAAAGAGTGAAGGCCTCCAGGGTATTGGTAAACACACGGTTAATCAGAGCCTTGCAATATACTTGTGTGTTGTAGGGTTTTGACAAAAATCAAAGGAAATGTATTTGCTTTGGAACAAATAATTGTGGGAAATTTCTACAGTGGTAACTGGAATTCCCTTTGGTGTGTGAGTGACACTACATAAATACACAGTGTTGGACAAAGGATGAGATGTATTACAGCCTTAATTATGGGATGGAGCCATTTTTACCCTTGGCCTCACACTTCGCTTGCCAGGAAACAGCTACGAGAGGTGCGTTAGCGTGCCAGGAACAGAATCTAGGTTCCTAGCAGCAAACACTCCTGCTGACACACGAGTGAGCTTAGCTGCCTAACTCTGAACTCTCCACTCAGAGCAGTGAGAAGATATCAGTGGCTAACCTCGCTTTCTTCTGGAGGAGGGGCTACTGCCATCTACTCCTCTGGTTTATATTTTCTAGGTTGTTCAATCAACATTCAGACCCTTTTCTGCTTAATTATGAAAATGAGTGGATGTTAGCACAAGGTTCTCCTAATGAAGACTGAACCCACAGGAGGAGGGCACTATGGGGTACAATCTATGAACCAGGAGTGGCATGCCGTCATCACAGTCCCAACAGTACTTTCCCTCCAAATAATTAAATATCAAAGCTTTTTATTTGTTTCAAGTAATAAAACTACTCCAAAGGTAATAGAAATCCTCACAATGTAGGTGGTTCCAGAGGTCGCTGGCCACAGCATGAGGGCAAATGTAAGAGGCAGAAGCAGTAATGTCCTCAGACGGGCTATGGGCAAGGGGCCACACCCACGGCTTCTGGAGGGCAGTTGATTCTTTTGCTGTGACTGAGTGTTAAGCTAATTATGACGAATTCTGCGTTAGGAAGCCAGAAAGCCTGGGGTTTTAGTTGATGACATTCGTACAGATCTATCAAGGCAGAAGTAATGCTATACTTTGCAAGACAAGACTGTATTCCAAGATAGTACTTGCAGCACAGGAAAAGTGAGTCACAGCAGAGACTTGGTTAGAAACAACAACTTGCCCAATCTCCCCCAAAGTCTCCAAAGCATAAAATCCATACTCACCTTTATTCATCTCCATTTGGATTGCATTTTGGTCCCTGGGGAGTTGTGAAGACCAAGGATCACAAAAACACAGTCATATCTTCTTCTAGATGTAATTTCCTCCCTTATTTATTATGTATTTTTTCTGAATTAAAAAAAATAGTTAATTCACAACTGATCCTGGGGCTACTTCAAGAAATACAAGAATAGCAACTAAGCACAAGATCCCATACCATTCATATTATGCAAACAAACAATGTTATAAGTTAAGACAATTACATAAAGTCATTCTGTTTAAAAACAAAACAAAACTGGAGTATTTTAAAGAAGAGGAAAAAGCACTACATGATTTGTAATTTACATCCTGTGTTTTTAACTCCTCCAGAAAAACAATGAAGAACTTCTTTTTATTTCACATTTTGAAACACACAACACACCCCTGTGAGAACTGTAGTATTTAATGCTTATGAGACTTGTCCTAACAAGGCCTAACTATTCTTCATGCACCTCTCTTTCATAGTTGTTCTTGCCATGTTCTGTGAGTTTCCTTGATCTTTGCTGAAGCACTGATATTAGAGTCACGGGCCAAGGCCACACTTGCACTTAAGATGGTTCATTTTGTGGAAGGATGGGATTGAGGGAAGCAGGATGAGTATGTGATGAAGTGTCAGAGGGTGAACATTTCCACGTATACCAGTCTCTCGGCAAAGATGAGGGCTATGGGCAAAAGGCAGTCGGAGGCTTTGTCAGTAATACTGACTGCCATTGTTGCAATAACAATAGGCAGCTCTATTAGTGCCTTTTCTGTTTTGTTGTTCTAAAACACCACGATCAAAGCAACTTAGAGAAGGGAGAGCTTATGGCTGTGGTTCCAGAGGGATGCATCCATCACAACAGGAGGCACAGCAACCAGCAGTGGGCGTGGCCCTTAGAGCAGAAGCTGAGGGCTCACATCTTGAATTGCCAGCACAGAGCCGAGAGAAAACACTGCAAGTAGAGAGAGCCTTTGCTCTCAAAGCTCACCCCATGGACACACTTCCTCCAGCAAGATCACCTCCTAAGCCTCCCCAAACAGCACCACCAATGGGGACCCCGTGTTCACACACATGACCGTCCTCCTCACTGAGCCACCTCAGTGGTCTTTGCTAAGTTCTCACCGTGCATGAAGCGCTGCCCTCAACTCTCTCCTGGACTTATTCTGTGAGTCACGCAGCAGAACTCTGACAGATTATATAAAGCCATTCTTATTTTCAAGAGGACAAAGCTCTCCCTTGCTGTTGGCTCCATACTCCTTATACATCGGGTCTCCTGACCAAGGTCTCATGTTCAAAGTAGTGTGGCTTTTTCACAGGGCTGTCCCACATTCACCCAGGAGCAAATGTTCTAAGAACTCAGGTTTCAGGCCATTAGTTCTCTTACATGTGTTCGGGAGAAGGACAGGTGATTTTCTTCAGCCTGGGTGACCTTCAGAGTGCCACTGTGAGTCACAGCCTGGTAAGTACCTTAGGGAGAGCAGAAATCACAGCACACAGAGGTTATGAACTTACATACCTTCCTTTATTTCTTGTTTCATGAATTAACTTATTTTTATTCATGTACATTGGTGCATGTATGTCTGTGTGAGGGTGTCAGATCCCCTGGAACTGGAGTTATAGGCAGCTGTAAGCTGCCATGTGGGTGCTTGGAATTGAACCTGGGTCCTCTGGAAGAGTAGCCAGTGCTCTTAACTGCTGAGTCATCTTTCTAGCCTTGATTCTTTCCCTTTTTAAGAAAAACCTAGATGACACTAGAAAAAAATTAGCTTTGCTGATGGAAAAATGCCTGTTTTATTGGAAAGGACAAGGTCATTGATATTCTCTCTCTCATTCTCTCTGTCTCTTTATCTCTCTGTCTGTCTCTCTCTCTTCTGTCTCTGTGTATGTTGCATGTGTGTATGTGTGAGTGTGTATATGTGTATGAGTATGTGTGTGAGTTCATGTGTATATGCATGTGTGAATGTATATATGCAAATATATAAGTGTGTGTATGTGTGAGGGAATGTGTGTATGCATATTTGTGAGTATATGTATGTGCATGAATATGTATGAGTGTGTGAATGTGTATATATGTTTTATCATATTTGTGAGTTTTTATGTGTATGATTGTGTGTGTGAATGAGTGTGCATATGTATAAGTGTGTGTATAAATGTGTATATACATATGAGTATATGTGTGTATGCATATATATGAGTGTATATGTGTGTATATGATTGTATTGTGTGAATATATGTGCATATGTATGAGTGTGTGCCTATGTGTGAGTGGGTGTATATGTGAATTGTACATACATATGTGTGATGTGTATGAGAGTGTGTATATGTGTATATGTATAAATAACCATGCCTGAGTGTAAATACACCCCACTGAGAATAGAATGATCAATGCTTGTCTGCAGAGGCACTTTGCTTTGATAGTCAATAAGGCAGACAAATGCTGTCTTGTGGCCACCACACCTTAGGAAATATAGACAACATACTTTCTAAATTTAAGTCCTGCCCCGTGCATGCATTAGAATGGGCTGAACTGTGACCACTGGGAAGCCTGAGCAGAGACAAGTCCTTACAGGGTTAGTATACACAAGAGAGAGAGACAAACTAATCCCCAGCTCTCTCTGCAGGCAGCTAGTGAGTGGCGCGCCAGGAAGGAGGGACAGAGACTCCAACAGAGCATTGAGAGATCTGGCCAGGAGCTTGAGAGTCTGTAAACTGGGGCCAAGAAGCCACCTGTCAGGAAGCAGAGCATGTGCAATGAGCCCATAATGCTACCCGAATCTCCATTGTTATAAGCACAGAGTAGGTCTCACTCCTGGAGGGATGCAGGTGACATTCATCAGCTGAGTCCAGAGGCAGCTGGGAAGTTTGTCCTTGAAAGAAGGTTGATAGCCACCCATAGGAGCTGCCAGTTTGTGTTTGCAGCCTGTGGGAGAGGTTCGTAGTACCTGCCCTTCTGGCTTGCCCTGACAATGACACACACACACACACACACATATGGTGTTTTATCACGCAGCTACTTAGTACTATTTCACAATGAATCAGTTCTCAGTTGTGCTTCTGTCGTTCAAAGTGTTGCTCATCTTAAAGAGAGTTTCCTCACACATATTCAATACCACACACCAGGCCTCGCATGTGTGAACCCAGGCCTGCTACTTTCCTTCTGGCTATGGGTGAGCTCACCATCTCCAGATGAACAGCTCAGGCCTTGTCTTGTGGTGTGCATGTGCGGTGAGGAAGAGTGCTGCAGCCTAGGAAACATCTTGGAGTCTCCTCACCTCTAGGAAATAGGAATAGCCAGGGCTCCCTTGCCGTACTGTGATTAAATGAGATTCCACTCACAGGACACAGCACTCAGTGCCAATGTCCAGCAAGCACTCAGAGGCTGCAGCACTCTTCCTCATGGCACATGCACGTCACAAGACAAGGCCTGAGCCGTTCATCTGGAGAAGCCGAGCTCACCCATAGCCAGAAGAAGCCACTTGTGTGGTCCCATTAACTCTTAGAGTACCGAGGTTTCCAGAAGATTGCAGACAGACAAGTGACCCTGAGTTTGAGCTGACAGACACACCTAGCTGAACCCCGGACACATTCTGACCTGGAGAAGTGTGAGCAAACAAAAATGGTGTCTGTTTTAAGCAACTGAGCTTCTGAGTGATCTGTTACATATTAAAGGTAACTGCGAAGCCTTATCTTTATTTATTTTATTTACATAAGATTTAAAAGCAGGCTTATCCATATTGATGAAAGTCAGGAGGATAGTCATCTTTGATGGGAGATGTAAGGAAATGTTTGCTGAACTGGTTGATGAACAGCTTAGCCTAGTCACTTGGAAATTTTCATCCAGATGTGTACTTCAGATTGGCATGTTCATCACACACACACACACACACACACACAGACACACACGTGCACACATGTGTGTGCTGCATATGATCCAGATGTGCCAGCGAGTTCTCGAGCACGCACGCACACACAGGGACTGGCAGAGTCAGAATACACACAAGATGGTCAGCCGCACTACTGAAGATGGGGGCCACTCTGCTAGGGAGAAGTAGTGGAAGAAAACATAATGTGTAAATTACATGTGCCAAGTGAGGCCGACGCAGGGGCAAAGCATGTTATTGTATCAACAAAAGGACAGCTGAAGATATAAATTATAATTTAAAAATTGATTATAAAGCAAGCTGAGTAAGTTCTGGTTATTATGGTTTGGGTGCATAAACAGACATACAGGATGGCCTACGTTGTTCCCTAAAGCAATCTATGGGTTTCCAGAGTGGGGCAGGGGTGTGTGATTCTTGTGTTTAGACCACATTTTTATACTTGACATTGTGGCATCAAAAGCAAAGAGTAGCAAATCAGCTTCATCCATCTTGTAGTGATTATCAGGACAATGTTACGATGGTTCCAGAAAATATGCCTCTATGTTTAGCTTCTGTTAAAGGTAAAACTTGTTCAAGGAATTGAGTGAATCTTGACAAAGCTGAACAGGGCAGAGTATGAATTGGATGGGTGGTGTCATTCGAGTCTTCATAAGTGTATATATACACACACACACACATACACACTCTCTCTCTCTCTCTCTCTCTCTCTCTCATACACATACACACACACTCTCTCACACACACTATTAGCCAATGTCGTCAACATTGTCTGAAGCCTCAAATCTGGCCAAGTCATCATAAACATATTTCTATTTTTCAGTATGAAGAGCGCTGAGCAGCTGAGGAGGCATGGCTGCCCCTCAGTCCTGTGTCTCCTGAACTGCCAGAGAAACCCCTCACTTTTTGGTACAACAGTCTAGACAGACGATCACCTAGGTAACATCTCTGGCTTAGGCGCCTGTATGCAGAAGTTGAGGTGTGGTGGATGACTTCACTAGGGAACATTGTTGGGGTCTGCAGGACTTTTCTTGCTTGAATCTGAGTTCTGGCAACTGACTCATCAAAAGCCAGGTGCTCAGCACAGCAGAGCAGGGACTGTTCACACATGGAGGACAGAACTGTCACATGTATGTTTTAGAGGTGAAACCTGCATAAATTGAACAACTCTACCACATTTTCTTTATCTCTCTTTTCATTATGAGCTATAGCGTATGTACTTTTTAGACTTAGACTCATGACCATCTACCAAGAGTTATGAATTCAGAAAAACAAATTATTTTGGAGCAAGTCTGAAAATGCATAATTTTTCTTCAACCGAAATAGATTCATCATATGTGTTTTCAGTGAGAAGAGAAACAGAGTGGGCCCAAACCTCAGCCAGGGTCAAGGCTGTGAGGAGCAGGAAGGGGAGCAGGGGCTATGATACTTCCCACAAAAGGCTCTCCTTAAATCAAGAACTTAACAGCTTTGAGAAGAAAGCCGTCTCAGCACACGGGGAGTACTCGGGCCTCTTGTACGAGGCAGCACGTGTCTTCCTCAGCTGCTTCTGCCATATCTGAGACAGAGTGAGAAATCTGAACTACGTATCCTAAATCTCTACCAATGGCTCAGTCTGCGCAGAGCTGCAGTGCAGGGAGCATCCATGGCGGGTCCTTAGCAAGAGGCAAGCTGATGCATTTTCATCCGGAGAGCAGGATCTCACTGGTCCAAACAATACTGTCCCTTACAATGCTTTTGTAAACAGAATTCTGATTAATGAATTCACAAGGAGCTGTTTCCTGTTTATGGCTATGAAACAAAGTTTACTCATAAATTTTATTTTAATCCTGACTCCAGATACACAGCTGGATACAAAGTATATACTCATGTGTGTTTACAGGGCCCTTGTGCCCCATGCAGACACGCAAGAAGCTGGAGAAATGTCCAATCATTGGCCTTGGATCTGAAAAGATGAAATAGTACCTACTGATTGATACTCTGAATCTTAATTCGTGGAAATGGAAATAAGTTTCACATTAGGAACACCAAACTCGCTTATGTCTGTTGCAGCTCTGGGCAGACCGAACAATTTGTAGAAATTTAGAAATAGTAGTTTATTATATTTAAATGATTATAAATTTAGTTAGAATAGTTTAATAGTTAGAATTATTATTATTATTAGAAATTTAGTAATAATAGTTATTATTAAAATGGGGAAATTTTCCTGGACAGAACACCAATGGCTTATGCTCTAAGATCAATAGACAAATGGGACTTCATAAAATTGCAAAGCTTCTGTAAGGCAAAGGACACTGTCAATAGGACAAAACAGCAAACCAACAGATTGGGAAAAAAATCTTTACCATTCCTATATCCAATGGACAGCTAATATTCAATATATACAAAGAACTCAAGAAGTTAGATTCCAGAGAATCAAATAACCCTATTAAAATTAGAGTACAGAGCTAAACAAAGAATTCTCAACTGAGGAATATTGAATGGCTGAGAAGCACCTAAAGAAATGTTCAACATCCTAAGACATCAGGGAAATGCAAATCAAAAGAACACTGAGATTCTACCTCACACCAGTCAGAGTGGCTAAAATCAAAAACTCAGGTGACAGCAGGTGCTGGCGAGGATGTGGACAAAGAGGAGCACTCCTCCATCATTGGTGGGATTGCAAGCTGGCACAACCATTCTGAAAATCAGTCTGGTGTTCCCTCAGAAAACTGGACATTGTATTACCTGAGGTCTCCTATACCACTCTTTGGCATATACCCAAAAGATGCCCCAACATATAAGGACACATGCTCCACTATGTTCATAGCAGCCCTATTTATAATAGCTAGAAGCTGAAAAGAACCCAGATGTCCCTCAATGGAGGAATGGATACAGAAAATGTGGCACATTTTATACAGTGGAGTATGAATACTCAGCTATAAAACACAATGACCTCATGAAATTCTTAGGCAAATGGATGGAACTAGAAAATATCATCCTGAGTGAGGTAACCCAATCACAAAAGAACACACATGGTATGCACTCACTGATAAGTGGATATTAACACAAAAGCTTGGTATATCCAAGATACAATTAACAGACCACATGAAGCTCAAGAAGAAGGAAGACCAAAGTGTGGATGCTTTGGTCCTTCTTGGAAGGGGGAACAAAATACTCATGGGAAGAAATACAGAGACAAAGTATGGTGTAGAGACTGAAGGAAAGGCCATCCAGAGATTGTCCTTCCTGGGCATCTATCCCATATACAGTCACCAAACCCAGATACTACTATAGAAGCCAACAAGTGCTTGCTGACAGGAGCCTGTCATAACTGTCTCCTGAGAGGCCCTGCCAGAGCCTGACAAATACAGATGCTCGCAGCCAACCATTGGACTGAGCACAGGGTCTCCAATGAAGGAGTTAGAGAAAGGACTGAAGGAGCTGAAGGGGTTTGCAACCCCATAGGAAGAACAATATCAACCAATCAGTCCTCCCAGAACTCCCAGGGACTAAACCACCAACCAAATAGTATACATGGAGGGACTCATGGCTCCAGCCACATATGTAGCAGCGGATGGCCTTGTCAGACATCAATGGGAGGAGAGGTCCTTGGTCCTGTGAAGGCTTGATGCTTCGATGTAAGGGAATGTGAGGGTGAGGAGGTGGGAGTGGGTGGGTGGGTGGGGGAACACCGGCATAGAAGCAGGGGGAGAGGGGATGGGATAGGGGAGTTGAGACTGGGAAAGGATAAAATATTTGAAATCTAAATAAAAGAAATAGCTAATCAGAAAAGGAAAAAACAGTTTATATTTCTGACTCTTGTCTCAAGAAATCAGGTATAGAGTAGCTAAGGAAGATAGCCAATAACAGCCTAACAGCCTCTGGTCTTCATAATACACACACACACACACACACACACACACACACATCCCACATACATGCATACATGCACACACACACATGCATACACATACAATTAGCCATGGAAAGTAGAAAATTCATTATTTAATGAGAAAAATCAATCATTAGAAATAGATTCAGAAGCTGGGCGGTGGTGGCTCACACCTGTAATCCCAGAACTCTGGGAGGCAGAGGCAGGTGGATTTCTGAGTTCGAGGCCAGCCTGGTCTACAGACTGAGTTCCAGGACAGCCAGGGCTACACAGAGAAACCCTGTCTCGAAAAAAAAAAACAAATCCAAAAGAAAGAAAAGAAAAGAAAAGAAAAAGAAAAAAGAAAAAAAGAAATAGATTCAGAAATAGTTCAGAAAATTAGTGGCTAAAAATACTTAAAAATACTCATATGCATTCTCCATATGTGCAAAGAAATAAAAACATGAACATGGTAAGAGTAGATGTAGAAACATTAAATGACCCAAGCTAATTGTCCAGAGGTTGAAAAACGCTTCCAATGAAAAACACTCTAGATGGTTAAACACTGGAGAAAAAGTTAGTGCTTTCGAACACATAGCCCTAACTATGCAGCAAGGAGAACACTGAAATAAAAACTCACAAAAATCAGAAAAGTAGGGGAGCAACATAAATAAACTTGCTATTTTGTTTCCTAATTAAAATATAATAATTAGATAAAAGAAAAGAAAAAAACAAACACAACATCAAGTCTAGGGAAGCCGGGCTTGAACTGAAGCCGGGCTTGAAGGTGGTGGCGCACACCTGTAATCCCAGCACTTGGGAGGCAGAGGCAGGCGAGTTCACCTGAGTTCAAGTCCAGCCTGGTCTACAGAGTAAGTTGCAGGACAGCCAGGGCTACACAGAGAAACCCTGTCTTGGAAAAACAAAAACAAAACCAACAAGTCTTGAGAAAATGTTAAGCTACACATACCTGTGAGTTGGACATATGTACTTACGAATGCTAGAAAAGCACTCTATTACCAAGTGTTATCCTCGGTCTTTTTAGTTTAACTTAACCTTTATTGTATTATAAGGCAGGAGCTCACTAAGTTGCCATCCTGGTGTTTTACTTACTCTGCAGTCCAGCTGGGGCTTGAACTTGTGATTATTCTGTCTCGGCCTTCTGAATAATTCAGCTGACTGGCCTGTGTCACCAGGTCTGGTTAGTGGTCCTACATATGTAAAAGTTATTTATGTTGTGGTGCAAGGAATCTAATCCAGGACCTTGTGCATACCAGGCAAGCACTGTCCTAGGAGCCACATTCCTAAGCCACATACATAGTTTTGAAGATAACTACATTTCTAATTAAAATGTTTCCAATAACAAAAAGCTCAAGTTCAGATGAGTGCAATTAAAGATGCTACAAAACATTTAAGAGTCAGATGATGCCAAGTCTGTACAAATAGTGTGGAGATTGCTTCAGATCTGTCTACCCTGCGACCTAACATTTATCCTCCAGGAATTTATTCAAGAAAGGAGAGGGGATTTCTACACAATTCTTGTGTACAAAGCTTTAATTGTCCAGCGGGACTCTTTAGGAGGGAAGTAATCCAGCACACTGTAGTATATTTGGAGAGTAAGTGGGTCACTGGCACAAGGAATAAGGCACACAGCCCAGTATGGAACACTTTCTGAGAAGACTGGACACTGGTGATTCCATCTGTGTAACATTCTGGATAATACAAACAGACATACAGCGACAGAAAGCAGAGCAGTGATTGGAGGGGAGGTGAAGGACAGGACAGAGTGCAAAGGGACACGAGGACACATCTGGGGTGATGGAAATATCTGTCATCTTGATCGTGGTGTTGCTTTTTAGAAATGTATGCATAGATAAAAGGCCGTCAAGGTATATATGCTTTAAATACGGTCAGTTTATCGGATACCTAATTATCGATCAGGTTAGTGGTATGGAAAGAAAGAAAAAACGAGGAAGAAAGGATAGAGAAGGAGGGAGAGCACTTTGCTGACTGGCTTTGCCATAGCTACGGGCAGATTGGGGTCTAGGTTGAGCTTGGGCATCATTTGGCTTGGTTGGTTGCTGCAACTTCAAGCAATGCTGTGAGCGCGTTGAGAGCCTGGCTGAGGCGCTACAGTGTTTCACTGGGAGAGGCGCTACAGTGTTTCACTGGGAGAGGAGCTACAGTGTTTCACTGGGAGAGGCGCTACAGTGTTTCACTGGGAGAGGAGCTACAGTGTTTCACTGGGAGAGGCGCTACAGTGTTTAACTGGGAAAGGCGCTGCAGTGTTTCACTGGGAGAGGCGCTACAGTGTTTCACTGGGAGAGGAGCTACAGTGTTTCACTGGGAGAGGCGCTACAGTGTTTCATTGGGAGAAGCACTACAGTGTTTCCCATTGGCACCTTGGCCTTTGTGGCAGAACATGTCTTATTGCTGTGATCAAACACATGGCAAGAAGCAACTTAAGGAAGGGCGGGTCAATTTTGGCGTCACTGTGGGGAGTTCTAGTTCATCCTGGCAAGGAAGGCAGAGTGGCAAGAATGCTGTATGACTGGTCACATTGCACCTCTGTCAGGAGGCAGAGAGAGGACAGAAGTAGGGTCCACTCCCCATGATCTACCTCCCCCAGCTATACACCAAGGCTAATCTCCAGCAAGGGATCAAATGTCAAGTACACCACCCTGTAGGTAACATTCCTTTGGGGGAAGGGTTCCTCCCATATATATTTGGAGACCCCCCCCCCCATTAAACTTCAAGTCTTGATTTGTCTTGGCTTCAGTTTCCTCTTGCCACCCCTTTCTATCCCTAGCTTTCCTTCCAGGTAACCCAGTAATCTGTTCAATGTAACTGTGGGCAGTTACAACCACATCTGCCATTTTAAGAAGCCTTAAGAGAAGATAGCAGCTGCAGGTATCTTGGGAAATGAGAGTACGTAGGCAGTAATCCTTGGATTTGGGACAATTCTTTTTGCTTAAAGCACATTTTTACTCAATTACCTATCAGCCCGAGGGAGAAAGGGAGGAACCCCTTGCTCTACAGCTCTGAGGGACTTGAATAGGATTCTTGAGGTGTCTAAACTAGTTGAACCATTAGCAGCCTGAAGCCACCCTTGGCAGATCTGCCCTGTGACGCAGGAGCACTCATGTCAGTTCGTTTTCCTCACTGTTTCCACTGAACTTCAACCTGAGACAGATGTCATAGTAAAAGATCCCAAAAGGAAACCTAAATAGCTAACTTTGGGTGCACTGAAGGCTGAACTTTTCTGGAAAGGTATCATCACGAGGACAAAAATGAAGCTCATGCTATCATGGGTAGCTTCTCCTGTTAGCACAGCCATCTGAGATGTGTTGACCCTCCGCATAGGCTGAGTCTCATCGTAGAGACCTTTCCCATCCTTCTCTGGATCTGCATCTTGATGTCCACTTGTTCTTCCAGTCCCCCCCCCCCCCAATTTCAGTTCCGGTGATGCTGGCAGAGTCAAGGGAGCTGTTCCTGACTCTGGAATCCTTACCTCTTACTCTTCTAGAGAGCTTGTAATGACCATGAGGACCTTTCTTGCCAGACTACAACTTCTTTCCATCAGAATAAGACACATGCATCTCCTGAGCATTCTCATTTTCTTCTCTGTGGGTTGGGATCCCTTCCATTGCTCAGCTTCCAGAACACCACAAGAAACAAAAAGTACTCTTAGCTGGGTGGTGGTGGTGGTGGTGGTGGTGGTGGTGGTGGTGGTGGGCACACACCTTTAATCCCAGCACTTGGGAGGCAGAGGTGGGTGGATTTCTGAGTTCAAGGCCAGCCTGGTCTACAGAGTGAGTTCTAGGACAGCCAGGGCTATACAGAGAAACCCTGTCTTGAACCTACCCCGCAAAGGCACTCTTGTCTCTTCTAATACGATTTATAATTATCTCTCATCATTTGAACAATTGACTCTTTTTCAAGCAAGAGCAGAAGAGAATTGCAAATTGTAGGTTAATGTTCTATGACCAAAGATGGTTAAAATATTATTTTTAAAGAAAAAAAGGAAAAGCATAAGACAAAATAATCTGAGTCCTGAATGTTACTTTATTTTGGAAAAAAAAAACGAGAAAAAGAAAAAAGATATTAGAGCATTTTGATTTAAGAAAATGATATGAGGTATATAAGCATGAAGACCTGCACTTGACTTCCCAGCACCCATGCAGAAGACTGACCATGATAGCAGACTCCTGTGATCCTAGTTCTTGGGAAGTGGAAACAAGAGGATTTCTACAATTCACTTGCCAGGCAGCCCAGCAAATCAGTGGGTCAGCCTGTAACTTCCATGCTCAGAAGGTGTTAGTAGGATACCCAGTCTACATTGGGGAGCTCTGGGTTGAATTGAGAGATTCAACTTCAATTGATAAAGTAGAGAATGATAACAGGAGAATCACAATGTCCACCTCAGGCCTGTACACCCACGCATACACATGTGCACGTGCGTTATATATGCCTATTTATGTCTGTGCACACACATATGTGCACATGCAACACACAGACATTCACAAGCCTACATATACTCAAATGTTCATACATACATGCCACACACACATGTACATAAAAAGTGTGGTGAACAACAGAAAAAGAAACTCATCATACACTTGTGATATCCAGATACTCACTCATGTTCATGCACATATGTACGTACATACATGTACATGATTATATACACATGAACACAGCTCATACCTACATATAAAGCAACATAAGTGATAGGTCTTATTCAAACTGGGTTTTTATATTTGGTTTTACTACTAATGTGTTACTGATCTTGGTTCTGAGGTATAAAAACTCCCTTAAAAAGACATACGTACACTCAAAGGGACATTTTTAAAAAATTGCATGTTTTGGATAAATGCAAGTGGGTAGATGTTCTTTTTTGCTTCTTCTGCAGTAAGGACCACTCCTTTCTTCTGAAGGCCTTTTATGCCTTCACTAGGGACTTTGGACTCCTAGTTCAGCCTTTTGAATTACTTCTGGTTTCTCTTCCAATGTCTAACCATCCACATGTCTGTTGTGGCTCCTTGAGAAATCTCAGGACTTTGAATTGCTGCCTCTAGCTCTAACCTCTCGTGACTCCAACATTTTCATTACTAATTGTGTTTCAACATCCCTTGCCCCATGTCACCAGCACCTCACACTCACCAAGGACACCATGTCCTTTCATTTCCAGCCATGTTCCTCTACTCTAATTTTCTAATTACTGCCACTGCCAACTTCCAATCATTCTACTGAGAAATCCTGGGAGGGAGATGGAGAGATGGCTCAGTAGCTGATACCATCCGCTGCTCTTCCCCAGGACCAAGTGCAGTTCCCAGCACCCATGTCAGGGGCTCACAACAGCCTGAACTCAGCTCCTCCACAGGCACCTACACACATGTGACTCTCACCCCTCTCTGTCTCTCTCTCTGTCTCTTTCTCTCTGTCTCATTCTCTCTCATACACACACACACACATACACACACACACACACACACATACACACACATACACACACCATAAATAAAAGCAAGAAAACCAAAATATTTTTAGTGAAAAAAGAAATACTGGTGCCTTTGTTTATATCCTATATCCAACCATTTTTGAAGTAGTATTTTAATTAATTAATTGATTGATTGATTGATTGATTGATTTTGTTCCCCCCCCCCCCCCCCCCCGACACGGGTTTCTCTGTATAGCCCTGGTTATCCTGGAACTCACTCTGTAGACCAGGCTGGCCTCGAACTCAGAAATCGGCCTGCCTCTGCCTGCCAAGTGCTGGGATTACAGGTGTGTGCCATCACTGCCCAGCATATTTCTAATTTATATTCAGAGGAACTTGAACTGCTTTCCTTTGCTTCCATGCCCCTGGCTTCTCTGAAATTCAGGTCCTGAGGCTCCTTTACCTGAATCAATCACAGTAGCTCCCCACTCATTCTTTCCTCCCCAGCACTTTCCCTTTGTCATTTTCTGTTAGAAACTCCCAGAGCCAGGGAGTTTGTCTTGGATTTTACCCTTTCATTCTCAGTTATAGTTCCATGCACTCATCCACCACAGAAAAACAAAAACTCCATGAGAAACAAAACTCCACGACAGAACTGAGAATAGAAAGGCAATGAGCCCCACCCTCTCTTTTATGACCCAAGCACCTCTACCTGCGTCTGTCCTTCTTCATGGCCCAGCAGCGACACTTTCCTGCTTTCTTTACTATGTGTCACCCTGTACCCTCATACATGTATTTACATACATACATGTATATGTTATAAGCTAGGATCCACATACTGTTTTTTTTTTTCTGAGGTTGTATGATCTCACTTAACATTATACATTGTGCTTGTCCCTTGGTCTATACATTTTTAAATTTTACTTTTCTTTAGAGTTGAATAGCCTTCCATTCTAGGTACCAGATTTTCCTTATCCATTCTTCTGTTGATGGACAACGAGGTTAGTTCCATTTCCTTGTTATAATAAGTAAAGTGGCAATAACATGGAAATGCAAATGTCACTGAAGTAGGGGTGGCATTCCCTCGGTACATGCCTAGGAATGAAGTGCCTGGGTCATATTGTAATTCTATTTAAACTTGTTTCAGGAACCTTCACACTGACTCCCATAAAGGCTGCCTCAATTTGCACCCCACCAGCAGTGGCTAAGGGACGCTCCTTCCCACAGCCTCTTCAGTATTTGTCAGATTTCATGATAGTCATTGGCGTGGATGAGTTGATATCTTAATGTAGTTTAAATTAGCATTTTCTGATGGCTATAGATAGTAAAAACTTTTAAAAATAGTTATTGGTTATTTGTGTTTCATTATTTTTTTTAACTGTCTATGTTTACTTCATTAATCCACTTATTGGTTGGTAATTTTGTTTCTCCAGGATCTAACTTCTGAAATTCTTTGTAGATTCTGGGTATTGCCCCTTATCTGAAGTATGTCTGGTGAAGACATTCTCCCATCATGTGGGACACCTGTTGCTTGGCTGACTGTTTCCTTTGCTGTGAAGAAACAGTATAGAAGTTTATCTAGATGCATAGACTGTGCAGTCTGGCTAACTGTGAGATATGTTTCTATTGGAAAGTTCTTTATATTAAAGTTTTGATTCTTCTCTTAGAGACTTTTCTTCCTAAGTTTTTGCTTGGCGTTTGAAGCACATGTATTTAAAGGTCCAGAAGGCTTCACCATTATATAGGAAATGAAAGCCAGGCTCTTCATTTGATGTTTAATCTCATAAAAACTTTCCTCATGGGGCTGGAGAGATGGCTCAACGGTTAAGAGCACTGACTGTTCTTCCAGAGGTCCTGAGTTCAATTCCCAGCACCCACATGGTGGCTCACAACCATCTGTAATGGAATCCAATGCCCTCTGCTGGTGTGTCTGAAGACAGCAACAGTGTATGTATATACATAAAATAAATAAATAAATCTTTAAAAAAAAAACAAAAAACTTTCCTCATGGGTTATTTTCCAACTTCTGTTTGTTTGTTTTCTTGTTTTTCCACATGAATTTCCTCTGTAACACCTGTGAAAAACCTCATCATCTTCAACACTAAGGTGCCATTTTAAATGCAGGTTGACTGGGTGTAGTCACTTCTGCTTGCTACTGAGATAGCCCTTTGCTTGCCCATCTGTTCTAGCACTCATTTGTGCTCGGTGAGCAAGGCATCTGTCTACAGAGCTGCCTTGTGTAGCTGTAGAGAGCAGAGATGGTCTCACACACTAGTGTAACAGATAGTGGTTAGCATAGAGCCTTCCCCAGGAAAACAAAGGGAACACAATTCAGTGGCAGAGGAGGGTCCAGGCTCCTTAACCTTCTTTGTATATCTTAGACTAGGTAATAGCTCATGAATAAAACTCCCAGGATGCAGTTATTTATCTTATCAGTTCTTGTAAGTATGTGAAATTTCACAAAGCACATACAAAAAGCCCCCAACATATTAATTGCATAATAATGAAAATGAGAGTTGTAGATAGCTTGCCAAAGGATTATTTGACTATGTCCACTGAGTACCATGGGGAAGAGAGCAGGATTCCCCTCCCCCTCCCTGGAGGATGACAAAGTAGCTTACATGGATGTTGAGTACAAGAAGTAGATTAACAGCCTCAAAGCACCTTGCTCCATTCCCTTCCATACTCTTCGTGATAGCAGGAGATTAAATTATTTGACCATTATATTTCTTTCATAGCTTCACTTTGGAGAGAGGAGTCCTGTTTTCATTTATGGGCTTGCATATGTCTTGCTATACTGACACTTTCCCTTTAGATCCTTGAGACCCTGCATTCCTTGGTGGTAATGATGGACAGAATTCACACACTACACAAAGGCCTATATAGATAAAAGACTGAGTCATCGCTGTCTAAGACCTGAAAATTAAAAAAAAAAAAATACTTGCCTTAGCTTCTTGGTTCTCAAGGGAAACAGAAAAAGATTTTAACATAGGTTTTAAAAGATTAATTAAAGCTGGTGATCACAGTGTTAATGATTGGAATGTGGTGGTTTGAATATGCTTGGCCCAAGGCGTGGCACTATTAAGAGGTGTGGCCTTGTTGGAGTAGGTGTAGACTTCTTGGAAAAAGTGTGTCACTGTCGGGGTGGACCTTGAGACCCTCCTCCTAGTTGCCTGAGGATGCCAGTCTTCTCCTGTTTGCCCTTCAGTCAGGATGGAGAACTTTCGGCACCTCCAGCCCTACATCTGCCTGGATGCTACCGTGCTTCCGCTTTCATGGTAATGGACTGAACCTCTGAACCTGTAAGCTAGAGCCAATTAAATGTTGTCCTTTGTAAGAGCTGTCTTGGTCTCTTCATAGCAATGGAAACCTTAACTAAGACAGGATATTTAACAAGATTTAAGTGGCTGTGTTCTGTATACTTTCACTGGGATTTAAAAGGCAACCAAGGAAAATATCATCACTGAACGACTTATAAAATAGACGCACTTGGGTGTTCATGACAGAAACCCTCAACATTGCATTTTTATGAATCTCAAAGTCCACAGGCAGAGGAATTTTTTTCCTTTCTTTTTTTTTTTTTAAGATTTATTTATTGTATATAGGTGTATATATAGGTATATCACTCTTCTTCAGATATACCATAAGAGGGCATCGGATTTAATTACAGAGTGTTGTGAGCCACCATATGGTTGCTGGGAATTGAACGCAGGACCTCTGGAAGAGCAGCCAGTGCTGTTAACCTTTAAGCTCCCTCTCCAGCCCTAGAGAGAGCTTTTTATCACAGTGCAGATATGCAGATGGAGTTGTCCTCAGGAGTTCATCTTTCCTATTTCTCATTCTATGCTTTCCCATACTGGTCTCAGTCTTGGTCCAACTCTTTCCCTATGACAATTGTTGTGGTCAACACTAGGATTCCCCCTGTGTGGCTTAGCACACTGGTAGAGAGATTTTTCTTTCTCATAATTTCCCCAGAAAGTCTTGAGAGTATCTGATTGGTCTAGGTTAGGTGATACCCTATCTCCAAACCAGTTTCTACAGACAGTCCTCTTTGCCAGACTGTGCCACATACTCAACTCTAACTTGAATTTACAGTCATCTCCAACATGATATCTTGGGAGGAATGACTTCCTAGGAGAAAAGAAAGATAATGTAATGGTAAGAAGGGAAATGGATTTTGGGCAGAAAAGGAGCAGTAGAAAAGCATTGCAATTTCTTGAATATAATTTGGCAATAATTCTAGAATGTGGACATTTAATCCAAGGGCTACGAAACTTTAATATTATCAATAGAAGAAGTGTTTATTTAAAAACTGGCATTGACTATGAAATGACAAACATAGTTTTAATCTAGTAGGAGAAATGTTTAAGTAATGCCAGCAATTTCCTTCAATCAGTAAGACATGTAACTATCCGTTCTACTATGGTCTCCATTTTTTTTAACATGCTAAACATTGCAGTACATGCTACGAACATAAAGCCTTATGGACTCTCCAGTCACATGATATAGAGCACACCAAAATGGCCTGGACGACATCTCCTCGGTAATGTGGAGAGCACCCTTAGTTACGCTTATTCTGCAAAGCAGTGCAGCCTAATTTCCTTATAAAGTATCTGATAAGTAACATTTTAAGATTGACTCACTCATAACTGCTTTTATGTAAGAGAAATCAGTCATTGGCAAGAGGCAATGTTTCCCTAGCTTCTTCTCGCTGACTGGTCCAAGAGAACTATGCAAAAGGTCAGAAATCCTTGTGACACTTCTTTCATCATGATCAAACTGTTTGAAACAACAGATCATCCCTGCCAGAGTAGTCACTGTATTAGTGATCAATTCCTAATTGTGACAGGCCCTAATTTTTATGATCAGTTTTGTCAAAAAGTCTTTTAGTTAGACTGAATATTCACACTATTTACATTTAAATGAAGGATCCAATCTATAAAATACATGCAACAAATAAGAAGAATGCACAAAGAGGCAGGATGCATGCATTTCCAGGGTATGGATCCGCTATCCCTGAAGCAAGACTGTAAACCCACGTGGTGTCCCCGGCCATTGAGGTTTGCCATAGCGTCTGCAGCGAAAGAGGCCAGTGTGGCCCACAAGATCCCCACTGTGTGGCCCACAAGATCCCACTGGCTCCACATCTGAGCAGCTTCAAGAGTACACGTTTCCCCCATCAAAGGTTCGGAATAAATTACACTAAAAAATTGGCTCTGGAAAGAGTTATCTTGGGCAGGATAAGGTAGAGCTCTTATGAGGTGTTTTAAATGGCTCCCTCTGTGCAGCGGGTGTCTGTGACAGAGTTGGTAGGTGTGAGGAAAGGCTGTGAGGGAAACAGAGTACATCTAACCCTCTACACACTTGGAGAGAAATGCCAAATCTACCCTCTGGACAGGTTTTTAAAAAGTTATTTTTTTAAACAAATGACTGCGTAACAGTATGAATATATACACCTCATAAAATGGTCATCTCTTCTCTAATTCTATACTTTCAGAAGAAATATTTTCCCTCCACTAGCATGTTGGAGCCAGTTTGGACTAGTTTAGATTGCTGAGCATCGAGCGATGTGTGAACTATTATTAAAAATTAAATTGCATAAACTTACAGTTACATATACGTTATATGCAAACCAAAGCAAGAGACGTCCCAAAACCGGTCAGGGCAGAGGTGTTTTAGCTGCTTTGCTGTGCTCTTGGTTCTTTTCAAATGTTTCTGTCAGCCACACTTGTGCACTGGACACTGGCCTTCACAGATCCATATTCAGGGGCCTCCAGTCTGCACAGTGGGGTACAAATCAGGGATTGGCTTCTTGTTTTGTTGTTCATCTGCAAGAAAGACATGGAAAAATGTTAAGAATGCAGGTCCCATTTAAATATAGATTGTCCCGAGCCTCCCAAGGAAGGTCATGCTCTTCTAGCGTCCCTACTGCTACTTGTTTCATCAAAGATGTTGGTTGTGTCCTGAGTGACCAAGTAGCCTTGGACTGACATGCATTTGCCGTTTGTTGCTTGCTAGCATAGATGAAACATCACCCGGCATTCACATGGGAATTATACTTGTTTGTTAATTGCCATCCTAGGTTGGCTAAGGGCACAAGAGTTAGATGCAGGTCTAACTCTTTCCTGCTAACAGGAAATCTGTGAGCAGTCAGATTTCTGTATAAAATGTACAAGATAGAACCTCAAATATATTCTTGTAAGTTATAGCTATATGCCTGTTATCAGTAAATGTACAAGATAGAACCTCAAATATATTCTTGTAAGTTACAGCTATATGCCTGTTAACAGTAAAAATTTTATTTAACGTATGCCTTTGCTTATGTACACTTCCTCCCTGCCCCACCCAAGATGATTATCAATATTTTAAAATATCTGTGTTAAAAAAAATCAGGGTTAGGGTTAGGGTTAGGGTTAGAAGGTTGGGGTTAGGGTTAGGGTTAGGGTTAGGATTAGAAGGTTAGAAGGTTAGAAGGTTAGAAGGTTAGAAGGTCAGGGTTAGGTTAGGGTTAGGGTTAGAAGGTTAGAAGGTTAGGGTTAGGGTTAGGGTTAGGGTTAGAAGGTTAGAAGGTTAGGGTTAGGGTTAGGGTTAGGGCAATAATAATTATTAAATATTCCACTAATATTAGATTGAGTCCAATTGGGACAGGAATGTGGACAACCTACCAGTGACCACATCTCCAAAGAAAAATGACTCTTTGTCCCCTGAGTAGCCATCAGCTGCCACTAGCTCCTCATCCCAGGTGGCCTCTAGAGTCCTTTCCACCACCGTGCTGGAGTACTGACTGGCCTGATGCTGTGCAGGCAACCATACTGGCTTCAAGTCCAACCCAAAAGCAACTGGTTACCCTAATACCAGTCATGGCACGATCGCGTCAGCGGACACAGCTCACCCAGCAGGCTGATGCCTGCACACGAGGGATTCATACTGGATAAACCACTGATGTCTCTTCTCCCCTTGTAATCTTTAGTCTAGCGCTGTGAAAATGAGCTAGTGGGGATAAATTTCTCCAGTCAGCTTTAGAGTGATTTATTTATTCCCTGCAACCAAAGCATATAGTGTCTTCAGTAATAAGGTCTTACCATCTACTACCGATGTGGAACAGAGTAATGGTCATAGCAGGTGTTGGTTTGGTGTCTTTGGTGCCGTCCTGACCAATAACTCACAGGAACATAACCTATGCCTGAGGCTGAGGCCTTCTGGGATGGAGGCTTTGTTTATTTTTAAGAATCCCCATCTTCTAGAAGCAAAACCACCCACCTAGGCAGCATACCCATGCCCCTGATCCCAGTTTCTCCCTTTGATGCTTCTACACAGCTACTGTTCTCCACTCCAAGTACATTTTTAAATTGGATTGCAATATAGGTTTCCACGTGGCTTTTTTATAAGGTTTGGCCATCTATCCTCCCTCCTTTCATTCTTCCTCGCCCCCCTCTCCCTACTCCCACCCACCCACTTATCCCCCCTCCCCTATCCCCCGCCTCCCATTATGCGCCCCTCCCGCAAACCACCCCTTTCTAGTCTCCTGACTTCCACAAGTACTCTACACTGTCCACAAATCAAAAGATTTCAAAGGTCAGACACACACATGAGAGACCACGTGGTATTTGTCCTTCTGGGCCCGAGTTCCGTTCTCCCCCCAAGTTTTATCCATTTACCTGCAAATTCCACACTCCATTTTCCATATCCACACACCAGTTGCCTGGCATCTGGAATGATTCTGTTTCTACCGTGAACAGCCTCCAGGAACATGGAGGTGCAAGTGTGTCTGCAGTCAGCTGCAGAGTCCTTCGAGTATGTGCCCAGTAGTGGCATGGCTGAGTCACACACAGTGGTTCTAGTTAGTTCCCTGTCCTTAACCAGCTTTCTGTGGCCTCTGCTCTGTCCCGTTGATCTGCAGGTCTGTTTCTGTGCCAGTACCATGCTGTCTTTGAAATCTGGTTTGGTAACACCTCCTCAGGTTTTTATTTTTCCTCATATTGTTTTTTGAACCTCTGTATAAAAATTGAAATTGATATCTTCCTTCTCGGTTAAGAATACCCCTGGAATATAGATTGCCATTGTGCTGAATCTGTACATTGCTTTTGGTAAGATAGCCACAGTCTCGATTGGTTTTTCTAAGCCACAGCACGGGAGGTCTTTCCAGCTCCTAGCGGCTTCCCTGTCCCTCCATCAGCATGTAGCATTTTATCGAAGAAGTCCTTCAGTTCCATCACTAGATCATTCCATCCATTTTATGCTGGGGCTGGGGAGTGGCTCTTGTGACTGAGGTTGTTTCCCTGACTTTGTTTTCTGGAGTTTGTCACCATAGGAAGGCTGCTGGTTTGTTGTGCTAATTTTATTCCATGCCTCTCTTCTGAAGGTGTTTATTAATTCTAAGACAATTTTGTAGACATATCAGAGTCTGTGTCCTCTTGCCCTTCTGCCCGTCCCAGACCCTGTATGAACCTGATCACAGAACAACACACACCCAAAAGAATGACAGTTGGTGCAATGGCTGCCCATTTACTCAGACTGACTACTTATGGTGTCTTCTCCAACACTCTGAACACATGAAAGCACATTTCATCTCCTAGTATACCCTTCCTATGACCTAGTTGATAACCTCCTCAATACATCCTGCCCCAACTCCGAGGTCTGGGGTCTGTGTAAGTGAGTCAGACCCCACTTCCTGTCACCTTATCATGCTTCTCTGAGTGACAGCTGGGTAGTAGTGTCGTGGCTGGTGAAGGCACAGGCTCCACCAGACTGCCAGGCTCTGGAGCTCAGGAATAGTGGCAAAGAAGGTTGGTGGTTAAAGTGGATGAAGTGTTGACTTGTAAGATCCTGGGAGGAAAAGTAAGATTTGTAGTTTGTAATTCCAAGGTGTAGAGAATCCAAGGGTTCTCTAGAGGAACAGAACCAATGGGAGATACACACACACACTCACACACACAGGCTGGAGTTATCACAGAGAAAGGAGCTTCAGTTGGGGAAGTGCTTCCATGAGATCCAGCTGTGGGGTATTTTCTCAATTAGTGATCAAGGGGGGAGGGCCCATTGTGGGTGGTACCATCTCTGGGCTGGTGTTCTTGGGTTCTATAAGAGAGCAGGCTGAGCCAGGCGGTGGTGGCGCACACCTGTAATCCCAGCACTCTGGGAGGCAGAGGCAGGTGGATTTCTGAGTTTGAGGCCAGCCTGGTCTACAAAGTGAGTTCCAGGACAGCCAGGGCTACACAGAGAAACCCTGACTCAAAAACAACAACAACAACAACAACAAAAAAGAGCAGGCTGAGTAAACCAGGGGAAGCAAGCCAGTAAGGTACATCCCCTCATGGCCTCTGCATCAGATCCTGCTTCCTGACCTGCTTGAGTTCCAGTCCTGACTTCCTTTTGTGATGAACAACAATGAAGAACTGTAAGCTGAATAAACCCTTTCCTCCCCAACTTGCTTCTTGGTTATGTTTGTGCAGGAATTGAAACCCTGACTAAGACACATAGTAAGAACAGATGAATCTGAGTGGAGCAGATGAGAATCTGAACTTGCTTGGCCCACAAGCACTCCCAATCTCCTGTGGAAAACCTGAAAGGTTCCTGGAGATCCACTGGTCCTTTAGTCTAAGTAGGAAGTCTGTCTGGAAATACTGGTTCTGCTATCAGCAAATGAATCCGCACCATCAACAACAAGGCCAACTGACTCAGCGTGAAGGAGCGAAGACCTTTTTATCTAGGGTGCTACCTGAAGGTGCCGCCCACGACCTGGGCTAAGTCTTTCCCCATCAGTTTTGGCAATCAGGCAGTTCTTGGGGAAAGGCTTCCTTCTCAGGTGATTCTACTTTGTGACAAGCAGCCATGAACACCAACGGTTAACACAGGCCTGGCCAAGCGTTCACAAGTCTCACCATATCTATGCTACAGCCGTAGCTATGCGTTTACCCAGAGTTCCCTCTGGCTGAGCGAGGAAGCAGAGATTTGGAATAGGGTCTGGATTTGACTCTCTTTTCTGCTACTAATGAACCCTTCAGCCTTAGACAGTGTATCAGGTACTTTCTTTACCTCTGTAACCAAATAAAAGGCTAGCAGCTTAAGAGAGGACCGACCTATTTTGACTCACAGTTTGGATGCACATTCTGCACAGGTGGGGAAAACACAGCGGAACTCATGGTTCCTGGAGCTGACGTCATACACCCCAGCCGTTAAGTGGAGAGAGAGGAATGCTCAGTAGTCTTTGTCCTTCTCCTTTCGTTGCATTCTCAAAGCCATGGGTTTATACCACCCTGTCTGTCTTTCCCCTCCATCCATCCTCTCTGAAACACCTTGCAGATACATCCAGCCATGTTATCTCATTCTCCCAGGTGGTTCTAAGTCCAGCAAACCTGCCGATGAAGATGAAGGCCCACAGACAAGGTTATTTTGGTCTTCTAGGAAACGTCATACAGTTCCTAGTCCTGAAGGCTCTTTCAAAGTCTGCCATTCTAAGGCTCTTCGTTTCCATTTTACAGTTGGGGTAAATGAAGCATGTGTCTTTGGAGAAAAACCCAAGGGCAGTGTCTAGCATATTGGTCGTATCAATTCTTTGAATCCCAGGCTTCAAATCCTTTATGACAGTAGTCATAAATCATAAATAATTCCAGGCTACTACTCCCAGATTTCTTAGAAGGATCAGAGCTCTAACATTCTTTGGCAGATGAAAAAAGAAATTCAATTATCTGGAATGCAAAGAAAAAAAAGAATATTCTGTCTTGTCAAAATCTTTCTGAAGGGCAGTAGCAGTTTTTCTTGCTTCAGTAAAAAGCAAAGGACATGGCAATATTTCTCCCATTATCATGGCTCTGCTCTGCTTCAAGACTGAGATTCCAAATAGGAATGACCACTATTTCTCCAGTGTCCTGTACTCTATGATTGAAAGCTTAAGAGACTGTCCTGAATGCATGCTGGGTGTATATGCATAGACATTTGATTCTCATCGGTTTTATTTGTGGTCTCCATGAACCCCTTAATGTTTACATCTTTATCATGAAAGTGAAAAGGAAAAGAAGTTTCAAATATGTCTTGCAGGGTGGGAGCAGTATTCTATTTTGTTGGATCCTGGTTAATGAAGGCTAAGATGTTTGAAGAATTCAGAAAGAGACCATTTGTGCTGTGTGCAGTGTCTCAGACTACAGTTGTTGTCTAACAAGACAGTTGCTCAGGAACAAGTGTCTTCAGCCAGCCCTGCCCCATGTCTAATCAGCTTCTTCCTAGGGCTGGACCATAAAATGACTGGGTTTTTAGTTGTTGTTTATGTGTGTGCATGTGTGTGTGTGTGTGTGTGTGTGTGTGAGAGAGAGAGAGAGAGAGAGAGAGAGAGATGTGCATGTATTTGTGTGGGTATGTGTATGTGGAGGCCAGAAGTTGGCATTAGGTATGTTCCTTAATTGCTCGAATATTTGATTTAGTGACCCCAGAGATCACTAATAGACTGGCTGGTGATTGGGCTCCACAGATCCATCTGTTTCTACTTCCGGCCCCACTCCCCAAACCTAGGACTGCAGACATGTCCCCACTCTATTCTGAGAATCTAAACTCAGGTCCTCATGCTTGTCTGGAAGTCATTTTCTAGGCTGACTTACATATTGCCCCAGTCTTTTTATTCTATTAAAAGTGATGCTTTATTTCATTGTGTGTGGGTCTCTGTCTCTGTTTCTTTGTCTCCCCGTCTCTCTGTTTCTGTGTCTGTCTGTCTGTCTGTCTCTCTCTCTCTCTCTCTCTCTCTCTGTGTGTGTGTGTGTGTGTGTGTGTGTGTGTGTGTTGAGTCCTATTTTTGTGTTCCCATTTACAGTATCAGCTCACGGTGAACTTGAGTTACAATATTCTGGAACAAACATGTCTCCACCATGATCAGGGTCGTCTCTAAAGCAACAGAGGTGGAAGAGAGTGAAAAAGATGGGAAGAAGAGGAGAGGGTGGGACAACGCAACGGGGTTAGTTTGCAAGAGCTTGTGCTTAATATGCAAGAGCACAGAATTCTGACCTTGAGACTGGCCAGTGCACCAACTCCACCCCCTTGCAGAACGTTATTCCCGGGCCATACAGGCTGACAAATTGTGAAACTTACTTCACATTCTAGGCTGCTCTGGCTCAAGATTTTCCTATTCACTACGTAAAGGATGTTATAAGCCCTCTTCCTGTCAGGAATCATACTGAAATTTGTGTCAAAAAAGGAAATTGGTTTTAAGTCTGAACCATTTGCCTTTAGTGATTCCGGGCTAAACAAGCTTGTTGATGGCCTTGGGTGCTGAGGGGTTTTTGGTAATGCAGGCCAAATGATGGAACTGAAACCATGGTCTCACACCTACCCACCTACCCACCCACCTACCCAACCAGTGCTACCCTCCTCTACACACTCTGTCTCATGCAAATGCAAAATGCAAAGCATTCCATTGTCAGGCTCTTAATCCACTCATGCCCTCCTTAATTCTACTTGCCCATTTGGCTCACCAATTATTCTAGTTTCCTGGCTCTCCGGTGCACTGCTTGGCATCTTTACCTCCAATGACAAGATGGGATCCCATCTCCTTCATATACCCTTTGTGGTTACTGAGCAAGATTAAGTGGAGAGAAGATGGAACCTAAAAGGTAAGGGGAGGGTCTTCCGTTATTCTTGTGTTTCAGTTCCTTACAGCAGCCCCTAGCCCATGTTACAGGCATTTTTCTGTTTGTTTATTATTTTAATATCAGTTCTCTTAAGTGGCTGAGACCCAGGCTGTACAGGGCAGCATTGGCAGTGTTGGTAGGCGGTGCTTCTAGTTCCTCGTAGGTAATCATATCATTAAAGACTTCTTTGAGACTTTTGCCTCTCTGTTACTTACACTGTAGATGGAATTTATCCAGCTATTATATTATACGTGTGTATGTGTGTGTGTGTGTGTGTGTGTGAAAAGGGTAATGGAATATAGAATGGCATACGTGGGTTGTTCCCACTATGAATTAGTCTCTTTTATCTGACTCTGACCAAAACAGATGTTGGCAGCCTTTCTACCCCTGCTCTCTAAGTCAGACTAAGACCATCGGTTCCGCTTAGGAAAGCTGTAGGGAAATGATTTAACTCTTTAAATAGACCCTTACTAAGTTTTTCCTTGACTCCCTTCATTATAAATGACAAACAAACAAAAATTAGAATGCATCTCTATGAAACAATAAAGGAAAATAGCAATATTAAAAAAATACATCAACTATAGCTCTAGAGAGAAGTGGATTTTCATTCAAGGACTTTTAAGAATTCTGACACTGAAAAGATGTCTTTGCTTGAGGAGGCGACAGCTGAATATGTTTCCACCTTACAGTCAAGATCATTTGCATAGAATACCAAAAGAGCTTTTGTTAAAAAAAAAATCTGGGAAGAGTATCTGTGGGAGAGTGGTAGGGTGCATTTTGCTAGGTTTCTATTCCATTCTATAGAAAGCGGCCATAATGAAAGGGCCTTCGACACTGGTACTGCACGCACAAGTTTGCATCTGGATTCTGCAACAAAATGTAAATTAAAGGAGTGTGAGAAACAGAGACAGGGAAAGAAAGGACAAGAATGAGGAAGAAGGGGAGATTACCAGGGGGGAAAATACCTTAATAGACACATAGCATTCAATAATTTATCATAGAAACATCCTCTTTTTATAAATTTCAGGTTAAAAATATTTGAAGTTAGTCACTAAAGATCTTAAACATTGTACATATTATGTAAAGCAAAGAAGAATTACTTCTTAGACTAGAGATATTTTCACATGATTATCTCAAAATACCCCCACAATCATCCCATACAGTGGCATCGTCTCCATTTTTTCCCCCATGCAGCGTCTAAGCCAGGGCAAGAGAGGCCACTAGACTCCCAGATTCGTGGGATTCCAGCCCTCCCCCACTCTGGCTTTCCAGCCGACTTACATATGCAGGGTAGGAAGAGCCAGCTGACTTTCTGACCCCAAACCTTCCACCATCACTGGCAATAGGTTTAACTAAAATATGTATTTAACTGTCGTTTCTAATTTGGAAACACTGGCTCTCCATCTTGCCAGAGTAAAGGTTAAGATTTATTGACAAATGAGACAGCTCCAGGAGCTGCAAATACCCGTCTTTTGTATTGTCTCATTTAATGCTTTCAGCTGCCTGCAAGATAGGTGATATTTTTGGCATCGGATTACTGGGGATGTTGCCTCCAACTAGCAGTAAAGGTAAGACCTGGTACTTCTGATCCAAAGCTTGAACCCCTTCCTTGAACCCCAGCACCGACCGGTAGCCTTTGTTTCCCTCATGGGTGCTAGAGACATATCCTATGCCCTTGACCTCATCACAGAACCTGGAGATGCTTTCCCATCACAGTATGCGGTAGGACCAGGGATGCTGCGGGACATGAGGAACAGCCTAGGAACCTTTCCTCTTGACCACAGCATCTCTGCTTGTAGGTGAGAGTCAGCTGTTACTTCCTGACCACAAACAGACCTGGGGTGGGCACATTAAGCATCAGAGGAGAACATTGGCTGCCAAGGCTCACTAACTTGTGTTAGTTTACTAAGACAGAAAAAGCGACAGGACTCCAAAGCCCCACGTACTTCTGTCATACCCAAAGAAGGAAGGCCTAAACCGGAAGCACAACAAAAGCTGATTTCCCTCCCTCCCTCCCGGACTCTCCAAGAATCAACAAAAGTTTTCAGTCTCTAGATGACATGGGTGGTGATGGGGGAGAACAGGCAGTGCGGTGATCTAGATTCCAGACTCTCAGCTTCGTCTAAGTGTACAGAGAAAGCTGGCTGAATCCTAAAGGAGTTACTGCCACAGGGACCTCCTCACAGGGAGCTACACTGACGGCTGTACCAACCCTGCAAGTATTTACCAGTCATCACAAATTTCCATCTCCAGTATAAAGGCCCCCAAATGGTGGCGTTCATGGTGGGATGGCCTCTGAGCTATTTTGTTATGGATGTAGAAATACAATCTTAGAAGGTGCTAAGAAGAGGAGAAGAGGAAGGGGAGGTACTGAGAAGAATGTTAGGTGGCAATTCGAGCAACCAGAGGCAAATATGTCTGCATTGGTGTATAGTTTGTCACACTGGCTTGAGTTTGGGTCAGGGAAGGATGGAGATTTGTATTTTATAAATTTAGCATTCTCTAGCTTCCTTTCGCCATCCTGAAGGCTTTTGTTCTTCATCTGAGGTCCTGAGATCCCTTCAGTGAGGTGAGAGGCCTGCCCTTTCTCCATCAGACCACATGTCCAACAGAGCTGGGCTGGCCGCGCAGACAATTTGGATAACATCTGTTCTTCCAGCACACCGACAAGCCTCCAAAGTCGCAGAGCAAACGGATGCACATTTGTCACCAGATTGTTCTTTGTGTGCAGTCCTGACTTATTCCTGCAGCTGACGACAAAAGAGTCATGTATCCACAGAACAGCCGCTTCCGGGGCGGGGGTGGAGGGTGGGGGGCAGTCCTATGCAGTTTCTCAGTGGCAGTATCTACTGCTCTCCTACCGGATGCAGTTCTCTTCTCACCAGTGCCGTCTCCTCTTGTGAAGGGAGCTGAGGCTTGGCAGTGAGGGCAGCAGGGAAGGCCCCTGCTCACCAGGACTTTGCAACCCAGCTGAGAGACAGAAGAAAGTACTCTTCAAAGCAAAGAACATAGTCTTGAATGCTCTTCAGCACACTGGGAGATACTGGAAGGGCTCTCTGAGGACAGGGCTTAGGCCCGGACTGGAGTGGCTATGTGTTCTGGCCTGAAAGCAAAACAGATGCCAGGAGGAGACCCTGGTTTCTGGCCCAGAAGGAAGTGTGAGTTCATTCCCTGTGGTGGAGAACGGAACCCAAGAGGTGCTCAGAGCACAGAACCTATTGAACACAGAAGCTCCCCTAAGAGTAGGCATGGGTTTTGTTCTATAGGAAAAAAAAACCCACTGGGGACTTTTGAGTTTGGGAATAACAGTAATATTTCCAGAAGAGCACCCACACTGTCACTTTCCTTGCCTGGGGAAGAGGGAAGAGGGCTCCTGAGTTTAACCCTTCACCTCACTAGAAATAGAGCCCTGGAGGCAGAACACTATGGAATCTTTACACCGTGTGACCAATGACCTGTGTGGAGGGAGCCAGCTTAGAAACCAGAAGGCCTTGTTAGAGTCCACACTCAAGATATATCTTGAGGGGTGAGTGAGAGTCTGTCAGAGAGCTGGGGCAGACTAGGAAAGCCACTCACTTCCACAAAAGCAGTTGTCCAGAGTGGTTGTGTGTCCAGGAGACAGTCAACCTTAACGGCTTATTTCTTCTCAGAGTGTTCTCCAGTAGAACACAAAGACCACAAAGACCCAGGGCAATGAAGCTTTTTTTTTTTTAAATCTCCCCCCCCCCCCTGCCCCATTCGCCCAGAAATCTGCCATTGTTGCATTTCCAAAGGTTCACACACGCAAAGGATCACTTCATCTAATGGACATGTGGTGTCATGAAACGCGTTTTCTGAAGCCTTTGACTGGGGAGGATTCTTGCCTGCCTCCTCCCGCCTTCTGTCATAGGCGGACTTAGCAGAAAGCTGTGCCTAAGTGGATTATTGCTGCATAACTATAACCTAGTTCCTTTTATGTAAAAAAAAAAAAAAACCAAAATGGTAATTATAGGTAATTACTACAGCAGAAACCTCAGTCTGTTCACCTTCTAACCCAAAGCAAGTTCATCTAGAAGTCAGCTCCTGCAGATGGCGGCTAGTTTTAAGCAGATCCCGAGTGTTCTCGACACTTCTTCCTTGTGCGTGGAACAAAGTGTTTCTCTGTCTCTCCTTGGCTGCAGTTTGTGTGACTCCCTTCTCCCATGGTACGGTTTGGTGCCAATGTCTTCCTTTTCCTTTTAATGATTATTTCAACACAGATGTTTCATTAAAGATGAGGAAAGAGATTACCCAAAGTTCTGGTGGTGGGGTGTTTCTTATTACTGACAGTAAAATATTCGCAAATCGCTATCCTGTTTGTGCCACTAATGTGCTAAGATCCCTCCACTTCTCTTGCACAGAGCAACCAACCAACAGGCAATGATCAGGAGAGGCTGAATGTCTGTTCCTATATGTGAGCGTGCGTGAATGGATCGGACCCAAGTTACCTCTCAGAAGAGACACAGAGTCCTTACTACCTCTTCAGCACCCAGGTGAACAGGACATGGAAGTTGTCTTTCCGCTGTCAACTTTGAGCATGCTTCCTGCCATGATTGTGTAAAGACACTTGCTAAAAATATAAAAGACTCCCGGAGCAAGTTAGGCAAGCAGTCCGGTTTCCTAAGCTGCTAAATGGGGATACTATACCCCGTGTGGAGCTGTAGGATTAAGCCAGGGTGAATATTTATAAAGAGTCCAGCATGATGCCTGGTGTATTCTGAGAGTGCAGCACATGCTAATTGTTTTTCTGTCTCCTCTTAGCCAGAGGCCTTACTCTGGCTATTTTTATGCTTCTAACATTTTCTAAATTAAATAACTATTTTTCCTGATCAGTTAATACCATAAGAAAACAATATCACTGACCATCCCAGTTGGCCATTTGTTTCAGTCATCAAATCAGAGCTAAGCCTGGTGCTGCTGTCTGGAGCTGGACCTGAGTGGTCCTCTGTCATGCGAGTGTCCTCGTCTAGTATGACAGACCTAAGCTCAGAATGTATAACCTTCAGGTTTTTGTCCTTCGAGACAACTCAGGAAACATTTCAGAGATCACCAAAGACTTCTGAGTCTCCAGGTCAGACACGGCTCTCCAGTCTTTTGGCTTTCCTACAACCGTCCATTTTGTCTGCAAGACTTCTTACAAGTTAATTGAACAATTGACATTTTAAATCTCAGGCCAGATGTGGTGGCAAAAGCCTTTAAACCACATGCTAGAAGCAGGTGGGTCTCAGTCAGGAGCTCAAAGCCAGGGTGGTGTACGTGGTAAGTTCTAGGACAGCCAGGGCTACATAGCAAGACCTCGACAGAGAAAGAAAAACAAAACAAAGCAAACACAAAACCCAGATAAAAATCTTATTTTATTTATTTATTTATTTATTTTGGTTTTTTGGGGACAGGGTTTCTCTGTGTAGGTCTGGCTATCTTGGAACTCACTCTGAAGACCAGGCTGTCTTCGAACTCAGAGATCTACCTGCCTCTGCCTTCTGAATACTGGAATTAAAGGCATGTGCCACCACCACCCAGCACAAAGAGAAAATTTTATGTCTTATTTGGACTTATATTTTAGTAAAAACTATGTTCTTAAGGTAGTGTATCATATAGCTCAGCCTAGCCTTGAAACCCCTAAGATAATGGCCTTGAACTTCTGATCTTTGTGCCTCCATTATCCAAGTACTGGGATTATAGATTATAGTACTACATCTGGGTGCTGAGGGCCCCACGTAGGGCTTGCTGCATGCTTGGCAAGTACTTTACCAATTGAGCACCATCCCCAGCCAAGGGATTTTTTTTTTTTACAGTTAGAAATATGACTTATGCTAATAGAGGTTCTTAAAGCTGAACTTTGTAGGTGACTGTATATTTTCTTTTTGTCAGGACAAATTCAGTTTAAGTTGAAATTCTTAACAACATCCCATTTTATTCTCAAAGTTCTCCAATGTGCACAGGAAATAAGTGTACCGATTTGGATAATGTGCTGGACTTCCTGTGCAGGCTGCTAGATTCCACCACGAGCTATGTGGTCTCCCACGAGCTCCAGACCTGCAGAATTATGGCTGGTGACATGGCATGGGCCACTGAGCCTTCTCCACAATGGCCCCACTGTAAACAGCTGAATCGGCAAATGTCAAGGCTCTGCCGTTTAGACACCCACCGAGCAGCATCTGTCTGCACAGGGCGGCTCCCTCAGATGGGACCCTGTGCTCTTTCAGCAGGCCCAACTCCCACTTCGTTCAGAAGGCTTCGCCAGTGTTTGAGGTTACATTCTATCACCACGTTTTTTTATGGCATCAGGAGCCCGGCCCAAGAAGTTCTTTTTTCTGCCCACAAGCTGTATTGTTGCTCAAGTGTGCTTCTTAAAACAATGAATGTGTAACTCATTAGATGCCCAGAAGGGAAGGGAGATGTAAGGATCTAATTTTATTGACTGACACAGATTGCAGAGACACACAAAGCCTGCTCAGATCCTTTGTAAAGTTTGGATTCAGAGACACACACACACTGCCTCCATCCCTACCCCCATATGTTTATTGACTGATAGATGGCAGGATCTGTACGCCACATGCAGGCGGGCTGAACAGCATTGACCTTGACAGAAGGTATTTTTTTCTCTCAGCTGCATTTAGGGGGAGAATTCTCTCTGTAGTTGTATTGTTAATATGAATTGAGCTGCCCGGGTGGTACCTTCCAAGTGGGTTACCTACCCTACCTGTAGGAGGGACAGCCACACCAGGAACTCAGGAAACAGTGTTTTGTTTTGTTTTGTTTTTTTTGGATTTGGTTTTTTTCAAGACAGGGTTTCTCTGTATAGCCCTGGCTGTCCTGGAACTCACTCTGTAGACCAGGCTGGCCTCGAACTCAGAAATCTGCCTGCCTCTGCCTCCCAGAGTGCTGGGGTTACAGGCGTGCGCCACCACCGCCCGGCTAGGAAACAGTGTCTTAACCACAAACAAATGAGACAGGATAGACTGCCTTCTACTCAAACTTAATTGCATCACATGCAGGTGAACCTCCACACTTTTCTCACTCCTAACATAAGCAGCGGTAAGTGCTCACAGCAGACGCGGAACCTTCCCTATTCACCATGTTTTATATATGATGTGACAGTTTGATTCTAACCAAAACTGGATGAGGTGAACATCATTCTTATTAATTTAGATGCAAAGAAAACAAGGCTCTGGGAGCCACGGTCATGAAGCCAGCGGTTCTATGGTCTGACTTCAGAGTCAGTCTGCACGGTTATCATCTTACCCTCTCCTCTTCTGCAACATTCTAGAAAGAAATCAGAGGGTCACAGCCCACAGAACCATCTCCCATGAAGTCACATAGCTTTGCTTGTCTGTCCTCAGATCCTTGACACCAGCTAGCCTGTTCAGATCCCAGTCCCTCAGTCACAATATAGCCACATTTTACTTCTTTCCTTATCAGAACTATTTCCCAGTCTTCTCCACCAGCTCCACCCAGTATACCCACCTCAGCTTCTTCAGCTTCCTGAAGGAAAAGAAGGGTTTTGTTTAGGGAAAAACAGGGGACAAGAAACAGACCTTGCCTAACCTCCCAGAGCCATAAAACATTTTACCACGAGAGGAAGACAGAAACTTCTTGATCCTGACCAGTGGGTGAAAAGTCATTGAATTCTCCAGGGAGAGGAATCTAGACAGGCACAATGACAGTGCTGGTTACAAATCACTCGGTCGCCCAGGGAACTGTGCTGGTGGGAACCCTGAACCCATGTACCTTAAGCAAATAAACAGATAAAGGGAAAAGCCACAGCGCAGCTCCAGCCAGCTGCCACACTCTTAGGAAACCTCTCCCGTCTTTAGTTAAATGTTGTAAGATAATTGATGGTTACATTTTTTTTCTTGTTTCTTGTGGTCTTGTGGTCTTCCCCCTCAGAGGAGAGTCATCCTTTTAAGTGGGATCCAACAACCTTCCTCAAAGGCTGGAAGTCAAAACGGAGCCAACACGACTTTGAAATGATATTTAATGTCAGGTTAGCAGCGTTTGGGAATGTGAAGGTGTTTGCATTAGCAGCCTCCCTGCTTGGTTACATTATTTGATTTTGTGTTAGCGGCATGCCCATTGGGGAGGCATTTTATACACGGTTAGCATAGGCGCTGCACACAGTCTTTGCTTTAAGAAGGTTAATTTCTCTTTTTCGCCATAGTGAGGTGATTTGTGCCTCGGCGTGGCTTTAAGATGCCATCTGGCACGACCAGTTTCACACTTCCTGTTTGGTCTATGTTGTTGTGTGTGGTGTAAACATTAACACGGGCAGCTTTCGTGGTGCTGGCTTTGAAGTGACTTGGGGGAGAATGACTTCCACAGTCCAATGCCTGTCTCCTTGCCTACATAATCAGGTTAGCTTCGGTGGTACATAGGAAGGCATCAGGGGCATGTTATGACATAGAGCCACCATTTTACCAGCTCCTCTGAGGTCCTATTGAGACACAGCTGACTACACAGCAACACACCCATGTCATATCGTGGGCATTATCCCATCAGATGGTAAAGAAGAAGAAAGGAAACTTAAAGAAAAATTTAGAGTCAACAAAACTATAGGTTCTCTAGGATTTTCCAGGGAGTTTTCCTGAATGTGTAACACTTTGAAGCACATTAACAGGTCTCTCTCTCTCTCTCTCTCTCTCTCTCTCTCTTAAAGATTTATTTATTATATATGAGTACACTGTAGCTGTCTTCAGACACTCCAGAAGAGTGCATCAGATCTCATTACAGATGGCTGTGTGCCACCATGTGGTTGCTGGGATTCGAACTTGGAACCTTCAGAAAAGCAGTCAGTGCCCTTAACCACTGAGCCATCTCTCTAGCCCCTAACAGGTCTTTTAAATGCCAGGTACCTGTTTCCCTTCCTGCACTGGTGCCAAACTTCTCAGTGATCCTGTTCTGACACCATAAATGCCAAGATTTGTCCCTAAGTCCCCAAATGTCTTACCCTACTTCCACTCTGCTGTGCTCTGGTCTACCCTTGGAATTCTCTTTTCTTTTGTATGAAATCAATTGCTTTTGTCTCTTTAAAATTACGTTGGGGCTGATGAGATGGCTCAGCCAGTAAGATCACTGACTGCTCTTCCAAAGATCCTGAGTTCAAATCCTAACAACCACATGGTGGCTCACAACCATCCGTAATGAAATCTGATGCCCTCTTCCAGTGTGTCTGAAGACAGTTACAGTGTACTTTCATATAATAATAAATAAATATTTAAAAAATATAATAAAATAAAATTACATTGGTTTTGCTCAGTCTTTGGGAATTTTATACAGGGTATTTACATCAGATTCACTCCCTTCCATTTCTCAACATAACAACTCCAAGATTGACCCCACCCTCTTGGCTACCCAAACATTATGTCCCCTGGCATTAGTAACTCACCGAGTGAGGCTTGCCCAGCTCTCTTGGTAACCTTCTTTGGTTCCACTTTCTTCTGTTGCTCAGGATCAAGTTGGTCTGAGAAGACCTCCCCGCCCCCACAATCACACCACATCCCCTGCCTCCCTCTCTCCTCATTAGTCCCTGAAGTGGTACTGATGTGGGATGTTAAGTGTTGGAGTTGAATAGCCTTGGCTTTCCCCAGGGTGGCGAGGTCGGTGAAGGGAAAAGGCAGAACCAATTTAAGCAACTCACAGATCAAGCCGGGCCCAGAATTTCCTATTAGCTCTGCCCACAAATATTCTCCTGAGTTGATTTGCTGTCCATCGACTTGACCCGGTAGCTCACATTTTCTTGTATTATAAATTACAATATCAATCACCCAGGCACAGTTGTGCCAATTTAAAAAGATTTATTTATTTAAATTTTTGAACCTATGAGTCACCTCCATGTGTGTATGTGCAGCACATGTGCCTGGTGCCTGACGCCTCAGGCACCTCAGAACAGGTCATTGGATCCATTGGAATTGGCAAGGATAATGTTACTATTGTCATATGTTGACCTTTCTTTTTTTTTAAGAGCACAACAATAGTCAAATATAGGCTGGGGATATAGTTTGGTGGTATAGCACTTCTTTTTTTTTTTGGATTTGGTTTTTTATTTTTTGAGATAGGATTTCTCTGTGTAGCCGTGGCTGTCCTGGAACTCACTCTGTAGACCAGGCTGGCCTCAAACTCAGAAATTCACCTGCCTCTGCCTCCCAGAGTGCTGGGATTACAGGCATGCACCACCACCGACCCACTTAACTTTTTTTCTTTTTTTTGGTATAGCACTCTACAGTGTGTACAAAACCTAGGGTTTGAAGCTCAGCACTGAAAAAATATTAAGTAGTTGAGGCAGCATTACGATAGTCAAAACAAAATCAACTTCTACAATTCCAACAAGCTACTATATATAAAAAACATATTTTGCTATATTTTATTTTACAGATTTGAACTTTTAAAATGTATTTAACTTTACATTTTTTCTTTCAAGACAAGTTTTTGTTTTTTGTTTTTTGTTTTTTCCATGTAGCCTTGGCTGTTCTGGAATCCTCTCTGTAGACCATGCTGGCCTCAAACTCATAGAGATCTGCCTGCCTCTGCTTCCTGAGTGCTTGGATTAAAAGTGTACACTACCACTGCTTAGTTAGCTACTTTACAGTATTGAAAAGGTTCAATTATGAGTAATTCCTTTCCAATGAGTAGTATCGTGTATTTGGACTAGAGTATGCTTGAGTTTGAACTGGTGTTGAGGTTTGGTCTGTTGCTAGGTATTGTAATGCTAAATTTTATACCCAAATGTATAGACCACTGAGTAGGTTCTCATGTTTACAAGCTTTTGTTGTGTAAACCTTGTTTCTTTGAAGGCCACCCGAATCCATCACTAAGACTGAGAACTGTTATATGAAGACCACTTTGCTATTGCCTTAGCCGCTTTGGCATGGAGTGCTCTCTCTTACTGGGTTTAGGTCTTGTGCGCATCTCTGGAATAAACTGGCCCACTCAAAGGCTGGATTTAAAGCATGAGATCAATGATTCTGCTTTCCAAATCACATTGAATTCCATACATGTTCAAAAATCCAGTGATATGTTTAAAACCCACTCTACTTCCTCCTGTTGCTGCTGACACAGACACAGTGGTATTGGCTGGCATACACTTGCATGTAAAATCCTTTGGAGATCATGTATTTTGGCCTCTAAGTTTGATTCATAGAATTTGAATGTCTAATCAATCCATCTGATGGAATCAACAGTGCTAACAACAAAACATAAACTAATGTTTTTATGTTCCTGTAGACACACAGATCTCTGGTATCAGCTTTTCCTTGACATTGGTGAGGAGATGTCTTTTTTTTTTTAACTCTTGGGGTGATTGTTTATCCCCCAAACCTGCCTAATTTTCAGCTCTCTGGAAACTTCTTTTTGCAGTCTTTATTAACATCAGCATAAGTATAAATATTTAAAATAATATTGCAAGGCTGCACCTCAAAAGACCAGTTCTTAAAAGCAACTTTAGTAGAATTTTTCTACAAATCCTACTGGTGGAGCAGATTTATGATGGTGTGGGTCCTTCGTGTAGTAAATCCTGAGATGCTCCTTTCTCAGAAGTAGCAAAAAGACCTCTTTATGGTATGAGTTTTGCCTACGTCAGTGGGCTCTGTTGCAGACCACCGGGTTGGTGTCATAGTGACATCCCTGTGTTACCCACACACTGGTGTCCTTAAACATCGGGCAATTCTTCCAAGCAAGCTCCTCAAAAAAAAATGAAACTCAGTTTTCTTCTTATTTAGTTTTCAGGTTGAGCCTTTTCCAAATCACTTTCCAGTCTCTCACCATGAAACCACAACTGGTTAATGGAAACCTACAGCACTTGGTGAAGCAGGGCTACACCAACAAGCCCCTCAGTCTGTTTGCTTCTTTGAATAAACAAGTCTTTTCGGAGGGCATGGCTGGTGGTTTGATCCTTGGCAATTAGTCTCCTCAAAAACGTGTCTTATGAGAGAGAGCAAGTGGTTCTTCCTGGGAGAATGAACACCTTTTAGAACACTGTGTGTTTGTTTAGTTTCTTGATTATATGAAGTATATTCAAACCAGTCCAAAGCCCATTAACATAATTTTCATGCATGTTAGTTCTGGCAACACACGCTAGACAGGAACTGTATGATAAATGAGATAAATAATTTTGATGGAGCGGTGCAATAAAATAAACTTTTCCCATTTAAGAAAACAAATCATGACTAGTGGTGTGCATGGAGTCCATTTGTATTAGGGTGGCACTTTGAGGGTGGCCTCTCATCCTTAGGATGTTCTGGGGAAAAAGAGGTACTGTTGGATTCTTACAATGTCTAACTGTAGCTTTAGAATGAATTATGAAGCATTGAGTCCTTCTTTAGGATTGATGGTCTAGCTTTGGGTGATGTGAGGTTTTATTACCATTCTTCTGTCTGACTTTTAGCTCTTTACCCAAAGTCTAGCCATGATAGAAGAGATGAAGTCTACATACACGTATATTGAGACCTTTTGAGGAAGAAAAAAAGTTGGGGACTGGGTGGATCCTTTCTAACAAGTTAGCTATTTATAGGCTTAGGTGAGCAGGCCCTATGAAAGGTTATTTACCAGAAGATATGATCCCAACCAATGAGCCATTTCTCCAGCTCCATCTTCTGATAAAGTTTTAAGTTTCATTATATGACTGAAAAATAGTCAATGTAAACTAATCTCTTGAGCTTGTTTCTTCTTGTAGAACTGAAACTCCGTACCCACCAAATAGCAGTTCTCCATTTCTTTCTCTTCCTCAAAGAACAATCAGTTAGAAGAACATTTAGCAATAAGTAACAATGTAAAATTAATGAGATTTTTACTTTTGATGAATTTCAATGTCTTTCTAGTGATGCTTTCGTAACCATGTCAATAACTATAAAGTCTTTATATATGGAAGCCATTGAGTGTTATATATAGGCCTGTATATCTGCCACATATATTACATTGCGATTTTTCTTGGGCTAACTTAGCTAACTCTGCTACCATAAAATGATCCTAGCTTAACCATCTGATATTGTCAATTGCCTGACAGAGTGGGTTTTGAATGTTGAACATGATTTTTGGGTCTCCCTGAATGACCCAGAAAAACAGAGAAGATCAGTTGTAGAGCCCATTAATTATGTCTAAATAGAGCTGTTAAGACACATCTTTTAGAAAAGTTTGGATCCTAAATTATAAGGAGAATCCAAACAAACCGATAACAGAAACTAGATTAAAAATAAAAAAAATCTTCATGGGAAATGAACAGGAGGAAACCAAGGAGACACAATAAATAACCCTGTGAGCACGTAGATGCCAGGAACCTGGACCACTTTAGCATCTCGTGTAGAGCATGATGGGACAGTGGTGGGGCTGGGCACATCTGAGAATGGAAGAAGACACCACAGCAGCTCCATCTGATGACTGCAGCCGACATCAGGAATCTGTGTACCCAGGTGGCAGCTGATGCAAAAAGTCTGTGGAAACATTCAAGTGGCTGCAGCACTATAGCCTCTTACTGCTCTTACAATGACAGAGCAGGTTGTATTCCGCTAGAAAGAATACCAATGGAAAGAAAAGAGAAAGGAATATGGATGAGGGAGAATGAAGGGCCAGGAACTATTTTAGAAGTATTTTCACTAGTTTCTTGCTTTCTTCGGGTACTCTAATTTAAACACGCATATCTAAAGATCCAAAGTTACTATCCACATATGAGCAAGCTCATATGGTGTCTGTCTTTCTGAATTTCAGTTTCCTCACTCAGAATGATTATTTCCAGCTCTATCCATTTACTTGTGAATTTCACAATTTTTTTCTTTAGAGCTAAATAATATTCCATTGTGTTTATGAACCATGGGTCCATTATTCATTCATCTACGCTGTTTCCATGACCTAGCTTTTATGAATAGAGCAGCAATGAATATGGATAGGCAAGTACCTCTGTAGGAAGGTACATAGTCATTTGGGAACATGACCATGGTGATTGTCTTGGTTACTATGCTGTTGTTGTGAAGAGACCCCATGACCAAGGCAACTTATACAAGAAAGCATTTAATTGGTAACTTGATCACAGTTTCAGAGGGTGAGTCTATACCATCGTGGTGGGAAGCATGGCAGCAGGCAGGCATTGGAGCAGTAGGTGAGAACATATACCTGGTCTAAAAAACAGGAGGCAGAGAGAGGGAATAAGATTTGCCCTTGCATGGGCTTTTGAAACCTCAAATCTCACCCCCAATCACACATCTCATCCAACAAGGCCATACTGTAAATGTATGTTAATGTCACTTTATTTCCTCAGATGATGGGATGAGATGGGAGCTGTGCCCAAGCTGTGCAAATTGCTTAGGCTGAGCTCAGAGTGTTTCTATCTAACTAACTATCCCTAGGCCTACGCCTGGAATCTTCAGTGTTTCTTCAGTGTTTCTATCTAACTATCCCTAGGCCTACGCCTGGAATCTTCCAGCCTTCCATCTTGAAAGCTTCAGCTTCCAGCTTCTGTCTCTAACCTAGGCCTAGAATGTTTCCACCTCTGAGACCTACTGATAAAGAAACTCAATCTTTTTAGCTCTTTCTGAACTCTGGCTGGCTGGCTCAACTTAGTTGTTTTCCCTCAAAGTCCTCTTCAAGATGACTGCTTCAAACTGGCTTCTCTGAGCTTCTGACTGAATTGCTCTGCTTGGAAAGACTGCCCTGATTCCATGAACTGAACTGCTCTCAACTGAACTGAACTGAACTGAATTCCCTTGCATCACCTAAATTCAAGGACAACTTGTGGGTACTGCTTCTCTCCTTCTACCACGTTTGGTCTTGGACTCAAACTCATGTAAACAGGTCACTTGGTGGCAAGTGTCCCTACCCACTCAGCCATCTAACTGGCTCTAAACATGTGAACTCAGGTCTACCCTTTATTCAGTTGTCTTGTGTCCTTGGGCTCTTTTTGGTTCTGACAATGTCTCATACTTTTTTCTCTTTCTCTAAATTGAAAGTTTCGAGAATAACTGGCCAGAATTAAAAAAATATATTATAAATCTGTCAGTGCAGTTAGAAAAGTTCCACGAACCTAAACTTGGTCCAATTAGGAGAATTTCCACAATATTTTATGGAATAAGAAAATGATATAAATTTGAGATAATTAAAACAAATTTTTGTTCCATGGGCCCTGTTAAGATCTTCATCATAGATTTGTATTAGAAATATCACCATGGGCTTAGGTATATGATATAATTTTTGTTGCCCGTTTATTTGGAGGACACACACATATGCCATGGTGCACATATGGAAGTTAGGGGACAACTTGAGGACGTCTGATTTCTCATCACACCATGTAAGGTCAGAGCCTCAAACTCTGGTCATCAATCAGTCTTGACTGAAATTCTGTATGCCTACTGAGTCATCTTGCTGGTCAAAGATGGGATGTAGGATATTTTAAATGTATTTGTGGATTTAGTGTGCATTCCTTACATCTGTTCGTTGAAAAGGACAAGTGACAGCATAGTCCTTGAATCTACATATGGTTTCAAAATATAACTTTTCTTTAAAAGAAACAAAGACTTTTTGGGGAAAAAAAATCACTCAAATTTGGGTCAGGAATTATGTCACTTGAGTCCTAAGCATGTTAAGATTTAAGATAGCAAGGCCTCAGAGAATCAGTTTTTAGGACCAACTTGATAGGACTTCCAACAGATCCGTTTGAGTGTGAGCACGACTCACAGAGAAACCTTTGAAATACTGTTAAACTCATGAGTTCTTAGCCACATCATCATATTTTATATTACATAAAGTGTATATAATTACTTGATTACATTATGAAGACAAGGACCAATTTGTTGCTTTGAAAAGCAGTCAGAAGAATCAGGCATTTACCAGCCATTCATTTGTGAAGTGTATCGTGGGGAAATAGCTCATTAGAAAAACTGTTAGATTTATCAAATAAAACCTGAGATGGTAAATTAAGAATTTCACAGTTTTCTAAGAAATTCAGTCATTGTCCAATGGCGTTTGTCCTACTTAGGTTTTTTTGTTTGTTTGGCTTGGTTTGGTTTGGGGTTTTGTTTGGTTTTGTTTGTTTGTTTTTGTTTTGTCAGCTTGAACAAACTAGAGTTCTCTGGTAAGAAGGATCTTCAGTTGAGAAAAAAGTCCCCATAATATTGGCCTGTGGGTTAATCACTGGTATGGGAGATATCAGCCCACCATGGGTGGTGGCACACCCTGGGCAGGTGGTTTTGTGGTGTATAATAAGACAGGGTGAGCAAGCCCTGAGGAGTTAACTCAGTAAGCAACATTCCTCCGTGGCCTCTGTTTCAGTCTTGCCTCTGGGTTCCTGTCTTAGATTTCGTCCCTGACTTCATCCAATAATAGTCTGTGATATGAAGTATCTGACAGGTGAAATAAACACTTTTCCTCTCAGGTTGGTTGCTTTTGGTCATGCTTTTTTGTTATTTCTGTTTTGTTTTTTAATCTCAGTAGCAACTGACTGAGATAGTTTCTTTTCATTTTTTTGTTTTTGTTTTTTGGGTTTTTTTTGTTTGGGTTTTTTTGTTTGTTTGTTTTGTTTTGTTTTTGTTTTTTTGGATTTTTTTTTTCGAGACAGGGTTTCTCTGTATAGCCCTGGCTGTCCTGGAACTTACTCTGTAGACCAGGCTGGCCTCGAACTCAGAAATCAGCCTGCCTCTGCCTCCCAGAGTGCTGGGATTACAGGCGTGTGCCACCACCGCCTGGCGAGATAGTTTCTTACACCAAAAAGGAGTGAAACAAAATATTGTATGTCTCCTGAGAGGACGTCCACCATCCATCATTCTACTGATCCAGTCACCTGTTCTCTTCCACTTAACCTTCCAGGAGATTATGGGGAATGAGCCTTTGGTAACTTCCTAAGTAAACGCTCAAGGGTAATGGCACATCTGTCCTGGGAGCAGATGTGTGGCATGTGCCCATCTTGTTTTTGTGTGGCCTGTTGACTGCTCAGGCTGCAGCTCTCTCACTTCCACCTGACCCAGAAAGCATCCTTTGCAAAGTTCCGCTCCAATAGAGCCCTTTGCCACGCTGTCCTTTTGTCCCATACGCATACAAAGGCGCTCTAATCAAAATGAGTTAAATCCAGTCAAGAAACAGAGGACGCTAAATGTTCATCAGGGTGACATTTTCTGGAGATAGCCAGAATAATTCTCTGTTTCATAGAATACTGATGGTTGGGGCTCAAAGAAGGTTTAACAGAGGGTTAAAGTGCAAGTGGGGGCACCTACCCGGCATTCCCAGCTCAGACTTGTCCACTTCCGGCCATGCGCATGGTGTCTCATGCTGGCTTGAGTTGCGGATGGAGTGAAAGTCAGTCATTTTAGGGTAAGGCACAAAACAGAATAAACAAAACAACCCCCCACAGCTACTTATCAAGCGCACAAAGCAAACAACCTCTGTTTCCCATTCCTATAGCTGCCCGCTCTTCACCAGGATGGAAATCATTTAGTTCTTGGGCCAAACACAACGTTCTTTTTATTATTCCTTTGAAGTGAAACTTGATTCTTTGTGTATTTTTATAAAAATACAGGACCTAAGAGAGGATGTCTCACATTCAGTGAAACCTAAGACTACTGACTGTTGATCGTAATAGGTAGGTGTCCAGATGAGGGTTTAGTGGGAAAGTCTGCCGGAAGTCGGACGTTTCTACAGAGAACTGATGAGAAAGGCGGAAACTAGAAAAGGAACTCTTGTTTGCCCTTGCTGCTTAAAGCTGACATTGGTTGACCTACTCATCCTTCGAGCTTAACTTAACGCATACATCGATGCCCTCTTGTTGAACATCGAGATGATGGGTAGTCCCTTTCTATTACTCTATTATTCATACAAATGTTCTCTTTCTACCAGAAAAAGACATCAGTTTATGGTAAGAATACAGTGAACTAGGGGAGAGGAGATGTGGGGAGGATTGTCAGAAAGGAGACTGGGAGTGGATACGTGAGCAGGACATAAAGTTAATAAGTAAAAAAAAATAAAATTAAATTAAAAAATAAAGGGCTGGAGAGATGGCTCAATGGTTAAGAGCACCGACTGTTCTTCCAGAGGCCCTGAGTTCAATTCCCAGCAAACACATGGTGGCTCATAACCATCTGTAGTGGGATCCGATGCCCTCTTCTGGTGTGTCTGAAGACAACTACAGTGAACTCATATACATAAAACAAATAAATCTTAAAAAAAAAAAAACACAGTGAATTTAGAGATTGCAAATTTCTCGCCATTTAGCTTGTAACTTATATTACCCAGGAAATATTTAACATTTTCATACCAAATCTTTGAGTGATGTGTGTTTTTTGTTTGTATGACAGTTAAATTTAGGAAGACAACATCTGAAGGATACAATAGCTACATGCTGTATTTGGCTGCTCCATGATTCCAACCTGGAATGTACTTTCTCATTTCTTTTTGCTTGATATGTTATTTATCATTCTAAACAAATTATTTACTAATTTAAAAAAGTAGGTTTGTTTAACCGGAGGGTGTTAATTTACATCCCCCTGAGAACTTTTAATCCATCCATTTCTTACTGTAAAATTTAAGAAACCAGAACACAATTCTCTTGCACAGCTTCTAAAGCAACCTAAGGCACCATTGGCCAGTAGCAAGATGAACATGAACACAGATGAAGTAGCATTTAGTGGGAAGGCTCTGTGCTTTAAGTCACCCAGGTAAAGCCCAGGGGCTTCTACAATCCTCTAGCTGATGTAAGCATTCTTCCTTCCCTGTTTGATCTGTTCCCTTAGGTGGGAGCAAGTTGCTTCTGGAAATCCTTTTAAATTGGTGGAGAACATCTGGATTGGAGATCGATCCACAGTGCTGAGATTTAAATCACCAGGGATGTCTTTCAGCATCTCTAGGTATCCTCTGACAGATGTTAATTCCATCTCCCAAGGGCTCTGTGTGGAGAAATGTCCTGAACTGCATTTAGAGCCTCTTAAGAGAGGTAAGATTATCCAGGTCTGCTCATACTGTCAATCTAGACTCTGGGACTTTGTTGGGATATGTTTTGCAGGCTGAAGTATGCTTAGAGTCTAGATCTCAGCCAGTTTTAAAGTATGAGCAGTCGTTTACATGAAAAGAATTTGCTGGAAATGTGAGGTCTAAGATGCATATCCTAGATGTAGTGAGTCTAGAATAAAATTCATATGTGTGAGTACTTCAGGGGATCCTGAGCTTGGTGACTTCCTGTCCAGTGTTCAAGAGGAAACATTCTGAGAAATCATATAGTGTTTATCCTGAAGACTGACCCCTGAAGATACTGCTACACATTATATGCCTGCAGAAAAAAGAAAAGAAGTCTGTAAGCAGACTGCTTTGAATCCACTCATTCTTATGTGATCTCAGAAACTAAACAGGGCTGAGCCTGGTTAGTACTTGCATAAAAGAACAAGTAAAATAAAGCAAATGAAAGAAATTGGCATTTCCAAATGATTCTTTAAAATGCCTGAAAAATATCTAGGTATTTGTTACAAAGCTAACACGAGGAAGTGCCAATCCTTATCCTTGGAGAAAATAACCCACAACTGGGCAGGCAGTTTCCCATAGTCTTTAAAACAAAATATATAAACACCTGTCCTTCTTTCCCTAGAATCTATGTTTCCACCTTTAAACTCTTCCGTGCATGGAAGTTCAATCCAGTGTCATAAACCAAAAACCAAAAACCAAAAAACCCCTCAAACATAGGTTTGTTCACAGTCCTTGCAAAAGAAGGGCAATGCTGCTTAAGACAGATTCCACCAACCCTCCTTTAAATTTGAACAGGCAGGAGAAGGCTCCAAGAAGCTTTGGTAATTGGGTATTTCAGCCCTCCCCCATCGTTTAATTTGTTAGCACTTGTAGTGGGATTGATAAGGAGCATTCAAACTTCTTAGTACTTCTGGGAGACTGAAGCATCTCGGATAATTAAATATAGTAATCTTCGATTACTTGGTTCTTTGAAAAAAAAAAAAACCTCAAGATGAAAAGATAGAAAATGTGTAAATAAGGCAGTGCACGCTAGGGAAATCCTTCACTGGGCAAGGTGAGATGCAGGGGGATACCTGTGTGCCAGGGCTGACCTGGCTCCCCTGTGTTTGGCCTATGGGTGACCTGTGCTACCTTCTGCATCTAAAGAAGGGTCCACTAATAACTCTGCCAGAGAGCTGGAAGTGCACTCCTTTTGTTAAGTTTGTGTTTTTAATTTCCTGGTGAGGAAGTTTAAGAGGATAAAATAATTTTACAGCTAACGTATAAAAACAGGAAGGGACCCATTAAGCAATATTCCTCAGACTTTAATGTACACACAGATCTCTGGGGAATCTTGTTAAAATGTAAATTTAATGGGGCCAGAGTGAGGTGGAGTCTTTGCTTTTCTGTCAAGCCCTGGGTGATGCCCGTCCCGCTGGCGTGGGTGCCACACTGAGTGGTGAGGCACTGAAGGATGTGGGATAAAGAAAGAAACGGGACTTCAGTTTTGATTGACAGCACTCCTTTCAGCTCCAAGTCTTGTCTCTCTGGTTAAAGAACAATGATTTTTGGCTTTGGTTTGATACCCAAGCTTTGACCTGTTTGTACATTTATTCCAAAACTTGGAGAAATTTGATGTCATTATTGGAGCATTAGTGAACTTCACAACTTCAGTTTATACCACAATGGGGTCTGCCATCTGCCATAGATAATAATAGATATATGTTTCAAGTTGTAATAGCTACTTTTTTTCCTACATATTCTCTTTGCATTGGAGAGGTGCATAAAATTTGCAGAAATAAGTGTGTCAAGACCCACACATCACAGAACTTCTGGTAAAGAGAAGTACAGTCGCTACATTTGGTATTCTTTAACCAATTCCCTTAATCCAGTTCTTTCATCTCTGAAATCTCACAAAGAGCTCGATTTATCCAGCTTTCTTACAACTAAAGAATGCACGGAAAACACCTGGCATAAAGTGTCTCATCCACAGCATTTTGCCATTCCTTTCTTCTCCATCGTGTGCAACTGTCTAAGCTCTCCGGGTAGAAGCTATGTAGAGCAGAGGGCTTGTCTTGCCGTGGTGCTTTTTGCATGGGCCGTACATGCAGGGGATGCCTTTTCCATCGGAAGCTCATGTGGTCTGCATACTTTCAATGCTCTTCGTGGAGAGATGGATGTTGAGGGGCCAGCTGTCAACTTTGATTTATATTCAGATCATTAAGCAATTCAAAAGCACCTAAGATGTTTTTGATTGAAACTTCCAACCTGGGAAGAAGGAGGCAAGGATGGGAGGAAGTGGAGACTGTGCTGGTCGTTAGTGAGACTTAGCAACAGTTCTTACTTGGAGAGATGGGTGGGGATGGGGAAGAGATGCAGAGGAGAGCCAACTGCCCAGCCAACAAGTTGGTATGAGTTAAAGGCAAAGCTGAAGAAATGGAATTATTTTCCCTGTAAATGCAATGATTAAGAAGGTTCTAAGTTCTTAGCCAGGCAGTGGTGGCACATGCCTGTAATCCCAGCACTTTAGGAGGCAGAGGCAGGCGGATTTCTGAGTTCGAGGCCAGCCTGGTCTACAGAGTGAGTTCCAGGACAGCCAGGGCTACACAGAGAAACTCTGTCTTGAAAAAAAAAATCAAAAAAAAAAAAAAAAAAAGGTTCTCAGTTCTCAGAGAGGGTCGTCATGCATAAAAAGATCTATTGACTCTCTGCCTTCACAAGAGAAATATTTACAAATATAAATCTGGCAGATTAAACTTTCCTCACAGACTTCAACAGTGGATCCTTCTTCTTCTTCTTCTTCTTCTTCTTCTTCTTCTTCTTCTTCTTCTTCTTCTTCTTCTTCTTCTTCTTCTTCTTCTTCAAATAGTGTAGGTTTTATTTATTTATTTTTATTTTATTTTTTAACAGTAAAAGTCACTGTGTGAAATTCTTTTGTGTGTGGAGAACCGGGCTAGAGCTAATAGTGGTATTTCCTAATCTTTCCAAGTAAAATCTTGTTTCCCTGTAGCTGAAAAATATAAGCCTCACACACTAATCTACACTTTGTAATTTGTTCTTTCTTCTTTTGAAGTTCTTTATTAGCTGTGCCCTCTACCACCGGATCCCGATTGAGACCCATGCTAATGGGTGTGAATTTACCCTGGTGCCAGCTTGTCTTAACCTTTGCTAAATGTGTGCCAACTGTTTCACAATGAACCTTTACTTTCTCTTTTATGACTGGCTGTAAAAACCTGTGCTGAGAGCCAGTGAATGGAGCCGGCTTGTGAACCAAGCCCCCAGTCTCGAAAGCCCTCACCCGAGCCACGAGGGATGCTGCCAGGTAATCCCCATTTCTCTATGTTCATGCCCACCCCAAATAAACACTGCCAGTGTGTCCCTTTTACATTTCTGCAATGCCAGACATCCAGAGTCAAGGAATCAGCAGAGCTGGTTCCCTCTGATGTGCTCCCCTGCACTCTTTATCTTCCACTTCACAGCTTTATCTTTGTCCCCACCCCAGAAGAATATGAACAGCAAAGAGAGAGCACCCATTCGCTAGGATATGTAGTGAAAGCTGATTTTTTTTTAAAAAAAAAATGGCAAAATGTGATGTGATTTAATATAGATTATTCTATTATTGCAGGGTGACTGGGAGTGGGTCTCCTTTTGATCGGGTGTCACAGTGGTCTAAAATGACACTGTCAGCCAGGTGGAACCCAGTAGTTGTACAATTAACTTTCTTGTGGGAATACTGATTTGATTCCCAGTGTGTAACTAACTAAAGTGTGTGTGTGTGTGTGTGTGTGTGTGTGTGTGTGTGTTAGAATTAGCCACAGAATGTACACATTTTGTCAGTAGAAAAGTGTGGTAAGGGCCCAACACCAGCATTATAAAACCTAAAGTAAAGTATTTAAAAAGGAAAACTAAGAAATAGACCCACGGGATACCTGAAAATATCAAAGGCAGAGTGTGTTGAACTTGTCTGCTCGGCTAAACAGACAAAACATGGATAAAGGAAATAAGCATTTTAGGGAAAAGGGTGATTTCTGACATGAACAGTAAATCATGATAGGTATAAACGTCTTCTCAATAGCCACGTTCTGGAAAATGTCCACACTGGTTCTCTTTGAAGGACACTAGCTGTAAATAAAGTTTACAGTGTTCAGACCTAGAGTGCCAGGGCCTTTTCTTAAAGGATGGAAAAGGTTTTTCTACATGACACACTCCAAACCATGGCTCGAGCTCTTGACGTGAGCCCACTGATCTCGTTCGATTCCTCTGGATCAGGAATCACGCTGTATCATCAAAAGGGGGCCATGATCCACTTATTGGAGAGACCTGTAAACTCATAAGGAGCAATCCAGAAACAACCCACATATCTTTTTCACGATAGCCCAGTGCAGAAGTCGCCAAAGCAGGCCATCCTGGCCACACTGCCCGCTTGGGCTCCTCCTGGGTTCCCTGGTACGGAGTCTGCAGTGGGAATCTTCTGTTTAGTCTAAGAGGATGGTTGTCATGCATGTGGGAAGGTGAAAGGCCATCTGTTCACCTCTGGGTGACAGCACCAGGCAGCAAAGGGCAAAGTGTGTGCTCTGTCACCAAGAAGACAGCCCTGCTGTTTCACACTTGGGAGCAAGCCAGGTGTCTTGAAGCCGGTGGGAGGGAGTGTCAGGGTGGGACACTGGGCCTTAACACAGATGCTGCTGAGCTAGTCTTCCCATGCTGATAGGTTTGCCTTCCAGTCCAGAAGCTATTATCCTCTGACTTCGATCTTAGCCAGGCCATTCCCAGTGGCTTTGAGGGAAAGGAAAGTATAAAAACAAACAAACAAAAACAAAAACAAAATAAAAAAACCACCAAACAAATAAACAACAAAACAATATTGGTGGCCTCTGGGGGAAGGCAAGACAAACCTCTGACTCTGTAATCCATGAAATGCTAAGAGTAGCTTCTAGAATCTCAAAGAACACCAGTCTCTCTAAGGGTTTGCAGGTAAAGATCTTTATGTCTGTGTTACCTTCTTTCTTAAGCATTATCCTTCTTAAGCATTATTATAGCAGGTTGCACCTCAGGGTCCCTTGCAAGCACCTCACCTAGGAGATGAAATTGACTTTGGAACAACTCACATCCCTGATGTGCATCACAGCATTGTGACTCTTCTCGACTGGGGGAAATGAGTGGGTAAGACTCAGGGAAGCCTCAAACAGGAGAAGAAACAAAGACTTGGAAGCACACATACAGTCCAAACCAGCTGTTTCGATCTGCAGCTAGATCGTGTGATGGATTTATAGGCAGGATATCACTTTCTCTCACTGTCTCACTCTTCAGAATTCCAAGTGCCTGGAATGCTTTTTAAATGTAGTTGGTATTCAGTAAAAATCTAAATCATAGAGGTCAAGTCCTGTTTTGGACCTAGGATGAATTCATTTTGCAATTTTGAATTTTTCTTTATGTTTTAAAGCAGAATACTAAAGCCCGCTGTTATCGAGCCTGTGATGCCACCAAATTTATAGCATTTAAGTTAAGAAGAAAATCTTGGAAATGTGGTTTAAAAGAAAACATTTTATTTTTAAGACCAGAGAATAGTACTATAGACTTTTTTGTTTGTTTATTTGTTTTGGTTTGTTTTTTTGAGACAGGGTTTCTCTGTGTAGCCCTGGCTGTCCTGGAACTCACTCTGTAGACCAGGCTGGCCTCAAACTTGGAAATCCGCCTGCCTCTGCCTCCCAAGTGTTGGGATTAAAGGCGTGCATCACCACTGCCCAGCTATAGACATATTTTTTGCCCATTAGTAAAATCTCACCAGCTCACGGTCATCCTCCCTACCCCACCCCCAAAGAATTTTTTTTCAGGTATTGATAACATAAATGTGCTTACAAATTACTACTACCATAGTCTGTATTTTAGAACAAAGGTTCTTAAGCTGTAGTGTGTGCCAGAATTTCTTAGAAGACTTTTTGAAACCCAGTTTGCTAGGTCCTGTCTTCTACATGTCTGAGGCAGGAGGTTCACAGATTTCATGGGTTCCCAAACTATACCATTGGTCCATACACTCCACTCTGGGTCTAGAACCACTGTCCTAGGACCTAGTTTATTGAGATAAACACGACATTTATTGTTTAGGTTATTACTTCCCAAATGCCCTCTGAATGAAAGACGCTGTGCTTAAGAGTCAGATATAACCACTCAGCCTTGTAAAACCCTGGGAGGCAGGTGTCATTATCATGCCCATTTGGAGGAGGAGAGAATTTGAAGAGTAAGTAGGAAAAGCCAGGCTCTTAGATCCAGGCAGTGCGGCCTCAGACGCGTAACCACAAAACTATACTGACTTTTAAGAAAATGGCTGACTGAGTTAGATCGCCTGAGCCATGTGAGTTTGGACGGAAGTACAGAAAATAACTGAAAGGGTTTCAAAGACGTGTCTCATTGATCAGAAGAGCAAGGGACGGGATCTGGAAGCTGCCTTACTCTTGTCCACCTCGTGGTTGTCGTTCAAGACAGAGGAAACATTTCCTCTCTGAGGGCGCAGAAAATGACAACCTGTGTAGGCTCCTTCATTTGGGAGGCAATTGATGAATATGCTTCCCTGAATAAGGTATATCCAGTCAGTGGATGAAATACAGCTGCAAAGGAGGGAGGGGCACCAAGGTATACTGAGGGACACTTTAAAAGGTTAAAAAAAATGTATTTGTTCAAGTATGCATAAATCCTCCTAGAGGGACACACATTGAATCACTAATAGTTGTAGGCCTGAAGCTAGGAGGAACGAAAGGACAGATGTCCCTTCTTTTTCTTTCCATAGTTTTTCATTTTTGAAAATTAAGTAATTAACACTTAAGTGCAAGGAACAAGTTTACTAGGACTGTCCTTATTTGATTACATGGGAGACTTTTTCATCTTGGGTTCCTTTTCCAATCATTCTGAGCATCTCAGAGGCCCCTTCTGCAGGCCTACAGAGAATCCGTCTGTTCCCAACATCTACTGTCAGGCTTGGGTAGTATTATGGGATGCACAGTTAGCATGGCGTCCCAAGGATTTTGCACTTCTTTTTGCATTGTGCTGGAGTGACGAAATGTAACAATTTGGAGGAAATGAAAAGGGCTGTTTCTCTTAGGATACAAAAGCTACTTTAGTCATAATGCTATCCTACGTTAATAGAGAACTTTATAGTTTATAAAAATCTTTTCACATGAATGAGGTCATAGGTCCCTCACAAGAGCTTTGCGAGGTAGCTATTATCTTTGCCATTTAATAGATGAGGAGACTGAGGCTGAAAAGGCCTTAGCAACTGGTTAAGAGGTCAAAGGCTATTCAGCAGTAGCCCTGGGACTGGTACCCAAATCTTCTACCTCTGAAGCCCATAAAGTTTCCCCCTAGTCTTTTTAGAGCTTATAAAAAAAAAAGATTAACCAGTATATTTTTTAAGAGATGAAAATGTCCACCATATCATGGCTGCAAGAACAGCAGGGGCAAGACTCCTCTACGCACATACACTCCTGGGTTTGCCCATCTGCCTGCGGCTCTTCCTGTCTAGCTGCAATCAGAAGGCTTGTGCTGCCGTGACCCCTGTTCTTCCCACTTTGTTCAGCTGTCCTGAAGCATTTTCCAAGTTGCAACACAGTTTTCATAATTAGTGAGTTAATGGGTTTATATTTCTTTAAGAACCCCTTCCCATCTGCTGCTGTTTAACTGGACTTATTGAGTCATTCATCCATTTAAGAAATAATAGCTAAGACTCTGCTATGTGCGAAGCCTTCTGCCAGAGGCCGAGGACCAGCCAGTGCTGGACAGTGAGGCTGAGTGGCCTGTGGGGAGGAAGCAATCCTGGTGGAGTCCAGCCGACCTTCCAAGCGCAGGCATGTGCAGAGACACTTGCACAATTGCCCGAGTCATTACTACACACAGTAGATGACAACAAACACCCGTGTATCCGCTGTCCTCATATTCTTTCTTTAAAGAGTTTTAAAATACAAGACAAAAGCTAGGTGTGGTGGCTCAGGACTCAAATACCATTTGTTCAGAGGCAGATTGCAAGCTCAGGCCAAACTCGGGCTCCAGCACTAGCTCAGCACTAGCTGTGTAACTCAGTGAAATCCTAGCTCAAGAGAGAGGTCCAAAGAACACTCGGGAGATGGTTCAGTAGGAGAGCGCTTGCCTCTGCTGAAGAGGCCTTGGGCTCAGTCCCCGATCCTATTCCATTTTGCATGGCTGAAGGTGTTGCATCTCTCTATACAGCCACCAGAAGCAGTATGTGTATAGCTTCACAGAAATACTTGACACTTCAGTTGAGAAAAAAAGTGAATTTTACAGTTAGACAAGGTTAGCCTTTTGTGGTTGCGATTTGCATGTCTTCCCCTAATAAGTAATGACACTAATATTTTTATAGGCTTACTTATGAATTGCCCTTATCTTAAAAATTATTCTTGAAAATTTTATATGATACCGTTATTTTAATATTCCTTCCTGCTCTTCAACTCCTATCAGATTCTCCCTACTGCCTATCAGCCAACTTCATGTTCTTTCTTTCTCTTAAAACAAAGCAAAAGAAAAGAAAAGAAAACAGCCACTAAAAGACAGATTTGAATTGGCCTACTAATCCTGATCGTGTGGTCATTCTGCAGTGCTTGATCTAACCCAGCAGATGTAACCCCTCCCATTGGGAGGAGCTTCATGCCTGGGGTGGGCCGTCCCGCCCACTTCTCATCCTTCAGGCTGGGATTGTGTCTGGTCTGACTTTGCAAGTCTCGGGAGGGTCATAGACGTGGCTCTAATTATCATTCTTCTTTGCGTAGCTGCCCAGTTTAGCCAGCACCTATTTTAAGATGCTGTGCTTTCTCCAGTGTGTATATTTTGACCCCTTCATCAAAAATCAGGTGTCTGTAAATGTGCCTTTATTTTTGTTTGGACTGTGTATGATTTTTTCCCCCTTGCCTAATCACACCTTCAGGTCTTGATATTTTCTAACTCTTTAATATTTTAGTATTAGTTCTATATCATTCAGAAGTTGATTAGAACTCGGTTCTTATAGAGATGGCTTGCATAACAGTCCGTTGGTTTCACTGAACCTTCTGCTTCCTTCTTTATTTTCCTGTTTATGATATAAGATTTCTTCCAAAGAAAGCTGTCATTCTACTGGGTGAAATTTTTTTCCCTCTCTAACCTATGAACTTATTATTACTCTTAAGATTTGATTACCAGATCCCCCATTATGCTAAGATTTTCTTTTTTCCTGTTTCTATTTTTTTCCCTTCAATTCTGAGCAGATTTGGAACTTGCTTGAATTTTGGGTAAAATATAGACTGAAATCTCTCTCTCTCTCTCCCTCTCTTCTTCTCTCCCTCTCTCCCTCTCCCTCTCTCTCTGTCTCTCTCTCTCTCCCCTGTCTCTCTCTCTCTCCCAGTTTCTACTCTGAGTAAAAATATTTTTATTTCCTTATCAAATACCATACTCATACACAACAAAGTTTCTATATTGTTTCAGACAGTATGTATGTCTGACTTAAAAATCAAATTCTCACTTGGTCACCCAAGCTGGCTCTGGATGTGATCCTCCTGCCTCAGCCTCTCGGGTTCTGGATTACAGGCACGTGTGACAGCTTGAATGTCTGCTTCGCACTGATCTGAGTCTTCAGTTTTCTACATGTTTCTCCTTTCAAAAGTCTCTTTCAGAATCTGCACAGAGTTTAACCCACATGCTTCTTCAGTTAAAGATCAGTCTTTTAGTTTTGTTGGACACTAAAATGGCTCTTGCTGGGTTTTGGCTGACTTTGCATTGAGAGTATACTTTATTTTGGTGACAAATCAGACATCATTTGCATATCTAAAATTTTCATTTAGGGGAAGAAATATTTCTTCTGCCAAACTAACGTCTAAGGCAATGGCTCCCAACCTCCCTAATGCTTCCTAACCTTTTGCTACAGTTCCTCATGCTGTGATAAGCTCCACCCATAAAATTATTTCATTGCCACTTCATAACTGTAATTTTGCTATTGTTATGAATGGTAGCATAAACATCTGATATACAGAACATCTGATATGGGACACCAGTAGGGGTCGCGACCCACAGGTTGAGAACCACTGGTCTAAGTACTGCCCTTCTTCTCCTAACTCTTCTTTCCACTTTTGTAGTTAGCTAGGAAAGACTTAAATGTTATAATTGGCTATGTCTGGCCCATGGGAATACTATGCAGAGATACAGGATTGTGAAAGTAAATAGCTTTTAAGTGACTTTCTTTGGCTTCCTTATGTATGTATGCATGTAATCCTGTGTCCTATGAAACGCAGTTGGCCTTGTCTGTGAATCGCTCATCTGTAAATATATCTAACTGCACATTAGAAATATTTTGGTTGAAATTTACACGTGTCCAAACATGCATAAGTGTTTTGTCATTATCTGCTAGATAATAAAGTATAATGACAACTTACACAGAATTTACATTGTATTAGAGGTTATATGCAATCTGGACATGACTTTGAACACATAAAGAGATATGCATATGCCACAGGCAAACACTGACATTTTTTATAAAACGTGAACATTTGAGGATTTGAGTTCCTAGCTACCAAGGAGCGGTATAGTAATGTAAGTCTCTGAGAGCGAGATCTGATCAATCATCTCTTAGTGCGGCATGCCTAAAAATGCTGATACCAGGACAGGCAATGGGGCCTGCTGCGTGCTGAGCCCACCTCCCCCACAAGCTCCTCATGCTTTAGCTTGCTGGGGCAGGCCCGAATGCACGGCTGGCCCTGAGCACAGCGCACTGCCTCTCCTAAGCTCCTTTCTCAGAGTCAGCTCCAAAACGCCTTGAAATGGAATTATGAAGTTATCTAAAAGACATCAGTCCGGGGCTGTTTTTAGGTAAGGGAAATGGAATGAGAACTGAGGGAGGAGAGAAGGGGTGAGGTATCTTAGAGCTCACCTTGTTATCTCTGAGAACAAAGAACTTTGTTTACTGTGTATCTCCTCGGATTAGCTTCATGTAAAACCTGCTTAACATTCTTGTGGGGATGGGCCCCTTTGACCAGAATAAAGAGGCCTTGTGAGTGTGGCCGTGTTGATGTGATTTATGGTGACATTCCTTCACGAACCTACAGCTGGGGATTGAGACTTTATTTTAAAAAAAAAAATGGCCCAAATAGAAACTGGAAAAATGAAGAAGCAAAGCCCAGCAGAAGACAAGAGGTGTGTCCGTTCTCAATACAAACATAGCAGCAATACTTCCCGGAAGAACCTAGACTCTGCTTTGGTTTTGTGATATTTCGGTTTGGGTCTTCCACGTTTCTCAGGCTGGCATCTTGAACTCACAAAGTAGCTCAGGATGGCCTTGAACTTACTATCATTTTTCCTTAACGACAAAGCATTAGGATTACAGGTAGGTGCCGCCGTGCCCAACTGAGATTGCCCAGGTTTTTATGTGTGGCCATTTATGGTTTTGTGCCTCAGTAACTGTTATTTAGTTATTGTTAAGAAAACTTGCTTCCTAAATTGTTAGAAAGAGTTCAATGACATACATGCATTCTTGCAGGTACTCTTGCATGGACGTCTGTTCTTAAACATGATATAAATGGTCAACTCTTACTACTATAATTTGTCCTAATAGTTATTACAGATGTCTTTCAGAGTAGCCATCTGCTCAAAATGTCCCCAGTGTACCCCAGCCTCTCCCACTTGTGTCTTCCTAAGGATGCTACTAGGATATCTGTTTAACTTAAAATTCAAATTAAATAGTTTACTGTTAAAACCGAAAGCACTGCATGCCTTCCGTTCTTTTATATTTATGAGGCTTAATTCCAATTTATGTTTGAACTTGCATGTGACATTCTCCATCAGAGTTATTGCTATGGTAATCATGCTATTTATAACACGTTTCATCCTTACTGCTCACGTGTTACAAACCTCTCTTCACTCTAGGTAACTGGGTGGGTAACTGGCAGAATCTCTCAGTTTTCAAGTTTGAAAAAAAAAATACCTAAAGGCATATTGCTGAGGTGACGCCCAACAAATTAGTGGGAAGGTTGGCCTATGGTAATGGTGACTCAGGAGTTGGGCCTCCAATCCAGGCAGCTCAGAAAATAGCTCATTTCTTTCATGGAGATGGATGGTGAAGAGCCCGGGTTCTGGAGCAGACATATTTATGTTTAAATTACCCTAAGACAGTGGGGTCCTGGGAAGTTAGGTAGAGCTACCAGGATCAATGTTTTTCTTCTGTAATCAGGAGAGAATAATTGACTTTTACAGTATCTCCTTTTTTAAGAGCAGGCGGCTGAAGGATGGGAGGCCAACTAACCTGAAGGAAGTGATCAATAGTTGCGATTGATTTTGTTCTTCGAATTTTCCTCTTTCAGCTCATCTTTATTCCTGGCATCATTTTATACAAGGCTCCTTGCTTAAACACTTTCTATACAACTTCTGTAGAAGCTGCTGTAGTTTAAAACTTCTGAGTACTGTTCTTCAACTACCCTTGTAGTTTGCGAAAAAGACGCTTGTCCGATTCGGTTCTGTGTTATATGAGGTGGGAGAGAGGGAGTGCGGAGCACCCATGTGAAGACTATTGTCATCTCTTGAACTTGAGTGACCCAGATCCCCTGATCCTACCTCTGGTCCCTAGCACAGTGAGAAGGCTGCGTAAGTGTTTGCTGAGTGACAAAGTTATAATGCCAATGGTTTGAAACAATAAGTGTCTGCTTTCTTGAATTGTAAACTCACACTGAGTGAGTGTGAGTTGGCTGAGTGTGAAGCTGGGCGCTTTTTGTCCAGTCAGCTTGGCAGCGAGATGCTCCTGAAGACTGGCAGAGAGTGTAGAGGCGGGATGGCCAGCATGGTGCTAGAACAGTAACGGAGAGCTCACATCTGGAGTTAGGTAGCGCTAAATGGGAATGGCTGGAGTCTTTTGAAACCTCAACGCCCACCCCCAGTGACACACCTCCTTCACCAAGGCCACACAGTCTATCTAATCCTTCCCAAACAGTTCCACTAACCGGGAACCAAGTATTCAAATATATGAATCTATAGGAACAATTATCGCTCAAACCACCACACCAACCCACCCAACTTTGTGTCCCCCTTGTCTTTTTAAATGGTCACCAAGCCCAATTGGCTCTACCCATGTATTCTTGTATGCTTGACTCTCCATTAGTCATGCTTAACATGCCAAGAGCAACACGTTTAAGGGGAAATGACTCTCCATTTCCCAGCACTAATAATTACACAATAGCTCCTTAGCTTGAGGTGGGACTTTCTACCCACCCCTGTTCTTCATGCTGGAATTTGATCTGGCTTGAACATGCAATGGAGGCCTAGCTGAATTAAGGTGGCCAACCCCATGGGCTCTCAGTACCTTTCTGGAAAGGGCGTGCATGGTAAATTTGAAATATGAGGCCACCTTATTTCTTTCGCATCTGGTGAGACGTAAGATGCTCTGGCTCCAGTTCTGAGGCTATAACATATCTCTAGCTCTTAATGTGAACACAGAAAAAAATGTGAGCCATTATTTCTGTCACCCTTAAGAGGGGTGGTTCTTGGTAACTGAAGGATCCTTTGTATAGCATCACCACTTGGCTCTTCTGTGAAAAGTATTTATATTTGGTCTCTAAGGAGTGCCTGGGGAGAGGCTGGGTCAGTTCACAGGAAGAGGTGGGTAGGTCAACTACAGAGAAGCTGGAAGAAGCTAGCTGTGTGGAGAGGAAGGGTGGGGACCACAGAGGGCACGGAGGCAGTGAGGACTAGGGCTTCCCACCTTTCCCTCTGTTCTTTCTGGAGTCTCAAAGGGGCAATGGGCTCCTCCTCAGATTTTTTAAAAAGATATAAAATATAGAGGATTATACAAGAATAGGAAAATAGTTATAATTTTTTTTTTAGAAACTGCATTTATTTGGGAGTGAAATTGATAACAGACAGTGACAGCTGATAGATGACATCATACTTTTCTGAAGCCTATAAAACACAGCATCAAGAGGGGACCAGAACACAGGCTATGGGCCGTGGATAACGGTGGTTGTCAGAGTTGGTTCATGGAGTGTGACAGCTGTACACTTCTGGCCCAGAGGGGCTTGAACCCTTGGCCTGAGTGTGCTCAGAATCTCTGATTTCTACTCAACTCTGCTAGGAATCCAAAACATCTCTAGAAAAGTCTGTCTATTAAAACTCCCCTGCATTTGTGGCATGGTACTAGGTACATGTCTTTATTGACACCGAACATCTGGCAGAGTCCAAGCTGCCATTGTTCCGATGCTGATGATCACCAATGACCTTTCAAGAATGCTGAAGTTCCTGTCATGTGACTTGAGAATACCTGAGTTTGGTTCGTTTAGAAACAAAAACCTTCACCAGTGCTTTACTGTGGCTTGCTGATTTAATTCACCATGAAATGGCAATATCGAAATAAAGACAAACTACTTTCACCTGAGCTAAAGCTTCCTCTGGTGTTTTTTTCTGAGGTATCCCTTTGGAGGAGCCCATGTGGTGGCACCCTCATTAAAGGAGCTATGATCCCTTGATTAAGGACACCTTGCCTCAACCTCAGAATATAACCAGTCCCATTCTTCCAGCTCAGACTCTGCTGTCTGCTGGCCAATGCAGTTGCTTTCTCTTGTCAAGGAACACCCGCACTTTGTAGATCAGCCTGATACTGTCTCTTCCCTGTACCTCCAAAACTCAAGAAAGCCAAGCTGTTTGTAGCATCAGCTGGCACGTCCTGAAGAGCCATAGTAAATGACAAGGTGTGGAGTCACTGAGGAGAGTCCTCGGACCTTTTGTGTCGGGTGCTGGAAAGCTGTCTCTCCCTCATTGACTGCTAATAATTTGTAGTGTGTTTATTGTACTTTTGAACTTCAAAGGACTTGGCCAGCATCATTAACTAATGGTGCCTCCGTTCTGGGATTGAGATGATTAGGGCAGGATTACTTTCTTATAAAAGTCTCTGATGAATGCTTCTCCACCCCTCCTGAGATCTTGATGAGGTGAGTGAAAGGAGACATACCCACGGACAGCTCACCCATTGTTTTCTCAGGACTTCTCTGCCACTCTGAGAGAAGCCATGTTCCTCAGGCTAGTGATGGAAAGCCAATGGACAAAGAAATGAGGAGTTCCTATCCCTCCCCCACTGTACCCATAATGCATCTGTCTCCATTTCTTCTTGTCATTGCATGATATCTGAGGCAGAAGCTGGGTACCTTGTATATTTACTTATGAATAGGTTTATTTCGTTCAGTTTGGGAAGCTGAAAGCCCAAGCCTGGGCAGCCCCATCTATAAACACAGTATGGTGGGGAAGGGATCAGAAGCTCACACAAAGGGCTGAGCCTGAGATGGAGTCTCGATTATCAACAATCCTTGCAATGTGTTCTGTGAGAGCAGCAAGGATCTCTTCAGGGGTGGGATCCTCCTGACGTCATTTCCTTCCCACTTGGCTCCAGCAATTGAAAGTTCTACCTCCTCAATACCACCACACAAGGGACCAGGCTTCAAGCTCCTGAAGTACAAGTCAAACTATATCCAAACCTGGAATCTTCTCAAGATCGTATTTTTTGACAGCTGTCACTCACTCAATCAAAGTAGTTCCTTGGTTTGTTTTTGCTTTTTTGAGACAGGGTTTCTCTCTGTAGCCCTGGCTGTCCTGGCACTAACTCTGTAGACCAGGCTGGCTTTACATCTAGAGGTCCGCCCGCCTCTGTCTCCTGAGTGTTGGGATTAAAGGTGTGAGCCACTGCACCCCCACCCCCAGCAATCAAGATGGTTTTTTAAGGTGAGATCTGGTTTCTTAGAGTGTACTTTGATGAGGTATCTCTATGCAGCATTTTTCTGTTGTTGCATTTTGTTTTGTTTATTTGTTTACTTGTTTGTTTTCCATAGGGTCTTACTGTGTAGCCCAGATTGGCCTGGAAATATCTAAATACTAATATATAATACTAGAGGCTTGCTTCAAATTACAAAGAGCCCTCCTGACTCGGCCTCCCTATGGTTGAGATACCCAGCTTGAAGTAATGTTTTAATTTATCTCCATGTTTGACCTGGACAAAGCCTGGACTGTCTAGCATGGCATCCCAGGCCTCCTGGAAACTCATCTCATGTTTTCTACCACCGTGTTCTAGTTCCTCAACACAGACTCTCTCTGGCATCCTGACGGCGTCATTCGGGTTATTCCTTTCACCCTGCATGCACTCATGGTTGTTTTATAATGCTGCTTAGCTTTCTCACCACTGGGAAGCGCAGGAAAGGAACAGGTTCAACGGGAAGTCATTTCACTTGGCTCACTGTCTCAGTGGGTTCAGTCCACCGTGGTGGGAGAACAAGGGAGAGGGGGCAGGCAGTTCACACCATGGCAGGCAGGAAGAAAACACCGAGAATGTCTGTGCTCATGAGTTCTCCTCTCTCTCTCTCTCTCTCTCTCTCTCTCTCTCTCTCTCTCTCTCTCTCAGCTTCATTTTTATCTTTAATTACATATGTGTGCAAGTACCCGTGGAAGAGAGAAGCATCCCATGACCCCCTGGAGATGAAGTTACATGTGGGGTTGGGAGCCACTGAGTGAGATCCTGGGAAATGAACTTGAGTCCTCTGCAAGAGCAGTATGTGGTCCTAACCACTGAGCCATCATCTCTCCAGCCCCTGGGCACAGACTTTGTACCAGTCCTCCTGTCTCAGAATGGAATGCGGATGGCGGTCGCTGCTCTGTCCTGTCTGTCTCATTTATATTCTGCATTCTTCTCCTATGTCACATTGTCTTCTATTGCAGGACATCATGTAACTCTGTATTAAAACACAGAACATTAACTCCCGAGGAACAGGTGATCCGTCTTTGTGTTCTATTCTGACGCCTAGTTCAGTGTTGTGCTCATGGAAATCGTTAAGTACATTTCTTTGGAAAGTGAAGTTCCTCATGGACTGTACTTAGGACTCACAAAATTGAGGGAGGGAGCCTCCATGGAACCCATCAGTTTATTAACTGGACATACATAAGACCCTTCACTAACTCTCCATTGCTCTTGTTCATTCCTCGATGCAGTCAGATCTGCCAATCCCCCAGGGGTAGCAGCCCTGTTGCTTTATCTTTGCTTTCATGGAACATCTGTCTGTCCTGTCCTTCCCCCTTACCTGCCCAGCTGACTCCTAGTCATGCTTCAGACACAGGGGACAGATTCCCACCCTTGTTTCGTTGCCAACACTTAATGCCGGGTGCTCACACAGATTGGTGAAATGGAACCACCAACTCTCATCTTTTTGGTCATGGCATGATCTGAGTGAGAAACTCACCGGGCAAACATCTCAGGGTCTGGGGCCAGCATGGAAGAGACATCCTTGAGAGCAACTTGGATGTGAGTGGCTTTGAGAGGCGTGATGTGCTTGGAGTTTCCTTTACCTACATAATGCTTACCTGCATGCTGCTTGACAAAGGAGGGGGGGAGGGAGAAAAGGAGGAAAGGAGGAAGGGAGAGAGATGGTAGGAAAAACCAAATAGTTTAACCCCACATTCTGAATCCGGTTTGAGGTCTCATGCCCCTTCTGTTGGAGTTTAATGCCGGACTGTTGTGGACCAAGCTCATAATTTTGTTATGGCTGATCTTTTTTAGTAATAAAAAAAAAATCTAGGAGGAAGCTGCCTGGCACCACTCGCTGAGACGTTTTTAAATACGGCCAAATGATTCATAATTATAAAGGTGAGTGCACGGTGCTCACTCTGTAGTGGTTATGCTAAGACTCATTAAATACGTTCCGCATCCAAGAGTTCCTGTTTTATGTAAACAAGACCTCTGAGGAAGATATAGATGGGTAATAAAGATGAAAGGAAACGAAGTATTTGAACGCGAGGACAAATTAATAACGGCCTCTCTGTCTTCCAACAGGAAAGAGAGCAGTTGCTGTGTAAGAACTGAACCTTTCGATGTGAAGGGAGGACGACAACCCAGACAAAGAGAAAGCTGAGAGGAAACTAGATGAGGGGACACACTCTGGGACCGCATCGGCTTACTGATGGGCCCGAGAGCTTTTACCTGGCCACAAGCGAGATAACTTTCAATGCTTTCAGGTCACCTACACATAAAGAAGCCACGCAAGGCAGAGACAAAGAGAGGAGGGTAGAAGAAAAGGGGCTAAATGCTTGCGACCGTAAAAGAAAGTGAAATAATGTCGGGCGAATTCCCATTTTACTTCTCCCATGAGCCTATGTGTTGGGGAGACTTGATTGACATGATGAAGTTGATGAGAGGAGGCTGAGGTAACACTGGTGTGCACGTGTTTGTATGTGTGTGTGCACATGTGTTTCTGTGTGTGTATGTATTTGTGTGCATGGTGTGCATGTGTTTCCGTATGTGTGTTTTTGTGTATGTCTGTGAGTGCATGTATGTGTGTGTCTCTGTGTGTGTGTTTGTGTTGCATACTTGTTAGTGTGTATGCCTGTAAGAGTTTGTGAGTGTGTGCCTGCCCGCCATTTTGCCAGCAGTTTCCTACCTGAAGTCTGAAGACAGGTGAGTCATCTGGACAGTTTGTAACTGGGCACAGTCCCCTCGTGTACAGAGTGTGCTATGCCAAGATACCTGCGGTACCAGGTATCTTGATCTGGCTCATGTCTGCTCAAAGATGGCGAGAGGACAGCCCAGCTGAATCCCAGGTCCCACCCTAGAGCTGGCTTGAGCTCCTCATCTAGTAGCTTGCCTGATTTTATAAAGTCTCTGCCTCTCTGCTTCTCCCTCCCTTTCTCCTCCCTCTCAGTCTCTCACCATAGATCTCTCTGCCTCCCTCTGTTGGTTATCTATCTATCTATCTATCTATCTATCATCTATCTATCATCTATCATCTATCTATCATCTATCTATCTATCTATCATCTATCTATCATCTATCTATCATCTATCTATCTATCATCTATCATCTATCTATCTATCTATCTATCTATCTATCTATCTATCTATCTATCATCTATCTATCTACCAATCATTTATCTTTCATCCATAGTTCCTTCCATTCTTCTATCTATCTATCTATCTATCTATCTATCTATCTATCTATCTATCATCTATTTTATATCACTTTAGTCTTAAACTTTAGTCCTGCCTTTGTGCTTGGACTGTATCCTGCAGCAAAAGTTCCTTAGAGTCAGACTTTGGTGAGCTGCCTTCAGCTGAGCTGAGGTAAATTAGCTACCAAGGGCATAACATTTACAGAGGCTCTTCATCTAAAGTGCTGGCTTGCACTTGCATGGGTGGCCTTTAGAGTAAGTGCCTCCTTCAGGTTTGTACACCTTTGGGCTCACTCACCTGAGGCACTCAGTTGGAGAAGGGAAGGTCACGTCTTACTAGTTCAAGAAAACACAACCTGGACCAGTTTGTATTCCTAACAATCAGTTGATGGCTTCTTTGTTCACCTCAACTAAACTTCTGTCTTTGTAGTTTAAAGAATTCAAAGGAGTTCTTGCACAGTATTTGTAATGTGTGTGGTGAGCCTCTATCCAAAGTTTCCAAGGGAGCTCAGTGAAAGGCTAGGTCACAAACTCCTGTGTTTACAATGACTCAGCTGTTGGGGACAGCTGAGGCTGTTTCTGGTCCTCTCTTTCTATTCCCCAGGTGTTGAGCCTGAGTGTTGTGTGCACTGAACATGGCACCGCGTTCTGTTCTTATGCAGTGACTTTAACTCCCTGTGTGTACCTTCCATGGGAAGGGTTGGGGTCTTTGGGGCCATATCACCAGCACACCTCAGGTAACAGCTGGGATGGAGAAGTCCCAGAACTCAATGACTGAAAAAAAAAAAAAAAGACCAATGGAAGCTCAGGTGTGGTGGCTCCCAGAGGCATCCCCAGCAGAGAAAAGCAGAAAGAGAACCACCAGGAGTTCAAGGTGGCATGGGACCCTGTGGAAGGAGGGAAGGAAGGAAGGAAGGAAGGAAGGAAGGAAGGAAAGAAGGAAGAAAGGAAGGGAAGGAAAGAAGGGAAAGAAGGAAGGAAGGGGGAGGAGAGGAAAGAAGAAAGGAAGGGGAAAGGTGAGAGAAAATAGAGGAAAGAAAGGAGGGAGGGAGGAAGGAGGGGTTGATGGATCAATAGACACCCCTAACACCCCTAGGATGTAGATATTGTAGGTTTCTCAGTTGAGGAAACCAGGAGCAACCCCCCCCCCCCCACCCCCGCCAAAAAAAAGACAAACAGAAAGAACGGAAGGGTGGTCTGAGGAGGCCAAAGGGACAAACAAGGTAGAAAGTAGAGCATCCAGTTGAGGTGGGGGTGGGGTGGGGGTGGGTTGGGGGTGGGGTGAGGTGAGGGGATGCGATTGTCCACCAGCCCACTGCTTTATCCAGCGTTAAATCTATCTGAAATTGTTTTAAAAGTATTCTTTAAATAATAAATGATATTATGTAACAATTATATCTGGAACAGTAATCTCAACTTTCCTAATGCGGCGACCCTTTAATACAGTTCCTCATGTTGTGGTATGTTCCAATCATAAAATTATTTTTTGTTGCTATTTTGTGGCTGTTATTTTGCTACAGCCATGAATTGTAATGTAAATACACGGCATTCAGGACATCTGATATGCTACCCCTAGGTTGTGATCCACAGGTTGAGAACCACTGATCTAGATGAATAGTGTATTTTGTAACTTCCTCCCTCCCCACCCCCCACCCTGTACTCCAGGCTAAGCTACCAGGGTGTGGCAAGAATAAGAAGGGTGAGTATTCCCTGTCACACTCGGAGACCCATGGAGACACCAGCCGGTAAGGACAGTGGCTCTTGAAGAGCGCCCCAAATTTAGTTTGTAAAAACTATCATTAGATAATTGCTCAGAAACGTTTCCATGTCTTTGTCTTTTATAGAAGAAAAGAGTTTTTCCAACGGCCCCAGATTTCCTCACAGGGAGTCAGCGTGCAGGAAAGCGGCTCCTTTTGCAATCAGAACAAAGGGCGTCTAGGACCTGGGTGAATGATCCACAGTGGAGAAGGGACAGCAACAGAAGGAAAGTCGGGGTTCACTCTCTCTCCCCCCTCACTAACAGCAAGCAGCAGTCACTTTGACCCCATGGATGTTTCAAAGATCTCAAATACAGAATGCACAAAAAAGGGACCGTCGCCATCGAAGGAATCAAAGAGGAGCACGCGGCTTTCAGAGGCTCGCCAAAGAAAGGCAACGAAGAAAGAGACCAGAGTTAGAAAAATATAATAAAGCGTTTTAAATGTCTAGCAAGGGGGAGGGACGACCAAATGGAAGAATACCGCTAAGTAAAGGAGGCCGACTAGCGAAATGATTGACAGGGCACCCTATACACCGGAAGCTAACTTATCCTTAAAGGTAACATTGGACACACTGCACTTTGCCCGAGCTCCTGCGATTACCGAAGATGACCATCAGGAAATGGAACTCATTCTGACTCCGATCTGTGTATTCACCATCTCCCTGTACCAAAGTCTAGTTTGGAAAATGACTTTAGGTTGGGGATATTAAGAGTCTGAACCAGGAAGACACAGCCACAGGGCACCTGGCCATGTTGTAGTTTCTGTCAGGGGTTACCCCATTCTAGCCCACCTCCTACTTCTGGCTTCTCACTTACGCCCTTCCCCCCCCCCCCCCCCCCCCCCGTGCCCACAGAGCCTGCACCGGCCTTACCTTTCAATTTCACTTTTTATTGAGTGGTTGTTTAGCGCTTTGCACTAATGTGGAGTCAAATAGAAATGGAGACACTTGTAGAATCCGATCATTCTAGGAAGATTTAGTCACAGATTGAGGTAGACACTCTCGGAGGTCTGGGAGCCTGTGGGGGGTGAGGTGGGGGATTGAGCGAGGAGGGGGGTTGGGAGGTTGGTGGGAGTGTGGGGGTGTAACCCAGGGTGAGGCAGCCAGGCAGGTCAGGGAGTGAAAATCTAAATGCTAGGCATGAGAGAACTGTAATCCCAGCATTCTGGAAGCAGAGAGTGGTCTACACAGCGCGTTTCAAGCATAGGGAGACCCCGTGTCCAAAGTCCAAAACCAACAAAAGGAAAAAGTGAAGCAGAAAGAAGTCTCAGCTCAGAATCAAAGGACAAGCAGGAGAGCCAGACCCGGGGGAGTGGGGCTCAGAAGAGAATTCCCACCAAAGGAAACCTTTGCCAAGGTCTTGAAGCCAGAGAGGAAAGGGCACACTAAGGACTCAAGAGACCAGAATGTGGACGGCAAGGAAAAGCGGTCCAGGTAAAGCCGGAAAGGGGAGCGGCGGCTCAGCTTCTGTCCCTCCGTCGGAGCTCTGTCAACTACTTAAAGGAATTATGTCCTTTCCAAAGTGGTCAGGAAGGGCTTTTAAAGAGACAAAGGGGAGAGGGGGAATCCCTGAACAAAAGATATCGGATAGGCTAAATTTAGTTTTTAAAGTGTGATTAGGAATAATGGCAAAGTTTCTGAGACTCAAAGCAAAAGAATGTTGTTTTAAAATTTATCGCGAATTTCAAGGTGGAAATTGGTGCTGCTGCTTGGGGAGGGTGCTTGCCTAAGGTCTTCAAAGCTTCTGTCTTCAATGGTGGCTGGGGGGTGGTAGGGAGGGAGAAATGTAAGACTGTGACTGCAGACCCTGGAGCCCAGCACCATCTGCTTCTAAATCAGTCCTGGATATGCAGTCCATGGTGAGAACGGCTATGCAGATTTTTTTTTTTTTTTTTTTTTTTTTTTGGTTTTCGAGACAGGGTTTCTCTGTGTAGCCCTGGCTGTCCTGGAACTCACGCTGTAGACCAGGCTGGCCTTGAACTCAGAAATCTGCCTGCCTCTGCCTCCCAAGTGCTGGGATTGAAGGCGTGCGCCACCACTGCCCGGCAGATTGTTTTTAAAAACTGATTTCCAAGGCTGTCCACATCACTGTCATCATCGATGATACCATGTCTCCTTGGGGCTGTGCCGTATGCAGACAGTAGGTCATTTCTCTCTGTGACTGTGACTCCTGCAGACCATACATGTTCAGTATAGCTTGCCAGACTAAACAAATCAACACTTAGTGTTTCCTTCTAGTGTGCAGAAAACCCTGGGACCTCACCCTACAATCTTAGTGCCATTTAAGTGGCTAATAAACTAGGGGAGAGGGGCTGGAGAGATGGCTCAGTGGATGGCTCAGTGGTTAAGAGCACTCTTAACCACTCTGCTCTTCCAGAGGTCTTGAGTTCAAATCCCAGAAACCACATGGTGGCTCACAACCATCTGTCATGGGATCTGATGCCCTCTTCTGGGGTGTCTAAAGACAGCGATGTACTCACATAATAAATAAATAAATAAATAAATAAATAAATAAATAAATACAAATAATCTAGAGGAGAGTAGAGCCATGGCCACTTAGCCTGCGCCCCCAGGCCTGTGACAAAGCTCTGCCCCAAACTTGCTTCTATTTCTACGTGAAGCCACTGTCACTCCTGTGTGATGTGTTCATGGTTTGCTTCTGGAGTCTGAATGATACTTTTTTTTAAATGCACCTCAACATTTCCCAGGTCACGGTCTGCGTACATTGATTGCCCCGAGTCCCTTCTTAGAAGAGAAGCTTACGTGTCCATTTTCTGCAAAGGCAACGGTAACACCAAACTCTTTGAGAATTTATGATTAATGACCACACCCTGTACACATTTGCATAAAGGAAGCTCTCAAACACCAATTCGTCTTTGACTATTTAGAATACATAAACACCCATTATTTTTTGCCGTGTGAATAATATTGAGATAGAAAAATGTAAGTAATTGCCCATTTGCCCTGATGCACTAAGTTCTGTTTATAATATATTAAATTAGGGATATTTTTCACTTCCACTCATATTTTATGAAATAAATTTGGCATATTTTTAAAATACACCTTAAGATCAATTTACTACAGCTTTCAGAGCATAGTAGGTGTTGACTTTTACGTTCAGGACTGAGGAGTTACACAAATGGCTCAGCTGTGAAAAGTACTTCTTATGCTTTCAGAGGACCCGAGTTTGATTTCTAGCATCCACATCAGGCCTTTCACAATACTAGCTCCAGGGGACTTACATACTCTTTCTGGTCTCTGAGGGCACCTGCACCCACATGATACACACACACACACACACACACACACACAACCATACACATTAAAACAAAAAAATCAAACCATGGAGCGAGATGCCACTTCAAAACAACAATAAAAAACAAATAAAAAAATACTGTCCAAGCCAGATACAGGTGCATGCACCAGTCCCATCATTTGGGAAATGACAAAGCAGAGATTCAAGGTCAGGTGTCTCAGTACAGTTAATTAAATAAAAATGAAATTTAAGCATTGAGTGTTCTGTAATAATTATTAAATCTACATTAAATTATTTTTCTTTTTAATTTTCACTGATTCATCCAAGTAACCATAGAACCCTCTAAAAGCTGACCTTAGTTGAGATCAGTTAAAAGAAGTTTGAACATATTGTGTTGGCCAAATAAAGTATCTAAAGGGCTTCTTAGACATTTTATGAGAAAGCGCTTCCCAGAAGAAAACTGTTTAACAAGTATGAGTAATTATTTGGAATATTTTGATCACCTTAATTCATAAAATGTCATAATTTGCATCTGTAAAAAGGAGAATTGTATCTTTATAATATGCAGAAAGTTGCATAATGGACCCAAAGGAAACCATCTTCGCTCAGCTGTTTTGACCTATAAAAATTTCAAATTCATATATTCAATCTATTTGCTTATTTTTGTGTGTGTGACATAAGTTAGGCAGATATACTTTCGTAGAAATGTTTGGCCAGGCAGTGGTGGCACACGCTTTTAATCCCAGCACTCTGGGAGGCAGAGGCGGGTGGATTTCTGAGTTCGAGGCCAGCCTGGTCTACAGAGTGAGTTCCAGGACAGCCAGAGCTACACAGAGAATCCCTGTCTCGAAAAAACAAAAACAAAACCAAAAGAATGTCGAACATTTATTTCAGAATTCAACATTTACGTTTCCATGGCCAGGTCATAGTTGCTTCTGATTGAGTTCCCCGGGTATTTCCAACACTATCTTTGCAGGTGTGTCCGTCCATGTGAAAACATGCCTCTCACCTCAAAGGGAGTGAGAGGCAGTTCATCCTGCAGCCAACTGAGTGACCATGACCTAGGCTCACAGATGCAGGAGACCTCAAACTCCTTTTTCCACTGTGGTAACAGTGTTATGGGATTTTTTTGTGTGTGTGTGAACAAGAAAGAACAAAAGGAAGTCATAGACCAAGGTACTTTTCAGATACCTTGGTGGGAACGTCATGCAGGCGAGGGTTCCGGCAAAGGTGTGTGTGGGCAGACCCCTGCTGCCTCAGATGTTATCTGGAGACATTCTTACCCTTTCAGTTGGTGGCAGCTAACGGTCTGTTAAATCCCAATAGAATTTCTGTTGAAATCCTAATAGAAAGATGTTAGGTGAGACACAGAGGTGGGCAGTGGATAGCTTGTAAGGGGTTAAAGACTGCCCAAGACAATTTGGCTCTGGAACTGCAACATTCTAGATTTCTACAGCCACCAGAGCCTGTAATCAGTCACCCCTGTCGACTCTTTAAGATAACCGTGGCTTATTCTCCCTGGAGCTTCAGTTCTTTCTGAGCACAGTACCTGAGGGAAGCAGCCAAAACCCAACCAAATTTCTTCAAAACGAAAGATGATGTACAACAACGAATCTGATAACATTTCACACCGGCCAAAATAGGATGCCCGCTCATTTCATTTTATCAAATGGTGAAAATTAAAACATTCGATCTACCACTTGAAAAAGTCCAGGCTGAGGCTTCAGAGCCCTACCCATCCTCATAACCTGCCACTCAAAGGATGTGAGGTTGACAGAGTCCTTTGGAAATGCCAACCTGTCCAGTCCTAGGACTGGAGACGACTCAGTGATTAAGAGTCCTGACTACCCTTCCGAAGGTCCTGAGTTCAAATCCCAGCAACCAATTGGTGGCTGACAAGCATCCATAATGAGATCTGATGCCCTCTTCTGGGTGTCTGAAGACAAGTACAGTGTACTTACATATAATAATAAATAAATTAAAAAAAAAAAGGAAATGCCAGCCTGTAGAAGCCACCCCTGAGTCCCCGTCCCCCCATCCCTGTCCCTGCCGCCTCTCCCTCTCTCTTCCCCTCCCCTTCCTTGATTCCTTCCAGGAAGATTATTCCATTTTTCTTCTCTACAAGTAACTCTAATTTTGACTTACTCTGTATAGAACTGACATATAGAAGAGACTTGTGGAAAAATTCTACTCTCTTTTGGAACATGGCTTTTAGCTCTAAGTATTTTGTGTTATTAACTGCAGAGCCTCTCTACTCCCTAAGAACTCTGTCAAAATAACTTTCTTTGCCAAAACAAGCCCCTGGAGCAAACCACCATCCATCCAGTGCTCCCTGCTCTGGGGAAAAGCTGGGCTTCTTTCTAAAGTAATTTATTATTTCCTGTTTCCTTCCTTTGTCCCACCCCCACCCCCACCTCCTTGCTCTAATAATGACACAGAAACTTAATGAGCACAAGTAATTAAAAGGCCCATCTTAGAACTAGTGAGTTGGATATTGAATGCCCTTGACCTAAACTTTATTTGGAAAAAAAAATAGCTGAATAGCAGAATTAGAAAATGAAATTCCAAATCAGAATCTTTCAGCCAGTAATTTAGAAATTTGGCTGGATCCCTCTTACTTATCCACCAATTAAATAGGACTTATAGCAATTACTCATTAAGGGTTTTGGGGTGCTTGAAAGTTACAATAAGATGGGAATATAATCTTTAATTTTAGAAGAACAAAAGAGTGTGAATATTCTCGTTAATTAGAAAGTCTACCCTACTTTCCTTATTCACTTTGACAATTATACACACTTAAATCAATGAAGGCTACAACTTAAATCTTTTTAAATTAAATAGCTTGAAAGGATGAGAATTAAGGACACATTATTTCTAACTTTCTGCATATGTGTTCAATTTTATCCTTAGAAAAATGAAAAAATCAAAATATCAATTTATGACAGAAGTAGTGAGTCGAGTTGTTAGGAAGTAGATATACAAAAAGGGAAACATCAGATAATGCTGTGAATGTAAGACCATCAATGCAGCAGCTGTGCCTTCCTGATGGGGATACTGATGCCGGAGGTGAGGCTGGACTGGTCTGTTCCTTCCACTCTACCAGAGCAATCATGTATACATATGTTTTTATAACTTGATTTTTTTCTATGGCTTTCTTGTTTAACCAAAGAAACTAGATGTGAAGATGTGTTTCCCAGGTCCTTTCTTCTTCTGAGCGAGGAGACTTATTTGCCCAGCTGGTTGATGCTGGCCACAGACCTGAACCATCAGTTCCCTTTGGAAATCTTGGATGAAGGTACACATTCGCCTTGCCAATGAGAGCCATCAGCTCTCGACTTCCAATGGGTGGAAGGTGCCGGCCTATGAAAACCAGGTCCTTTCTTCTGACTTGGGAAAATTCCATCAGGCTTGCGTGAATTATTTTCCCCCTTGCTACCACAAAATAACTGACAAAAATAGTTGAAAGAGGGCTTTATTTTGGCTCCCAGTTTGAAGTACAGGCCATCATGGCCAGACTAGTATGGAGGCAATGCTGTGTGGCAGCTGTAATACTCTGTCCACAGTCAGGAAACAGAAAGGTGGATGCTGGTGCTTTGCCTGATTTCTCCTTTATATTCAGTTCTGGATGCCAGCCAAGGGAACGGTGCCCCCCACACCCACAGCAAGTCTTCTCACCTTAACGAATTCCTTGTAGAAACTACATCATAGATATGCCCAGAAGACTCCCTTGTCAACTTCTCTGCTAAGCTCAGAATATGTTTCCTGGACAACCAAATCAATAATAGCATTGAGAGTGGTCTGAGAAAGGAGATGCTAATTCAAAAGTGTGGGGCTGGCTCATTGGTACTGCAGTTGGCAGCGTTGACCTATCAGTGGTGGTAGATGGAGGGCAGATAACCCCTGGAGGAAAGATAAAGAACTTTGTTGAAGTTCTAACTGATTGGTGAGATGAAATGGGAACTGGGTAGAAGAAAACATGCCAGCTAATGGCATTAACAGATATTTCAAAAGCAAATAGCATAAGGCCAGTGAAGCTGCCTCACCATTTCTAAGTTGAGATATTTCAAATTAAGATAATAATTAAGCAGAAAGCACTTACTTGGCAGCTAAATGCTAGCAGTGATAGCCAAAGTACTACTCCCTTCACAACCCTTTAAGGGTTCTAGTATTCAGGCAGAAGCCAAGGCTTAACCCTAAAACTACAGAGCCCCAAGAGCTTAATGCCCAATCGGGGAAGGTAAGTTATAAAGAAAAATAGAACCTTTGAGTTGTGGGAGTCTGGCTTGATGAAGCGCCAAACCTCAGATGCCTAATCCCTATGGATTCCTTGAAGCAGAAGAGAGACACTCTTCAAGGTGAGTATACCCTCCAGCTTGTGGGTGCAACAGAGGAGTGTCTCCTGCTTCCTTAGAATGCACCCCACTTCCTGGACACCCTGGCACTGTGACTAAGTGTGGAAAGGGCCGTGTTTGGCTCAATAGAGGAGTAAAAGGACTGTATCCCAAAGGGGAGCACAGAACCTATCTGACTTGTCCCAGCAGACTCAGAGTGAATATAAGGCTGTAGAGGAGTAGGGAGCAGGTGCAGTTATTAAAATAAGACTCAACAGTTTTAATGTAGGAGGACACATGATTTAACCACGGATGCTGGAGGATGGGGCAAATGTGCAGCTAGTAGGGTTCCAAGAAACAAGGGGAGACAGAGATGTCAGGATCCCAGAGCACATGGTGGGAGGAGAGAGAGACTGGGGGCAGAGGACATGTTCTAGTGGATCTAACTCAAAAGACTGGGTGATCTCTCTAGATGAGAACAAAATGGGGAGACCCAGAGATTGGTTCACCAAAGCAGAAGGTCCCACTGCAACTAGGAAGTTTGGTGTCTACTTTCCTTTTGAGATGAGGGCTTATGGTCACATATGGCCACCTTAATCTACAATTATGAACATTATGGGCTAAGTAGCATTGCTGTGCCATCAGAGGCCAAGCCGGTACCATGTTGTATTGAGTCCATGCCAGAGTACTGGTCAGGGCTCACCTCATGGAAAGTTACTTGGTTGAAAGAATGTAGATATCAAGGGGCAAAATAGATAGGCATTGCCTTAGTTACTTTCCGTTGCTCTGCTAAGATACAAATACCAACGCAGCATATGGAAAAAATAGTTTATTGGGACTCAGAGGGTGAGTCCACAACCATCATGGTAGGGAGCTGAGAGCTTAGATCTTTATCAGCAAGCAGAAGGCTTGGGCTTTTGAAACCAACAAGGCCAGACCTCCTAAGGCTTCCCAAACAGTTTCACAAAGTGAGAGACAAACATGTAAACCTATGAGTCTATGGGAGCCATTGTCACTGAGCCCACCACAGCTAACTCTCTGGCCCACATAGGCTCATAGCCATAACATAATGCAAAGTGTATTGCATCCAACTTCCAAAGTCCCCAGAGTCTTTCGACCTCAAGGCTGTTCAAAGTTCAAAGTCTTGGATAAGGATATGTGCTCTCAGGTGCTGTTCCAGGGCCATGGCTGCCTGCCAGCTGCCATGCTTACCACAAAGATGGTCCCAGACTCTAAGTCTCTGCAACTGGAAGCCCCAACAACTCCTTTCTTCTATAAGCTGCCTTGGTCATGATGTTTCTTCACAGCACCAGAAAAGTAGCTAAGACACATCCCTAGCAGTTCCACCAACTGAGGAAACATTCAAATGCATGAGCATATAAAGGTCATTCTCATTCAGACCACAGGCGGCCACTGGTTACTATTGCTACAGTTCCAGCAAAGGGAATCAAGAACAAAGGGTCTGGTGATTGCAAGAAGTGCTCAGAAAAAAAAGTCACAATCTCTTGATTACTTTTTTGCCTTGCTTGTAACCTCGGTGCTCAGAGGGTGGAGACGTGAGGATTAGGAGTTCAAGGCCAGCCTGGGACACATGGGAAGCAAAAAAGAACCTCCTCTTTATTTGCAGAGTCGCGTGTATCCTTAGATGACCTCAAACAAACTCACCATATAGCTGTGGACATCTTTGAATTTTTTTATTCTTTTGCCCCACATTCTAGGTGCTGGGATTACATAGGCACGGGCCACCAGGCTTGATTAATGTGCTTCTAGGGATCAAAACCTGGGGCTTCTTGCATTTGGGTAAGCATACTACTAACTTAGCTACATCAGAAGCTTCTCAGTGAAGGAAATGCTGTTCTCAGGATGAGGAAATGTATAATATTATAAGAAGAACGCATGGTAATGGTCTCCAGCTCTTTCTCAAGGAGTCTTAAGGCCGTAGTCATGGGTGACCCTATTCTAGGTGAAGATGAAAATCCAGCCATAGGGTTGAAGTCAATGTTGGTATTGGAGGTCTGCAGAATCATCACACAAGTCCATGGATGACAAGTAGTAATTTGAGAGAAATGTGGCTCACAGCACATGGTCTGACTCCACAACATGTCAGTCTCTTGTCCTCAAGTGTGTAATGAAAAAAATATACTTGGTGTTTGGTACAGTTCCCACACTGGTGTCCTCACCTGAAGCAGAAAGGTATATAGCTCAAACCAGGTAAGATACTCCCACTCCCAGGCCAAATAGCAAACCAGAAATTGCACCACATGCTAGCCTTCTTCAAGATTAAGAGGACACCAATATGGCCCCATTGACCCTCTTTGATTTGCTAATCTGGCCCCTGTAATGCTAGACAGTCATGAGAGGAGGACAGTGGATTATAGAAACTTGGCCATTACTAGTCACAACTGCAGCTGCTTCATGAGGTAAGGCATTTTATTGCCACAGTAGATCTGCAAGGCCTCCAGTGCTGACTGTTGGTCCAGAAGGTATATATGCTTTTCCACCTCTATCAGGAAGTAGAGCAAAACAAGTTGACAGTGCTCTGGAACAATTTACAAATTGTTTTTCTAACCTGACCCTGGGGATCGACTAGCCCACCTGTGTGGGGAGCCCTATTATTCTGCCAGACACCACTGGCATGATCTAACTGGGTCATGTTAGTAACCAGGCATGTCCACGGCCTTGCCCCAGGGACCCAGTGATAGTAGGAGACATTATCTCTAGCTGGCAAGATGTGACACGTTCCCACTATTGCCACCAGTCCCACATCCTCCTCCTGCACATGCACAGCATCCCCATGTAAAAGGCCAGTCCCATCCCCTTTGTTCTCTTTTTCCCTCAACCCAGAGGCAGCCTCTGTATTTCCCTCGTCAATAAACCTCCCACATGAGCTCTGTCGCTTAGATCCTAACACTCGATGAGAAAGAAGTTCTTTGTCTGCAGTTGAGACATGTGCCCTCCAAAAGGTGAGAGACTAAGGATTCAGAGGCATCCACATTAGTGAAAGTTTTAAGGCTCTGTGCTGTGAAGAGGGAAACTGTCGTATTACCTTCCAAACAAGGGCCTGCTGTTTTATCTTTGCTGATGACCATGAAGAAGCAAACACAACACCTCCCCGAGCTCTGGGAACTTATTTCAAGTCACAAATGCTTCTCAGATTCTGAAAGGTTACCTAAAAGGCTTTAAAGAGAAACCAGGAATCATCTCAGCAAGTGACCTCAAAAAGCCTAAGTATGAGAAGAGTCACAATGGGAAAGGACACCACATGGCATTTGTGGCATTTGTAGCATTCGTGGCATTTGTGGGAGGGCTCAGCAGAAGGATCACAGGATAGGCCCCTAGGTTTCCAGGATAGGAGTTTGCCTCAAACTCACAGCAACTCCCCCTCAGCCTTCTGAGTACTAACTAAGACCACCAAACTGGATTCCTCCAAAATCATTATAAAACAGCCATGACTTTTGTACGTGGCTCAGTCTCACTTCTCTTTCTTTCTTACTCCACATGGCAGCCATCACAATTCAAATGACATTGCTTGTTTGCCGACTTATCTTTCTCCTTTACTAGAATGTTAATTTCAGAAAGGTAGCACTATTCGGTTGTGGGGATTTTTGTGCCTAAAACAAAATAGGCCATATGGAAGGCACTCAGTAGATATCTGTGAATGAGTGAATCATTACACCATGCACGATCTTGTGGGTGGATCATCTTCAGCTGTAAGTTAATCAGCTAATTAGTGACTTTGGGCAGCTCATTTCCCTTCTGTTCTTTTTCTGTTGAAATATTAGCAAGCAAGATCTTCACGAATCGCACCTATTACTTCAGTAAGCTGGACTCTAGGTAGCAACAGATTCTAGGTAGCACAGTTTTTCCACACACAAGGCATGGCTTAGCTTCCCCCCTTTTGATTTAGGACGTCTTTGATGTGTGATGGCTTTAGATGTACAGATGTTTAAATATATATGTATTTCAGATTTAGCTGTCCTCTTGTCAAGCTGGCTGCTCTGGCCCCATTTAAAAACCAGTACCTTGACCTGGCAGCCCCCTTCAACATGTTATGTAAGAAACACAGCAGTATTCAGAATGATAAGATGGATTTCTCTTTCCCTTTCATGAAGAGCGGGTAAGAGTTTCTAAGGCAACCTTATACCAAGACACTTCGTGAATTCCATCTCTGTTGGCCACGTGGTCAGAATTCCATCTCTTTAAGCAGCTTTCTGCTGGAGGGACTTCACTGTCTTGCCCATTCACATCTTCTTCCTGGTGCATTTCCCCTCCTCCCTTATATTTAAATCCCCTCACACTTAACTATACAGGAAACCTACTCATCTGCTTATGAAATGCTTGTCCTGCATGCAGATGCAAGAGTGCCCCACTAGCCTATCCAACCTTCTTTAGGTTTCAATGTTTGGGACTCTTCCCAAAGCAGGCAGCACTCCCTCTCCCTCCTCAGGCTACTTTCTTATAGCAGGAAGTCCAAATCTTGAGTCTCTCTCTAGCTGCATCTCTGAGCAGGGATGATACCCGGGGCTCTGTATTGTCTGCATTAGGCAAGTTGCACCAACTATACTTAATGTGAACTTCTTTCAAAATTCTATCCTGCCTTTTGTCTCAGACCCTGTGCTGCAGATGCTGAAAGATTTAGGTGCATATGCATCTGAGCTGTTTATAAACTTTGCACAATCCCTGACTTCTCTGGTTCATTGCATTCCCATCTGAAAAGCTTCTCCTACCCCTGTCCCCCAAAGGAAAAACCAGACACTCGAATTAGCATAGTAGGCCTAGGAGGCAGAGTAACAGCCCTTGCTGTGCTGCATTCACAGAAGAGGAGGCATGCCTCTGATATGCCTGCCTGTCACAGGTTTCCCTACTGCCCTCCTCCTCCATTCCTCCACAGAGACCTCTGATGTGGTTAACTCCTGTGGAATCTGCCTTGGCCCCCTCCACTTCCCAATGGAGGCTTCCTTCCCTTCCGTCTTTTTTTCAGTGTGCTTCTTGTCTTCTTTGGCATCTGAAATCATCTTTCTTTGCCTTTTCCCCATCCTTTGTCCATAGTATCTTTGAATATATTTTTTTTTGGCACTCTTTGTGTTATTTGAAATTGTTTGTTGACTGACTGACTCATTCGGATTTTTGGGACAAGGTCTCACTGACATCAGGCTTAAGAAAATGTAAGGCAGCAGCAAGATATGAATATATATATATGAAGTAAGAGCACACAGGCTGAGCTAAGGGGCCAGGTTTTGCCCTGCATTGACCCGGTTCATATGTATGTTTCTCTGCTATCCCAAATCTAAACACCTAGTAATTTTTTTAACCTCCTATTTAATTCATGAAGACAATAAACTGTTGTTTGCACTGCTCTGGCAAGAATTATAATCACAGCCTGGGCATCCTTTTCAAAAATATGTTTTCTAAACTTTGCATAAAAATCTTCACTTCTAATAGTTTTAATTAATGCAAATAAATATGCCCCATGGGTTTATTCAAATGAGTGGATAATCAGATTCCCATCTTCCAGTCTCTTGGCTTCAGAATGAAGCTGTCTTCAAAGGGGTCCTATCTCCACAGGATCTAAATTTGTGACTAGTGTTTTTATAGTGCCTCTTCCTTCCACCCGCTTCTTATGCCCTTTCTCATCACTGCCCACCTCACAGAACCTTGGTGCTCAGCGAATAACAAAGCAAAGCCAGATCACATGGGCTTGCGGCCTGGAAAGGAAGCATGGACACTGAGTGAGCTGTACCCTGGTGTCGACCAGTTAGGTAACCTGGGGACCTCCTGCATATGCAGGTGTACCATGCTGTATCTTCTAGTTGGCCTTTGCTGGGCTAGGAAAACACCATCTCTTCTGCAATGCATCCTGCTTTAGGACCAACTTCCCAAACTCACAGGCTCTCTCTCTCTCTCTCTCTCTCTCTCTCTCTCTCTCTCTCTCTCCATCAGCTTACTGATTTTGTTGGATTCTCCTGGTAAGCCATTTTCTGTCAGTTCCTTCTATTGTCAATTACTGCTAACCAGCTATTACTAAATGTAGCCGATGAAAACAACAGACACTTATTTTCATAAGTCTTTGAGGTCTGTAATCCCATAATTTGGCCCAAGGTCCCAAGCCACCCAGCATTGCTTTACAGTATTCTGTTTGTTAGAATCAATTCATTGAGTTCAGTCCAAGTCGAGGAGATTTTCCAGAAATCAGTCTCTCTCTCTCTCTCTCTTTCTCTCTCTCTCTCTCTCTCTCTGTGTGTGTGTGTGTGTGTGTGTGTGTGTGTGTGTGTCAGAAAGAGAGAGTCAAAGAAAAGAGAGTCAAGAGAATCAGAGAGAGCAGACACACACAGAGACACAGAGACAGACACAGACAAGGAGAGAGAGACAGAGACGAGAGATACATGGCAAGAAAGGGGAGGGGTCTGAGGCTGACATCATCAGTCACTCTCCAGCTTATTTTCTGAGACAGCCTCTTCTCTCCCTGAAACTGGAATTCATCCACTGGGTGAGACTGAATGCCGTGCAAGCCCCAGGGTCCTCCTGCCTCTGCCCCTCCATCGCTGAGAACAGACACGTGCCACCACACCCGGCTTTCTCACAAGGGTCTTCACTCTTACACTGGCATTTACTGACTGAGCCATCTCCCCATCCCAATGCCTGCTTTTTAGAGGGGCTTTCAAAGACTGTGTGAACACTTAAAATAATCACACCTCCCCATTTTTACTTCCTGTCTTCTGTTTTTAAGTTGGGATTGGCAAGGATATCCATGTAATAGGTTAAACTCTTGCAGGGTTGAAGGGGAACTTTGTTTGTTACAGGTCTTAAAAGACTATGTAAAGTTTATCCTTCAGCTCTGTAAAGTCTATATCCAGTTAAAGAATTTGCTTTCATGCCTGGCTGCTGAAATGATTGTTGATTTATCACAAATCAATATAAGCTTCACGAAATGTTTTTGCATTGATTGTTTTTTGCCTTCTTTTATTTCTTTTTGCATCCTAGGTCTGTTGTTTTGATGATCAAATTGCCATAGCATTGCTTGGATGAACCACACTTGGGTTCGTTTTTAAGTTTGTCAATAATTTACTAAGACCACGTACTCCTAAGATTTTCATATCCAGATTAGTAAATTAAATAGGCTGTAGGTTTTTTCTTCTGTCATCTCCACTTGTTTAAGAATCGTCACTGGCAGTGATACACAGGGACACTGTAGGGAACAGATGAGGCTGTGAATGAGGAAGGTCCTGGGTGAGTGTGTATTTTGACATGGGCGTGATTGTGGCAACGATGCTCAAGCCCCAGGACTCATGGGACAATTGGCAAAGCCATCACTTACATAGCCCTGGCTCAAGAGAAATGAAAAGGCTTTTCTCCAGGATCTGAGGCTGTGTTAGAAATGATTGATTAGTATGTGCAAACATAAATAACTTGTAGCTTCTTCCTCCAGGATGTTCACAGCCTGAAAAGACCTCCTACTGAGCCCTTCCCTGTGCTGTACCCAATAAACATGCTGAGGTTCCGGTTCTGGTTCCGGTTCCGGTTCTGGTTCCGGTTCCGGGTTGTAAGTTCAAGAACCCGCTGATCTCAGCTTTCTGTACAGTCTGTGCCTGTCTTCAGTCCCTCGCTGCCCCTAGCCAGGGTTCTTGGACCCAAGCTGAAGTCGTCCTGGCAAGAGGCCGAATATAAAGGCATGTAGTAGTTTAAAAAAAAAAAAAAAAGCAAAGCAAAAAGTGTCTTAGGCCCAATGAGGTGGGCCACGGGGGTGGGGGTGGGGTGGGGGGGAAGCAGAGAACAGCACTGGCTTCCATAAATTGTTCTTTGACCTCTATGTGCATTTCATTACACATGTACCTATACACTTACACACAAACATTGTAGTAATTGTTTTGCTCATTTGTTTTTGTTGTTTTAACTGTTCTAGAAGTCACTCTTTAGACTCCAACTCGCACAGATCTACCTGTCTCTTCCTTCCAAGTGCTGGGATTAAGGCCATGCCCCACTATGTCCCGTCTTAAAAATACACTAAAAATAAATGTATCTTTAGTCAAGAGACTGAGGCAGGAGGATTGCCATGAGTTAAAGGGCAGTCCAGCCTACATAATGAGCTTTAGATCAGCTTTAGATACAATGGGGAAAGGGAAAGTGTCACCTCAGATTTAACATAATTTTGTTTTGAGTAAACAGCACCTTAAGTTCCAAGGTGACTTCCTGGGAAATGAACTTGTATCCATGGTGATGGGGAAATGGGAAGGTATCTGTCCCCAATGGTAGCAGCTGGACGGCTGAGGCGGATCAGAGATCCAGAGAGAGACCCCACTTGACCTTGAACCAACCTGTCTCTCAAGACATGTCGAAGATTCATAGCACTGTCAAATGCCTTCTTAGGCAAGTTAACACGGGGGCCCCGGGACTTCAAGAGAAGATAAACTGTCATTGAACCTGACTAAATATTTATTCAAAAGAAAACAGAAGATACTAGTCTTAAGGACACTCTTATTTACTGCTGAGGGACCTGGTCTGATTCCCTTACTCTCCAGTGATGTGTGGCCTGAGTATAAGTTCAGATGGAGAAACCACAAAGGCTCCAGTTTTACAGATCTCTGTTGGCGCAGAGTCTAGCCCCACTGCCTTCGGCCTAGCAGCAGGTGACCTGCTGACTGAGAACCTCACTCTTTAGGGACCCCGAGTCAGCTGCTGGTTTAGCTCACTGCTCACAATATAAAGAAGATGCTTCAGAGTCCTAACTTGCAGAGAGGAAGGCTTTCCCTTGGCCTCTGGTTTCGAGGTTTCAGTCTATGATTGGTTGGACCCATTGCTTTGGGCCTGCTGTGAGTCAGAGGAAAAGGCTCACCTCACCTCAGGGTTCGGAAGAGAAAGGAGCTTTCAGCATAATGTTCCTTGTGTTGACCACTGTTCAGCCTCTTGTCACCACCACCCTGGAGGCCACACCTTCAACCCAGGCACTTTTGGAGAACACTCTAACATACAACTGTACTGCCTGCTCTCTCCAGACCTTGTGCGTCCACCCTGAGGAAGTATCAGGCAGGAAGTACAGTCTAGTTGGGGCTGCATTGACAGCAGCTGTGTCTTCATTTTCTAATCCATCAACAGGAAGCCAATGAACAAGGCATATTAGTGTCCCCAGCACCAAGAAGTGTGTTTTCTGTCTCCCTCCCATCCGGGGCCTCCGAATCCATCAGTCCACTTATTGGTTCCTTTCCTTGATTCTCTGTTGATTTGACTAAGGAACCGGGCATGCTGTGTCCTCAGGGTGACAACAGGGACTAGAGTCAGTTGCAGTTTGTTGGTGAAAAATCCTGGTGGTGTACCCTTTGTGTTTTACACCATACCTGGTGGCTCTAAATGTAGGTTTTAGAAATCAGAAGTACAGAGCTTGGATGAATCGAGAAGGCAAAAGCACCCTTTCCTGGCAATACCAATTCCCCAACAAGACATACTTCTGAACAAATGAGTCTACTACAGTGTCGACGGTGCTAGAGTGAATCTTTACACACACGCACGCGCGCACACACACACACACACACCTTTTTTCTTATTTCCTTTTTCTTTTTCCTTTCCTTTTTCTTTTTCTTTTTCTTTTATGGTGCCTGCTAGGGTTATTTCCCATCTTTGAAAGCCAGAGCCCTAATGAGCTCCAGGGGGACAGAAGTCTGTCAATCACAGACCACTTTTCAAGTAGATCGTCTCAGCCCCACCAGAGAACCACAAGGCATGAAATAATTAGAAAGCCCAAAGTAACTGCTCTGTTTTACAAGAGCAAAATCCGCTTGCGGATCATTTACATAAACGTGTCACTTCCCATTACAGTTCTAATGTCCGCTGGGTGATAATCGCAGGCTCGCTGGGGGAGGGGAGGGCAAGGTAAACTGGAGCACCCCCCTCATTGGAAAAATCCGAGGTGCGCATGCGCTGCGCCTTTCCCCGCCCCCACTTTCCAGGACTACTGAATTAATGCAAAGTATCTTTTCTTCTCCATTAAAAAAAGAAAGAAAGAAAGGAAAAACCTATTCGTGCTGCTATGGCAGCAGACCCTGTGCTTAAGAGAAGAAAGGAGGGGGCTGCATCAAGCTATTGTTAATGGAGAATTCACTTTGAGAAGCATTTCAAAGCGGATCGGACTGGGGAAAGAATCATGTTAAATATTTGCTATGAAATATTTATAAGAGCACAAAAGCAATTGACAAAAGTTGCCTGGGGGGGGGAAAATCAGCGTTTCTCCTCATTTCGACTTCTTACAGTGGGGTTTTAAATGCTCCAGGGAGCACTCAAATAAGTGCAAATACATGGGTGATGTATGTTCACGAATGAGTGTGCACACACACACACACTCGCACACACACTCGCACACATATGGTTGAATGGGTTGATGGGATTTAGGCCGATCTGCATCTGAATGCTGTTTCCCAAATACAGCAGCAATAAGAGGTCGCTGAAGACTTGTCTTGATAATTGCATTTGAAGGAGCTTGGCACTGATACCAACAGAGCCAGACACCCCTGGACTGACCCAGGTGCCCGGGGGGTGAGGCTGGCAGCCATTTTGTTGGGGATGCTAGCTTCATACCTACCTTTAGGACTGGGACGTTCCTGAATCTTGCCCCCTTAATGTACATGCACAATAGTGGCCACACTCAGTGTATGCAGTCAGAAAGCAAAAAGATGATTGTTACTTTGAGTCAGAATAAATGTTATTAGAGTATAGCATTTTCATCCATGTGGCTTTTGGAATATATCCAAACCCCAGGAACTGTGTAATTTCAATATCTGTGAAACTCTTCTCTCTACTGGAAGGGGAGACGTGAAAAGTTTTAATGAAATGTCTCTCCCACAAACTCATCACAAATTTAACTCAGTTTTTGCTATATAAGCCTTGTGATCCTTTTCCGAAGCATCTCTTACTAGTTTTACAATAACACTCAGTGGTGTGATTAAAGCATCAGAGAACCTTACAGGTAGCCTATAACCTGTGATTGACTGGTGCTTATTTTAGCCTAGAAAGTCTATTGAAACATCTGTTGTAGGCCGGTTTTATTCATCCATAAACACATCATAAGATTCAGGCTAAAAGAGCAAGCGTACTAAACAACCACGTATGGTCACTTTCGTAGTGTTTGACTTTGCCTGAGGGCCAAGACTGCCCATTGGTGAGGCAGGAGAGGGAAGATGTGTTTTCGTGGCAGGAGTCTGAACTCCAGCCATCCTATTTCTTATCTAAGAGATCGCCAAGTGGGAATGCATTGTGGGAGGATTTAAATCGGCGTTTTTTTCTCCATCCCCCCCTCCCTCTCACACAACAAAAGTCTAAATCCCCTTTCAGGCCAGATTGCCCCATTTCCCTGCATGGGCCGGGCAGATTGGAAAGATGTTAGTCATTCAGCTTTTCTCCCGGCTAATCAGAAGACACTGGGGCGGTGGGATTTCTGCCTTTCATCCACGGAGCCTGCCTCTACAAACAGCGGCGGCGGCGCAGAGGCCTCTGGGCCTGCTGGATAGCTGGGCTGTCTGTCATCTCTGAAGACAGTTATAAAAATATTGTTAACCACGAGCCTAAGCAGAGGGTTTAACAGGGATTTGAATCTAAAATGTGATACTCCATATAGACCAGCTTGATGCGGTCCAGCAGAGCCGAACCCCGTATTCTATTCTAACAAAGTGTGTCACATAATGGAGGAGATTTTGATGGGATTTTCGACATCTCTTTTTCGGGCCCGCTGCTGAATAGATCTAAAGTGTGAATGAATGTCAGCACTTCCTGGGCTGTCTTGATGAGAGGCCTCAGCTGACCTGACTCGGAGTCAAGGTCCCCATTGACAGGAAAGCTTTCAAGTTCACCATCAGGGATGGGCCAGGGTGGGGCAGTGATGCTTCTCTGGGGAGACACAGCTGGGGAGAGAGAGTTACTGTGTAGTGATTCCACACATCCTGTAGAGGAATATCAGTGACCTTTTGAACTTAAAAATTCTGAAAATTACTCTATAAAGCTTGTGGTACCAGTCATAAGAAAGCCAAGCAAAAACAGAACACAAGAGAAACTGGTTGAATTCTTGGCATCTCTGGCTTACCAAGTAACCCTGACTCTTGCTTGACTACGCTTAACAACTCAATCTCCTCATCTATAAAATGGGGCTTAAAATAAGATTGTCCCCTTGGAAATGCTTAACCGAGTACAGTGGGTTTTCAATGTACCCTGTAGTACGTGTGGTGCATACATTGTTGCCTGATGCATGCGGTTGTATCATAAGGGTAGCTGGAAGTTTGTCTCAGCCTTACGCTGGCTTATGCAGGCCTATAGTGTCTGGAAAAACAATGACCAGCATCCCCTGGAGTATTTATAAACGAAGCAACAACATCTAGGCTTACTTATTGATAAAGGGACCATTTGGGAGTCAGGTATGGTAACACAGATACTCAGCTACTCAAGAAGCAGAGGCAGGAGCATTGTGAGTTCAAGGCATGCCTGGGCAAGACAATAAGATCAACACTCTACTGAGGAACTCAGGAAATTTTGTCTGATAATAAAATTTGTGAAGATTTGGGCCATAGCTCAAAGGTACAAAGCATGGCTGGCATGCTTGAAGCCCTTGGTTTGGTATTTGGTACCACACGCAAAAATGAACAAATAAATAAATAAGTAAATAAGTAAATACCTTCTAAGGAAGTTTTATACTTCGGACATAAGCAAAGTCCAGAAAAGAATACTAGTTTCACAAATGCTCTGGAAAGCAATTATCTTTCGCCAGGTTAATTTCAATCTTCTTATAACAAACAGACCATTAGAGATTTTTTTGGAGCTTCTGGATACATCATCACCCAGAGCCCAGCCAACTTCGCTTTACATCCTGGCTATGCTTACAGAGATGACCACTATCCAAAACTTGATCTTTAGTTAGGCCCATACATACTTTTTAAAATCATATACTGCTGGAACAAAGTCCATCTATATCTATATACAAAAGAGCTGGATCTATAATTCTCAGCTTTTATATAAATGGTATTATACTGAACACACATGTCTACCACTGACATTGTCTATTCATATTCATACATCTTTGTAGCAAAATACATAAATCATAAAACTGCAACATAGATATGCACTGCATGAATCTATTCTTCAATTCTCTTCTTGGTAGGCTTTTAGACTGTTTCCAGCTTTTCATACTTTAAAAGATGTTATATTAAATATACATTTGCATGTGTGCTCTGTCTATATGTAGTATTTATGACATCTATGTATATATACATGTAATCGATACACATAATTACTAGGTCTTTAGGGATTTCCATCTATCTTTATTAGAAATTGTCAGATTGGTTTGAGATGAGAGAACTCTGGCCAAGGGGACGTTTGTAGAAAAGAGAGTCTCTAAAAAGACTGTTCCCTGACCCAACTTGTTTATGCCTCTAGGATGTGACTTAGTGGTTATTGCTGCTGTTTAAATATCAACTGCTATTGATTGTGGGGTACTTTTTCTCCTTATATTAATTACTCTTTATAGACCCTTCTAGGGTCTTGGTATACCCGGGTATAGGTGACAGAATACACCTGGAGAAAATGAGGAACTCAATTCAAGTCAAAAGGTTAAGAAACCGACTGGCTCCCATGGTCCTTAGATACTCTCTCCAGAGCCTCGCTAAAAGGGAAGTCCAGAAACAGCCAAGCTGAAAATGGTTTATTAAAGTATGTCAGGTCCTTAGTTGACCCTCTTTGTACAACAGGGGTCATGGAGAGTAGGCTGGGAAGAGAGAAGAGGACAGAACACCCAGAATCGTCATCGCTACTTCTTAGGCACAACCGGAGCCGAGCTGATTATTGCACTGCAGAAGGTGCATCTGACACTTTCCAAATGTGAAACTTTGAGTGATGTTTGAAACTAATAAAGTTTCAGCCCAGAAGTGACTTTCATAGATATGCTAGTCCTATGTAAAGTTGATTAGAGTCAGAGAGAAATTAATAGCTAAGAAGAGCTGTTGGTCCGTTGTTTTGTGGTATGTTTGAAGAGGAGATATGTCCCCCTCTGTATGTATGAAGATGTGCACCTGTTACAGGTGGACAGTCCCAAAGCCAAACCAAATTATTTCTGTGGTACTTGCTATTTTAAACCAAGAATGATTTTACTTTGTGTCCTTTCATTATTTTGCCTAACTGCAAATGGACCACAGTAGAAAACGGGCGTAGCGTTAGTTCAACTGCTGCCCAGGGGCCAAACTGAAGCTTAATATGGCGATGGTTGGAATTAAATTCAGACTTTTGCTGCACGCTTAGATTCTTAACTACTTGACCGTGCATCTTCTGGAATCTGCCTGGATGTTTTCTGGGTCAGATGGGAGACTCTGAGCCCCCAGACTCAGAGTTCTGAGATGAGCTTGGTTCCACTGCAGCCAGCGTTCATTCCAGTGATAATGTGAAGCTGTCCCAGTCTCCATCCTCCCCCTCAGGTTTTCTCAGCCAGACCTTGACTAGGAAGGAAGCGTCTCATTTCTTTCCTTTCCCCGTCACAAAAACATTGCCCAGATTAGACAGGTTTCTTAGGAAAACAAAACAAAACAAAGCAAAACAAAACAGAGTTTGGACACATTCTGCGAGCACGAAGTTGTGTTTAACCTCTGTTCTGGGCTCCCACGCTGAGGCACAGCGATGGTGTGTACTGGCCACTTGCTAAGATCTCAGGTCTCACCACTGTTTCTCAACACTCATAATTAGTTGATAGCTCAGATACTGTTATTGTAGACGTAACCAAAGCATCCAATGGCCCCCCAGTATAAACATCTAGGTATTATGTTCCCTGGAGTATGTCTTCATCTGGAGAGTGAGGATGGTATGATGGTTCCGCAGCACGCTATGCGCATGACTGTTGGAGCTGTCTCCATTTTTAGGCAGGGAAAGGAGCAAAAGAAATGAGAAGTTCTCTTCTGGTGTGTCCCTACCTCCCCATTTTTCAGTCTTTCTCTTGTTTTCTCTCACATTTTCATAGAGATAATTTCATCAAGGCTGGACCAAGGAACATGGGAGACAAGATAACTTAGTCTAGCAAGTCTACTCCTGGGATAAATAGGGATAAAACATTTTTGGTACAGATATCTATTCTCAGTTCTTCCTAGAGGAGGTAAGGTGTTCAGGTGTCTCTGAAGTCATATTTTGGAACATCCTGCTCTTACTGTCTGTATCTTAGCAAGACAAGTTACCTTTAAATATCTCCATCCCCTAGTGAATAGAGGTAGAAATTGGAACTCAAATGACTGAAGCTAGAATTTGAGGTTTAGATTGCTGAATATAGTGTCCCAAAAGAATGAAAACAAAACAAAAATGGTCCTTATCCTACTCTCTGAAGAATTAATTCTTTGGTTTAGTCACTTTTCTCTAAATTTGTGGTTCTTGGCCTTCCTAACGCTGCGACCCTTTAATTACAAATCCTCATGTTGTGGTGACCTCCAACTGTAAAATCATTTTTGTCGCCACTTCATAACTATAATTTTGCTACTGTTATAAATTTCAATGTAGATGCCTGATATTCAGGATATCTGTTATGTGACCCCTGTAAAAGTGTCGTTTATCCCCAAAGAGGTTGCGACCCCCAGGTCTAAATGGATGTCTGCTATGAGATTTTACTTAACCCCTCTAGGAAGAATGGAGAATAGGAATTTTCCATTAATGGAACATTGAAGGTGAGTCTCTGAGCTGCACATTGTCTGAGTTCAGAAGGCTAGAAGCCACCAGGATTATCATGTCCTTGGAAGTGCGGTTTTTGTGGTACAGGTAAAAGCCTCAGGATTTCTATGGTTAGAGATGTAAGTGACAAAGAAAAGGCATTAGCCTAAGTCACCTCTAATTAGGTGCTTTGGCTTAGCACACCCAGTCGAGCACACTCTGAGATGAAGCTTTAGAAGGAAAGCTACCTAATCCTCCAGGATAACTCACCATTAACGTTGAGATGAAAGGTTCTGGACTGGTGGCACCATTGCCAATCAGCTTGTCTCTGTGGCCCACAAGATTACACGCAAGGAGTTACCTTTCTTCTGCTTTTGGTTCAGGGATTTGGCGTCATGGAGCTGTTTAACTGTTGGACATATGAGAAAAAAATTACAGGCAATTTAAAATATATTTAAATTTATTTATTTAAATGAAAACTGTTAACTAATCTGCGAGCGCCAGAAGTCATGACTAACTAGTTACACACAAGTGAGGAAACCCATTGACCTCATTAGCTTTAAGAGACCACTCTTGGACTACAACATTGGTCAGCACCTGAACTAACTGGGAATGTTTATGCAAGATACACGTCTCACTAACCTTCTTTATTAAGGTTATGACCTTCATTACACGTCTGTGAAATGGGAATATAAATGTTCTTAATGTCGTGTAGAGGAGGAGATGAAATACTTCGTGGAACAGAGTTTTCATGGTACATGGTAAGTAGTAAGCAAGCATTTAGGGTTGCAACTACATAGCCCATCCTATTTGTGGGTGGTGCTTGGGAGTGATTGATGAGGTCTGGAAGATTATGAACGCATAGTCCTAAAGCACAAGGGCTGGTCCTCAACCAGCAGATGATTCAAAGCATTAATCCAGGACTCTGCTAGAACTGGCTCTCAAAAATCTCATGATGAGGATGGAATGGATGCCCTCTTTAACCTTCTTAGGCACAAGGGACGACTCCTCCCTACAACCCCTCTTTTCTGTTCATACGCATATCTCTGGGCTGATAACATCGTGCTAGTATAGATTACTTACAAATTTCATTGGTGACCAGGTGACATGGGAGCCCTCTAAGCCTGGGACTTATTTCCTGGCCATTGGCATGGTGCCTGGCATCCAGCAAGGTCTCAACAGACTTTTCTTTTAGGAATATTTGGAGCTCAACGGAGGTTGCTGACCCATCAAGAAGCAGGAACACACCATGCTGTAATTTTTCTGGTTGTCAGTAACCAAGCAATCTTCCACTCAGTTTCTTCATCGAAGGAATTTTTCTTCAGTGTGTGTTGCTTGCTGAGACTCTGTGATAATTAGTGAGACTCCTTGGGAAGCAGCGATATGCTCTGTCCCTTTGATGTTTGGTTTTACAAGAAGATCTGTATATACAAGGCTATAAAAATTCAGTTCTCCTTCCTGCCCTTTTCTTCCCTCTGATCCAAAGGTCCAGGAGAGATTATCTGCCTATGAAACTCCCATTTCCTAAATGCCAGTCTCCCCTGGAGTGTTACCTGCAGTGCATTCATGCTGGTCTGTCCAAGCCCTCTGGACTCCTCTTTTCACAAATCAATTTGTGAACCTTTAGACTGAAAGCCTGGAGAGTTGTCTGCAGATGGACGGGGAATGCAGAGGGTGTTCACAGTGGCCCTTCAGCCTCTGCATTCAGTTCGAGGCTTCCAGCTTCACGGGAGAACCACCCATGAGATTCTGTGCTCTGTGCTGGATTTCCATAATGACCTAGCATCATGTACAAATAGATGGGTGTCACATCAGACTATCATACACCAGACAAAACGAGAAGTTTTGGAGTATCTTTGGATCAAGAGGTAACCCAGAGCCAGGCATAGGAGCACACACCTTTATCCCAGCTTTTGGGAGGCAGAGGCGGGTGTTGGTGGGTATCTATGGGTTTGAGGTAAGCCTCATCTACATAAAGAGTTCCAGGATAGCCAAGACTACATAGGAAGAGTCTATCAAAAGAAGAGGAAGAGGAGAAGGAAAAGGAGGTGGAGGAAGAGGAAGAAGAGGAGGTATTCCAGTGACAAGATGAGTTGAAGATGAATTATGGGTATAGGTAAGAAGGCATGTCAGGCAAAGAATCAACATGGGGTGACATGTGAGGGATCCCAAAGACGCACTAGCTTGGGAATCTGTATTTAACCACCCTGGGCTGCCATGTCTTCGTCTATAAAGTATGAACAGTCCTGATATTAGGATTCACGTGTGGTAGCCAATACCTGCTATCCTAGCACATGGATAGCTGAGGCAGGAGAATTGTCATGTTGGTCAGCCTAGGCTATATAGTGAGTTCTAGGCCAGCCTGTGCTTCAGAATAAAACCTTATCTCAAAACAAAATAGAACCCCCTCCCCCAATAAACAAACTACATTACAGTTAATACAATAGATATACCATTAGGTAAATCATCGCTGCTTTGTAAGTCCCAGTGGTTACTTCTTTCTTGTGCATATCCCATTAACTACGTAGTAAAGACACGGTGCTTGAGTTCAGGGAGGGTGAGCTGACATCGAGTTGCCAACATGATGTACTTCTCCTCCAGAGGATGAAAGAAGATGCTGCAGTGGAGAGCGGTACAGATGCAAGGAAAGCTAAAGAGAACGTATTGATTTTTAGCTGCCCAGAGGTGGAGAGAAGAGATGGAGAGAAGAGGTGGAGACAAGAGATGGAGAGATCTTTTACTGCAGCGTGACTACACTAGGGCTGAACTTTCACAAGCTATTTAGACTCCAAAATCATATATTCGGGAATGTTATTAATTGCTGCTCAGATAACTCCCAGTCGGTTCATCTTCTGCCGAGTCTAGCCTCTTGACCCTCCATCTGCTTCAGATCTTTATTTCTCTCATTATGTAATAATCACTTCTCTTCTCAACAGCTATGGTGACTTTACTTTTTGTCTTTCAAAAAAGAAAAAAAAATCACTTTTTCAACATATAGCCTGGATGAGTCCAGGCTGAAAGTCAGAATGCTTTAACATTTCAAAGGAACATTCTGCTATTGCTAGGTTAGCATTGCTACAAATTTGAAGTTGCCAACTTCAACATCTACTTAATGTTCTTCGCCAATGGACAATATTTTAAAATATTACTGGATCTGTTTGTTCCTTCCTGGTTACTCTTGTTACTGCCAACTACAGCCAAGAGCACTCTTGCTTCAGGGAAAGGCAGTAGTAATGGCCTTTCATCGACAAAGGCGTCAGTGTTGAGCTTCGGACTTCCAAAACAGGCTCTTAAAATTCATTTCAGGGAAAATGGAGGTGAAAGCCAAGATTTCTGTTAGGGAGATGCAGGCTTTGTTGAGAGAAGTGAAGATTTTTCTAAGATTCTAAGGGAAGAAACCAGCTAGAGTTTGGATTATAGAGATAACCATGGAAGATATTATAGCGAGACTATGGAAGGCTGGTGACATACTGTGATATATGGTGGTTTCCCGTGTAACCAGAGGGCAACAGGCAAAGCAAAACACGTCCAACCTAGAAACACATTCCGGGCTTAGGGTGGAGACTTGAGGCTATGGCAGAAGAGAGCTAGTGAAGTAAGGCTGGGTGGGCATGCTGAGACTTAAGTCAGGTGGGGAGGGTAAAGCAGGGGGAACTGAGATTTTCTGAGTTGTGGAAATCCTGGGGCCTAACCTGGGTCTCTGGAAGACAGGCATATACCTTCTGTGTGGTTCTTGGAGTGACTGTAGTCAAAGAAAAGTATGATGCTTAGGTAGAGCAAAGTCCGCCATGTTGTGTTTTCCCTCTACATAGTGTGGAAGATACCCAGGCTCCTTAAGCATTGTCACTGAGAAGGTCAAATGCAGAGGGACCCTAGAACTGGGATACAGAGGGTACTGCTCTTGAGCCGCTTTGTGTCTGGCCTTACAGCCAGCTTGTTTCTCAATCTGATCATTCAAACTTTGTATCTATCGATCCGTCCTAGGATCCGTCCTAGTCATGACTTCATGACTCCAAAACCAACACCACTTGGGATTCACTCTTACACATCACCATGTTTGGCTGCCCCCATACAAATTACAGCCTTAGACTCACTCTGGATATTGCTTCTGTGTGTGGACCCTGAGGAAATACTTCCTAGATTTCACCTCAGTGACATTCATCCTCAGCCTTAGATGACTAGTATTGTTGTAGCAAAGGAAAGGTTTCACTTTAGGGGTTCTCGTCTCTCATTAACCACAGCTGATTTTTCAACCCGAGCTGACTAGAACTATTCAAAATATCATTCAGCCCTAAAAAAGCCTCTATAGAGCTCTCAAATTTCTCTCTAAAACGTCACAGGCCAAGCCTCCTTCATATGCACTGCTCTCAGTATTATCTTCCACATTTCCTGTGTAACCAGAACAGATTATTAAGTTCTGAATACTCAATGGCTTTTATAGCCCAAAATTCCAAAGTTCTGCACAATTGTTCCCTAAGAACATGATTAGGTCTGTCACAGCAATACCCCACTCCTGGTACCAGTTTATTTTTTCATTGAGTTTTCTATTGCTGTGATAAAACACCAGGATGATCAAAAGCAACTTGCAGAAGGAAAAGTCTTATAACTCTCCAGTCATATTCTGTCACTGACAGAATTTAGGAGAAGAACTCAAGGTAATACCTAGAAGGAGAAACTGAAGTAAAGGCTATAGAAGATCACTGTCTGCTGGCTTGCTCCTTATGGCTTGCTAAACCTGATTTTTCATAGCACCCAGGTTCATGTGTCAAGGGGTGGCACTGCCCACAGTGGCCTGGGACATTAATAATAATTATTAATTATTAATCAATAAAGTCCCCACTAGATATGCCTAATATCATATAGGCATTTTTCTAGTTAAGAGTCATTCTTCCCAAATTGTTTTAACTGTGTCAAGTTGATTTGGAACTAACCAATATAGGGTCAAAAAGTTTAGACTCTTATTCATAGTTTTATTTCAAAAACCTGGACCATAATTGAACCTCTGAGCATGCTTCTCAGTTGAACAAGATAACTTTTGCATAACCTGCATGGAGTAAAAATTTTTTAGCCTCTTCCCTACTTTCTGATTATACAATGTCCTATCTCTGCTTTGCAAATATTTACAAGACACATTGGACTGCAACCTTACTGGTTTTGCTGTGATATAATTTATATATAATATATTATGTTAAGTTGTTTTTTAATAACCAGCATATTTATCATCTAGCAGAGGAAACTTAGGAATAAAATATGTAATATTTTGAATTCACGTAATGGGACTGAAAGGTTAGTTGGATTGAAGCTTCTGCCCTGGGATATAGTGGATTTCACAGCTCCTCTTCAGCATTTGTAGACTTTTTGCAGAAATCGTTATCAACTCTGAGAAGGGAAGTTTGACCGTTTGGTTCCAGTCCATCACCGAGGGAAGCAGAGGCAGGAGCGTCGGCAGGAACTTGGAGGCAGGAACTGCAGCAGGGGCCACAGAGCAGTGTTGCTAACTGGTTTGCTCTCTGAGGCCTGTTTCTTATGAAACCTACGACCACCTTCCCCTGAGTGACGTCACTCACTGTGGGCTGGGCCCTCCCCCACAGACTTGGATACAGGCATCTGACAGAGGCATTTTCTCAGCTGTGGCGTTTCTTCCCGAATAACTATAGCTCGTGCAAGCTGACAAAACAAAGCAAATAAGCAAGAAGTCAACCAGCATGGCTAGGACAAGTCTCACTTTGGTACATCAGAACCCCGTCATCCCCTGTTTAGATACTGAGAGAACTTTCTCCTGGTTCTGGGCCACATATTATTTTTTCTTTTCTTCTCTTTTCTTTTCTTTTTCTTTTTCTTTTTCTTTTTCTTTTTCTTTTTCTTTTTCTTTTTCTTTTTCTTTTTCTTTTTCTTTTCTTTTTTTGAGACAGGGTTTCTCTGTATAGCCCTAGCTGTCCTGGAACTCACTCTGTAGACCAGGCTGGCCTCGAACTCAGAAATCTGCCTGCCTCTGCCTCCCAGAGTGCTGGGATTACAGGTGTGCACCACCACCGCCCAGCAACATATTATTATCACATATTGTTATTACAGACTCCTAAGTCTTTGTTGTAACAATCCCATAGGTTTCTACATAACCTTTTTACAGAGAAATGCTTTGTCTAGAATTCTGTTTGAAGTCTATCTGGCTAAGGCCTCAGCAAACTCCCCTCCTTTTCCAGATACCAAACTGCAGCAGACGTGGAACTCCCACCCACATCACCAATCCTAACAACCCTAACAATGGACAAGCCTAACAAGCGACAGGGGGCTGCTCACAGACTGTATGCCTTCCTTCCTCCAAATGTTATGTTTCAAAATATGGCTTATGTGGTGAACTAAAGAATTGCAATATCTGGGAAAGGAGTCTGTTCCTTCTCAGAAAACACAGGGGTAAAACATTAGAAAACTCAGTCTGTGAAATACGCATGAGAACATCTCCTGTATGCTTGCCTTCACGTTGCCTCCTGCAGCATTCGCTGAGGGACCTGGTGCCTGTCTTCTGTCTCCCTATGGATTTTAGCCACTGGCTTCATTATTTATTCCCTCACCATTGATGTGTACTTCAGATATAAGCATCCTGTCTGTTTTCTGGATGAAGAGTTTGTTGTATGTGTGAATTTGTCTTTTCCCCTCCCTTCTGGTCAACAACACAGGCCAAACCTCAAATGTCCAGACCAGAGCCGACCCCAAATGATTATCACCCTTAATGGAACCTAGTAACTTCCAGTTTTATCCCAGGGATTAAGATGATTCTTTTGGGTTAGAGTTTTAAATTTGGTTTTTAAATAACTTGGCATTGTGGAGAAAGTCATGGAAGTGACCCTACAGTTCTAAACTGTAGACTTTGATGTAGTTAACATGATAAATATACACAAAATTTATCTATAGACACAAAGTTTTATATATACATAATGGCACATGATTAAAATTGGTCAATTCTTTCAATCTTAGAAGTTTAACATAAAACTCATATCCAGGCACTGTGGCATACATCTATAATATCAGTAGTTGGGAGGAAGAGGCAGGAGGATTGCAAATTTGAAACTAGCCCAGACAAACTAGTCACACCTTGTCTCAACAAACAAAAACAAAAAACAAACAAAAATAAAGATAATTGTGAACACTTATGTGGATTTAAAGAATTTTTTTCTTGAACTGGTTAAGTAATAAGGCAAATAGAAAATAGGAAAAATTTAAACTCTTTATAAATCTTTTTAAAACGTTTAAATAAACTAGATCAAATTTATATTGAGTCCTTTTACAGTATATGCTTGAATATGCATAAAGAATTTATATTTTTGTCATTAATTTGAGAAATTCCCCTGATAGATGGTTTTTGGAGATAGAGATAGAGATAGAAATAGAGATAGAGATGACAGACATAGAGATAGAGATAGAGGGAGAGGAAGAGGGAAAGGGAGAGGGAGAGAGAGAGATTGTAAGAACAAAACAAGGCTTTGTATATCAGTCACAAGGGCTGGTTTGTTTTTGAAGTAATTTTAAGGAAGTTGAGAATCTTAAAGCTGCATTTTATATGGTATTTCGTTAAATTTTCTATCACCAAGTTTCTGCTTTTAGCAAATAAAATATAATATTTATTAACATTAATGAATCTATAGGGAGAGCCTCAGATTATGTAGAACGGAAGTAAAAAAAAACCATAAGGCCCACGTGATTGCAACTTATTCACAGGCCTTGTTTCCAGTAGGCCAAATACAAATTCCTCATTTACCACAAACCCCAAATGTGGGAACAAGATAGCTGAGTCAACAGGAAATAAAGGAGACAACTCTCTAATTCTCTGTGGAGAATTGAAATGCTGCTGTCCCCACAGAGAGACTCAGACAAGCCTTTGCTTTCAGGAGCCAGAAGCTGCCTGCTTCTGCCTTGCTTGGGCGGGGAGCACAAAGACACAATGGGGCTCACTATTGAAAGAGTTTATTTTCTGCACATAGCCTGTGAAGCGCTGCTGTAGCATACTGGTGCGTCCATGGCTTAGAGCAAACCCTGTCTGGTGTGTCCAGTTAAGGGTTTTAAGAGATAGGAATTCTGGTTGAACAAATGATAATCTTCCTCATCAATCAAATCAATAACATCGTGATGAAGCTAGATCTGAGGATTCAGAAGCTGCCACTTGTAACAGCTCACTAGTGTGATCCCCGTGTCTCTGGATAGGACTGCAGAATCAGAATTCTTCTTCTTCTAGATTCAGACACTCGACCACAGAGGTCAAATGATTCACCCAAGGTCAGAGAAGCTTGATTCTCCCATTGCACAGCAGAACTGAAGTCTGAGATCTGCGTGCATGTCTGTCTCATCCAGAGGCCCCTCCAGTGGCGACTTCAGGTCAAACCTCAAGAGTTTGGTTCTAATGCTGCTCTGGAATGCCCGTTTCTGGATGATGCTGTTCTTCTGCTAGGATACTGCTTGCTTGCATTCCCAGCAGTTAGACGAGGTGACAGAAACTGCTCACTTCCCCGGCGTGCCTCTCTTGTCTCTCATTTTGGTTCAATGTACCTGTGTGGGGCATGCACTCGAGTGCACCGGTGTGCAGACTCTGGTTCCAAATCAGAACTCTGGGTGTCTTCCTCCACCGGTTCCTGCCTTAGTGCTTTGAGAGCCGGTCTTTCACTGAACTGGAAGCTCTCTGTTTAGACTAGGCTGGGTGGGTCCGTCTGTCTGCTCTGCACTATGCTGGGTTACAGCATCCACAGCTGTGCCTGGCCTTTTACATGGGAGCAGAGTAATTGAACTCAAGTCCTCGAGCTTTCTGAGCAAACATTCTTGCCCATCGAACAATCTCACCAGCCCCTGGATAGCCTATATTCATCATTTATATGCTTCCTTAGCCCTAAAAAAGGTTTACTGTTTTATTTATGTGCCTGTGTGTATTTGCACATGTATGCAAATACCTGAAGGCCAGAAGGTAGCAGATCACCCAGACTTGGAGTTAGAGATGTTGTGAGTTGCCAGATGTGAGGTGCTGTAAACCAAACTTGTGTCCTCTGGAAGAGCAAGAAGAACTCTAAACCACTAAGTCATCTCTCCATCCCCTGTTGTCTTAGTTTTCATTTTTAAAGTACTAAAGGCTTTCAATAGCAGTACATACCCTAGGACTTCATTGGCAAAGTGGTCCACAGCATTTTCAGAAAGCACTGTGACTTTAGGAAAGGAAGGAGTAAATAGCTACAGAGGATTGACATCCACGTGTTACCATGGCAACGTTCTCAGTTGTGAGATGAGAATACAGGAAAACAATCTTACTGGCAACTCACCAACAAACTTGTTAAGGAAAAAAAGCACATTATACATGGGTCAACCTACCTCTAAACTGTATTAAGCCAACTAATAATCAAGATTCACGTTACGGGGATTTTTATTCAGACTTAGGTATTGACTTACTTAAGGATAAATGCCTTAGAACTTTATTAGAGATCCCATGGGTCTCACACTCCTGTAAAAGTCTAGTCCCTAAAAAAGCTTGGTTAGAATCTATGTATGTGAAGTCTATTGGGCTCTAATACTTGTCTATTAATGTAATAATTAACTTCTATTATATGACCTACGGGTTTATTTGGCTTTGACATTGCAAAGAGTAGCTGATTATTGAAAGTTATTCTAAGAGGCTTTTCCAACCATCCCTCTACTCCTGTGGTCTGTAACCACCGGCTTTTCCACCCGAGCCCCGGTTCCTGAAATAATGACTCTGAGTCTTAATTATTTATGAATAAATGCCTAGGCCATAAGCTTGGGCTTGTTCCTTGACTAACTTGTAGCTTAATTAACCCTTTTATTCTATTCTACGAGTGCCATATGGCTGGTTCCACGCATCAGTCTCCTTGGAGTTCAGGACCAATCTTCCCAAGCCTGACTCTATCCCAGAGTTCCAGCATCCCCCATAGGAACTCCCACCTCCTATTTACTACCTACCTCAGTTAGTAGACCATCAGCTTTTTATTGACTTCCATATAGTACAGGGATTCTCTGTACTGTGGTCCTTTTAAATGTTGGCAAAAATGAAGTTACTTCCATTTTTTCTGGGGTCAGAATGCCTTCAAGCTGGGGATAAAACAGTATTTTTGGCAAAATATTCTATAATCTATCATCTGTCATCTATAAAAATAATGAAAACATATTTCCACAACTAATTTCTATATCTGTCACAAGTTTTCTTGTGACATTGGGTTACTCTTGTCACTGGATACATGTTACCTTCTTTTTTTTTTTTAAGATTTATTTATTTATTTATTTATTTATTTATTTATTTATTTATTAGTACACTGTAGCTGTTTCTAGACACACCAGAAGAGGGCATCAGATTCCATTACAGATGGTTGTGAACCACCATGTGGTTGCTGGGAATTGAACTCAGGACGTCTAGAAGAGCAGTCAGTGCTCTTAACCCACTGAGCCATCTCTTGAGCCCCACATGCTGCCTTCTAAGAGCCTGTTCTGCACACAATCTGCCCATGGGAGCAGCGTTCCAGGTGTAAGAACAACTGAGCATGGACCGGCTCCTTTGAGAGACACTGGCCCCTGAACAGCTTTAAATGTTGAAGTAAATGGCTTTTTCCCCTAATAAGTGCCAAGAAGAAAAAAAATATGTATTTTAAAGGCTTTAGGGACCAAGTTTAGTTGTAGGCAGAACTTTTTCTAAAGGTTTCAAAAAAAAAAAAAAGTCAAGCAAAATGTGTGGGTCATCAAGACGTCAAACTTCCATGACTTATCCAGAACAGAAGGGTTTTGGAGAACTGACCAGGTAAGGAGCTAGCTGGCCTTTCCTCCACCTGTGTGGGCTGGCTTACTGTCACCCAACGTTTGCTTTGGTTAAGGGGACAATAGACAAGTGAAAAACACTGAAAAATCTGTCTTTGCTCAGTTAAACAGAGGCAATATTAATGCAAAACGATAGTTCCCATAAAATAGAAGACGGTGCCGTGTCACACTTAGACACCCTGGTCTTTGATCGCTAGACTATTTAAACTTGATACACTAATCAGCAATATAATGCTTTTATTTTAAAAGGCCAAAACTCTGTATTTTGAAGGCTGATTTCAGAAGCCCCAATGCAATGAACAAATCATACTGACCCTGTGAATGATTATGAAGAGACAGAGAATGAGGAAATGATCTCTCCACTTTGATTAGAAATAGTTCACTGAGGGCTGGGCTAGAGAGAACCTTTACTGCTCTTGCTGAGGACTTGGGGGTTCCTTCTCAGTGACACCAGGTGGCTCACAGTCAACTTTAAATCTAGATCTAGGGGACCCTGCACCCCTGATCTCCACGGGCATGTACATGGTACACATAAACTCACACCAGGTCACACATTAAAAAAAAAAAACCCTTCAATATTAGATCCCATGAAATTTACCCAGTAAGAATGGGCACGGCCATTAAACAATAGACTTCACAATTATTAAACTATACAGTATCTAAATATTAGTGAGTAATTCTGGCGCATCAAGTTATATCTATAATCTTAGCAGTCAGGAACTCAGAAGCCTGAGAAACAAGGTTATTGCAAGTTTCAGGAAACCCGCGGGGGGGCCCCCCCCACCAATTTATTTATGGCTGGGCAGTAGCAACCCAGGATTATTCTATGCTAATGTTCAGTGTTAGAAAAATATGTGCTAAGCATGAAGGATACGTCATTAAGCATTGTAAGATTCTAACATGTTCATGAGAGAATATTGAGAACCACTTTGGTTGTCTCTGTCAACAGTGACATCCACTCACATTTCTTCTGGAGATAGTCTACAGGTGGGACTTGTGTTTCCAAGGGAGGGGAGTCCAGGTGTCTTAGCCCCATGTCTGCCCCACCCTGCGACAGCTGCACTGGAGGATGTGGTTTTGCTGGGCCCACTGTAGAGCTGTATTACTGTGTGCAAGGTGTAATTGGGTATTGCTTCCTGCCTTCAAAGCCTAATCTTTACAGTTTTTCACCAGACAGATTGGGGAATTGAACAAGGATAGTAAAGCGAGAACACGGCAGACCGTGTGTGCCAGTATACCACAGCATATGGTGACATGTATGCTTGGAACATACCAGAAAACATGACATGCCCTGAGTCATAATCTCCTTGCTTCTGTCATGTCGTACCTGATGGATGTTAATCTGCTTGAGGGTGCTTCTCTTCATCAAAGGATGTGGTTTCCATGGGACTGTGGGAAGAACAATCTCTCCACTCTCACACTGGCTGAAAAGGAGCAGTGTTGGGAAGAGAGGAGTCAGACAGTACCTAGAAGGGTCCCAGTACCAGTAGTTCCCTTCCCGGATCAGTCTTGCTGAGTCTACAGTGTGTGGGGGCAGGGGCGACCTGCAGACATACCATATCTTTTGGTTTTCTTTAGATCCTGCGGGGGCAAGGCTTTTTGGAGGGTCAGGGGACGGAGCCCAGCACACAGCATGTTGTTATGCTAAGACCAAGCCTTGCCTAGACTGGGGTAGAGTTGGAGTCAGGGCAGTGGAAAGGTCTAGCTGCCAACTTCGCCTCCTCCAAAGCGCTCCTGCTGACTCTCCCTGCTCAGTCACCCCCTTTGTTCACTTCCTATATTTTCACTCAGATGTGGTTTAGTGTTTTCTTTCCAAGGCATATTTTGCATGGAAGAATGCTTTCAGTGAGCTGAGGCCCTAATTGCCAAATAATGGTTGCCAAAACATGTTATTTTGGCTCGAGATGGTTCAGAGCAGGAGGCGGTTTCCCCTCCTGAAAAAAAAAAAATCCTTCCTCAGCAGCCCAAAGGCCATTTGCAAGCTCACAACATCCAGGCATCCGCCACGCCACGGTGCTTCCTTCAGTGGGTGAGGGTGACCACCGCCTTCAGTCATCCACAGCCTCCCCGAGTCTCTTCCGGTGTCTGAAGAGGGGTTTGTCTCCCAGCCTGGCCTTTGGCCGTGGGCGCTGGGCTGAAAGGAAGCCGCCAGGACTTGTCTCCACCCCAGCCCCGCCAAAGGCTGCCTGCTCCACCACCCGGCGAGTGTTCCCACCCGGCGTGCTCTCCGGAGCGAGCGGCTGCCAGCTAACTGCAAACACAAGCCGCCCAGCAAGCACGGGGATTCCAAATAGAGACAAATCTGGGGCCCCAGGGGGAAGCTGGATGGAACTGATCAGTATGAGAGATATATCACTGCTAATTAAGTCCGCATCCCCTGGCTCTACTTGAAACAAACCAGGGAGGGATCAGGTTTTGAGAGCAGGTGCTGACTGGCTGCAAAAGAGGAGTCCATCACTTGAGGAAAAGGTTCTGCGTGCAGCCATGGGGGATGAAGGGGGGCGGGGGTGGGGTGGGGACAGCGACCAGGAGCCCAAGGCTCTTCTGAGAAATTTCATTACCAGACAGAGAGCCACGAGATTGGACTTTGTCTTAGGATATAAAGGAACTTGTGGAAAAACAACCCTTTAAAACAAACAAACAAACAAACAAAAAACACCCCAAAACAACAACAAACCAAACCAAAACAATAAAACCTACTGCTGTAAGCAAGAACTCCCGTGCCTGCCTCGGGTTTTTTCCTCCCTTTTGATAGCTGACTTACTTTCTTCTCAGATGGACAATGGAGTTAATTTAGAGGCGAGTAAACACTTTCCTGGCGACGCCAGAAGCAATTTCATTAGGGTCCAGACAATATGGGATTTGTTGCGACTCAGATGCTGGTCCAGTGTGGGCCCCAAAGCCAGCCAGCCACCCACCCGGCTGCCTTCCCAGACTGCTGGAATAAAACCTATTCTGAGTACCAGTGAGTAAACAAACTTAACAGCATATACTTCAGGGAAGGAAGTGTGGCAGTTGTATTCCTGAAGAGGAAATGCGTTTATAAGGATCTAGATAGCACACACTTTTTTTTTAATCTCCGGAAACGTTTCCTTCACACTTGAAATTATTGTTCTCTTTTTACAGCCAAGTTGGATTGTCAGTGTTCTCATCTGAGGTCTCTGCCAGTCAATCCACAGTGATTCTATGAAGTAGGTGTGGCTGACAAAGGTTACAGAGACCAGATCAGAGATTTGAATGTCGACACAGCCCATCTCTTCCAGCCAGCATGTTCCCTTTCCTCTGAGCTCCAGACTGCAACAAAATAAAACTGCATTTTAGATACCAAATATATTGAATGAATGAATGAATCTTGTGATGTTAAAGATTAGTCTTGCTGTGACCTGAGAAATTCTTCTAATATGTGCTAAGTCTAGTATTCTGGAGACCTCCAATTTGGGGGGCGGGGAACAATATTTGTATTGAGTTTAAAAACATCATTCTGAGGGTCTCCCTTTGATCTGTATGGGAATGCTCTTTATCCTGGTAGCATCAGGCCATATTGGGCACAGTTTTAAGAACCTGCAGGCAAATTGGCTAAAGTGGATATCAGCGACTCCAGGAATCATTATCAACATAATTTCCTTTTTCTTATGACATGTAATCTTTTCCCTCTCTTCACACCCTGACCTCCCAACTACTCTTGCTATCGGCAACCTACTGCTTTGAGTTCCGTCCCTGGACGCTGAGTGCAGGTTTTGTCTGGACTGCATTCTCTGTGTATCATGCGATTTATTAGTTTTTATCACAATAGAACTGAGTGCTTTCTTGTGTCTGTCTTTGGATTGTGGACATCATTCAGCCCTAACAAAGAAGAGCTTGGGTCCTTGACAGCACCCCAACTAACTTGCAAAAAGAACCCAGAGTTAAGTGTTTACAAAGCACTGGTGCATATGAGAGGCGTTGTCTCGTGAATGGTTATGAGGAGAAAGACGAATCTGCTGTGGTGGTGTAGAGGAGTGCTTTCCTGAGAGGAGAAGGAGTGGGCACCTCGGTTGACAATGCAGAGTTGGACAATGCTCAGGGGAGGGTTTCACAGCCTGTTTTAGCTCTGCTTGTCCCTGCTGGCCCCAATCCACTGTCCTTTTTGTCCTCCCCAAGAATCTCATACTTGGTTGTGACTCCTGTTGCTCCAATGAAGAAGCCCTGTGTTTTTAGTCGATGTGGTTTTGCCAGAAGGCTTTGCTAGTGTCTGGAACACAGTAAAGGAAAGAGTCACAGCTAGTTCTGGATTGGTAAACCCCCCTGAATCCACTGATTTCTGGAGTATGGTTTTTGCTGGGTTTAATTGTCTTTTGGCCATGTGGATTTTTTTTTGTTTAGTTTTCAAGACAGGGTTTCTTTGTGTTGCCTTGACTGTCCTGGAACTAGCTCTGTAGAACAGGCTGGTCTCGAACTCACAGTGATGCGCCCACCTCTGCTTCCCAAGAGCTGGGATTAAAAAATATGTTCGACCACCACCGGGCCATCCATATGGATTCTTGCAAATCCTGCCCTCTTTAGAACTTTGACCTTTTAAATCAGCCCAAGGAATGTAAGAGAACTGCACATTTTACCAAACTGATGTAAGATTTGTTTAGAGCTTCAGGGGAAAAAATAGGAAAGAGGTACACACTGCGTTTCATTGGATGGCACAGGATATGGGGAAAACAGGATTGGGCGGGATGTGTGCCTGGGGATCTGAAGGGGCCAAAATCAAAGAAGTGAGCAAACCGCTCTGCCTAAATCCCTGCCACCCGCTCTGATAAGGGAGATTGTGGCCTTTAAGGTCGGTTATATATTCTTAAGGAGAAATGTCAGAGTCTTGTAAATGTTTGTGCCTGACAAGATCTTAAAATAGACTTGAGCGAGTGACCACATGGGACAGTGGGGTAGAGCTTCATACAGTTTTATTACCCTCCTATGGGCAAATATTTGCCTCGTGAGACACACCCATCCTCTCCAGAATAGTCTATTGTAAACAACGGCCTCCCTTTTACAAGAGCTGGAATCTTTATGATGTTTGGGAACACTGAAACCAAAGGCTAAACAGCTTATTTGAATCTTGTCTTTCAGCCAGAAAAGCTCACCAGTTGATTTTTCTCCCTCTTTCTCTTTCACTGACTATGCCCAAGGCATGTTCTAGAAAACTAACATTGGCAAGAGTTCCGCGCGCCCTTCCCACTTTTATTTCTGGGGATGACAAAGGGAGAGTATTTTAGAATTTCCCAGGTGGCTCTAATAGACTAACATTCTCCTTGGCCTTTCTGCCTTCTACTAGGAAGCAGTCAGGAGCCCCACTTCCTGGTCTGAACTCCTGCATAGTAAGAAGTGTGAGAACTTACTGGCAGGATTTAACTCCACACGATTTATGCCTGACTGTTTGGAAGGCTTGCAGAAACATAATGCATCTCTAGCTAAAGTGCCTTACTTAAAACTGTGTGTACATAGTTAGTCTCATTACTCCTAACTTGTGCAGTTGTAAGACCATCTGCCATATTTAATTATCTCCCCCTTGGTTCCCTCAACAGAGTTAAACACAGTAAAAGGGTGAGTTGGAAAAAAAAAACCTGAAGTAAAGATAATATATTTTTCATATATATATATATGTATATATATATAGTATATTATATTAGTACCCATTTAGAATTAGTTTGAGAATTATTTGGGACATTTAATATAATTCTCATTTTCAGAATTAACTAAGTCTAACCAGACAATTCTGGACTCAACAGGAACCATATGTGTTCCAAGTAGCTTTTAATATTAGGAGGGTCAAGTCAATTCTTATGTGACATCCAAAAAAAATGTCCTGGCTTATTCCCCATGCTTCAGTTCTATCAGAGGAAACACTGTCTTTGCACCATTGTAAGCTTTGTTTCCCGGTGTCCACACACCGTTGGGGCCACAAGCACCATCGTGTCCATTCAGTGTTGGACTTGAAATCACACCAAGTCTATATCCGAGAACCAGTAAGACCTCTCTCCACTCAGATCCCTTAGAGCTCACACAAGTAAACATCCTAAACCTATGGAGTTGCTTTGGTGAGGATATGGGCAGGACAAAGAGGGAGCAGAAGGGAACAGACTATCGGTTCTGAGTGAACTGGTCAAGGGAAGCCTGCAGAAGGGGAAATTCATGCTGAGCGTCAGAAAGATGAGAAATGTCCATTGCTGAGGAGGGCAACCAACATAGTAGGGAGACAAAGCATCTGCTAGAGTTCTCTTAGCTCCCACTTACTGGTTGTGTGTGGACCATCGGAGAGCCACTTCACAGACCAGCAGAGGAAACACTGCCTTCGGGCCATTCATTGCACGTTCTCTTCCCCATGAACTGTCATACCTGCCCCGGAAGTTTGCTTGAAATGGTGAAGAGAGAATGCACAGGAAAGTACTTTGCCATTGAAAAGCCCTCCTCAGATGGCCTATGTTCTTTAAGAACCTATTGATTTGCTTGATTCCATAGGAACATCTGGGCTGTTGAAGGCGATTGCTTAAATGATTATATGTTGTATGTGAGTGCATGCATGTGGTGTGTGTGTGTGTGTGTGTCTAGCTGTGTGCCCAGAAACAAAAGGATAGAGGTTTGCACTAAGTATCTACAGTCTTTGCCATCATGGAAGCATGGTACCTGCTTCTGTCCGATAGGTGTGAGGATGTAATTTATAAACTCTATAAGCATCTCCCCAAAGCCAAAAATCTACATAAGCAAATCACATATAGAAATATGTGAGGAATAAAGGCAACTCCTCTTCTATCTAAAGCAATCCTGTGGATTAAGAGAATACAAAAACCATTGAAAATTCTCCAAGAGAATGCATTGCCCGCCATCCTCCGCTCGTGCTCTAAACGAGACTGGCTAAAGAAATGGCCACCAAGTGTGACGGATTGGCGGGAAGGCAACAGACGCAACCTTGGCTTTCAGTTTTACGGAACCTTCCATCTCACTTGGTTATGTGTTCTCCCAACATCTATGTCTCTGCGTTCATTGCTTTTCCCTTCCATGAACTCTGGCCACTGAAGGCTCTACGGACAGGAAAAACATAAAGCAAAGACCATGGCATTCCCCACTCATTGTAAAGATACCAGATGACTATGATTTCCGGGAATATCAACAATCTAGAAATAGAACTTACAGTTCTGCCGAAGACAAAGGAAATGGTGAGAGTTTTTATTTTATCTGTTTATACTATCTGTTTTAATTTTCAAGTCTGCTCGATAAACCTCCTACTTTTAGAATATTCAACACCTGGCACCCGAGTGGAAAAGAAGACAAAAGCTATCACTTGTAGGAAGAAGGAAGGGGTAACCCACAGAGAGGCCAACCCAACATCCATCTGTGTGAGCTTCTTTGTTTTGGTGACATAATACCCAGGTCTGTTCCTGGCATACTTGTGTTCTCGTGTACCTGCAGTAACAACAATGCTGATTACTAGACATGCAGAAGACATGCATATAGCTTTATATTAGAAGTTATAAATGACAACAGATAATGTCATGTGCATTTCTAATGACAAAAATGTTTTTAGAAAACTCCTTGAAGGCTCTGACTTTGGCTCTATGTCAGGAGGGATTAGGTCAAGCAGGTGACCCCGTGCTCTGTCAGGTTGAGGCACCTTTAACAGCTGCTCCAGGTTCTGGCTCAGTCTAAGGCAATCTCTGGCCTGGGTGTTGAAACAGAAGTTTGGGGAAGCCCCAGAGGAGGAGAAAGGACCAGGCTTGCCCTGGATTGCAGCCAACATTCAGTTGTTGCTGGCACTGGCCCCTCCTGGCTGGTTGTGCTTGAAGACCATTTGGCACTGTGGGCTGAGATGAATTCAACTCCACCATATAATTGTTGACCCCTGGCTGAACATGGGGATGAGAAGACATCCAGAGCATCTGCCTCCAGATCCTACACCCAAGAAGCCGAGAAAAGCTGTTGCTAGTGGTGGCTTTAAGCTTTGGCACTGGGTTTCCACTAGATTCAAAAAAGACGCATTTTTTCTTGATGTGTACAACCTTCTGAAAGGAAAACATCTCTGTTTTAAAAGTATTAAAATGTTCTGGCCTTGACACCAAAGACACCTCTGATTGACGCTCTAGACTTATTGATTATGTTGATATAGTGGCTCTGATGGGGGGGGATGTCTAAACCTACCAGCCTGTGCATTTTGCTGTGTGCCCAGTTGACCCCAGTCAGGGACCTTCCCTATCCTCTTTCTGAAGGATTTCTGGGATGGTTGGCCCCTCCTTAGCTCTCTTCCTCCTACAGATGTGACCAATGGTTCACCTTCCTCCCTTTGCACATAATGTGGAGACTGAACTCAGATCCTCTTCCTTGTGCAACAGCGCTTTGTTGGCTGAGCATCTTCCAGTCTTTAGTATTTTATTTATTTATTTTCATTTCATATGCATTGGTGTTTTGCTGACATGTATGCCTCTATATCTGCGTAGGAGTGTCAGAGCCTCTGAAAGTGGAGTTACATATAGTTGTGAGTTGCCATGTGGGTGCTGGGAATTGAACTCAGGTCCTCTGGAAGAGCAGCCAGTGCTCTTAACTGCTAAACCATTTCTCCAGCCCCAGAACTTTAGTATTCTTAACTATAGGTGAATATCATAGAAATTAAGCTCTCCCAATGCCAGAAAGTGCACACCTTAGTCCCAGCACTCATGAGGCAGAAGCAGGTAGACCTCTGTGAGTTTGAGGTTAGCTTGGTCTACATAGTAAGTTCAAGGACAGCCAAGGCTCTAAGAAACTGTCTTGAAACGACAGAAGGAGGAGAAGGAGGAGGAGGAGGAGGAGGAGGAGGAGGAGGAGGAGGAGGAGGAGGAGGCGGAGGAGGAGGAGGAGGAGGAGGAGGAGGAGGAGGAGGAGAGTTAGGAAGAAGGAAGGAAGGAAGGAAGGAAGGAAGGAAGGAAGGAAGGAAGGAAGGAAGGAAGGAAGGAAGGAAGGAAGAATTTGAGCTTTCCCCATAGTGTTTCTGATCATGAAACTCAGAGTGATTTTGGGGTTCACTGGTTAGCTACTCTAGCCTAATGGATGAGCTCTAGATCTATGAGAAGGCCCGTCTCAAAAATGGTGAGAAGTAATGGAGAAAGGCACTCAAGTCTTGTGCATCTGCACACACATACATGCACACACATACACACACACACACATGGACATACATTTACACGCACACATACGAGGAAAATAATAAGGCATTTGAAAACCAAGTTTTAGAGTTGTTTTTGCCTCTGAAACTTTTTTTAGGTTTATTTAATTTTCTGTAGTTTTTGTTTTGCCTGCATGTATGTATGTGTGCCATGGGCATGCCTGCTGCCAGCGAGGCCGTGTAGAAGCTGGGGTTGGAGCAGGGATTCCCTTGCAGTCTCTGTAAGAGTGAATGTTCCTAACTGCGGAGCCAGCTCTGCAACCACACTCTTCATCACTCTTCATGTCCCGTGAGGAGAAAACATGCTGGAGGAGGGTCAGGCCTGCTTCTTTTCCTCCTGCTGTTGACCTTTTTAATCATTTTGGTATTTCACCTTAGGTCAACTGGAATGGGGGGGGGGGTTGGGGAGATTCTGGATAGAGCTGTTTTGCCGCCGGAGAAATTAGAGGTGAGGCGAAAGATTGCGAACTGATGGTTCAAGAAAAATGCTTATATTTCTGGCTTCATCAGTTCTTCAGAAATCAGACTTGTGACCAAGCTTGTCCTGTTTGCCAGGAGTGCAGCGAAGCCATTTGCCATCATGGGCAGACACATAGCAAGATGGCCGCCCATGGCCACCTCTGCTGTCAAAACCACGCAGTCAGTCTCTTCCCTTCTCACTTCCCTGCGTTGTTATTTGTGTTCCATCTCCTCAGCTACCGCTAAGTGTCGTGAGGTCAGGACCACGCGTGCCTGACTCGTCCCTTTAGTATTATTTCCTTCTCAACCTCCCAGTAGCTGTTTTAAAGACGATTGTTGGAAAAACAGATTAAGTTTGAAACTTATAAAAATCTGTGACCTCTTGTTTTTTTTATCCTCATTTTCTTTTTTCTTTCTTTCTTTCTTTTATTTATTTATTTATTATTATCATCATCATTATTATTATTATTTTTGGTTTTTCATGACAGGGAAGTGAGAAGGGAAGAGACTGACTCTGTGGTTTTGACAGCAGAGGTGGCCATGGGTGGCCATCTTGCTATGTGTCTGCCCATGATGGCAAATGGCTTCGCTGCATTCCTGGCAAACAGGACAAGCTTGGTCACAAGTCTGATTCCTGAAGAACTGATGAAGCCAGAAATATAAGCATGTATCCCTTGGCTGTCCTGGAACTCACTTTGTAGACCAGGCTGGCCTCGAACTCAGAAATCCTCCTGCCTCTGCTTCCCAAGTGCTGGGATTACAGGCGTGCACCACCATGCCTGGCCCAAGCCTCATTTTCATACCTCACAATTTGTCTTTTAATATATGTGCATGTGTATGTTTTCTTAAGTAGCAGTAGGAAAGTTAAGAAAAGCATAAAAACACCCCCCCAAAATAACATAAACAACAACAAGACAAAAAACAAACAAAAATAGCAAATGTAATCTAATCACTGAATGATATCTACTTCTATCATTTGGTCTATTTTCTAGCAGGTCTTTTTTCTGTAATTTTGTAGCAAAATATGTGAAACAATCTTGGTGTGTTCTACTTTATTGCTTGAAAACATATTAAACAGTTTTCTATGCTGCTATTTATGTAACATTTATAATTAACATTTACCCCCATGGTGTCATTCCTTTGCCTTATTGTGTGTCATATGAATATATTGTAATTTGTTATTAATTAGTTGGACTGACTTTCAGGGTTGTAGAGCCAAGTCAAGCCAACTGAAAGAGAGCAAAGAGGGGGAGGGGATTTGTTACAAAGGGAAAACAAAAGATGATAAGAGTTAGTATAATGCCAGGATGCAGAGAGACAAGGACAGAAGAGCCACATAGAACTCCAGGGCACATCTTTTCTCTGGTTGGAACTTGGGCATCACAAGGTAGATGGTATTTGGTCTGGGCACAGAGGAGATCTTAAATAATAAGAACGTAAGTTATTTTAAAGCGCTAATCATTCATTCTACCTGGGTGATTTGATTCATTTTTCCAAACCTTTACTATTTTCACGAAACAACTACAGTGTGATGTTCCCTCCTCGTGTTCATCATTTTCAAGATCTTTATGGGTGTGTCCCACTGCACCATATGAGCACATTATAATTTATCTATTACTTAGATTCCTTTTAAGTTTCAGAACCAACACAACCTAACTGGAGCCAAAACAAGGTTATTATCTTTATTATAAGGTATTTTCAGCCCCATTTTGCAGACGAGAAAAACAAGGCTTGAGAAGTTACGCAACCTTGCCCGTGTTCGCTTAGGATTTTGACACGTGGAACATAAGATTGGTGGCTGAGTTGGGTGGGTGACAGTGGACAGAGACAATTTATCCAAATGAGCTGTCTTATTACCAAAAGCGTCGCTAGGCACAAATGTCTCCACACTGTCATGGTGAGCCTGTTCTGTGGGGGTACGCTCCGTTAGGACCCGCCAGATGGAGCTGGCAGGAAATAACTACCTTTCGGAGCGCTTCTCTAATGTGGTTCCTTAACAGACATCTGTGCTACCCATTGCAAAGAACTGGGGATTTCAAGTCAACTCTTGAATCTTCTGTGTGGCAGTTTCTCCCATAACGGCTTCTTGGTTGAAGATCAAAGGCCACGAGACTTCCTACGAGAGCCAGCTACTAATAAATGCTTTCTGCAGGGTGAATGATTGGCATGAGAGCAGAGAAATACACACAACACACAAAGCAAAACAAAACAAAACAACAAAAGCCCAGTCTAAATATACTTCTAGGTCTTAAGATATACTTTATTATCCTCTAAGTGTAAGGGTACAGGTCAAACCATCATATCAAGACAAGCTGTTTCTACATTGTTCTGGAGTTTGCAAAAATCCCTGAAATACCTCTGCAAGCTCATTCCTGCCCTCTTGCATGAGGGCTCGCAGTGCGTCTGAGAGAGGCCTGGTTCCCCAGGGTCCTTTGGGCTCACTTGTTGCACGCAGGGAGCCACCAACTGGAGGCAGTAGCTTCAGGCTGCCGGAATGACTGCCCTGGGTCTGTCTTTGAAGTCTTACCCTGCAGTTATCTCTCCTTGCACCAGGCGGGCTGAAAGTGAACCCGTTGCATGCAGCTGTCACCATTTAAGCCAGCAGGCGTTTGAAGATGTGCCACCCCACCCCCACCCCCACCCCTCGTGAGGGAAGCCAGAATAGAACAAAGTGTGGTGTTCCCATGGAACCACCCGAGCACTTGATCAGAGTGTGGCCCAGCACCTTCTCCCCTTGACGGAACTGGGTATGGGAGAGCAAAGACAGAAATGGTGGTTTGTACCTGCTCTGTGCAAATGTCAGACCCAGGTAGTGTAGCTTAGAACTGCTGACGATTGGGGCTCGGTGGGACAAAGTTGTGATGACAAAACTGGTAGGGAGAGAGCAAGGAGACCTTAGACTTTCTGGGGGATTTGTCACGTTGGTTTCTTCCTCTACATTTCCCTGCTTCTTCTCCTCTGGATTTGGACCATGATGGAGAAGCCCAGCGCTTGCCCCTACAGCGGAAATATAAGGCTGCTGAGCTCTTAGTGCGGCTGTGGTTTTTTTTCTTTTTTTGTTTTGTTTTGTTTTTGATGTCCTTCGTCCCTTAAGTTGACTTGCTTTCCTCCTTCAGCGTGTGAGCTGGGACAGCGTCCCACCACCTTCTCTGTCTCACTTCCAGACCTTCCTTTTTTTTTTCCCCAAAAGAAAGAAGTGTCCAGAAAAGCGATCGCCCCTGTCTAGACCTCCCAAGTGTCTCCAACGCTTTTTCCTCCTGGGTGAATTTCTCTGATGCTGTAAATCCCACACATGGAGAGCTGGCAGTTGACTCTCCTGGAGAGCAATTCTCTGTAATGACACCAAGCCCGGGGACCAGGCATGAGCCAGGCATGTTGGGAGCCACTTCTGCCTTCCCTAACCAGCCGCCCGCCTTGCTGAGCGGTCTCTCGGCTGATTTCACAAAGAAGCCAAGCGACCAGGAGCAAATTGCTCATTTTCCAAGCAGAAATGCTGACAGAAGCAGGGCTGGACTAAGCTGAGTTACAAATTGCACTGGGCCTGGGTGGGACGCTGGCAGTCTGCAATGGGGCCCCAGGTTGTTTGTGCTGGAAGGGCTGGAAGAGTCTTGTGAGGCACACTGGAGAGACAGTGGAGGAATTTCTGGTATGAGAACTGTCCGTCTCTGTATCTGCACAGACCATGTGGCCACCCCCTTGGTGATCAAGGACCTTGCATAAAGGGCTCCAGGACTCCCAGTCCTTGGGAAGGATAAACATCTCCTTTCTGCCACCAGTGCGGTAGCAATTGTGGTTCTAGGGCAGAAGGTCTTGCCTCAGAAACTAGGCTGAAGCTGTTGGCGCTTGCCTTGCCTCTGATGCAAAGCCACCAGTTCTCAGAGAGACCAAGGCTCCTTTGGGCTCTCCTAACTCTGGCAAGATCAGTAAATAGAAACAAACAAACAAACAAACAAAAATCCAAACTGTGCAACTCTTCTCTTTATAATCCTCCATAGGGAATCGCACACATGAGAGCGATTCACACAAAGTGAGCAGCAAAACTCAGTTGACGTACGTTCTGACGAGCTCATATGCTGATGGGAGCAGGTCCGTCCGGGGTGTCTCTGTGCTTGTAGAGCAGAACATTACAAGGCCACCAGCAGTGATGGCCATCCCCGTGTCGGTGTGTTCATCCTTTTCCGTAGCTCTGGGAAACACAAGGGGTTGGTGGGACTCTCTTGCCACTAGGCCTGTCAAAATGCACTATGAAAGAAACAGCAGCAGCAGCAGCAGCAACAACAACAACAATACAAAAAAAAAAAAAGCCTTCAGAATTAGGAAGTATTGCCTCAGTGTGGTTACTATTACTGCTGTGATGAAATACCAGAACCAAAAATAACAACTGAGAAAGGAAAGTGTTTACTTGGCTTACACTTCCGTGTCAGTGTTCATCATAGAAAGAAGTCAAACAGGACAGGAACTCAGGGAAGAAACCGGGAGGCAGGAGCTGATGCAGAGGCCATGGGGAGGAGGCTGCTGCTTACGGACTTGCTCCCCCTGGCTTGCTCAACTTGCTTTCTTATAGAACCCAGGACCACCAGCCCAGGGATAACACCTCCCACAATGGGCCTCCCCCAATCAATCACTAATTAAGAAAATGCCCTACAGGCTTGCCTACAGCTAGATCTTTTGGAGGCATTGTCTCAACTGAGAGTCCCTCCTCTCCAAAAACTAGCTTGTGTCAAGCTGACACAAAACTATCCAGCTCTAGTACTTGGAGTGTGAGGAGCACCCAGAAAAAATGATGGTGTTTGCAAGTTGATCCAGATTGCCTTAAGCCGTGGAGATGGCTGCAGGTTTGTATCTTGGGGAAAATGATAGTAACACTGTGTTTTGTTCTTAAGGTGTATACTACTTATAGATATGGTGCGCCATGGTATACTTCATGACTTTCCATTTCAGATTTCTCAGTCATGCACTTGAGTTCCATTAGTGATACCAGAACCAGAACCAGAGAGTTCAGACTGCGCCAAGTCGGAGGCTGGTATTTTTGCTTCTCCACTTAACAAATGTTCCTTTTCTCTCTGAGATAATGTAGTCTGACCCCTAAAAATGAGACATCTACATTTTCACAGCAAGCCAGTAAGGTACACTAGATAAAGCTTCTAAACTAGGTATCTAACTTCAGGCCAACGCGTACAATGATTACCCAACAAATACACTTTTTGCTTTTTCCCTGTTCACCAATATCCAGGATCAATTAAGAAAATGTAATGACATTTCTTTAAAATGCTTTAAAAATTAATTATTAGAGACCTGAATCGGTACTGTGCTGAACTAGATCAATCTGAGAGGAAAGAAATAGGCAATAGGCAGAAAGCCATGCGATAACTTGGGATGGAGGTCTAGCCCTAGCGCCTGAAGCAGGGACTGGCCTTTCTGGCAGCCACCTAGGAAAATGGTTTTCCTTAGAAAAGCTCACTGTGCGATTTGGAGAACGTTCAGGGGAAACTATCCTGTTGCCTGAGGATGCTTGGGTAGAGATGAAATAAAGGGTGGCCAGAAACTAAGCCCCCCGAGAAATGAGGTGTGAGGAGGGACTTACGCATGGGAGGAAGACAAGCAAGAAACCTAGTTATTGAGGAGTTTGGAGTCCTTCAAGCCAGAGCAATGCACATGTGGGACTCCCGGGTTAAGTCACACATACGCAGCTGTGAAAGGAAGACAGTTCAGGTTTGCTACAATACATAAGACAAGGATTAAAGGCTCTCCTTGACTCAGAAAAAGTCATTAATAGGATGTCTGTGCATCCGAGGTGGTGTTGGTGTTGTGAGTACCAAGTTGAGATCTAGACAGAGGGAGTTTGTGGATAGGTGAGCAACTGTGGGGAAGGAGAAAAGCACTGAAAAATGGCGCAACTTTAGTCTGAAAACAACAAAGTGGGATACAGAGTACAGCCATTATCTTTAAGAAACGTGAAAGGAAATAACTCTAGTCCAGGCTCATGGGCTCACAGCAGATAGACTCTGGCTGACTTAAGATGGAAATCTGCTGCGAGGTTACCAGGTGACTTGTAGGACACCATAAGACAAGAGACAGCATAGAAGAGCTCAGGGAGGCTGCAGCAGAGAGCAGAGCTGTGGTCACAGCAGAAGAATGGGCTAGCCAGTGCCTCCCCAGCACATCCTCAGTGACACACTTGTGGTCGCTGCTGGACCATTCCCTGCATCCCTGAACAGTCCTCAACTCTGACTCTTTTCTCCACAGTAAAAATCCAACATGGAGCTTCCAATTGGTGGTGTGAGCACGTTGTACTGGCGGTCAGGAAGTGCCCACACCACAGGCTCCCACGACCGCCTGGAGAACCCTTCCACCAGAGATGGTCAGTGTCCCTCCCAGGCAGGCAGGGGAACCAAGAGGCAAAATTGGCATAAGGCATCACAAGGCAGCCAGGCGGGGCTCCCGGGGGAGGCCTGTAAGATGTAGGAGGAAGAGCCATGCTTGCATGCAGCTGGTACACAGATCTTCATCTCCAAAATGTGGGTCATTTGGGCTGGAAGACAGCTCGGTAGGTGAAGTGCTTGCCTTGCAAGCATGAGGGCCTGAGTGTGATCCCCAGAACCCACATTAAAAAATAACTAAGTAAAGATGAAAAGATGAGGTTTGTGGTGAATACTTGTGTTTTTAGTGCTGGGGTGGCGGAGGCAGACAGATCTGTCGGGCTTGCTGGAACGCGTGATTGGTGAGTTCCAGGCCAATAAGAGATCCTTTAAAAAGAAAAACCCAAAAAAAAGGTGGATGAGGCCCGAAGGCAATGCCGCCTGTAGTTGTCCTGTGGTTTCCACATGCAGTTCTACATAAATCAGTTCACATGTGCAAGCGTGCGCGCGCACACGTGTGTGCATACACACACACACACACACACACACACACACACGGGGTGTGGTTGTTTGCTTCATTTTCCTTTGCCATGTTTTGCAGAAGGGTCTCACTATGTTTAGGCCATTTGGAGCTCTTTGGCTGCACAGATCCTCTTGCCTTGGCCTCTCAAGTGCTAGGGCTATGGACCATCCGCCTTGCCCGTTAAAGGATGTTTCTAAAGAGGAAAACTGGGTTACCATGATTAAGCTGGTCTGCCCCCGACAGACAGCAGCAACCGATGGTAGCCACTTGATGGAGAGTTTCCCTGTAATAATACGTGTCTAGTAACACAGCAGTGAATTAGCTTCTAAATTATTCTGTTTGAAGCACAGAATATTCTAGAAACTGGCCTCGGATTTTGGCATTTCTGCTCTCAAATTCTGGACCCTGAAGGAACTCATGCTCTGACACAAATATAGAAAGACCTATGAATTCACAATGAAACAACTCACAACTGCTTTGATATAAAAAGTATTAAAAAAAAAAAAAAGAACAACAAAAACAAAACCCAGAAATCCCTTGACATTCTGTGGCAGATTTAGAGGGTGGAGGAAGGCTGGGTCTCTCTCTCTCTCTCTCTCTCTCTCTCTCTCTCTCTCTCTCTCTGTGTGTGTGTGTGTGTGTGCGCGCGCGCGCGCGTGCGTACATGTTTTTTCTTTTCCCAAGAAGTAAGTGAAGTTGGCTCTCACAGGCCAGGCAAGGAAGGGTGGAAGGGTGGAAGGGTGGGCAACCTCTGGGAGTTCAATTGGATCCTAAAAGCTCCCTGAATCTGGCAGCTGTAAATATACAAGAGCAGAGGAGAAAGCAACAGAATACTCCCTCTGTTCCTGATGCTGGAAACAGCGTTCCCAACCTCTTCCTCTTCCCCCCAGCCCCCCCCCCCCAAAAGTCTGCCCTGGTGACTAGTTGTTCCCAGTATCTTAGAAGCACACTTGGGATCACTGGTGATGGGTCACTTTTCTTCCTAGTTCCTCAACTCTATGTTTGGGTTCATTTCTTCTCTATTGTTTATAGGTATTCTCAGCTTAGACCCTTAGAAATTAGATGAGGTCCTTAAGCATATTCCTGGGGCCAGAGACTCCCCTTTTAGTCTAACTTTAGTCGGGAGAAATGGACAGGTAAGTGTGTGTGTGTGTGTGTGTGTGTGTGTGTGTGTGTGTGTGTGTAAGAAGAGAAGGAAGAAGAAAACAGAAAGCACAAAACTGTTAAGCTGTTGGGGAAAGGAGGGAACAGGGTAAGTGGACTTTACTGACGGAACCAGGAAATGGGTATGGGGACTAGGGCGGGTCTAAACGGAGACTGGACACTAATCACAGTTCCAGAGAACTGCTGAGGTGTCAATCACCTAAACACTTGATCCCCAGGTGAGCGGAGGCAGGCGATGCCTCACAGTGCCAACTGGAGCTGGAGGAGGATCCACTGATAAAGAAGAGGCTTCGCAAGGCTATTAGCGTGGATAATTACCATACCCGCTTGGCTTTTATTTGCATCCATGCAGTATCTTCAGAAAAGGAATTTTAAAGCAGTTGAACTGCCGGGCATTCCTTCCACGCACATTTTAAGACTGCCTGAGGTTCCTATCTCTTCAGATATTTACCATTTTCTCTTAAGAAAATGCCTTCCCTGAAATGTGGACTGCTAAGGAAACTTATCTTTCCCTTCCGTCTTCACGAGAACGTAGGCGATTAGCCACGGAGCCCTTCTGGGTCTAGCACCAGGCATCACACACCCCAGCTACGTGGAGGCCATTTGAATGGAACTGCAGAATAATCTCCAGAAGAGAAAAGCCAGCTTCCCATTGTCCTGGCTAAACCCTGGTCGGAGGTGTGCTGTTCTGACAATGGCCAGGCAGTCCCAGGGTCCCTTAGTAATTACCATCTTCTATTATATCCTAGTGACTTCTCCAGAAGGTCTTAGAACTTTGGGGTAATTTTGTTTTGTAAGAAGTGGGAGACGTTTGAACCTTTTAAATCCAAACACTGTGGGGAATTCCAATATGCAATTCCAATCTCTAAAACATAGGCTGCACTTTCTACATGCCAGGTTTTATAAACGTTGGCTTATTGAATTGCCACAACCCTGTGGGGAAGTATTCTTTTCACTTCTATTCATGGTGAAGAAACAGAAAAAGTGGAGTTCGTTGCCCAAGTCAACACAGCTAGTAAGTAAACAATATGGCTGCAGCCTGGACGAAGGCACATTCAGAATCTCCTGCTGGTATGAAGTGGAGGCCTTGAGGCCCCTATCTACCTGCCCTGGACGCTTCTCTGTTTTTACAGAACACACTGGCTCTATACAACAGAGCCCAGAAAACCGATTATACAGCTCAACTTTTCTTCTTTAAGGCCAAGGAGAAAGACCCAAGGAGGTAAGGTGACATTCCTAAAATCTCAGAAGAGAAATCAAGGTCCTTTACATCTTTCCTAAGACCTCCAGGATGCTGCCCTCTGGGTGTGTGGGGGGAGGGGGGAGGTGAGGTGGGAGGGAGAAGAAGAAAAGCTAAGAGCAAGTGCAAGGGCCTTAAAGAACTCAAATGATGCAGGAGTCTGAAAACAGCTAGGCGACCAAAGAGTGCTTGAAGGGGAACCCGAATTAACTCAATTATGTCTTGCACTTCCTCCTTATTATACGTAATGGAAATGAGATCCAACTCATAAATTACAGTCCATTCATTCCACAAATAATTACTGGGAGCCTACCATGTCACACATGATTTGTATATGGGCATGTCCCTTGTGTCACATACAAGGTAACTGGGCACAGAAGAGAACAAGAGACTTCCCTGTCCTGGTAGAACTTACATTCTGCCAACTGTGGGAGGACCAAGAACCTTGTATACCAAGCAGTGATCTTTCAAAGGACGAAGGTTGGTCTGTAACTTAACTGTAGGGTTGCGAGCCTTTCAAGGCCAAGCAAGAGAATGGGTGGCTTAGAACAAGATATTACTGTTTCTGGCTTGTTTTGTGAACCGTGAAGGATGCTTGTGAGTGTTCGTGTGTGAGGGTAAGTGTGCACGTAGAGTGAGGTGCACTTGCCAGCACAGGCAAATGTGGAGGTCAGAGGTTGATACTGAGATATCTTCCTCAATTGTTTCTCTGCTATATATTTTGAGACAGGGTCTCTTGCCGAGTGTTAAACTCTGTTTCCTCTAGACTAACTGGCCAACGATGCTCCTAGGACACACCCGTCTTTTTCCCACGATGGGTGTTGGAGTTATAAGCTTGAGCTGCACCCCCAGCTTTTTAAGTGAGTGCCGAGGTTGCAAACTTAGGTCCTGATCCTGGTGCACCAGGTGCTTCATCTCCTGAGCCTCATCGCCAGCTCTATTAAAGGCATTGACCAAAAAAATACAACAGTTTCAAACTCCCCGCCTTATTTCAAATATGTGAAATAAACGAATGCTACATTTTGGGTTTCCACGGAGTCATTTTGGAAGTTGGTAATAATGATTCCTGTTTCCACTAAACAGGCAGTGGCTTGTTACCACTGACAGCAACTCTACTTTCCAAGGTTCAAATTCACTTCTGAGGCATAATGATAGAAAGTGTGGTAACGGATGGGGAGGTGGCTCAGTGGTTGCTGCTTTCAGAGGGTCTGACTTGGATTCCCAGCACCCTTGTCACCAGCTCAAGGGGATCCGACATCCTTTGTGGCCTCCTCAGATATCTAAATGCATAGACATGTGCATACAGGCGCAGACACACACACACAGAGACAGGCAGGCAGGCAGGCAGGCAGACAGACAGACAGACAGACAGACAAGACACACATCTTTTAAAAAAGTTTAATAACAAAAACCTGATTTTATGTTGACTAAATTACTCACCTGGAAGCTGTTGCTCTAAAATTACTGAAAACTGTACTTGAAGAAATAAAGATAATTCTTTTTGATTTCACAATAACAACAACAACGACAACAAAAATTTAGAGATTAGTCTTTGGGAATGGACTAGTGAAGACTTTGTTCCTTCTGCTTCTCTCAGGCCTGCCTCTTTCTCTTTCTACTCGGGCTCCTCTTTCTTCTTCCTCCTCCTCCTCCTCCTCCTCCTCCTCCTCCTCCTCCTCCTCCTCCTCCTCCTCCTCCTCCTCTTCTTCTTTCTTCTTCTTCTTCCCCTTCCCCCTCTTCCTCTTCCTCCTCTTAGAAAAATGTCCAGGTAACTTTGAGGCTCTTATCTTTCCCTCCTCCCCACCAGCAAACTTCAGGGCTTCACACTGCTGGACTAAGGTCACATGACTTCTCTAGGCTAATCGCGGCGGAAGGGAAGTTGGGATTGCACTGATGAGTCTCCAGCTGGAGTTGGAGGATAAATAGATGAACTGATAAAATGGCAGGCTGCTCCCATTGGAGGAGAGGTGAGCAGGTGTGGGAAGGCACGCAGTTCTACTTCAAGCATTGTGACCTTCAAGGTGTTGGGCTCTGACCTTCAGTCAGGAGTAATCTGGTCTAACCAGATCCTCAGACAAACCCGAGGAGCTTTCTTGGCATCACTTTTTTTTTTTTTTTTTTTTTACTGTGAGCTGTTACGAGGTTTTTTAATTTTGCTTTAGATTTTCAGTAGGAAGCAATCCGGTTCGCACCCTTGACAGAACATATTTAAATATTTAGGTAAAATGAAAATTGATCAAGCCTTGTGCGCTAAACTCATTCTTAAGCCAGGGGCTGGGTGAAGGTGAGGGCGCAGGGAATTCTGGGCCATGTGGCCAAATTCCCCGTGGTCTGGAACTGTTCTCCATAACACACCGTGTCTGCGATGGTTGCCAGCCTGGTAGCTGCCTCATGTGGCAGGAAAGTCCCTGGGGCTGGAAGAAGGTGGAGAACTGACGGAGTAGGCCCAAAAACGGAATGCCTCACGGTGTGCCTGGGTCCGTGGGCACGGTCCGCCTGGGGCCGTGGGCATGCTGGCTCGGGCCAGACAGGTACACGTTGGTACTTTGCTGATGGCACCTCCCCCTGACGATCCTTCAGTGCTGTCTGAGTAACACTCAGGAGCTGCGTTTTACAGTTTTCTAAATTATAGGATGCCACAGCATAAACATAGATCTTTGTCTTATTTACAGCTGGCCAAGGGCTGGCGGAAAGAAAGGATGTGAAATTTGATGCTCTAAGGTGATAATGTTAAATCTTATTCACTTAGGCCCAATAAAACCCAGTTCCCTGTCTTTAAGCTCATCATTACTGTCCATAATGGCGTCTCCTGCTAAGAGAGTCACATGCATCGTCTATCCCTGAGTTTGGGGTTCCTGGTGACCTGAGAGAGAACTGGAAGAGGATTGAGGCCAAAAGCGTGGGGTGACAGTTGGGGATGGAGATAAAGGTTATGTCACGAACACTCTATTCAAGTCAGTTCAGGGGAGATTATTGAATTCCAGTAAAACAGGTAATTTGGTCCAAAGTTCCTCTGTTACTAAAGGAACTAAGTAAGTGGATCTCAGATGACTCCAGCAGGAAGAGAGCTGAAGGGAATGAGATGCACCTCACTGCCAAGGGTTAGATCTCAGAATCTCCTCCCAGTTAGTTGGTGGATGGAACTACAGACTCAATGGCAAAAATGGACAGCGCAGTGCCGTATTAAAGGTGCTCTCCAAAGTCTCTCCAATTAAATTAGTCTCCAAAGTCTTTGTCAGTGACCAAAGTTGTAGAATCATGTTTGATTTCAAAACATTCCCGTGGATGGAATTTAAATAAAGAGGAAACAATACCCACGAGATGTTCAGTGGAGGTGTCTTTTTTTTTTTTTTTTTTTGGTTTTGTTTGTTTTAAGAGAGCTTTTTAAAAGTCATGGCTAGGTGCTAGCTGGCTTAGAACAAGAGCCTGTCCGCACCACCCCCAGTTAAAGCAGACCAAATTCCCCAATGGCTTCAAAAATTGCACTTAGAATATGAAATGAGAATTTTGTTTAGGGCTTTTTCAGGTGCGGTGTTGTTTAAAATGTATTTAGCAAGTATGACCTTCAAGGCAATTGCTTCAGGGAGGTTAACAGATCTACCACGGAGCCTCGGAGCGGGTTCTCTGAAAAGCCAGGATTCTGTGGCTTTTGTCCTATGGTTGTGTGGCTCTGCCACGCTGCTCTGCCTGCCTTGGGGAGTTTGTGATGTGTGTACACCGTCAGGGGGGTGGAGGCTGAGGATGCCCTTACGAGGGCTCAGCCAGCTTGGCACACTCTCAGTCCTGGGAAGTCCACCGCTGTTGTGCAAAGAGCAGGTGGGCGAGAAAGCGCAACACTGCAGGGCAGACGGTACAGCTGCGAGAGGCGGAATTCCCCTCCAAAGGATCGGCACTGCTTTGAAAGTGATTCGTCATTAAACTAGAAGGCTTTCTGAAGCAGTAGATGAACCTGGGGCTTGATTGGTTTCAAATTAACTCTTTGTAGTCATTTTTCATTCATCCTTCAAGAGACGGTCTCTGCTTTTGCCACAGACGGAACACAAATACTCCTTGACATCTTTTCAAGAGCGGCAAAGCTCTGGAGCGCTTCTGAACCGCATCTGCTTTCCATTGCGCCTGCATCTTGCTGCTAGGAGGCCCGGCAGGGAGGGGCTCCCGCCGCCGCAATCCAGGGGCTGGTTTGCGTCAAGTTCACCATGTAGAAAAAGAGGGATTTGCTTTTCCCTGGAAGGAGAATCTGTGCTTCTGAAGCTACGGGGGAAATACAGAGGCATGCTCCTGTCTGCTTTTTCTGCTGTTTCTTTTTCTCTGGATCTTTCTTCCTGTGGTCTTCCCCCTGCCCGCGAGTTAAGAATGGCTTCGCTTTTGCTAATACCACTAATTCAAAGCCTTTCCTCTCCTGGTGGTGGATCTCTGCTGCCACTGTTTCCTCTGAGGGAGACGACTCATGTGTCAGTCAAAAGTGCCTTTCATTCACGAATCCCAAAAACAATTAAATGCATAGCACACTAGGCTGTGGAAACCTTTCTGGCGACTTAAGTGAAGTTTCCTAACCCTAGGAGCCAGACCACAGCGCGGGCCCATTCATGGGCTGCGGCTCCTTAAGCGCTTTGATCTCGGCCTTGATTACAGCTCATCTCATCATCAAGGATGATCTGAATTCATGAGTTCTTCCCTTCTTAATAACAGCCCCTCGATCCATCCTCCGAAGCAACCCCAACCCCAACCAGGGAAACTGGTCGCAACCAAACGCAAAAGAATAATGGGCTAGCTTCAAACACAAGTGACAAATGGGATTTCTTTTTTCATTAGCTAAATGAGTCTTTGAATGAAATGTTTCATAAAACAGAAAAGTCTCATTTTCGGGGCACTGTTAAATCCACCAATTGCTACTCGGGGATTAGTAGGTGCGATTATTTCGTTTTTTCCCCCTTGAGAGCGAGCCTGAGGTAAAGAGGAAACTGAAAACACCTGCTACATCCAAAGCAAGCGCACAGTTGAACCTGTACCCACAAATCCTGAAACCCACCCATTTTTCCCTATGGTTCCTTTTTAGTAGAGGGGAGCGCTTTTCAAGACACCCTCCCCCTTTTGTTTACTATTATTATTTTAAGATTTTGTTTACTATTTTAAAGTAAGTGTGTGTGTGTGTGTGTGTGTGTGTGTGTGTATTCTTGTGATTGCAGTAGCCTAAAGAGGCCGGAGGTATCCGATCCAGGTAGAACTGGAGTTTAGAACAGTTGTGAGTCGCCCTATTTAGGTGCCGTGAATCGAACTTGAAGCCTCTGGAAGGCCAGCAAGTGTAACCCATTTCTAAATTGCCTTTAAGAAAACATGGAATTGAATTTGGATTCAGTCACTATCCTTACCATTTCTAAGGCTGGCAAGCAAAGAGTGATGCAGATGCTTAGAAGACAACAGGAATCAGCACAAAGCCACCCACAGGGAGACAGGACAGGCTAAGGCGGCCAAGTCTCTGCCTCGGTGCTTAGCAGCCTTGCTTGTAATTATATTTTGCTCAGGCTTAAACTGGGGAAAGCACAAAGGAGACACTATTAAGGCATTAGCTCCCACTAAGGAAAGCCCATTCTGCACAGCAGCAAGTTGTGCGCACTGAAGACTTAGCTCCGTAAGCCTGCAGACTGCTTTCATCTTGCACCAACACTGTGGAAGAAAGAAGTGCGAACAGGAGGGGTCCTTCCTGCAAAGGCAGTCCCAGCAATGCTCATTTCTCCCCATGACAACCTCAGCCCCTCTTCACCACCCCTGGCCTGCAGAGCTCCACCCTCTCCCACCCATCTTTTAACGTACATGGATGCGCATGCGCACGCACACATGCATGCAGGCATGCGCCAGCGGCCTGTCCCCTACTCAAACTCCTTGAGAAGAACAGGAGAGAAGTGAGAAGCACCTCCCTCAGAACACCTGAGTGAACAAGGACTTCGCAGATTTCAGAGTAAAAGGGTGTCAGGCTCCTTCCACGGGACCACAAACTTCAAAATAACTGTCCCCACCATGTCACCCCCTGTTGGTACACCTGCAAGAGGACTAAGGTGCAAAATAATGATGTGACAGGAAGGTCTCCAGGATCCCTTCCCTGGGTCTTTCTGGTAATATGACTGATTCGATATGAGATTTCTCTACCACATAAAGAAGACTGAGGGCTTGCAGATGTGAGCAGCCTTTTGGTCCAGCTCTCTACACACACACACACACACACATACACGCGCGCGCACAAACACCCACACACATACACACACATGCGCGCACATACATGCATACATATACACACATATATACATACATACACATATACATATATACACACATGCACACATATACACACATACACACACACAAACACCCACACACACATGCACACACATATACACACATACACATATACATATATACACACATGCACACATATATACACATACACACACACAAACACCTACACACACATGCACACACATATACACACATACACACACATACATGCATACATATACACACATACATACACATACACACACATACACACACACCCACCACACACACACACACACACACACAACCAGGTCCTGATGCTGCCCTGCCCTATCAGGTCACACAGAGCACATGGGATGCTCTTTCCATTTAGTCCCTTCTGTAGCTTCATCCCCGAGGAGCACCTGTCCTGGAGACAGGGTGAGAACTTGCATGCCTTACCCCATATGCTAAGACAGCAAGACAATGTCCACATTGCCACTGCTTCAAAAAAAAAAAAAGTTTGCCAAGAGTCTTTGCTGACAAATCCCTGGACCAAATTGTTCTCTTTCTCTCTATTGAAGTCTTAACAACGTGCACTGAATGCTGAGACTTTCTCTGAAGAAATTCATGTCCCTATAGTCCTTGGAGATTATCACTAGCATCAAATATGAGAGCAAGGTCACAGAGCACAAACAATCGGAGATGACCCCGAGTAGAGAAATCAAAGTTAGCAGTTTAGTTTTTGAAGTGGCCCCGCTGCTTTTAATTGATTCCATACACTTTATGTTCATGAATAATTACCTGACTTCTTCTATTTTTGTTGTATAGCCTTGGTGTGCTACACCTGAATAATTAATTACTTAAGTTGGCCTCTGTGCTCTAAGAAAGGTTTGGAAGCAGTAGGACCGACACACGCTGGTCTCTGTACTCACATTGTTTGTGAGCTGAAAAGGACTAGAAGGAATTTTTTTCCCCATTTGGTTTTGTTTCTGCCACATACAAGAAGACATGGTCACCATTTACCATTCATTTCTTTCTATCCATTTACACCTCAAGGGAGTCAGTCTTCATTGCCAACTTGACTGAATTTACAATCACCTGTGAGAGTGAGGTGTTTGCAGAAGGGTTTGAGGAAAGAAACCCCTCCCTGGATGTATATGGTATTATCTCATGGGCTGAGGCCCTGTGCTGAAAAGGTTTAAAAAGAGTAGGTCAACGGAACATCGCTTTCATCTCTCTCTGCTTCCTGACAGCAGATGCAATGTGGCCATCTGCTGTACGCTACTGCTAAGCTTTTCCTACTGTGCTACCTCTAAGCTGTGAGTCAAACCCACTGGTCCGTCCTTGAGTTGCTTTCATCTGGTATTTGGTCACAGCAATGAGCTAAGTAGGTGATGCACACAATAAATGTACTGAGTCCGAGAGAGTAGGTAGGTAGTGCTGTCAGTGTGTTAGGGATCAAAGGTGCTGTATCTAACTAAGCAAATGGATGCAGTTGGGCCTCCTGATGCAGGCCTTCCTGACGGCTGTCCTTCAGAGGTTATGAGTGAGGGTTCTGGACTCTACTTCACTTAAAATGTTGCCTTTTTCATACTATAGAAGCACAGGTTAGTCAGTGTGCCTCTATAAGCATTCTCATGAGTTTCCTCGTCTATAAGAAGGGAGTAGAGTCAACTTTCCAAATAAAGCTGTAGAAAGATTTACAAGAATGAGTATGTGAAGCATTCAACAGAGACAAGTCTAACTCACAGTAAATAAGCCAAGATCTGCTTGGTCATTATTACTTGTTCTACTGCTACTGATGAGGAGACCCAGGACCATCATGTATGAGAGACTTCCATAAGGATGTCAAGGAAGAATGTTATCAAAGACCATATTTTTCCTTGCTTTCGAGCCCACTCCCTCATGAGAGCTCTTGTTGAAGTGTGAATTTCCTCTGCATTGCCGATAAGTCTGTTTTCTGACAGTATCCATATTTTAAAGCAGGATTAGTTTACAGAAGCATCCAAATGGAGATCTGGTTGGAGGCTCCAACCTAATACATTTTCAAAGATAAATTTTATCCCGGCTGAAACGCATCGAAACACAAAGGCTCTGTTTAGTTGGATACAAAGTAATTTGGGTGTGCTAGTTTTCCCAAGGGGCAACCAGACTGATGTTACTTCAATTCCTTTAAAGCACCTCAGACTTAGAAATGAGTGAGTGAGCAGTCAGACTTGCCAGGAAGCAAGCATGCCTGGGATTCCAAATCCATCATTCTACCAGTGCCCATAAAACAAGGTCCAGATTTCTTCTTCTGCCTGTGTTTGTTCTGAGCACTAATTATATTCATATCTGCCTCTTTGAAGTTATTGTGACTGTTGGGAAATGTAAAGGAAGCTGTATTGATTTCAATCTAATATCACTTCTTCCCTCTTTATTGCCTTCATCTATGGGCTGTCTCACATGTTGACTGACGTGTGGCGGGTGTCACATGTCAGGCACAGCATAGGGCATTATCAACAGAGCTCGGCCATCTCTAGATCTATGGTCTCTCTGGTGAAGGGATTTAGGTTTAGAATGTCTGGATTGTATTCTACCAAAACCTCCACAACCTTCCCTTTCAAAATCAATTTCAGTTGTCAAAAAAAAAAAAAAAAAAAAAAAAAAGAGAGGGGGGGGGCGGTGGTAGTGAGTCACTTTGAAATAATATAGCTTATTATTATCATCCTTTTAGAAAGCTTATTAATATAATTTTTCTCCCAAGGGAGCTGAGTTGGTTTATAGCCCCGCCCTTCTTATCTCAACATGTGGTTGAGTTCAGAAGGGAATTAAAATTCGGGGATTTTTTTTTTCCCTCCAGGGAAAAACTGATAGCTCAAACCCCTAACTCATATTTTAAGTTTAGCAGCAACTTTTTTCAGTCCTTGGAGTTTAGTTTTTAAATGTACATACAGTAACTAACATCAAACTCTTCCCAAATTCATGCGTTTGGCCTGAATATTTGGGAACAGTCTTGACAATTAGGGCAGACACTCTATCAGACAGCAGTGTGCTTCAGCGGTGCAGACTGAAAGTGTGCAGTGTAGTATGGCTATAAACTCATGGAGGGTAAGGTCTCTGATCTGAAGGGTTCACTGCTATATCCTAACACTAAGAATCATATATGGCTCATAGCAAGCGCTCAGTAAATATTTGGGAAATAATAGACAGATAGGTATCTAACAGACTTAGGTAAAGCTGGAGCTTCAGAGTCAGTAAAACATACGTATATCATTTTGATGGATATATACATATATCATATTGATGGATATTCATGTTTTCTACAGGGCTCTGTGTCATGCTATCCTGAGTACAACAGGAGAGAGGATGGTAGATGGCCTGGAATTATTACTGCTGAGCTCTGGGACACAAGCTATTCTTTCCAGAGGGCTTTCATTTATTTATTGTAATGCTGAAAACTTGTGCCAGGCAGGTCATCTAAAATATCAATGGCATCAGCGACATGAAAACATCAAATTCCATTTCTGTTTCCCTTTCTCAGGGTGCTACTGTGGCAGAAAGGACTTTCCAGAGGTGAAGAGTCCCCAGAGCTTTGGACGTGGTCAGTGGAACTGAATACGCAGAGGGGACTTCAGAAAGGATTTGCTGGCCAAGGCATAGGGGCGGGAGCTACTGACAGGCATGTCTGCTCTCTGCAGCCCGTGTCTACCTTCGAATAGCTGACATACTAGAAGACAGATCTCTCCTTGAGCTGCATTTCCTTTTCCTACCTTCTGGGATCTTTGGAAATGAGCTATAGGAGGATCATCATGGATGATGGGAAATGACTGTGTCCCAAGCTAGAAATGGCAATTAAAGATCAAGGAGGGTCTGATGGCTTCATCCTACAGGGTCAAACACCTGATGCCTAGAAGTGTGAAGGGAATTTTTAGATGAGTGTAAGCAGTGGGTGTAATAGAAATACCTAGGGCAAACTAGAGATTGGGCTAATCTCAAGGGTGTTCGTCTCTCTGCCAGGAAGTCTGGCCTCCGCTCAGTTCCAACTTAGGGTAATGTGTGAGATTCTGGCCCAGCCTGACCACAATTTGTGAGCTTCGTAGCAGCCAAAAGCCATTCTTTTCTGTGAGAACTCTGAAGTTGTTGATGTTCACAATGCATTTATTATTTTCAGGTGTGCCAACCAAAGATAACGTATCATGGGCCGTTCAGATTTCTCTGAGTTAAACATTCTATCATTAATTTGCTGAGTGACTATAATATGTGTGGCACTGTGCTAGCAACCAGCAGATTAATATTGTAAATGAGTTGGACTGTATTTTCAACATCTCTTGCTAAGCGAAGGAGAAGGCACAGACAGGGAGTAAGTGCTGGATTGGAATAAGGGTGATTAGGGCCAAATAGGAAGAAAAAGAGGCTATCTCAGCACCTGAGGCTGGAGGCCAGAAGCCAGAAGGGTGATACCTAACAGATAGAAAGCTAAAAAAAATGTTCAGAAGAAAGGAAACAGCTAATGCATAGCAGTGGGACACAGCACACTTTAAAAGGGGATGGGGTGGGCTTTGATTGCCAGGAATTGACAAGTGACAGATACCAAGAAGCCTCCATAAAGCCTCCACCTCTAGGTACAATGTAATCTCTAGATCCAGTTCAAACTGATACTCTCTGACTTTCTTGGTTCTCGGGTTGATCCAAGAATAGTAGAACACACTAAACTCGTGACAGTCGACATGGAGGCTGAGACTTTAGGATCAAGACACGAGCAGCCGAAAAGTCTGCTGGGGCGTGTGACTTGGATACACTTGGCTTTTCCTGAACCCACTGCACACCCACAGCCCTTCTGTACACACTCACATCTGTATCGCTCATCCTGTTGTCACTGTATCCACTGGACATCTGAGCGCGTCACCAGCTTTCCATACCAAGTGTCTATTCACAGTCACAAGGCCACAGCACAGAGTTCACCGGCAGCCCAAGTTCTCACACCAAGTTATATTCCTCTAAATATTTTATAGACACACACCGGCCCAATCGTCATGATAACCCTCATCATCTGTGACCACCATTCCATGCTCCTAGACCTACCTGATTAGCTTCGTTAAATGCCTGTCTTCTTACTCAGAGTTTACCCAGGTCACTGATCGTTGTTCCGGTTCAGTGGACACAGCTTTACCTTTCTTCCCCAGGGCCTATGTGGCTGCACAGCACGTCACAGCAGAGAAACTTTCCACAGAATGCTAGGACTGTAACCACAGCTCTCTGTCTGACCTGTTATGGTTACTTTTATCTTTCTCACAAAAACATGTTTTAATATAAGCAAGACATTGAGTATCTGACTGGTCTCTCTGATGACGAAGGACCCCCACATCTACTGAGGAGAAGAGACTTTCAAGCGGGGGAGGGGGGTCACCAGAGTCACAGCTTCCCTTAGCTCTGTGTTGAATGCTGTCAACTTGGAAGTGGCATGGAACAGATCAGATAACAGAGATTAAAAAACATTTCGAAGCCAGATATTCATGAACATGGGATTTTTTTTTCATTCTTTCTATTAACCACTGTGTGTAATTCTAGAATTTATTCTCTAGAGTGGAGCAATAATAATCTCATTTGCCCCGACTCCGAAGCCCTTTGAAGTTAAACATTGAGAGAGAGAACGGCAGGACCACTCAGCAGAGATTAGATCTTGTTTTAAACACTAGCTGCTCTGAGAATAATTTCCTTAATTAATATTCACAAGATATCATACACTTGAGACTGTATTTTCCTGTAACCTACTTGCATGTAATTGCTCGCTAAGGCTCTCCAGTTCATTTGTATTTTCCTTCTGTGTCAGTGCTCAACAAAACCATTTCCATCTAAAAGCAATGCTGAGGGCCAGGGGTGCACGGGGTCTCCCATTCTGTGGGAAAGCCAGCACACGTGGGCTTTCATCTCATTTCTAAAGTTAATATTGTTTTGTACTCACACCCATTGTTAACCAGGCTCCCAGACCCTCTGTACTTTGGGCTCCAGCCCTGATGCCTGCTCAGGGCGGGTCCTCTTACCGTCTCTCCTAGCAGAGCACTTTAGAGCTTCAATGGATCTGAGCTATGAAGCCCTAAAGGAGCCACATTTGCCGGTAGCACCAACGTCTACGGGATCCATGCCCACCTGGGTCAGAAATCAAAACATCAAGAGCTTGTGACTTCAGATGACTGCTTGTCATAGATGGGTGGAAGATGCTAAGATAACCTGCAAAGCGGCCTTTCTGCTAGTCCAGAGACAGTGCCTTCTTGGCTTGGCCAGTTTCTCGGAGTGAACTGAAAACTGAAAAGGTTTCCTGGCAAACATAATGCTGAAAAGAGCTAGCGCATTAGCTAATTGCTTAAGGTCCCCAGCCCTTTTCATATGCATTTGTAAGCACACCTCTTAGAGTGAACATAACAGACCTGTTCCTTCCTACATCTGTTAGAGATAGGTTTCTGTTCCTTTGTCCAAAATAACAGATGATTATGTGGGGTTTTTTTTTATATTGTTTTGTTTTTAAGATTTTTTTCTTTTTGCATTGGTATTTTGCCTGCATGTACATCTGTGTGAGGATGTCAGATCCCCTGGAACTGGAGTTACAGACACTTGTGAACTGACAGGTGGGTGCTGGGAATTGAACCCTGCTCGGTGTTCTTAACCACTGAGCCATCTTTCCAGGCCCAATTAAGTAATTTTTTAAAGCAGTCGACAGCTTTACCAACAAGGATTGAGCTAATTAAGAACAATGTATCTGCTGGAGGGTTTTTGTTTGTTTGTTTGTTTGTTTGTTTCTGTTTTGGTTTGGTTTTGGTTTTTCTGTGTAGCCCTGGCCTGGCTCTCCTGGAACTCTGTAGACCAGGCTGACCTCAGACACAGAGATCCTGTCATCTCTACCTCCCAAACGCTGGGATTAAATGGCGGGTACCACCCCCCCCCCCAGCTGTATCTGCTGCTCTGAAGCTAGAGAACACATGAACAGAGGCTGGGGGGGGGGCATCAGATGTCCTGCTCTGTCACTCTCTGCAGTATTCTCTGGAAACAAGGTCTGAATCTGGAGTCCTCGGTCCTTTGGCTATACTGGCTGGTAAGAAAGCCCCCCAAAATCCTTTGGTCTCCATTCCCCAGTTCGTGGAAGCTAGACTGGCCTTGCAGGCTTACAATGCCCCTCCCAGCTTTCCCCTGTATACCAGGGATCCGAACTCACTTCACCATGCTTGTACCACAAGCTGCTCTCCTGCACACATTTTATGTCCATTTGCCTGGAGCACAAGTTTTTCTTCCAATACTGAAGACCATGGAAATTAGAAACCTGAGAGTAAGGGGGGGGGGGCGGCAGTGTGAGTGGGTTTCTCATAGTTCCTGAAAGAACAGTCCTGGGCAAGAGTTAATAACATTTAGCCCTGAAATACCAACCAGTCAGTTGGGAAGGATGGGTGGCTGCCATTTCCCTGAGCCGCCTGTGAACATTAAAGTTTCATTGAGAAAAGTGTAGACTTGGCATTCGCGGGTGAGCTTCCAGACATCACTAGCAGATTTCCCAAATGATAAATTGGTCCTAAAGTTCAGGGATCTGCTTCGTCAGGCTGGAAGAGGGTAGACTACAGGAAAGAAAGAACTTTTTTTAATGGTCTTCCTCTTTCATGACAGCTACCGGTCCCCTAAGGTCCTCATCTACTCGAGGGCGCTACTGTCTTTGATTTTCACGCACACAGGGTCAGCTTGGTTGGGGGGGCATGGGGATTGAAGACAGGGCGCTCTTGGGTCTGAAGCCTATGGAATCGTAAGAGACAGATGACCTCAGCAAATGGCCTAGATGTATGAGGCAGAAGTATGGTACTGAGTTGGGGCTGGGCTGCACTTCTGTTTCTGCAGAAAGGACATCAGACTGCTTCTCCAGAGTCTAGATATAGCATGTTAGAGAAAGGATGGACGGAAGATGTCTCAAGTCCTGCTCAACCGGATGGCCCTGCAAGAGGCTGGGAGCTTCAGTGGTAGTGGTAGTAGGATGCAGGAGGGTTAGCTTGCCAAAATGGCTGCTAGAGAGAGATGACTGGGAGGGAAACCCTGGAAAGATGAACATTAACTCTAAATACCAGGCAGGTAGCCATCAACCAAAGGAGCATGGATCCCCGGGCATCCTGTCCTATCTTGACCTCCGTCACTCTGCAGGAAGTCTGCACCAGTGGCTAGAAGTAGGGAGGAACTGACCAACAGGAATGGCCTCCTGTCCCTTCCTAGCAATCCCCACCCACTAAAGACCCAAACATAAAAGAAGGGGAGAAGATGCCCCAGCCTTGGTCCAAGATTGAAGACAGGATTCTTATCTCAGGAAACAGTCTTACTACCAACAGCCTCCAGGGTGGCCTGCAGTCCAAGAGTCTGCAGAAAACCACCGGACTGCAGGGTGCGGAGCAGCAGTGGGGAACTGTAAAATGTAAATAAACCCCACCAGATATTAAGTGGAGCTCACACCCCTAATCCCACGCATGCCTGATGTGCAGACGGTTTGCCTAGAAACAAACAGGAAAAGAAAAGCAAAACATGACGGAAAAGAAAAAGAAATAGAAAGGATGGGATACAGAGTCAAGGGTGGGGCTGGGTAAGAAAGAAAGTGAAGACTCCGTGTGTGGGAAAAAACAGCAATTCACGAGACCTTGGGAGCAAGTACCCCGGGCCTTTAATTTCACGTTGATGGTTCTTGTACCTCATCAGTCGCTTCAATTTGTACTTATGATTTGAAACATTTAACCAAGCTTTTAAAAATTAAATCGAGTTTCTTTTAAAATATTAAAGTAAGTATCAAGACAATGTTGAAGTTCTTCTGACTTGGTAGTTCCAGGCCTGTAATCTACAGGGTCTGGTCAGTTTTCCCTCATATGATTACACTTAGCTAATTCCCAAATTAAAGATTTCTCTAATTGTAGTCTTTCTTTAGTTCTTTGTAGCTGTTAAGAGTGCGTCATGTTCTCTTGTATGAGGGGAAACTTGGACTTTTTGAGTCCCATTAGGAGCAAAGTAAACCATAGGCTATTGCTCCCAGTAAGACAGATGGCAACTCTTCATGGTCCTCTCATATGTACACACATATGTACACACACCTTCACACTCACAGATGCACACACATGCATACACACTCACACACTTATACACACATCAAGTCAATAGAAGACTTCAAAAGGAGGATTCAAGAAGCAGAACCCACTTCAGAGTTGGCATTCTAGAATACCTATGGTTTCTAGAGGCTTTGAATGCAGAAGTTGATATTTACGGCAACAAATGGATATGGACCAGAACGAAATCCTAACAAGCTGACAATGAGGAGTTTGGGAGAAGAGTAGCATACAAAAGGAAGGTTTGTAGACTTCCATTGTCATACTGTAGGTCCAGAACTATCAAGCACACATAGAGTATGTCCCCATTGACACCTAGAGTATGTCCCCACTGACACAGAGAGTATGCCCCCACTGACACAGAGAGTATGTCCCCATTGACACCTAGAGTATGAACTATCAAACACACAAAGAGTATGTCCCCACTGACACCTAGAGTATGTCCCCACTGACACAGAGAGTATGTCCCCACTGATACCCCTACAGCAAAGGCAGAGTGAGAGTTTAGCCTCACTTGACTGGTTGATATCAAAAGTGGTCTAAAAACCAGGCAAAATTTTCCCATTGTCAATAGTGGCAAGAGAGGTCATATCGGAAACAGAGAGGTTCCCACTCTCTGAGGTGTCAACAGAACATGATTCTCAACATGGGCAACTGTCATGAAGAGTACCCTCAGTTGGAACCTCTAGACGGCTACTGGAAAACTGGTCATCCATTCTTGGCCATCTACTCTCTGCCTGCAAAAAGAAAACAGTACTCCCTCTTCTTCAGCCAGAGCAGAAGGTGCAAGTAAGTTTCAAAACTCTACAATACCCTAGGATTCCGGGCTTTAAAGATCTGAGAGCGATACTGAGAACCAGGAAGGTCTCTGCTGAGTGACCGAAGCCATCAGTGGGTGGCAGCAATGCTGGTAGCAGAGATGCTTGGATTATTGTGTTATCCGAGTGATAAGCAGCCAATACAGAATTCTTTGAGCAATTACAAATGTATATAAATCAGATTCAAAATATAGAAACTCAGCTGGATGGTAGTGGTTCACAACTTTAATCTTAGCACTCGGGAGGCAGAGATAGACAGGTCTCTGTGAATTTGAGGCCAGGCTGCTCTACGAGTGAATTCGAGGACAGTCAACCCTATTTTACAGAGAAATATCTCTCTCTCTCTCTCTCTCTCTCTCTCTCTCTCTGTGTGTGTGTGTGTGTGTGTGTGTGTGTGAGAGAGAGAGAGAGAGAGAGAGAGAGAGAGAACAAAATAAAAATTAAAAATTATGCAGAACTCCAGAAGAGCAACTGGCCTACCTAAATGGAAGAGATAGAAGAAATATGTGTCCATCGGGGCTGCAGCCAGCTCAGAGGCTCATGGCTGCTCTTATAGATGACCAGAGTTTCATTCCCAACACCTACATGCTGAGCCACAACCATCTGTAACTTGAGTTCCAGGGAATCCAGTGCCTTCTTCTGGCCTCGGAGGGCACCAGGCCTCATTCACATGGTGCACAAATAAACATACTTAGAGGGAAAACACCCACCGAAATAAAAATAAAATAAAATAAAGATCTGAGAGTAGAGAATGGATCAATAGAGGGTTGAACCCAGAGTCTCAAGGACTTACACAGACATAGAGCAAGGCCAAGCACTGCTGCTTGGAAGGAAACCAGATAGACTGGGTGTGGGAAAAAATGGCTGAAGACCCCTTAAATTTGGTAAGGGACACAAATTTAGGAATTAAAAAAAAAAGCAGAAGAAACTATAATAATATTTTCTTTAAAAAGTGCCTAATAAGACACATATCAGTGAAACTTCTGAAGACAAAGCAAATAAAAGCTTTGAAAGCAGATGGAGAGAAATAGCACCTTGCCATTACGTGACAAGCCCGCCCTGTGACAGCAGAAACCAGGGAGCAGAAGGAATAGAATCTGTATCTATATGTGGGCTTCTCTTGTCGAGCACTGGTAGGTCATAAATTGTATTTTCTGAAAATACAGAAATCAGTAACAGAAAAGTAGAAGGAAAATCACCAGAAGCTCAGAGAGGAAAAACTATAGATAAGACAGGTCCATATGACTGCAATCCTATGGGGTAGTACTGTGAGTCCTTCTCTAAAGAAATGTCATTGCAACTGGCCAATCCCTCAAAAAGTCCACAAGTCATTTGAAGTGAAATAGAGACTTTCAGTAGCCCAAGCTAAGGAAATGAAATTTGTCATTTAGAAGTTTCCAACAAATAAATCTCCAGATCCAGATGGTTTCACGGGAGAAGTCCACTCAATGTTCAAAGAAAAATTAAGAATGATTTTACACAGCTACTTCCAGAAAATAGAGGAAGAGGGGAGACTTCTCGGCTATTCTATGGGGACAGGATTACCACAATATCAAAACCAGACACAGTCAGTGGAAGAAAGAAAGAAGTAGGCCGTGGACTGGTAGGGTGGACCAAACATGGATGCAAATGCCCCAAAACTATCAGCAAATAGAAGCTGGTGCTACACAGCATCACACTCTACATCTAAGTGTCATCTCCTCAATCAAGGGACTTGAAATGCAGTCATTAAAAAGTCAGTCATTGGCAGGCGGTGGTGGCACATGCCTTTAATCCCAGCACTTGGGAGGCAGAGGCAGGTGGTTTCTGAGTTCGAGGCCAGCCTAGACTACAGAGTGAGTTCCAAGACAGCCAGGGCTATACAGAGAAACCCTGTCTCGGAAAAAAAAAAAAAGTCAGTCATCAACTACCGAATTAATTAATGAGCTAACCAAGAAAAGGAAATCCCAGTATGTAAAACAATGAAAACAAAACAAAACAAAACAAAATTTCAAAATTTCAAAAATTCAACACCCCTTCCTAATAAAAGCTGTCAGACCAGTAGGATCAAAGCCAGGACTTTGCTTTCTGTAGGCGAATCACACTTGCCTTCATACACTTGTAATCTCCCCTGCTTCAGAGAGGAAGTGGGATCCATGACTCCATCCAACCCTTCAGAACTTCAAAGAGGCCAATGACTATCAGCAAAGTCCGAGTTACTTAACATGGAGGACTAAGAAAGCCAGTAGCTGGCTGTCAGCAAAAAACCTGTGCTGGTGAGCACTCAGCTGTAAGGAAATGCTTCCTGCTGAAAGGCCAATGAGCTCCCAGACAGGTGTCACCCCCTCCCCCTCCCTTCCCCCCTCCCCTCTCCCTTCCCCACCATTGACAATGCAGCTCACCAGCTCCTGAACTGCAGCAGTCTAAATGGCACGTGGTTGGTTGTTCGGCGTACACCTCCCGACCCACGGAGATGAGGGAGAACAGATATGCACGGCTTCTAGCCACCAGCTTTGTCGAGATTTATTATGCAGCAAGAGATGAATATCTGCCCACTTGACCTGACACTCACGAGCTTATATGACTCTCACTTTCAGTTCCCAGCCTGCTGTCATCCTGGCCTTGAATCTCCTACAACAACGCCATCTTCCTCTGCAAAGGGTGATATTATCCACAGACTGACAGGGTGGGGTGGGGGCTGGGGCTGGGAACCATGCACAGATCCAGTTCCTGTCCTTCAGGCTCAGGTCCCAATGGGAGAAGGATGTCCTCTCTGCAGTTGGTTTTGTCCAGTCTTCTGTTTCCAGTGTCTTCCAGTTGGCCTAGCCAGTGAGGGTCCTGATCACAGACTAAAGATGGGAGGAGGGCCTCTCTCCCAGGTGCATCCCTTGTGAAGCCCTGGCTCCCACAGGATGAGCTCTGGTGTCTCCCTCCATTGGGTGGTCTCTGCCTTTGGGTTCTCAGATCCCCATCTCTTCTTCACCTCTCTAGCCTCAGGGTGTCCCGATGTTCATGGTTCTGTTTTTCTTCTCTTTCTGCTCTCTGCCTTCTTAGAGACTCTAATATTCAGGAAACTAATTGTTTTGCTTCCATTCCCCTTGGCTGTAAACACCAATGATGGTTTGTTCGATCGTCAGAGACGCTGCCTAATGCGCGCCCTCTTATCTGGGCTACTGCCTCGTGCAGCTCTGTGAAGGGAACCACAGTATGGTGGCAGCAGGATTCCAGGACCACTGGTGCTGCCTAAACAAATGCTCTGTGGGCACCTCCTGGCCATGCGGCTTGCCAGGAGGCTGAGAAAGCAGCAGAGAGTGGTGCGGGGTACTTGCCCTTTGATGCCTGTGATCCAGGAGTCAAGAACGGGCTTATTAGCAAGCCACTATAGCATTTGGTGATAAATGCTATGGGGAAGGTCATTCCAAGGGGGGTGGAGCAGATGGGGTAGAGGGGGGGCAGTCTAGGGAGAAGGAGGAAGAGAGGGCTGAGCACAGTGGGTTTTGTTGAGTAAGGGTAGTCATGGGATCCAATTGTCATGTGTGGTTTTACTCTGTAACACGTCCTCCATCTTCAGACCCCATGTAGGACTCTAGCAGCCTACAGATGAAGGGCAGGAATCTTTCACTCCTAAGAATAGAAGTTTATCCTAAGGATAGACACTCTGCCCCTTTTCAACCGGCCTCTTCTTAAAGAATTCTCAAGGCTGCGTTTCTACCAGAAGATGGCTTCCGCCTTGCTTAGGGAGTGGCTCTAGATACTATGGAAACACGCCGAAGCAAGAGTGGAAACAGACTAGGCCAAGAGCAGGGCCAAGGAGCACACAATGAACCATGTGAGGAGATTCCAGTTTATCAGTGAGTGGCTGTGTCACACGGGGCTTTATCTGTTTAGAAAAAGAAGAAAAAAGAGGTAACTTCTGCTCAGTGGAGGAAAGCAGTTTTCTTAGAAAGCCTGCTCCTGCCGCTGGCTTTCCGCAGCCTATACTAGTGTTTGTTACTCATTACGCTACTAAATCCTTAAATAATTCTGTGAATGAGACACCGCGATTTACTCCCATTAAGAGATTTAAACGCACCACAGCTCTGAGAAATTACATGCTCAAGGTGTCCCAGAAGCTGGCAAGCAGAACCCGAAAGTCCAAAACTCTTCCTGGGAGACTTCTCGGCAGCGCACTGTTGGCCCAATGTTGAGCAGAATTGCCAGTTCAGTAAACTCACGTTCCACACTTTTCCAGGCCTAGGCAGGGCAAAGCCAAAAGCTATGGCCTCCAGGTCAGCTGTTTGTATGAGTTCTGAGCTCGGAGATGAGTGTTTTCTACCAAAGATGTGTACTGAGGCTCCCACAGGGAGAGGAGACTGGACCTCTGAAACAGATGGTCGTGTGTCAGACAAGGCTGACCAGTGGCTTACCACACAGTAGACAATATACCAAATTTTCACACACTGTATGCAGTAGTTACGTATTTTTAAAAATTTTTTTTAAATTACAGGTACACATTGTGTGTGGGCGTAGATTGAAGGATACTTACTGGCAAGTGGTGGCTATCCCCTTCCATTACGTGGCCCTCAGGGTCACAGTCACGTCAGCACACTTGGTGCCAAGTGCCTTCACCCGCTGAGGTGGCCGATCACCTTTGTTCTGTGGATGTCAAGCGATTTGTTCGTGCCCCTGGGAAGTATCCCGATAAGTGTTAATCCAGACATAGGCAGGGAGGCTCTGACTCCCCTGCTCCTGGTGGGTGACTTTCTGTTTCTCTCCACTCTGAGCTTTGCAGGTGAGACCTATGTTCTGAGGCGCAGCCTAGGGGTGAACAGCCTGTTAGGCTGCATCCTGGTCAAATATCTTCAACTTCAAACCTTTCCCCAGGGCTCAAGGGTATGGAGACTTTCTGACCCTTCTTCCTGCCCCAGACTCTGGATCCCTGAGCAGAACAGCGGGACACAGAGCCTGCCCAGGATGCCTCTGTGCTGGCATCAAAGAGTTGGGCTGGCCGTCTGCACCAGGCACTGCTGCCCAAGTGTGTTGCTCCACCTATGCACACATGACACTCACACACGACACTCATATCACACCACACTTACTTACGTACACCATAGATAATACACACCACCCTCATGCATATTGTAAACAACACACAGCACACTGATCATACACACAGACCTACATAAACATGCCTCATTTACGACAATATCATACCACATACACGCAATCCACATGCTTTATGCATACAATGGCTCACGCTCTTAGTCACATATGAACACATGACACATATATGAACTGTGCATTTGTGGTATTCATCTCACATTTTACATCTTTGAACTATACATGTTCACACAACACATACATGTATATGTATGTGTGTATATGCATATATAATATATAACACATGGACATCTATTCTCTCATATTTCCATACAAGACTTATGTAGCACAAACATATGTACTTTATGCAAATCATAGCACCTCCCTACCACAAATCTTCCCATCATACATAGTGCATATCATGTCACTTCACACACCACAGATAGACTATTACGTAAATGTTTAAACAGACACACACATCACAGGGACCCCTTTGGTACACACCCGCCGACACACTCACACAGACCTTTAAGTTCACTCACACCTAAGCCGCAGCTCTAACCCAGGAGTCCCCAGCATTCTGCAGAGCCACAGACAGCTTGCCCCTCCAGGGCTCCTTTTTCTTTCTTTTTTTTTTTTTTTTTTTTTTTTGCTTCCTACCGCCATTGTAGTCTCCTCACTAGATAAATTAATTACAGAGTTGGAGAAACAGAAATCCAACTCCCACCCACCGTGGTCCTGAAGTCTCAACATTGTGGATCTATTTATGAACTTTCGAATCTGAAGTGTGGTGCGTGGTGTCACCGTGCAGCCAGCGCCCTGGCAGCAAGCCGAAACAGCCTCTTTCATGTGGTGAGAAGTTTGGCCTCTCTGCTCAGCCCTTCTCTCTGGCGTTCACCTGGAATGTGTCACTGTGCGGGGAACAGACTTGTATGATGCCTGAACCTGGCCCACACCCAGCCTCGGGGCTTCTGAGAAACTCTGGGCAGGGGGGAAGGGGGGCTTTGTTCAGGAGCGCAGAGGAATCTTCCCAAGGTTTCACCTCTCCTTGTTGGGATGGGGGAGGGGAGGATTTACTGGCCCAGGAACCCATTGCTTTCTTGTTCAGATTTTTGCATTTGTGTGGAATGGTGATAGTTCTTCTGATGCTAGATTGATTCCATATGAGAGTCTTTTCAGTTCGAGGGGCTTCTTCCTCCATCCGGTCTGAAGCTAGAGGAAGGCCATTCTCATCGGAAGTCCACTGTAAGCTTTGTACACCTGTGTTCTAGTGGACACTGTTATCTCCTCAGTACTCAAGAAGGGCTTGGGACAGATGTATTGTCATGACGGCCATCACCATTAAGCTGCCTCAAGACACAAGAGACAAGGTTCTTTGTGGGCAAGGTCCACTGGGGCCAGATTCAGACTGACACAGGAAACAGCCTACCCACCATACTATTTCCTGGTGCTTCTCTTCAGTACTCTGGGCCAAGAGTTTCCCAAAAGACCTTCCGAATGTCCCCAAGTGATCTCACAGGAGAATCAGTGAGATGGCAGTGGGTGAGTTCTATTGTGTGTGTGTGTGTGTGTGTGTGTGTGTGTGTGTGTGTGTGTGTGGCCAAACAGAGGCTGGTGTGGAACAAAGGGAGAAAACTCAGAGATCGACTTGACATACTGCAGGCGCTGTTTGGTCCCAGCACTTCAAAGGCCTTTAGTTTTTATTAGGAGCCAAGTCCTGATACCAGGGGAATCTAGATAACGCCTAACCTTCAAGACTTGATACTTGTGAAGTGGGTGGCCACAGACAGCTTTGGGCGACTAAAGGAACTGGGAAGTAAGTTCTGGAAGGAGAGAGGCAGTGCAGTGTCGGTAAGCAGCAACATTTTGGCATGAGCGTGTGAATGAGCCTGGGCAGTCTGATCTGGAGTGGTGTGGAAGTTTTGATCAGTGGCTTTCAGTTCCCGGGGACTGGGTTTCTTGCTCCCCCCCAACCCCCCAAAGTCAGCCATTTTTGTTTCATTTCAACTCATGTTTCCTCGGCGGCCTCTGTCAGCATTAATATAAGGTTTCAGCCTAATTGCCAGCTACTTGAGATGCGTCCATCCCCAAGCAAGGAGTTGGGAGGCCCCCAAAGAGGAAGCAGCAGATCAGTGCAGGGCAGCCAGATGGCTGCTAGCTGTCTAGGGAGGGAGCCGGGCCAGGAACCTGTAGGAGAGAGCCCAGCAGTGTGTCCTGCTCTGTGGTCACTCTGTGGAATAACTTCCCAAGAACTGCAGGGCAGGCAGGGTTCTCTTGCTTCCTGAGGGCGTGTATGTGCGATGCATCCCTTGATTTCAAGGAAAGGCTCAGGAAATACGTGGTCTAAGGAGAAAGGAGTCTCAATGGGGTTTTTGTTGTTCTTTTGCAAGGGATCTTGAAGTGAACGTCCACATGCTGCCCACAGAATGAATAGCAGCATTTATTTCTCAGGCCAGGGAGACCCAAGTGGAGCGGCTGGGAGATCCTGCCCTTCCTGGGCCTCGGGCTACCTACAGCTCCGTGGCTACTTTGTCCTGATAGAGTCCCAGGTGGTGTGAGCCAGAGGGGAGTGGCAGACTGCAGGAGTGTCTCCCTCTGATCTTTCTCTAAGATTGTCTCTTTCTGGCCTTGGGCCATTTTCTTGGCTACTTCACCTCAGTTTCTCTATCTATAAAATGGGATAATGGTGTTTACTTACTTACCTCATGAGTATTATAGAGATTAATTACTGTTTGTAAGGTACTTTGAAGATGAAAAACATGAGGTGGCATCATCATCATTATGAAATATCTTCCACTGCTACCATCCAGGTTCTGCCCGAGCCAAGCAAACATTTCCACCTTGACTCTAAAGGACCTCCTCATATAGGACCCTCCCAGGGTACCATCACGGGAGATCCTCACAGTGGATTCTCAGAGGAGATACACAGGAGACCCTCACAGGAGACCCTCACAGAAGACTCACGGGGAACCCTCACAAGGGACCCTCACAGGAGATCTAGACAGGAGACACTCTCAGGAAACTCTTTTCTCACTCCACCTCCCCTGTCTGGGAGTGGTGTGCATGCACTTGCGCATGGATGAGAGACAGAACACATTCCTGCAGAGAATCCTTGAGCAGTAATGTTAGTCAGGAGAGTTGGCAATATGAAGCAGTGACCCCACATGCACACAAGTCTTTCACAAATGTGATTTAGCAAGACTGTTACCACTTTAGCCATGTGCTTCTGATGTACGACATGGACTGTATTGATGTCTTCTTTTTAAGTTTTAATTTTTATGTGGGATTGGAGACTGAACCCAGCCCTTTGAGCATGCTACCACAAAACTTTAACCCCGGGTCTTTCTTTTTTTTTCATTTTTTTTTTTTTTTGAGAGAGAAAAGCTCACTAAATTAACCAGGCATAATCTTAAATCCTTCATGACCTAGAGAATTTGCCAATCCTCCTGCCTCAGCCTCTGCAAAGCTACCTCTGATTAAAACAAAACAAAACAAAACAAAAAACCCTATAGAAAACAAAAGAACGTTCTCAGGTTCAAAGTCTCCTAGGCCATGTTATACCATACCATCATTATTCAGTGAGTGGAACTTATATTTTTTGTTTATTTGGGGATTTTTCTTTGTATCTTTTGGTTTGTTTTTTCCAGACAGGGTTTCTCTGTGTAGCCCTGGCTGTCCTGGAACTCAGTCCGTAGACCAGGCTGGCCTTGAACTCAGAAATAATCTTGTCTCTGCCTCCGAAGTGCTGGGATTATAGGCACGTTCCACCATGGCCTGGCATAGTGAGTGGAATTTTTGGAGACAGTAAGTCTTGTTTTAACAATGAACTTGGGTCCTGGAGCTGTCCCTTGGCTGCCTGTGGGAACACTTGTTCTTTATCTATTATCTACTTAAACAGTGTTGCCCATAGCAGGCTGGCCTTGTTAATGAGCTCAGTGTGAACTTCCCAGAGCAAGATTAACTACAGGAAGTAAAGCATGATCTGTGGGGGAGAGGATCCCAGGTGAGCCAGAGCAGGTACCATGGTGGATGACAAACCCCAGAGTCCCAGTTTTCTAGTGTAGCACATTCTACGTGAACTTGTGCCTAGTTTTGTTTTCCAGAAGAACTGGCAGCATCTGAAGTTCCAACCTTCCGTTCCTTTACATAACAATCAGGATGCCTCTTCTCAAGCAGAGGACGGTAATTACTTCTAGGAGGACACTGAAGGTGGGAACAAGCCTCTCAAGTTATCTATCCAGATGCAGTGTGCAAAGCTGCTACACTTCATGACAGGATATGTTTCTGGGACACTGGGGAAAATCCAAGTGCAGGCAATCACATGTGAGCTTTTAAAGTAGAAATGGGTGTGTAATAGGAAGTCGTGTCTTGCTTTCCAGGGGTGTGGCCAATTTGACCTTGTGTGTGTGTGTGTGTGAGTGTGTGTGTGTGTGTACACATGCAAAGTCCTACATCAGCACATCTATATAGACACACACCCACACACCAGTGTCATAAATGTGCACGTGTGTGTGCGCGCGCACACACACACATGCAAAGTCTTATATCAGCACATGTACACACACATGTACACGCACATGGATGACACTGGTGTGAGTGTGTGTGTGTGTGTGTATGCTGACAACATTTCCCAGGAACTGACTACCTCTTTTGTTTTGTGTTTTTTCTGTTCTTTGTTGGTTTTTTTTGTTTGTTTGTTTGGTTTGGTTTGGTTTTTGTTATTTTGTTTTGAGTTAGGATCTCTTCCTGGCCTGGAGCCCACCAGATAGGCCAGACAACTGGGCAGTGAGCACCAGGGATCCTCCTGTCTCATGCTCCCAAGCACTGCGGTCCCAGGAGCATGTCACCACTCCCAGAGTTGTTTACGTGGCTCGGGGCATGGAACTCAGGTCCCCACATCGTGAGACAAGCTCTTTCCGGACCCAGCCATCTTCCCAGTCACGACTTAATTTCTTTATTGCAGAAGTAATTAAGGCTCATTTCTAAAATCAAATAGATCAGGAGGAAAGTGTCTCTAATCCTTTTGCCTACAGATGATCGGTGTCGGCAGCTCGGTGCCGCTGCTGTTCCAGAGCCTACATTTATATTAAAAAAGAAGCCCAAGCACTGACTGTCGGGTTTGGAACCTCCGTTATACACTAGCGATGAAGTTTCCCACATTGGTAGAGTGAAATCCTTTTCACATAGATTGATATCATTATAAATAAAGGCAGAACTTTATAAAAGTTATGCAAATATATGGAAGATATGTCTGCTTATGCTGATGTTATTTTAGAAACAGGATCTCATGAAACCAGGCTGGTCTTGAGCTCCTGATTCTTCTGCCTCCACCTCCCAAATACTGAGAATACAGGTGCTCAGTCTCATACAACTGGCCTACCACTATATTTTTGCCATTTTCTTTTTTCTTGTCTTTTCCTTTTTTTTCTTCCTCTTCTTCTCCTTCTCTCCCCCTCCCTCTCCTCTTCCCTCTCCCCTTCCCCCCTCCCCCCTTCTCTGCACATTTGTGTGTGCGCATGCGCAGACCAGAGGGCAAGGTCTGCTGACTTGCTCAGTTGCTGTCCATGTTGTATTTTAGGCAGACTCTCTCGTAAAGCGTGAAGCTCGGCAGTTCGGCCAGACTGCCTGTCCACCCTGTGTGTCTGTCTCCCCAGTGACGGGTTATAGACATGCAGTGCTGCTGCGCCCAGATTTCTCTGTGGGCAGTGAGGGGCTCAGTCCCCCTGCTGGTGCAGCGAGCACTTGGTCGTCTGAGTTCCGTTCCCAGCCCTCAATGTATACTTAAATGTCTTGTCCATATCCCAAGCCCGTGTTTTCCAAATGGGGAAATAACTAGTTCTTAAGAACACAATGATCATTATTGCCTTATCAATTTGTTAGCGATTTCAAAGGCAAAGTCATTAATCGTTTTTCAAATGTGGATTTATTTATATTTTATATTTTATAACTCGTCCCTTTCATTTATTTTATTCTTGGCATTTCATTTTATTTTGGCTTATAGGAGAGAAATGTTTAAATTTTTATAACCATATCTATGACTACTTTGCTTTATTATTTTTGCCTTGTCATTCTTTATAAACTTCCTAAACTCTCAAATTATGTAAATATATTCACCAAGAATTGCTATCTCCATGAGCAAACGTATATGTTCATATCACAGGTGTATTTAATACATAAGTTATTTTTAATTTTTATTTCTATTTGTGTGTGTGTGCAAGTATGTGCATGTGCACACACACACACACTTGAGTGCAGTTCCTGTAGAGATCAGAAGAGGGCATAAGATCTCAGGAAACTGGAGTTACAGGCAGTAGTGAGATACGTAAATGTGGGTGCTGGGGACTGAACCCAGGTCCTCTGCAGGAGCAGAGTACTCTAACTGCTGAGCCATCACTTCTGCCCCTAATCACAAGTTATTTGTGTATAAGGTTAGAAACACTTGGTAGTATTTTGCAAAGACCCAGACATATCTGTTCTGCTATATTTCCTGGTTTCCAGTTATTTTGTTTATTTGATTGACTATTTATTTATTTACTTGCTTTTTTTACACCTAGTTCTGAGTAGGTTAAAGCAAATTTAAGGTTATTTGACTACCTATCCAAGGCTTCCTTGGACACGAATTTTATTATTTAAATGTTTTGTGGAAATGGCAGTGGGTCAGCAAGTAAGGATGCCACGCTGCATTCGCAAGTATGGAATCCCAGCAGTCATGCAAAGGGCCAGGCATGGCTGCACAACTGTGACACAAGCATCAGGGGGTAAAGACACGTGGGTCCTGAGAGCTCACAGGTCAGGCAGGGTACCCTAAAAGCAGAGCTCTGTGAAGGGAAGATAGAGAAGACACCAAACACCCTGCTCTGGCCTCCACATGTGCATTGGTGTGTACACATGCATATTTGCATCCATGCACAACACACACATGCACACATACATGTACACACACAGGCACACACATATGCACACACACATGCACATTTCTCTTCAGGGCTATACAACCAGTCCTTCCTTTGGACCCTCTTTTCCCTGTTACTGTGCCTTCAAGCTCTCTTTCAGTTCTGCACTTGTGGAGACCATGATTTGAGACCCTAATCGAAATGATCGAAATGACCCTTTTGGTCTCTCATCAATCCATACAGGGCACTACCCTGCCTCAAATGCCAGCTATCAACCTTGACTCCCACTTCCTTCCTGACAGATCTTGGGCAACTCACTTAATTCTCTCGAAGTCTCGGTTTCCAAATCTGTAAAATGGAGCTAATAACAACCTTCCTTAGCTATTTCACAACATTATTGCAAGGATCAAATGAGATCAGGACTGTAAAAGTGCTTAGTAAGCTATAAATCAATACACAAACATAAGGTGTTATTATTTCCCTTTTATTTGGCATTGTAAAGGACAGGAGAGGAGCACAATGTCTGTGTGTGGCTGAAGCACTACGAATCATGTCTTAGACTATAAACATCCCGGGTCATAAAGTGCAGCCCTTTCCGTAGGGCTGAGACGAAGCCTCACAGTTGCTCCATGCTGTTTCTGCTCCAACCCACCGTGACCCGCTCTGTCTTTGAGGGAGTTACATTTTCTCTTGTGTAGTTACATTTTCTCTTGTGTAGTTACATTTTCTCTTTCTTTACCACTTTGCTTTTCCTTCTCACTCTTTTCTTAGAAACCTGCTCAGTGACCTGGGTGAAGAGCACAGAGGCTGTGCTTGGCAGGCAGGACAGACGGCAGAACTCAGGAACAAGGACTCATGAGAGATGACTAGAACGGAGAACGTCCTGGCAAGTGAATGAGCCAGACTGGGGAGGAGAGATATGTTCTCTCCTCCATGAGGAATCTAGGGTGCTCTGTTTTGTTTGTGGTTTTATTGATTTCTGTAGGGGATGTCTGTGCATTTGTGAAAGTCAGAGGAAGCTCGTATAAGCCATCTTTCTCCTTCCCTGATGTGGGTCCCAGGGATCGAACTCGGGTTGTCAGGCTTGTCAACAAGTCCTTTTTCCCCAGTGAGTGCTCTCAGAGGTCCAAGCTGTTGTTTTAAAGAACCAAAAGTATGAATTGAGGAGGAAAGGTTTTCTCCTAAGGAAGGGAAGGAACACAGCCAAAAGCAATGGGGGAGGGGTTATAACTAAAGTACATGGTACACACATATGAAAATATAATAATAGCCTCCCTCCCCTTTTTACCATAAATATACAGTCATTTTAAAAACTTGGCTGCTAAGCCCAACGGTGGTGGCGCACGCCTTTAATCCCAGCACTTGGGAGGCAGAGGCAGGCGGATTTCTGAGTTCAAGGCCAGCCTGTTGTACAGAGTGAGTTCCAGGACAGCCAGGGCTACACAGAGAAACCCTGTCCTGAAAAAACAAAACAAAACAAAACAAACAAAAAACCTTGGCTGCTAGAGAGAGTCATGTAGAGGGACTGTTTCAAGAGACAGACTGGTTTGAACACACTTAAGAGAAGCTTGCTACAGCCTTATTCGTGAGTGTAGGTAGACAAGAGTGTAAGGCAGGACTCTTCAGAGTCCCACCCTCCACTGAAGCCTGCCTGTTTCATCTCCTCAAGTGGAAGAAGCTGCACTGGACCAAAAGTAAACGAACTGGAGTTTTGGTTCTACCCCTGCAATAAATAACCAGTGACTGAAGGTTACGGGCCTGGGCTTTTACTTTCCTCTTTTCTACACAAGGAAATTGAAGGAGGTAGACTTTGGGATTCCAACAGGCTTCCTCAGCATGGTTTATGGAGGAAAAAACATTTCCTAGCTCTGCAACTTTGGGCAAATTCTATACCTTATTTGAACCTTGCTTTTCTTCTCTAGAATGTGGGGCAAGTATCCATCTTATAAGTCTGTCTGGAGATTCATTGATTAATGCCATGGAAGAGCACTTGGGAGCTGAGGTGATGTCTCCGTGGGTACAGCATTAACCCTTCAAGTGTCATTTCAAATCCCACGTAAGGCCGGGCATGGTAACACACACCTGTATCGCAGCTGAGAGGGAGGCGAAGACAGGAGAGCCCACAAAAGCTAGCCTGGCACATCACACAGTGAGCAACAGAGACTGTCACAAACACGGTGGGAGGCACGGGCCAACATCTAAGTGTGTCCTCTGACCTCCACACATGCACATTAGCACATGCCCACTCTGCAGGCACACACATGCATACAGGCTTGCACACACACACACATACACACAGTGCAAAGCAAATTCTCAGTCTGCCTTAGGTAGAATGTTCAGTTTTGGATTCTCATACAGTGAATTATCTAAGTATCTTCTTATGTTTATGTCTTAAATGTTGTCACTATTACCTTTCTTTCTTCCTTTCTCTTTTCTTTTTTCTTCCTTTTTTTCTCTTTTCCTTTTTTCTTTCTTTCTTTCTTTCTTTCTTTCTTTCTTTCTTTCTTTCTTTCTTTCTTTCTTTCTTTCCCTTCTTTCTTTCTTTCCCTTCTTTCCTTCTTTCTTTCTTTCCTTCCTTCTTCCTTCCTTTCGTAAATTCCAAACTGAGATTTAATTTCCAACCCCTTTGTTCTGCACTCTGGGACTGTGTTGACTGTGAGACTGTGCCGTGTTGTCAGGAGTAACTGGATCTGCCTTTCTCATCTACAGCCTGTTGACTGGATGCGGAGTTCCGACTGTGCATCCTGTCACCTCATCCACAACACTTTGCAAACCTCCTCTCGCTGCTCCCTTTTCAGTAGCAAACTGAAGGCCCTCCTTTTCTCGCTTTGTGATTGCTGCACCCTTAGAGACCAGATGTGCTGTCTCAGTGTCCCGGAGGAAAGAGGGTCACATCCAACTGGGACTTCCTCGGCCCTCCCCCCACTATGTCACGGACTGAGTGAGCTCCCCTTTGTGCACAGGATGGAAATGCCCACGGAGAACTGAGAGATGAGATTCCTGGAAGCAGAAGTCAACAGGGTATAATAGAAGATGGCTTTGAAATATGGTTGTGTTGAGTCCTGGGAGAAGAACCAAATAAACGGGAGAATCCAGCAAGGCTGCCCAAAGCTGTCAGAAACAAGGAAATGCTGGGAAAGGGTTGAATGCCAGAGTCAGAGACATTGCAGTGCCCCCAGAGGATAACGCACGTTTCCTTCTGGTCACAGTGGCCTGAGAGTCATACAGGCCCTTCTCCCACCCACTTCAGATTTACTGTATAAATATATTCCTCACCCTTTTGTAGATACACATCTCTACCTGAAAGTAAGGGGTTTGGAGATTCCATTGAAGGGAATTTGAGGACATTCTCTTCCTTGACCTATAAAATCAAGGACTGGGAACACTGTCTAATTTCTCTTTAAGTGAAGCCAGGAACCAGAGGCAACGCTGTATTGACAAAGGGTGAATCAATTGGACACACATCAGAGGAGCTCCTTGGGGTGGTGGTGATGTGCATGTGCTTAAGCCAATGGGGCAGAGACTGGAACACACCGTACAGCGCTGAAGTTCAAGGCATTCAAGCTTTTCTCCACAAACCTCCTTAGTGCTCCCTGGAAAATGCCGGAGGCTATTTTTTTGACAGTGTCCCCCCCCCCCCACCCCATTGTACATCACAAAATACGGTAGAGCAACTGCCCCTGGAGCGAGGGGATGCAGTTGATCCTCAGACTCTTTTCTCTCTCACACAGCACAAAACCCTTCACTGGGAGGTCCAATAAGCATTGCTTGTACACTGGGTAGGAATCCAGATTAGAAAACAATACCAAAGAAAAAGTCTCTAGGGCCAGAATAGCAGTCTCTGCCAAAGAGGTACAGAGTACAGCTGAGACCCTCTGCGACCAGGGTGAAGGCTAGGCTGCCCCCTACTGCTACCTCAGTTGAGTATTCTGCCAGGCTGTGCAATAAGGCAAGAAAAAGAAACGAGGGCAAAGGCATATATGTCTCTATTTGCAGATGTCTATGCAGAAAAAAAAAGTCCTAAAGAATCCACAAATTGGTCCAGAATTATTTTGTAAAGCTTAAAAATGACTAAGTTGATATTAAAAATTTAGACTATGTTCTGAGGACGTGGCTCTGATTTAAGGTACCTGCTGTGTAAGTATGAGGACCCAAATTTGAACTCTAGCACCCCTGTAAAAAGCTGATGCTTTGGTATGCGCCAATAATCCCAGAGCTGAAGAAAAGAGACAGGAGAATCCTTAAGACTTGATGGACAGTCAGTCTAGCCAATCAGTAAGTTCCAGGCTCAGTGAAAGAATCTTTCAAAAAAATACAGTGAAGAGTGATAACTGGAGATATCTGATGTTGATCTCTGACCTCCACATACAGCTTCATATATGCATGTGCACCTGTATACCCGCACAGGCACACACACACATACACATACAAACACACATATACATAAAACAATCATGTCTAATAACATAAAATCTCTATAAACATAAAGATTATTAAATGATTTTAATATAATTTTTCCTTTTGAAAAGACTTATTTATTTTTATTTTATGTATATGCAGGAGTCTGTGGAGGCTAAGAAAGGTTCCCTGGAACTGGAGTTATGGCATTGTGGATACTAGAATAGAACGTGGGTCTTCTGCAAGAACAATAAATGCTCTTAACCCCTGAGCCCCCATTTTACTTCAGTATATCATCTCCACTGCATATTCATGGCTTCTGTATTAATTAATTCAACAAGCCAAGGATAGAAAATACTTGAAAAGAAAACTGCACTTTTATTGAACACAGAATTTTTGATATTAAATTCTCTAAGCAAGAGTGTATCAAATGTTTACATTACATCGTATCATTATTCATTGTGTGAATAATCTACAGATAATTTAAAGAACAGTGGATGATATTGCGGATTACATGTGAATATCATGCTATTTTGCACAATTGATTTGGATTTCTTCTAATCTTATATCTTCTAGGGGTCCTGGAGCAAACCCCTTATAGAGGATACTGAGGGAAAATTATATATATTAAATTTGACTTCAAATTCTAAATGTGGAAACAATATATAACAGCAGGCCATAAAAGTAGCTGGATATCAATCTGTCAAAATACATCTATGACCTCAGGATGTAGAATGCTGGTAAAATGTTTATCTAGTGTGCAAGAAACCCTGGGTTCAATCGATCCTCAGTACCACATAAAACCAGGCATGGTAGACCCGTAATTCCAGAGCTCGGGGTGTGTGTGTGTGTGTGTGTGTGTGTGTGTGTGTGAAAGCAGCAGGATCAGAAGATCAAGATAATTCTCTGCTGTACTGCAAGTTCAAATTCAGCCTGGGCCCAAGGAGACAACCCCAAAATAGGTGTGTGTGTGTGTGTGTGTGTGTGTGTGTGTGTGTGTGCAGATATTGAAAGATACCAGTGAAGACTGCCTAAATGGAGTGAGTGCTCTACTGTGTTCAAGGGTTGGAAAGATCCCTATTATTTAGGCAACAGTTCTTACCAATGTGATCTACAGAGTCAAACTCAAAATCTCATCAGTTTTTTTGTAAACAAAAAAGCTGATTTCAGTACAAACACACTCCCTCAGATATGTGCATATGTAAAGGCAAAAGGTCTATTTTAGTCAAAACAATCGGAAGACATAAACAAGGTTAGACGACTCGATCCAGCTTTAAGAATTGCTATAAAGCCCATGTAATTACGACAGTGCAGAACTGAAAAATGCTAGATTCATAGATCCGGGAAATAAGTGGAAGGCCAGGAAAGAACGTTCCACATTAATAAAACCAATTTGCTTTTGGCAAAGAAAAAAGCCAGTTCAATAGCAAAGGAAGGTCTTTTGAACAAATGCTGCGGGATGCTTGGGCATTCCTGTGCGCAGATCAACCTGGCTCCTTCTCACATGCTATACAAAACTCACCTCAAAATGAGTCACAGATAGAACTGTAAAGTGGAAAACTATATAATTTCTAGGAAAAAAAACTTGTCTTTGATAAAGAAGCATTAGATACATGACAAAAATATAATTCACAAGAAAAATATTAGCAAACTAGACTTAATCAAAATGTAAAACATTTGAAAGACATTTTTTGTACTTTAAAAAAAAGTTTACTTATTTATTTTATGTATGTGAATACACTGTTGCTGTCCTTAGATAGACACACCAAAAGAGGGCATTGGATCCCACTACAGATGGCTGTGAGGCACCAAATGGTTGATGAGAATTGAACTCAGGACCTCTGAAAGAGCACTCAGTGCTTCTAATCCCTGATCCATCTCTCCAGACTGGAGGACATTTTTAAAAGCATGAAAGTGGGCTAGAAAAGGCAGTGTATGCCTATAATCCCAGCATTTAGAAGACAAAGGCAAGATCTAGTCAAAGGAAGCAGAAGGGAGGGAGAGAGAGAAGAAAGGAATGGGGAGGGAGAGAGAAGGGGAGGGAGGAGGGAGGAGGGAGGGAGAGAAAAGGAGAGAAGGAGGGAGAGAGACAGAGGCAGGGAGAGAGGGAGGCAGGGAGAGAGAGGGAGGCAGGGAGAGAGAGGGAGGCAGATAGGGAACAAGTAATCTTTATCTAGGACTTTGGGTTGTAAAAAGAATACATAAGAAAATAAACCAATCAGAAAATGAATAAAAGATGATGTATGTTGTCAAGACACAAATGGCAAACAAACACTTGAAAAGATGGTTGGTATAATTTGTCATTAAAGAAATGTAAATTAAAGCCATAAGATGATGCCACCATTCATTCAGCACAATAACTGTCTCAGTAAGGGTTTCTATTCCTGCACAAACATCATGACCAAGAAGCAAGTTGGGGAGGAAAGGGTTTATTCAGCTTACACTTCTACATTGCTGTTCATCACCAAAGGAAGTCAGGACTGGAACTCAAGCAGGTCAGGAAGCAGGAGCTGATGCAGAGGCCATGGAGGGATGTTACTTACTGGCTTGCTTCCCCTGCCTTGCTCAGCTTGCTCTCTTATAGAACCCAGGACCACCAGCCCAGGGATGGCACCACCCACAATGGGCCCTCCCCTCTTGATCACTAATTGAAAATATTCCTTAAGCTGGATCTCATGGAGACATTTCCCCACCCGAAGCTCCTTTCTCTGTGATAACTCCAGCTTGTGTCAAGTTGACACACAAAACCAGTCAGTACAATCGATCCCTTGTCAACTTGACACACAAACACATCATTATTAACTTCAACCCTTACTTTCTTATTCATCCCCAAGATCTAAGTAACTTTAAAAGACTCACAGAGCGGGCAATGGTGGCACATGCCTTTAATCCCAGCACTTGAGAGGCAGAGGCAGGTGGACTTCTTCGAGGCCAGCCTGGTCTACAGAGTGAGTTCCAGAACAGCTAGGGCTACACAGAGAAACCCTGTCTCAGAAAAAAACAAAACAAACAAGCAAACAAACAAAAAACCCCTAAAAGTCCCACAGTCGTTACATATTAAAAGTTCAATCCCTTTAAAATATCCAATCTCTTAAAATTCAAAGTCTCTTAACTGGGCTCCACCAGTCTTACTTCAAGAGGGGAAAATATTAGGGCACAGTCATGATCAAAAGCAAAATCAAACTCCAACCGTCCAATATCCAGGATTCACTCATGGTCTTCTAGGCTCCTCCAAGGGCTTGGGTCACTTCTCTAGCTCTGCCCTTTGTAGCACACACCTTGTCTTCTGGGCTCCAGGTGCCTGTACTCCACTGCTGCTGCTGTTCTTGGTGGTCATCGCATGGCACTGGCATCTCCAAAACACTGCTGTCTTCATGGTGCCAAACCTCAACTCCTTTGCATGACCCTTCAAGTCCTGGGTCATCAATTGCAGCTAAGGCTGCACCTTTACCAATGGCCTTCCATGGCCTCTCACAGTGCCGAGCCTCAGCACTTCATGACCCCTTCATGCCTTCAAAACCAGTATCGCCTGGGTGACTCTTACATAGTACCAAGTCCAGTCTCAGCACAAAATACAACCTTGGCTATCTCTGGAACACAACCTCTGTGCTCTCAGAAAATACTTCTCAGAAGATTTCACCTCAATGATGCTGGTCTCTTCTTAGTGACTGCTAATTTCTTAGCTCCAGCTAATCAGCATCAGTACCAGTAGTGCAAAACCAGTAGTGCAGTTTTCACTTTAGTGATTCTGGTATCTTATTAATCACAGCTGATTCTTCAGCCCCAGCTAACCAAAACCACAGAATCTTCACAATCAAAATAGCAACAGCCCTGATAAGAGTCTTTAATCTTCCCTCTGACATTTTACAAGCCAGGCCTCCATCATCTGCACTGTTCTCAACATTGTTTTCTAAGCTCCTACACAACATCCCACAGAGCTCTTAACACCGAATGGATTATCTAGCCCAAGTTTCCAAAGTCCTTCCACAGTCCTCCCCAAAACATGGTCAGGTTGTCACAGTAATACTCCATTATGCCGGTACCAATGTGCCTTAGTCAGGGTTTCTATTCCTGCACAAACATCATGACCAAGAAGCAAGTTGGAGAGGAAAGGGTTTACTCAGCTTACACTTCCACACTGTTGTCACCAAAGGAAGACAGGACTGGAACTCAAGCAGGTCAGGAAGCAGGAGCTGATGCAGAGGTCATGGAGGGATGCTACTTATTGGCTTGCTTCCCTGGCTTGCTCAGCTTGCTTTCTTATAGAACCCAGGAATACCAGCCCAGGGATGGCACCACCCACAATGGGCCCTCCACCCTTGATCACTAATGAAGAATATGCCCCACAGCTGGATCTCATGGAGGCACTTTCCCAACTGAAGCTCCTTACTCTGTGATAACTCCAGCTTGTGTCAAGTTGACACACAAAGCCAGCCAGTACAGTAACTAAAATCCATAAGCTGGCAGAGCAAAACTGCAGGGAATAGAAAAACAACAGACTCACTCATTCTCTAGAGGATGTGCAAAACGGCCTTTGCTTTGGAAGGCAGTTCCTTACACAGTTAGATACACTTATGTGACTTGGCAGTCACTCTCATGAGCACTCTCCTAACTGATTTAAACAGTTCTGTTTGGGGGCTGGAAAATAGCTCAGTGGTTAAGAGCATATGCTGCTCTTCCAGAGGACCTGAGTTCATTTCCCAGCACCCAGGTGGCTCACAACAGCCCGTAAATCCAACTTCAGGGCATTTGATGCCTTCTTCTGGCCTCCAAGGGCACTGCATGCAAGTTTACTTCCCCCAAAATAATAAAATCATATAGATAGAGAGACAGGTACAGATATAGATGATATGGATATACAAAGACATAGATGATATAATATAGACTAGATATAAACATACATATAGGTATAGATGGTAGATATAAATATAGGTAGAGATATAGATATTCTAAACTTTCATCTTAAAGTTTAGAGCAGTATTATTGGTAAATGTCCTAGCATGGAAGTAAGCAGCAGCAGGTGAAAGAATGAGCAGACTATTGTATATCCAGGCAACAGAATACTGTTTAGGATTAGAAGAAAATTGCAATGACTTCACACTCTGATGTGAGAGAGTCATAGATGCATTGCATTAGTGAAGGAAGCTGGGGTCAAAAGGCTCAACACCACATGTATTCCCATGATTCCCTGGGAAAAGTGCAAATTACCAACAGGAAACAGATCAGTGGCTACCCACTGTTTAGGGATCAAGAAGTATTTAGTTGTGGGAAACCCTAGAGATTTTCTTTCTTTTTTTTTTTTTTTTAAGATTGTAGAACCAATCTGCGAGGCTCTGTGAGGATAGATACATGATTTTACACACATTTGTAAACTTTAATGCATGTTAATTAGTTTTCTTAATCAAGGAAGAGGTTAAGAGACCAACCAAGAAGTATACATGGAGGGACCCATGGCTCCAGCTGCGTATGTAGCAGAGGATGGCCTTGTCTGACATCAATGGGAGGAGAGGCCCTTGGTCCTGTGGAGGCTCGATGCCCCAGCATAGGGGAATGCTAGAGCAGAGAGGTGGGAGTGGGTGGGTGGGCAGGAGAGCACCCTCATAGAGGCAAAGAGGAGGGTGGGAGAGGACAGACAAGATTGGGGGAGTTGTGGAGGGATAATTGGGAAGGGGGACATCATTTGAGATGCAAAAGTATGAAATGATGAATAAAAAAATTTAAAAAGAAACAAGACAATGTAGACTCTGATAAAGGAATATAATTATGTCACAAGTGTGTGTGATATGACCTCACTGAAGGCTATGAAGGAAAGAGAAGTCACCCTAAACTACTTTGGAAAGTGGTGTTTTAACTGAAAACTCGCAGACAAGAACAGGAGGGTCAGATCTGAGCAACTGCATTCCAGTTACCAAAGCTGTTTTGCACGAGGTTGGTCTTAACAGTTTTGAAGCTGAGATGCATTCACTGGCATCATTGGCAAATAAATAAATAAATACACAGAAGGAGTTGGAAACCAGCTTTTTTTTTTTTTGTTATGGTTGAAAATGTAAGAAAAGTAAGACTGGGCTAAAATGATCTCTATCCCAGTGACCAGGTTAGAAATGAGCATGTGCTTACCTGCATACCAATGCAGAGGAGAAGAATTATGACCTTTGGAAAGCAAAGATTCACGATCATTGCTCATACATTACTTGTAACATAAACAAGGGAAACAAATAGTAATCAAGAGAAAGGAAAAATCACTCACACAGAGAAGTTTTTTAACATTTATTCATTGATTTATTTTTTGGTATGTGTGTGTATACAGGGATGTGTGTTTGTGTATGTATACAGGGATGTGTGTTTGTGTGTGTATACAGGGATGTGTATTTGTGTGCTTGTAGAGGCCAGAGGTCACTGTCAGCTGTCTTTCTCAGTCAATAGCCACCTCACGTTTTTAAGACAAGGTATCTCACTGAACTTACTGTCTTAGTCACTGTCAAGTAATTGTAAAGAGATAGCATGATGAAGGTGACTTTTGTAAAAGAAAATAACTTATTGGGGATTTGTTTACAGGTTCAGAGGGTCAGTCCATTATCGTCATGGTGGGCAGCATGACAGCTTGCAAGAGGGTTAAGTAGCTGAGAACTACATTCTAATCCATAGGCAGACAGGCAGGGTGGGGGTGGGGTGGGGTAGGGGTGTCTGGCATGAGCAACATGGCCACATCTCCTAGTCCTTCTAATCCTTTCGAATGGTTCCACATCATATTGACTAAGCATTTAAAAACATGGGCCCATCAGAGCCATTCCTATTCAAACCATGGCATAGAACCCTCATGGATTTCATGTCCCAGTTGAATTTCTCATGGGTTCTGAGGACCTGAACTCAGATCCTCATGCTTGTACAACAGGTATTTTTCTTTTTAACCAACTAAACCATCTCCATAAACCCCAAACTGAATTATTTGTTCCAGCGTATGTAGGCATATCCCTTGAGGTAACAGAACTCCCTAAACTTTGAATTGGCTGAGCTTGGGGACGTGTTTCCAAATGAGAAGATTATAAAAAGATAGGAAAGGAAAGTTTGCAGCAAAGAAACCCAGCAAACACGACCAGGTGGTAAGCCAGAATGATGGCACACATGTCTATTAATACGTGAGAATTTCCCCTCCCCTGTCTTCCTCCTAATAACTGCTAATCCCTCCTAACCATTGTGAGGGTTGGTGAACAAAACACCAGACAAACTAATGAAAGGTCGTCTCTTAAAATGTCTGAGTTTTTTCTGTTTTGTTTGTTTTTTGTTTTTTGTTTTTAAATATCAAGTGTATGAAAAGAAAAGAACCATATGAGAAACTAGAACATACAAGAAGAGCATTGGGGGGCTGGAGAGATGACTCCGTGGTTAAGAGCACTGACTGCTTTTCCAAAGGTCCTGAGTTCAAAACCCAGCAACCACGAGGTGACTTACAACCATCTGTGATGGAATCTGATGCCCTCTCCTGGTGCGTCTAGAGACAGCAACAGTGTATTCACATATATAAAATAAATAAATCTTGAGGAAGGAGGAGAAGAAGGAGGAGGAGGAGGAGGAGGAGGAGGAGGAGGAGGAGGAGGAGGAGGAGGAGAAGAAGAAGAAGAAGAAGAAGAAGAAGAAGAAGAAGAAGAAGAAGAAGAAGAAGAAGAAGAAGAAGAAGAAGAAGAAGAAGAAGAAGACAACCATTTGCCAGTTGGTGGTGTCACATGCCTGTAATCCCAGCACTCTGGGAGGCAGAGGCAGGCGGATTTCTGAGTTCGAGGCCAGCCTGGTCTACCGCCGAGTGAGTTCCAGGAGAGCCAGGGCTATACAGAGAAACCCTGTCTCGAAAAAAACAAAAAACAAAAACAACAACAACAACAAAAAAAAACAAAACAAAAAATAACCCCCCCCCAAAAAAAAACCCAAAACTAATAAACAAAAAAAAAACAGAAGACAACCATTGGACCATACTCATTTATTGTAATTCTGTGTCTTCAGTGGAATCTTGGACAAGCACCAGCACTCGGGGGACATTAGTGGATTAATAATAATAATTATAATATAATAGCATTGGTCTTCAGTTGTAACAACTAAAGCAGCTTGGTGAAGAACAGGAGACCTGTGGCACTAATCAGAGAGAAGCAGCAGCTAACACACAAATGTGTCATAGAGAACAAATAAATTTGCATGCAGGTATACTCCTGAGATGTGACTCTAAGTAACTTTTATTTCTCTTTCCTGCTTTGTTTCACTGTCCAAGTGCTGTGCTTGACAACAAACAGACATTCCTTGAGTAATTAAAAAAATACCTTCAAGTAAATACATAGGAGACTTTGCCATCGCAGAACGGGAGGAGGATACCATGCCCTCAAGATCCCCACTCCTAGCCTGACTCAAGGGGCAGCAATCTCAGGGAGTGGGGTGGAAATGCTGACCTGGGGTTGTCACTTCTGAGTCACAGTATGAGAGTGGTCCTGTCTTTTCCGTTTTCTAGGTTAAGAACAGGCAAGAACACACACATAGCGAGTCTGCTCAGTCATCCGTTTGTTTTATTTAGGCCATGTGGTATTTCAATTCAAATCATTTGAAAAGGAATTCCTTTCGGTTGGGCCCACCTCTCCATGCTGACTCCACGAAGTTCAGCTCGCCCTTCGAGTCCCACAGAGGGCCGAGGAAATGTCTCAGTTTGAAAAGTATTTGCTTTTCGTATGGATTTGGGGAATGAATTTAGGTACTTACGGTTCCAAAGCAAAATAATAATAATACTGGATTTCCAAAGAGAATGCCCAGAAGCACAGGTAACTTTGCTGGCTATCTGAGGGGTGGGGTGGGGTGGGGCGGAAGGGGGCGTGCCACATGCGTGGGAAGAAGTGGAGAACTGTAACATTGGACGGTGGGTAGGAGTTGCTTCCAGGAAATCGGTGTCAGGGCTTTATGCTTAAAGCACCAAAGCTGCAGATGTTTCTTTACCTCAAAGGCAGTCTGTGGCTGACTTTATGTCTTCTGAATGGACGGAGTTGAAGCTACGCCCAAAATAGAGCTTTTATTTTATTTTATTTTTTTAATTATCAAAAATGAGGACTTCCCTTGTCTTCGGCGCACACATCTTCCGAGAACGAGCGAAACACACCCCGTAACTTGCAGTACTTCTCGAATTTGAATGGAGCACTGGAAGATCCCATTCCTCAGTATCCCTTGCATCCCTTCCCGTCCTTCATCCACGCACCATCCTGGATGCTCTTCCCCTTGCCCTTGACTGTGATCACCTTTAGCACCGGTAGTGTGTAATTTACTGCTGGAACATTTAGTGGACCCTGCTCTGTATCACCTCATAGAATGCCCAGCAGAATGTCTGCTTTCTGTACAAACGAGATGTTAATGAAGTGCTACAGAGTTGATAGTTGGGGAAATGGGGTCATTTGGGGTCATTTGAATCCATGGGGGCAGAGGAGAGGGGAAGCTTTGTCTCTTTCGATTGAGATCCTCCACCTAAGCTTTGAACTTCTAAGGTCTTCCTTTGACTCACTGGTGGGAATTTTCCTTGAACCATGCCACGATATCAAAGTTGAAATTTCAAGTCGATGATGCACATTTTGTAAGCCGCCATAATCATCCAGTGCACACCACAGCGCCTTGTGTGTGGTCTGTCTCCAGGTCATAGGTATGGTATTTCCCAAGCCGTATTCCTCAAGACGTTCAGAGATGGAATTAAGCCCCATGGACTGTAAAAAGTCCATTGTGGACAGTGAATTAATTAAGCCCTCTTCTCTGTCTTGGTGATGTCGGCTACCTATCATCCCTGGGAAAATGGAGAAAACGGTCACCTAAATAATTTTCTGTTTTGAGAATCCAATGAGAACCCCAAGTGAGCAAAACCGCATTCAAGGGAGAATGTTAGGAAACATTTCCCAAAGGATGATGGGAAGTCGTGATGCTGTTAGTCCTGGGCCAGACTCACCTTTCCCCTAGCAGCACTTTCTTCCACTGCCCTTCTCTCTAGAGAGCACAGAAAGCTCCCTCTGCAATGGCACGGGGCCAGCGAGAGATGACAGAGATGACAGCACTCCTTTACTCTCTGGCAACAAGGGCTCTCACCACTGGACATGAAGCAGGCAGACAAGGGCCTTTGAAACCCTGTTGCATTTGGAAACTTTCACAAGGAAAGAGGCTGGCCTTGAAGGAGGAAGAATCAAGGAAAACCAGGCTTTTTTGTTTCTCTCTTGAGAGGAATGGTAAGGGCTGTGACTAAAGACATGAAAGTGAACCAGGCCTTGACAACTGGTCCCTTTGACAGGTCTTTTCTTGACCCGTTCCCCAGAAAGAGAAAAAGTCACTAACAGGAATATCTCAAGGTTTCACTGATGAAATGTCTCTCAAGACAAACCATTTATAATGAGCAGAAGTGGGTGGGGGAAAGTTCTCCGAAACGGGACTGGCAGTCTGCCCTTCAAATCACTTCACAGGATGTCAAAGGTTATCTGTGGGGAGCTAGGAAAGGAAGTGTATTTGAAAACATCTTTGGAACATGTATACAACATCTTAAGGTGTTTGATCCTTTTATGAACTGTTGACAGCTTTTTGCCATTGAAGTCCATGTGAGACTTGCCAGCCAAGCAAAAGAGGAAATGGGGCCGGAGTGCTTGAACCCCTAAGAGAGCCCCTGAGAGCTGTTTAAATCACAAAATATAAGATGACCAGGATGAGGGGACAGTCCAGGATACCAGGCATCTGTGTCAACAGTTCTACCAAACTCCATTCTGGTCATTCAAATATTTCGCTTGGAGTGTAACATCCTTTTGTTTCCAATACCCTCTCCAGTCAAGGGTGGATGTAAACCGAATTCCCAGAGTGCCCAGAGTAGCTGGGAGTTATTAATAATCATCATAGCATGCAAAATCAATAATGTACATTTTCCATCCACTGAACCCAGTTGACTTTCCTTTTACTATAACTTCATTAATTCTTTGAGAATTTCATATGTGGATGCAATGAATTTTGGACATATTTACCATTTTCATGTCATACTCTCTCTCTCTCTCTCTCTCTCTCTCTCTCTCACACACACACACACACACACACACACACACACACACACCACTAATTTAGTGCTGTTTGTACATGTATGGGTTTGAGTCATTGACAGGAACATGGTCAAGCTATCAGGGCCACATCCCTGAAGAAAACTGACTCTTTCCACTAGCGCCCATCAACCACACACATCCTCAACTGGACGCTGGGGCTCCTGGGCATCCTCTCTCCATGCTCAGATGTTGCCTGACTTGATCTTGTACGAGTCTTCGCCAGGCAACCATTGTTGCTGTAGGTTCATGAGTACAGCTGCCTTGTCCTGTCCGGACTGGACCGCTGGGAAGCCGCTCTCCCCAAGCTCCTGCTCCCTGCCTCTGTCTAATCCCAATTCCTTGATGCTCCTTATTTGGGTATCTTACTGGTCACGACTATTGCTTAATTGTCTAGAACCTTCTCCCTCGATTGGGACATTTTTAGTGCTTTTCTACCCTGGGTATCTTTCCCTGGTTTCTGCTCGGTCTGTCTGCACTTCATTTGTTTCAAGTGTTTCTATGTTTAATGGATGTGCCATTTACCAGAACCTTTCCTACTTCCGATGCCTAGAACTCCGGTTCGTGGGACTTTGTCACTTATTAAACAAACTATGACACGGAGGCCCCACTTTTAAAAACGAGTATGCAGGATGCATGGTTAATGCTGACCTTACCATGTGGAGTGGGCACTCGCATATCACTAATAATGAAAAATTAGCCTTATTATTAGGAAGAATAGAACTCTCCCCACCTCTCTCCTCTGTCCCTTCTTCCCTTCATCCCGGTTCTTTCGTATCTCTTTGCTCTGTACAGCCGGCTCACCTTTCTGACACAGGGTTTCCCAGAGCTTCCCTCCTTAGCCCCTCGAGAGCCCGCCACTGCGCCACTGTGGTTGGCTGGGCTCTGCGTTTACTAGAAACTCAGTCTACGCGTGTTTTGTGGACTCCAATCCAGTTAAACCGCTTCTTTCCGTTAGAATCTCCTTCCTTCCTGTCTCATTTTTTTTTCATTCAGTGCCCATTCGTCAACCCAACCAGTTCTCAGCAGGACCATTCTGCAGAGGACCCTACAAGTGTCAACAGTTTAAAAACCATCTTGTAAATGTCACACTGATGTTACAGACAAACAGACTGGTGGTAAATGGCTGACTTTCAGGATTGCAGAGATGGCTCAGAGGTTAAGGGCACTGACTGCTCTTCCAGAGAGAGGTCCTGAGTTCAATTCCTAGCAACCACGTGGTGGCTCACAACCATCTGTAATGGGATCCAATGCCCTCTTCTGGTATGTCTCACCAGTACAGGATACTCACATAAATTAAATAAACAAATAAATAAATAAATAAAGCTTTTTTGTTAAAAAAAAAAAAGCAGTTGACTTTTCGGAGGCTTTCGTCCCATCAGACATGCAGTTTGAAGAAGAGACCGTGAATCTTGTGTCTCTATGAGCCTGTCGCAGTCACCTGACCAAACTCAACAAACACAAGATTCTTCACAAAGGCCTGATTTCCTTCCAAAACAAAACAATACGCTGGGAGTGGGAGGAAGCACAATTATTTCTTCTGCTTCGTTCAATAGGCCTCGAATTATGTTTGTTGTTTTTGTTTTTGGTTTTTTTTTTAAACAAGTTTGACTCATTTTCATACTAAATTGCTTGATCATTTCTTTTAAGTTGCTGTGGAGTCTCTGAGCTTTGAAGTAAGGTTGGAACTTTTTTTCCCCCTTTAGGGTATGACAAACTATTACATTGTGTTGAGAATGAGGGAAAAACTGGATCAGAGAGGCAGAACAAGTGGAGCTCAGGGACATGATTTCTAAATCACAATTCCCCTGCGAGAGCTCCTTCAGCATTTCCCCTCTGCTCATGGTTTTGTGCTGCTGGTTTTGTTGTGGTCTGGACTGAGGCAAAAGAAAGGAGAGAGAGAGAGAGAGAGAGAGAGAGAGAGAGAGAGAGAAACTGACCGGTAGATCCAGATGTGCATGTGTCTTTTAAGACTGATTTAGGTGTGCGTGTGGGCATGCGTGTATGGCCGGTGCACATGTGTGTGCATATGTGATCAAAAGGCAGTAGAGCTTAGTGTTTCTGTGAAGAATCCCAAATAAGGAGAAGCAGAAGGAAAATACCGACCAAGAAGGCTTCTTTATGAAAGTACAGCTTCTCTTGGGCACAAACGACAGCTTTTTTTTTTTTTTGCATTGTAAATACATATGTCGTGCTAACCCCTAAAGCAGGAACTCTGGACCCATCAGGTCAGAGCTCGGGGCTGGTATTAATTATTCACCCTGAACAAATACTTTTCCCTCCCTGTTATTCCTTGGAGAAGAAACAATCAGACATACGTTGGCCGTCACTGCGAATTTTAAATATGATTTTGGGTGCATCAGCTTGCTGGGCCCACTTGGAACGTTCCCGAGCTTATAAGCGAATGAGAAATAATTTCTAGCTCCCCCACTTCCTATAAAAAAACCCTTCAAGCCTGACTTGGCTCGTTTCTGCCCAAGTGTGCAGTGGCGCCCCCTGTGGCCAAGACAGTAATGTAAAGGCAGACAGCTTTGTAGCTCTCAGCCTTAGCAAAGCTAAATATCACAAAAAAGTACTCCGTGGAGGTGTTTTTTTCTTTCAGTGTCATCTGGCCACTGTGATCTACTTGGGTGATCGAAGCAACCCAAGTGCAGACTTCTACTGGCCTGTGAACTTCTTGGGGCTGGTTCTACGTATGTTTTATTCAATGCTTTAAAATGCAAAACAGCTCAGTTCTCAGACCTGGCAGACAGTAAATATTTCTGTTGAGTGGTGGGCTTAATGAATCCAGTCACAATCTACAGAGATGGCATGACTTAATCTTTTAGAGATTTTCCCCTATGAAACGAAGGACACTTCTCTGGAAAATTCACTTTAGCATACTTTTAATAAAATCATGCAAGCATTCATTGATGGCTTTTCTGTCCCCAATGTCACTGTTGCCATTTTTCTACCTACCATTGTTAGGTGGATTTGAGTTTCTTTAGTTGAAAAAAAAAAGAGTGACAGCTAAACCAGTTGGAATTTATTTTTTTTAAAAAAAATTGCTAAATCTGACCACCACTGTTTTTATATTTTGACTCCTGTTTGCTGGGGACAAGAACAGTAAAAGAACAGTAAAAGAAAAAAAAAAGTACAACAGACTTCACGTGAAACAAACTCATCACCATGAGAGAACGGTCATCAAGATACATCAGGGGCTCAGTCCTGGGACACACTGGTGACTGGGGCTGCTGGGGTAACTGGAATATTTTCTCTCTACATGAGGACAACCATGCCAGAGGGCACTGGCAAGGACATGAGGCATTTCGGATGTTCCCATCTGCGCTACCAGCCAGGATGGGTGTAACCGAGTCAAAGGTCTGAAGAACCAGAGGGAGGGGAAGTAGGCGAGGAAGCAGGGCGTGTTGGCCACATGACCAAAGAGATAGGGCATATGGTTCTTAAGCAGGGAAGGACGCGTAGGCTGAACAAAAATGTAAACACTGGTGGCATTTAGAGCATTCAGGGGCTCGGGGACGCTGGGAATAAAGAGTTCTGTGAGCGTAATGAAAAACAAAAAACAGAATCGGGTGGCTTTGATGCGGAGCAGACTTTCCGCTGGAGTGGGGCTGCCATCTCCTATGGATGCCGAAGATGATGAAAGGGACAGGAGAGCGGTGTTCTTTGCTGAGGGGCGGCCTGTAAGGAGAGGGTTCCTCAGCATTTTCAAGTTGAAGAAGACTCTCTAGAGTTGTAAGAAGAGCCTGTAGGGAGCGGTGCTGTGGGTCACCACAGTCACTGTGGGAGTGCCCGCCACTCCTATGACCGCAGACAAAGAGCTCAGCTCCGCTGTTGGGTGGGCTTTCTAGCCCGCGGGCTTTTCCTCCGTCTGGGTCTCGTCCTGTATCTTCACAGCTTTTGTGGAAGAACACAGAGTCACAGCTGCCCTGCCCTGTCCAGAGATGAGGGAGGAAGCGGAAACTGTAGCAGACAGCACCCCGGCAATGCAAACATCCCTTCTGGTCATTACTTCATATCTGCCCAAGCAGAATATACCAAAGCCACATGACTGAGAGGAAAGACTTCAGCAGCAGGATTCTGAACGCTTTGGTTGCTGTAGTTCACTGATAACGTAGCATCACGACGAGGCAGAGGAATAGACCTTTCTTCATCCCACTGACATCGCTTGGTAGGTGTGATAGGCTAACCACAGACTTTCCATTTGTGCATCCACACCTATGCTTTATAGGAAGGCTATGAGCTAAGTCCTGGTCTTGTCTTTCTGTAAAAACTTGGGTACATTTTCTTTCCACTCATTGCCTCAATTTCCCCGTCTGTAAAATTGAATTAGTCATGCTAGCTTTACAGTGTTTTGAGAACTGGCGGATGACAGGTCTCAAAGGTATTTATAATAACTTAATAGTTCAGTGACTCCTCTGAGTTTGGAATCATATCTCCAGTGGTGGGTTTTACTATAGTAAACACTGTCGTGGTTTTTGTCTCATTGGTTTGCTTTGGTTCAATCTTGCCTCAATTTGGCCTACCTATTCTTACACATTCTGGTCATTTTGAGTTGGTGTGCTTGTACTTTCTGCTTCCCCTTTTAATCCTCATTCGTGGAGACTGTCATCTGCAGGTCAGTGGCTCAAGTGGGGACTTGCCATTCTACAGACCAGACTTTAGACCTGCTTTGGTTGCTGTCCATGTGACCCCTAGCATGTCATCGGCTTGCGCATTTGTGTCCTTGCCTTCCCAAGACAAAATTAGAACAGATCATTTCAACGGCACCTCCTAGTCCCAAAATATGATTTCAGGAAAGGGTTCAAATACCTGAGGCACTGGAGGAGGGGTGAATGCGTTCAGTTAAAGCTGATCTGAGATCGCAAGGCGAGTATCACCACCCTGAGTTTCTGCAATACCGGGGCCTTGGAGCATGCTAGGCAAGTAATCTATTAACTTACAGTCCTTAGCTCCTCTGAGATGAATTTATAATATCCGCAAAATTTGGTGCTTAGAATAACTTCTTACGTATTCCTTTGTGGCACTGTGAAAACATTAATTCTTCCAATATTATTAGTGTCATGTGTTGAGGATGACATATCTGTGTGTCACATCCCAACATGAGCCAATATGTGGCCTTCACCATAGAACTGATGAGAGGGAGGGAGGGAGAGAGAGAGAGAGAGAGAGAGAGAGAGAGAGAGAGAGAGAGAGAGAGAGAGAGAGAATAGTCGTGTAGGGACGGACACACATCGCTCAGCAGTTTGGATTCAGGTACAGACGGACTTAAAGCAAATAAGTCATACCAAATGGAAAACAACCATGTTTACCTTTGAACATTTGTCAAGAGAATACTAACTGTTTTTCCTTCTGGAGGCTGTCCCCCACTAACTGATCAGTTGCTTTGTGCTTTTAGCCACTCACTGCCTTGGGGGAAGCTTTATTAGGTCCTGACAATCACAAGCACACAGGCTTAGTGGTTTCCTATCATTGTTTTTAATCAGTAAAGCAGATGGGCCATCTCTTTGCATCCTATATTTTAGTGGTAGAGTAGATTTTTGGCTTTGTTTGTTTGTTTGTTTTGTTGTTTTCTTTGTTTATTTTCCTTTTTAAATTTGGTTTTCTTCTCTTGCCAATAGATGAAGTATCTCTCTATATACATTCTACTGGTTAGAACAGCCCCATAAACATCACCACTGTGCGTGCGTGTGTGTGCATACACACACACACACACACATACACACACACACACATGCACACTCACATACACTCCCAGCAATGAGGAGCCAGGGCTCTTCTGGGGCGAATCTGAAAATCTGAATGCAGAGCCCACTAACATGTCCAGACTGAACAGAAAATCTCCATGAAGCCATCTCAGAGCTTTGAAGGTCCTCACCTCGCCCTTCTCTTCCTGCTCTCCCACATAAGGAAAAGGCTTTCCTACCTCCAGCAGCGACTCCTAGGGTCAGCTCCTGCATGCTGGAGAACATTGCCAACCTTGTAGTTTCACCCTAGATGGAGTGATGTGTTTGATTCTTTCTTGGTTTCCTCTTCTGGAAAATCAACACACCGAAGAAGGTCTCAGATGTCCTTGGGAGAGAAACAGAATTCTTTATTAGTTCCTTATTAAAGGTATGGATCTCTCAAACCTTGGTGGTCAAAAGCTGAAATCACAGTGTTTTTCAGCACCAGTTTAAGTCTCAAGAAAAAAAGGTGTGGGGGGGGGGGGGGCGCTGAAGTTACAATGACTTATTAAGTTGTTGGAATCATAGAATCCAGAAGACCCAGGGTCTTGAATGACATCCCGGGAACATCTATGTTTTCTTTCCCCCTCATCTTGGTCCCTGTCTCAAGCCCAGCTTCTCGCTTACTTGCTCTTTTGCAAGTTGGGAGCCATCTTCAAGCCTAGTGCCCTAGAGGAGAAGGCTCGATATCTCTCCCACTTTTGGTATGAAAAAAAATCCCAGCTTGGGCTGGTTCACTCAGGTCACAGCCTCACCACTGGGCATCCTAGGGGTCAGGTCAAGCATGGGAGTGATCTCATAAGAGCCCCCTGCTTGTGAAGAGTGGTTGGTGGTGGGTAGAGTAGTCAGAGGCAGTCGAAAGCAAGAGTAGGGACCGGGTTGGCTGAAGAGAACGCATTGCAGTAAACTGTGACAAAGTGTGGAGAGTTTCCAGTATTCCATTGCAGCTTGAGCCTAGTTTCCAGCTGAGTATTTTATCTAAAATGTACACTCAGGGTATTTGAATCCCTGCCTGTTTCAATTGTAAAGAGACACTGTGTTCATTAGAGCTTACCAGACCATTGTCCAGGTTTACCTCTTCTGTAGGGAGATGGCTGTTGTCTGGTAGCAGGAATGTTCTAAATAATAAAACTTGGAATCCTGACCTTTTGAAATACAGAATGAAAATGTTAAGAGATCATGTAAAATAGGTCGGCTAATGCATTTAAATTTAAACTATGTAACAGTTAAAGTTTGTGTTGACACTGACATCACGTCAGTAGCTTCAGACTTATTTCTTAATTATCCTTTATGTGATAGAATTGAAAATCAAATATCCTTAATAGAGAATTAAGATCATAGCATGTATTTTCTGTGCAGCTTTTTTTTTTTTTTTTTGCAAGATGATTCTTGTCTTTCCGATTGGGTTTTGTTCAATGTATCTATAGCTGACCATCTTTTTTTGCAGATTCTACACTCGTGGATTCAACTAACCCAGATTCAAAAAAAAAAAAAGTTTAAGTTGCATCTGTGTTGAGCATGTCCAACCTCCTTCCTCGTGTTGTTAATACTTAAACACCTCATACAACAACTAGTTACATAGAATTCCATTGTATTAGGTATTATAAATAATCCAATGATGATTTAAAGCGTAGGGGACCATGTGCGTGCGTTATGCCCACACACTGCATTTCAAGGACATAAGCATCCATTCTCAGAGTTTGGCAGCTGCAGGGGGTCCTGGAACCAATCCCCCATGGAAACTGAGGGACAACTGTATTTGATTTTGTCAAATAATTTAAAATGCGGAATACTTATGGTTTGAGAATTCTTGATGTCTTGCATTTCGCATAAAAAAATTCAGGCCTTTTACTAGAATATGTTTAACCACACAGAGCTGCATTTAATGTCTGGATCTGCCAGAGAGTATCTCTGTGATCTCGGGCAGCAGAATTACACAGTTCCTCCCTACACTGGGAGCTTTATTAAGATCAATGAGTATTATCCATGAAAACCTGATTTCCACTTAATAGGTCTCAGAAGTATTAGCTTTCCCTGTCCTTTGTCCTGATGAGCACAAAAGGTCTTTAGTTGAGCAAAATTCTAATATTTGGGAGGAATTATTCCTTTTTAAAAATTAATTAATTTTTATTTTATGCACATTGGTGTTTGGCCTACATGTATGTCTTTATGAGGTTGGGTTCCCTGGAACGGGAGTTACAGACAGTTGTGAACTGCCATTTGGTTCTGGGAATTGAACCTGTATCCTCTGGAAGAGCAACCAGTGCTTTTCACTACTGAGACATCTCTCCAAGTCCAAAATTATTCTTTTAAAATCAAATTCTAATTGGCATTTAAATCCATGCTTGCCATCAATGTCTCTTGTGTGCCGCAGTGAGAAAATTCCAGTCTTTAGATGTAATTGATAGTCTTTAATAGTGTCCTTAACTGTCTATAAAATTGTCATATAACAGTGAGTTCATACACAATCTCTAATAACACTTTGAACAAGTAATAATATGGGCAAATGTAAGAACTACTATAATCGTTATTGATGATGATAACATTGCTTAAGAGGAAAACCAACCAAGTAGGAATAAAGTAAACTAGGTTTCAAGTTGTAAACTACCCCAAGTCAGTGGGGGGGGGGGGCGGGGGGAGGAAGAAAAGATGGAAGCTGGATGCAAAACCGGCTCGGACGCCATCCTGTGTATAATGGAGGAGTGTGTCGTCACCCCTCATCGTGCCCCGCCCCTCATCGTGCCCCGCCCCTCATCGTGCCCCGCCCCTCATCGTGCCCCGCCCCTCATCGTGCCCCGCCCCTCATCGTGTCCGGTCTTCAGGAGCATGAAGGTTATGTTTACAATGCAGTCTGCAGATGTGCATGCCTTCTCCTTATGTAACCGCTGGCAGTTGTTTCCAGAGTGGATGCTGCAGCATATAACCCCATGAGACGTAGTCGCTGTCTTCCATCCTGGATCCTTGCCCTGTGCTCAAGGGTTTGGGAAGGACTTGGGATGGAGACTGAGTTAGCAAGATGCAGTGTGAGTTTCTTTATCAGAATGGGAGTGAGAATGGGAAGGCTGTGTATCACAGTCAAGAGGTTTCTGACCAGAAAACAGTAGGGGAGAAGCACCCAGCATGCCACGGGGGCCTCCTCTCGCTTCCTCAGGGGCTTCTATGTGACTTACTCTTGAGCATCCTTCCGAAGCATCCAGAGGACACGGGTTTCATCGGAACAGGGCTGTCCTCAGTTTTCAATGCTACTTTCCAAAGCAGTTAACATGCTTATGGCTAATGTGTCAGTAGAGCCTGCGGAGCTGTGCTCCAGACCCTCTACCTCGCGAGGATGTTAACACACCTGTCTGTACGACTCATCCCTTGCGCACCTCAGTCTGCAGTCGTGGGCCTGGTTGAACGTCGAAGAACCTCTGCAGTCACCTACCTCTGTACTGCTATCTTTGTGCCACAAAACCAGGGTGGTTCCCACTTGCTTCTCAGTCCCCTCCCCTAAACCCCCGGGTTACAGATGCTCTACCTTATTCTTCCTACGGGCTGAGCCTTGGCCACAATTGTGGCTGAAGAAGACAGGGCGAGCCGAGGGCAATGCCCTCCCTGACTTTCAAGCCCCATTTACAAGCTTTGTCATGTGGGAATGGTGTAGCTTGGGGTGTTGGGAAAGCGATAGTAATGAGTACCTCAGAGTCTTGTACTGAGCCTGGGGGGACTCCACAGTTTGGCCAGATGCCAGACCTGCTGGGTAATGGCTACAGACAAACAGCAGTTCCAAGAGATTGAGTGAAGGGGGTGTGGAGTGAGAGAGAAGGCTCCACGGAGCCAGATCCTGTGAACAGCTGCCTAGCGACGCCCTCACGCACGTCTAGGGCAGTAAGAAGACCAAAGAGAAACTCGCCTTGGAAATCACAGATCCCATTTCTCACATCAAGAGAAGAAACTGGCAGGGGTCCTAGAAAAGAATCAAACCAACTTAACCACCCAATTTGCCACCAAGCACAGCAGCATATATCCCTAAGTAACTGAGTGGGTACATTTTAATAAAATTCTTTTGGGACGTAAGTCGCATCGGTGAGACGACTTTGGGAGGTGTTATTTTACATTATTGCTTGAACTTGATAAACCTCTCATTTGGCTACGTAAACTTAAAGATGATTCTGAGAGCCGCGCTGTATCTGATGGTTGTTGCTCTAAAGACATCAAGTGTTTGTTCAGGACACAGGCCTTGAGGATACACTCTGAGATACACTCCTTCACTGTGCCCATTGTGCCCCCAATTCTGAGATAGTTGAGATAGTTGTAAAATATAGTATCTATCTAATAATATCTTCATTTATTGTTGTTCTTTAGTGGAACTGACCTAGAGTATGTATACGGCTCACAGTTCTGGGAGAAATCTTTAGTACGAACTGTCACTCTGTGTGAGTGCTTATCAGACATGTTAGTCTGTCTCCATGGCTTGCCTGTTCTGACTTAAGAGTCACTAAGGCCCAGGGAAACACTGACATGTGTAGTCTAATCACCAGTGGCTGCTATTTCTAGACTGAGCTAGAAATTGGAGGTGGTTTTTCTTCTTTTTTTTTTCTTTTTCTTTTCTTTTTTCTTTTTTCTTTTTTCTTTTTGTTTTTGTTTTTGTTTTTGTTTTTTTTGTTTTTGTTTTTTTCGAGACAGGGTTTCTCTGTGTAGCCCTGGCTATCCTGGAACTCACTCTGTAAACCAGGCTGGCCTCGAACTCAGAAATCCACCTGCCTCTGCCTCCCAAGTGCTGGGATTAAAGGTGTGCGCCACCAACGCCCAGCTGGTTTGTCTTTACTCTTGTCTTAGATTGTTGAGTGTTTTTTCTAGGTCAGGTTCTCTATTAAGTCTTCTGTGTCCTCTCTTCTACAATATCGTGACAATGATCCTGCAAGAGACAGCTTACCATCACCTTCATTTTACTCACAGAGAAATTAAAGCTTAAAGAGTTTAAGTAAAAATTTCCAAGGACCTGGAAGTAGTGGGGCCAGAATTTCACCTCCTGGGTAAGTCTGATCAGAAACCTCAGTTCTTTGCCTCTGTGCTGAGTGGTGCTTTTTTATAATCAGAAGCACACATCCCCTACACACACACACACACTATTTACTTAAGAGTAAACAGTAAACACCCTTACTGCACACAACAAGTGAGGGAAAGGCACCTATGAAGTGTGCACGCACAACTCTAGGCTCATGTTCCAAGACTACAGTCTAACAAGATGGCTATGGAGAAAGGGGAGGAGCTTAAGTCAAGGCTCACTCACTTTTAATCAGCTTTATAATGTCATTTCATTATTTGAAATTTAGAAATACTTTAAATAAAAGAATTAGGAAATCGGCATTGAAATGATTAGAATGATGAAAAATAAATCTTTTGGAAATGAGAATGTAAGTTAGTTTAGTTTCTGCTTCTTTTTTTAAAATTTTTTTTATTTTTCTTTCCCCTGAAGAAGTCTGCATTAAGATTAAGCCATGGTTTTGAAATAAAGAATTATGGGGCTGTTAGTAGAAACAGCTCTTCTCTGATCTCAAACCACATCTGGAATACTGCGTTTACTTCTCGGTACCACATTTAGGAGAGACCTTAACCAAGTTGGGTGTGTCAGACATGGTTGAATATGATGGAGCTTACCTAGAAGGAGAAGACAAAAGGTCTGCGAGCAAACCTGTGAGGCTTTGTCATGTTGAGGAGGGATCTGACCAGTTCTATGTCACACAAGAGAGCCAGAAGTTGTTGCTTCTAGAACAAGCAGTAAGGATAACTAACAGAGGTCCCTGGGACCAGTCAAATAGTGTTCTGATCTACAGTTTAAAAGGTAGAGTTTTCTTAGCCATTTTAAATTAATAAGGGTCACCTTCTGTTTCTCTTTTCCATTAGATCTTGGTGCCGAGTTTGGTGGATGCAATGAAGGAAGAGTACACTGAAGCAGGTCTCACAATGGCACACTCCACTATACAGCATAGTGCCAGATTCAAGCAACCCTGAATGCTCTGTGTAAAATGAGACAATCTGAGAATTAAAGAGATGAATGTAAAAAAATTAAATATTAAAAATTAAAAAAGATCTCTATTAAAAAAAGTCTTACTATGTAGACCTGACTAACTTCAAATTCACAGAGATCTGGCTATTTCTCCATCCCAAGTGCCAAGATTAAAGGAGTATACATTGTGCCTGGCTAAAAGAAGTTTAAAAAGTTTGTATTTGTGTGTACATGTGTGTGTGTATGCGTGTGTGTGTGTTCACACGCCTGTGTCATGTGAGTGCAGGTGCCCAAGGAGTCTGGGAATGAGTATTAGAGTTGGGGCTACAGGCAGCCGTGAGCTGTCCAACACAGGTGCTAGAAACAAAACCGATGTCCTCAGCAAGAGCAGTGTACACTCCTAACCTCTGAGCCATCCCCAGACCAACAAGGAAGTGTCTGGAGACCTTTGCCCCCATTAAGACCCAACAATACACCTTACGTCATCTTTTGTTTCTCCTTTGTCACAAACCTTTACTCTTTGGCTCAATAAATGTGTCTCCAAAATTATATAATGTTGTATTGCCTTGAAATTTACTTTTAAGCACTGAAAAAAAAATTTTCCTGTTTCATAATTGCCTACTTGGAAAAATTCACTAGAATAAAATAAAGACCTCCCCTTGAATATTATTTATACATGAATAGATAACTTCAGACAACTTAAACAGATAGCATGAGGTCTGGGCTTGTACTTTGTAAAGTAACTCCACCATCCTGCATGACCTTGTGTAAATGAAATTAGTGAGATTCTCTGGGCCCCAGTCCCGTCATCAGTAAAGGGATGTAATAACTCTTGCCTCATGGCTCTTACGAGAATTAACAAGTTAATATTTGTTCAGTTCTTTGAGGTCCTTGGATGAAAGGTGTCTTATAAACACTAAGCACCATTATTAAGACTTAATGACCATATCTGTACTTATGGTATCCAGTGTCCTAAGAAACAAAGGCTGCTCATGGCCACAGAGAAGCACTGACCGTTGGGTCATAGGTGCCTGGGAAGACACACGCTAGAATTACCGAGACACCATTGAGTTTTATCATCGGCTTTAAAGAAATCGCAGTCGTTCAAGCTAATATTTCTCTATAGATTCCAGGGGTATTTTTTTTTATAGCTGTTAAAACATTTTCATCACAGTGCTAAGATTTTGAAACCTTCGCATTATCTACTTACTTTTAGATAACTGTATTATCATATTGGTAACACACAGGCTAGCTGTGGTCATTTTTGCCTTTTGCACACAGCAGCTTTTATCCTTGACAGAGAACAATGTAAAACTGGTCCAGCAATCGCGCTGCTCCCTCCTCCCCTTCCTGATGTTTAGAGCTCAGTGCTTCCCCCCCCCCGCCCCCCTGCTCCATAAGGAAAGCTCACACTCATGGGAGAGTTGGAAAGACGAAAAACTTCTTCTTTGATCTCTGCTGACACACATTTAGAGAAAAAGGAAAACAAATGCCAAGAAGGCAACCATGACCAGCTCAGAACTGTCGCTTATACGTCATCTGCCACAGGGTGGAGAGGAATGTGCTTCAGATGAAAATCGGCCAATAGGAAAACAATGGTTCTGAACAGTCACATCACGAAAGAAGCCCACCTGATCAATAAGTTTGAGAAGGTGCCAAGCTTGAGTAATACCAATTATGCAAATGATAATACCATTTCACCCTCTAGCTTGCTCACATTCTAACATTATCCGTGAGAGGCTATACTGAAAAACCTCCTGGAAAACCGTTTATTACTATCCAGTGAAGCTAAACTGTGCGTCTAGCAAAGGGTCTGTCTACACACCCGGAGAAACCCTGTCTGCGCATGCGCAAGAAATTGCACATGGAGAGAAGCATCCTTAGCGCCATTTGTCTGTAGTGAGGAGAGATTATCTGTACAGTAAACACAATTCTAGATGCCCATCAGAGAGAGGCCAGTGAATAAACTGTGGGTGTCTAAGGACTGGAACACTTTGCAGTAGAGAAGAGCCGACAGTTCTCCGGCCACAAGTACCATTCTCCATGACTGTGGAGAAATCTCATAAGGTGTATTGGGCAGGACAATAGAAGAGCTGTGGAAGCACACAAGAAACTATGCTCACTTGATGCTCAAAACATTTTAAAATGAGAGATGCTTTTATTGAGAAGTCTTTAAATTATAACCAGCAAGTGCAGCCTACATTTCTAGTCTTGACAGGTTCACTTCATTCACTCAGCACCTTGGCACTACTTTAACATCCCAGGATTGCCCAGCCATTGGTTAAATCAGGATGTCTACAGAATTTGGTCAAGGGGGCTTGGGGATCTTCGTAGCCCTCCCAGAAGGCTTTGTTCTGACGCCAACTTCCTACTGGAAACATTGGGAGCCATGTGTGTCATTTAATGTTTTCTGTAAAAAGAAAACAAGTAAAATAGATTTTAATAGCAGATCTCAACATTTCAAGTAAATTTAAAGCTCATCTCTATAGTAAGTCTGTCACACAGAGTATCTTTGTAGTTGGATGCTGGATTTAAATTGAAAATATTTTATCTGCATTAATATTTCATCAAAATTACAATGACAGACAGATTTCCATAGCAAGCTTGCTTAAAACTTACTTTAAAAACTAATAATGGAGTGGTGTTCCAGGCTTAGATTAAAATTGAAATGAATTAAAATTAAAGTGTAAATACATTTCAATTCTAATCCATGGTTTGAAGAAATTATTTCTACTTGCTAATATTCTTTTTCTTGGATTCTTATTTTTATCACATTGGAATAAATCTAAAAAAAAAAAAAAACAACAACAATATCAAGGGAACTTTTGGGGGAAAGGCTGCTCCTTGAAGCCACCTGTAGCAGAGTGTGGGGGCAAGTGCAGAGGCCAGTAAAGATAGGAGTATGTGGTGTGTGTGTGTGTGTGTGTGTGTGCGTGTGCATGTAAAACAAAGAAAAAGAGGTCAATAATTTAAAAGGGAGCACGGGGGATACATAGGAGAGGTTGGAGAGGGAAAGGAAAGGGGAAAAGGATGTTATAATTTTTTTAAAAAAATTATAAAAAGACTGTCTAACTCAATAGTATTCTACAGTGTCAGCCACATTTTCATTATGTCTAATGCCAGCTTTTATGTACCTGATAGGGCACGTGTACTCCGAAGAGAGAGAGGTGGGGACAGGAAGAGGGACAGAGAGAGGGGTGGGGGAGAGAGGGACAGAGAGGTGAAGGATGGGATGGAGGGAGGGTACACAGAAAGGGCACAGAATGCCCCCTCAAGAAAATGACTTCAACACGGCCTTTGAAAGTATTGATAATTAATAAGCCAGGCAGCGGCAATTAATATGTGTAGAAATGGGGAGCCTACTGTTCTCAGAGCCATAGCTCATTTAAAATACTCACCCTGTAATTTATGAGTGATATTTAATACCTCGGTGACCATAAACCTCAATGTTTTATTACCACTGCTTAGCATACCTTTGATGTACTGCCCGGCACTACACAATCCAAAACAAATTACTTTCAGGAAGCTGGATACTATATAAATGCAGGAAAGTCATAAATAATGCACAGGAGGAACATTTTCTGTGGGTTCTGACACGCCACAATGGGGCTCTGTGAGCCTGACTGCTTCGGCATCTCGCTGGATCAGGATGAGGGGCGGGAAGGCTGTCCGTCTTAGGAACCGCTGTCACACAGGGGGGCAATGTGGACTTCCAGGCGCTGACTGATACCACTGTGTAAACCTGCAGCGGAGGCAGATGTAAATCAAACGAGGACCCTCTAGGAAGTCAACGTCTTCTTAATAAACTACAGATGTGCAAGAAACAGACCTCTCATTCACGCTGGTGGGCCCTTCCCAGCCGTCCTTCCTAGTATCGTATGAGCGTGGCTGACTTCCGAGCTCGCTCTTAACTCCAGTTGGTCAAAGTCCCGCGGTCTCTCTGGGACCCTTAAGTCCCACACCTACTGCCCTCAAAGATGAGGTTATTGTCTCCCATCGCTGAGACACGGAAGTTCCCCTTGCAAAACTTCCTCCAAATCCCTCCCCAACATCTCAAACATATCCCGCCTGCCTCATTCTCACCACCTTAGGGGCCATCCATTCCAAACGGACTGTGTCCTTGTCACACTCCCTCCCCTCTCAACACCAAGATCTTCACGTTATCCCCTTACATTCTTGAACTCCCTTCAGTTGCTTTCTTTCCATCTAGAGCAAGAGTGAATAAATATGCTTGTTTAAAATAAAATGTTTCTTTAACCCCTTGCCCACGTCTTCAGCTTGCTACTTCAATAGATCAAGCTGAAAATCTTGGCATCCTCTGTAGCTTCTCCTCTCGTCCTCAGATCTCCTGTTTCTCTCTAGCCGATCAGCTGTCTCCACCTCCGTACCACAACCCCTCCTCAGATAGCGGCAGTACTGCCCTTGGGAGCTCTCCATTCCCATCATGGTTGCTTCTCAAACTCCAGCCTAGCACCAACCCCTTTTCTCCTAAGTTTACTCTCTTGCGTAAACCTTCTTAACCAACTCCTACTGTGTCCTGGTTAATCTTGACTATCAACTCGAAAGATCTAGAATAACCATGGAAACAAACTCCTGTGTATATCTGTTGGGGATCTGCTAGACTGGGGTTATTAACTACCCTAAATGTAGGCAGCACCACCTCAAGTGTTGGATACTCAGGAGTATCCAAACTGAAGGGTTGAATGCAAAAGGAAAGCAAGCTGAGCTGAGCACTTCTCTCCTTCTCCTTCTCCTTCTCCTTCTCCTTCTCCTTCTCCTTCTCCTTCTCCTTCTCCTTCTCCTTCTCCTTCTCCTTCTCCTTCTCCTCTTTCTCCTCCTTCTCCTTCTCCTTCTCCTCCTCCTCCTCCTCCCCCTCCCCCTCATTCTCCTTCTCCTTCTCCTTTTCCTCTTCCTCCTCCTTCTCCTTCTCCTTTTCCTCCTCCTCCTTCTTCTTCCTCTTCCTCTCCCTCTTCTTCCTCTTCCTCCTCCTCCTCTTTTTCTTTCTTCTTCAACAAGGTCTCTCTGTTATATAGAGAGTGTCCTGGAACTTGCTGTGTAGACCAGGCTGGCCTTAAACTCACAGAGATTCAATGCCTTTGCATCCCTAGTGCTAAGATTACAGATGTGCATCACTATTCGTGTCCTCTCTCTCTCTCTCTCTCTCTCTCTCTCTCTCTCTCTTTCTCTCTCTCTCTCTCTCTCTCTCTCTGCTTCTGGAACACAAAGCAATGTGACCAGGACTCTGCTGCCACTATGTTGTTCCTACCATGATGTAGGGCTCTCAACTCTGAGCCAGAGTGAAGCCTTATGTTTCTTTTCAGGTGTTTTGTTACTGCTAGGAGAAACACAAGTAATACAAACTGCCTGCAGATTGCAACCAAGTTTACGATAGGCACACAGGTAACGCAGAGGCACACAGGTAACACAGAGGCACACAGGTAACACAGAGGCACACAGGTAACACAGAGGCACACAGGTAATGCAGAGGCACACAGGTAACACAGAGGCACACAGGTCACACAGAGGCACACAGGTAACGCAGAGGCACACAGGTCACACAGAGGCACACAGGTAACGCAGAGGCACACAGGTCACGCAGAGGCACACAGGTAACGCAGAGGCACACAGGTAACGCAGAGGCACACAGGTAATGCAGAGGCACACAGGTAATGCAGAGGCACACAGGTAACGCAGAGGCACACAGGTAACACAGAGGCACACAGGTAACACAGAGGCAGCTCGGCTGGTAAAGGACTTGCCTGGCATGCACGGAGCCCTACATTCCACCCCAAGAACTCCATACACTGGACATGGTGCTATACACCTGTAACTTTGGAAAGTGGTAGCAGGAGGAAGATCAGGGGTTAAAGGTCATCCTCTGCGACATAGCAAACTCCAGATCAGCCTTGGATACATAAGATCCTGTCACCAAAAAGAAAGGATAGAAGGAAGGGGAGGGGAGGGAAGAGAAAGGAAGAAAAGAAATAAAGAAGACAAAACAAGATAGAAATGGCATCTGAAAATTCAAATTGACATGTAGAGATACCTCCAAGTTCTTGACTTCCAAGCTAGAATTCCGATCTATAGGTAGCTTAGGGTTACCTATAGATCTATAGGTATCTATAGGCACCCCAGGTTTTGTGCCTGTGCTTAGTCAAGAAAATGGGACTTATATAAAGTACAGGCCTAAAAAGACTATCTGTGTTCAGATCAGCAATGTATTGTTCTGAACGTTTAAGTTCTGTGATTGGAGAGATCTTTAATTACCAATTATGACTTGTGAAACCCAGGGAAAGACCCCTTTTATTGACTGCAGCAAGTGGCTTACAAATCTGTCAGGGACATTACAGGAAACACACACTTGTCACTCTGGGTATACAGTCCCTATGAGAAGTACTCTGCCAACATCTAAGTAAAGATACCTTGAATTTCAGGCAATGTCACTTTAAAAATTTTTGATCATAGGACATAAGAGGGCCTCGTCTGCCTCTATGTGGTATAGGAAGGGGCAGGGGCCAACCAGAAGCCCCCCACCCACTAGGGCCTTGGTGGCCTGGGCTCAGGAGATCTGTCCCCAATAGAGAAAGCTCAAGAGGGTCGGTCTTGCTCTTTGCCAACTGCCTCAGGCAGGAGAGCTGGTCCTGTCCCTCACCTGGGCAAAGACGAAGAACTAGCCGTGGTGACAAGGGCGTAGGAGAGCTGTCGGGCTGACCAAGCCAGCCTCTGCCCAGGCCCAGATCCACTGCTCTAAGTTGGCCCACTCCAACATCTACCCCATCTGTGAACTGCTAGGCTGTGAGAGGGGGCTGATCCTGTAGACCCTGCAGGCTCTCCATGACACAAGGTAACACTAGGACTCCCAGAGGAGTCCTAGTGAGAATACTGTATTTACAGTGTAACAGAAGCCAGAGGCTTCTAACTAGACCAGTGACTCATTGCAACTAACATTTACAAGAAAAGCCATTTGGACAAAAGCATATACTGGGTGATACACCATGACACAGCATAGCTGTGAGATGATATTATTATTATTATTTATGTTTTTGTTTTCTTTTGTGGGGAGATTGCAAGAGCAGAGAGAGAGTGGATATGGAAGGATTTGGAGATAAGTGAAATTGAAATTGAAGTGCATGACATGAAATTCCCCCCCCCAAAAAATCAATAAAAAGTTTAAACTATTGACCAAAGATATACTTGCACATGTGCAAAATAATGTGTGACATGATTATGTCATCTTTCTGTGTCACTCATTCTAACATAGTGGTCCTCAGCCCTCCTGATGCTGCAATCCTTTAATACAGTTCCTGATGTTGTGATGACCCCCCTCCAACCATAACATTATTTTTGTTGCTACTTCATATCTTTAATCTTGCTACTGTCATGATTGTAATGTAAATATCTGCATTTTCGCATGGTCTCGGGTGACTCCTGCAAAAGGCTCACTTGATTTCCCCAAAGGGGTCACAACCCACAGGTTGAGAAACGCTATTCTAGCACATTTTTAAAAAAATATTGATCAAAGCCAAATGATTACCAATAGAAAATTAGTTAATATATTATATGTACCATGTTTATGGAAAGAAATAGCAATGCAAAAAAAATCTCAACATAAATAACTAAAGGTATATTTGATGCCAAAAATCAGGGTGTGACTGTGCATGGAACGTAGAAGCTTGGGCTGGAAGCTGAGAGGCATTGGTGGGTTCAGTCAGAATGGGCTATGGGGCGTAGCATCTCAATGACTGTTGGAGCCGGCGCTTTTGTAGGTGACAATGCTCAAGGGCACTGGGAGTCAGCTTCGCACAAGCGGATGATGTACGGTCCATGGGCCAGAGCCTCCCTTGGCCTTTTGCCTACTATTTTTGTGTGTTCTTCCAACATATTCGGTGATTAGTAATGCTGGCACGGCAGAAGTGGAGCTGCTGAGTGAGAGATATAAACACTGGCAAATAAAGGAGCTTGGCACTTTTCTTCCTCCTCTTTCAAATAATGAATGGCTAGTTGGACCAAACACGTGAATATAGTCAGCTACCGAGGAACATCCCTTGACCATCGTCGGGATGATGAGGTGTTGACCAGACTGACTTGACACAGAACGCTCTTGAGGGAAAGTGAGTTGGGACTTCTTAATGCTGAGCCTCATGGCCTTAGGAGGCCGCCATTTCTGATGGCCAGCTGTTTCTGCTTTCCATCCTCCAATCTCCTACAGTCTTCTGAGGGCTGGTGCTGAGGAGGCCGGATCTGGTTCAGCAGCCAGATGCCTTTTATGCCAAGAAAGACAACAGCTCAGGCCATTTTCTTGAGTCAACAACTGTAGCCAATAGTGAAGAATGTGGCTTTGTGGTGAGCCCCCAGAGGAAGCCCTTGGAGGAGTATGTCTCCCAGAATCTGTCCATCATGACGACTTGTAAAGCATTGCCTTGTGAACTCTGTCCTGCACCCTCATCTGTGAAGGTTAGGAAAGGCTCCTCTGGCTCTCACTCACGCCCGCACCTCGGTTTGCTTCTCTTTGTACCTTGGTGATTGGAGACAGGGCTATTTTAAATGCTTGTCCTCTCGTCTAGAGGCATTTGCCACAAGAAATCTTAAAAATTACTGAGGAACCTATTTACACAGTGTTGATGATGACACTGTGTAATAACAAGAGAATAACAAGTAACCCCCAACTAGGTCTTATAAGCAGAGTAGAAATATCTTAGCCAAGACATGAACTGAGCCCTTCAGGATAGGTTCGTGTTACTTCAGGTGATTTACTTGGATACAGAGGGAGGGGGGAAAGTTGATTTTCTTTAAGAAATCTCAGTCTAAGAAAGTCTAAACTTACAAGATAGCTAAATTCTTTGTGTTCCAAAAGAATCTCTGAAAGCTAAATTTAAAGAATTCATCCAGTTGTTTCTCCAGTAGGATTAATTTTCCTAAATTCTACTTACAAATAGACGCTTACGAGGAAGTGCATTTTGTCCAGTGAAGGGACGCTGCCCTTGAAATGGGCATGAGCTGGTGGAAGACATGCTAGCCGGGAGACTGTGTATGGATAGCTCCACACAGAGTCCATCTTCTTGGTCTTTCTGAAGTGGGTATCCTTCCTCTTTGCTGCAAACAGAAGGCTGTCCATGGAATGGTTAGGCAAATTCTCCAAGCCTCTCTTTCATGATTCACCATCCTGTGGCTTCTCTTCGCTCTGTCATACCTGGAGTTCTCTGAATGGTCACGTTAGAGTGGGCACAGAGAGCCATCCCTGACCATATCTGCCGGCAGATCTTGTGTAGCCTCACTTACCACCTTGTGCCTCTAAGGCAAACTGAACTGTTTTCATCTCAAAGGCAATGCTATTTTGGATGAGGACTAAAGGCTTTGGAACTTACAAAAGACAAGTCACCACTGCAAAGACTGGGTACACCTACCCTGTCTTTTTTTTTTTTTTTTTGTAATATTTTATACAGAGATCTGTGTGGCGAGAGGTCAACAAACGTCTTCTACCGCCTCCAAAGCAAAATTCGGTAGTCTTGGTAGATGTCTAAAACTTCCAGTCTCTAACCTGTTATGCTGAATCATTTTATGTCAACTTGACACAAACTAATGTCATTTGAGAGAAGGGAACCTCAGTTTTAAAAAATGCCTCTATAAGATTGGGCTGTAGGCAAGCCTGTAGGGCATCTTCTTAATTAGTGAATGATGGGGGAGGGCCCATTGTGGGTGGTGCCATTCCTGGACTGGCGGTCCTGGGTTCTACAAGAAAGCAGGCTGAGCAAACCACAGGAACAAGCCAGTAAGTCACACTTGTCCATAGCTTCTATGTCAGCTCCTGCCTGTTTGAGTTTCTGTCCTGACTTCCTTCAGTAATGAACTAAGATATGGAAGTTTAGGTCAAATAAACCCTTTCTTCCCCAGCCTGCATTTGGTCATGGTGTTTTAATGACAGCAATAGTAACCCTAATTAACACATCTGGAAAAAGCATCAGAATTAAGGTTGTTGTATGATGCTGGCTGCAAATTCTTCATCAGTAGGATGGCGGCTGGGGGGAAGATGCCATTCTTTTTTTCTTTTTTAAGGGTTTATTATTATAAATACGTACACTGTAGCTGTCTTCAGATGCACCAGAAGAGGGCGTCAGGTCTCATTACAGATGGTTGTGAGCCACCATGTGGTTGTTGGGATTTGAACTCAGGACCTTCAGAAGAACAGTCAGTACTCTTAACCACTAAGCCATCTCTCCAGCCCTGGAGGATGCCATTCTAAAAAATGGCAAGTTATCCTAGATATTCAGAAACTGGAGGAGGGATTGAATTGTGCTAAATTATCCATCCTTTATTTTATTTGAATCAATCCGCCTTTCCCTGCCTCATAATGACTTAGTTGACCATGGGTAGAGGCTTTGTGCTGGCATCTGTTGATGAGAAACAGCTGGGGAGCCAAGGAGGCCACAGCTGGAAGGCCTGGATCTTCCACTCCACAGAATTGCTCAGGACATGGCCAGAAGCATTGCTGATGGTGTCTGCTTGTGACAAATGTCGTCTCAAATGGCTTTGAATGACAAATGGCTCTCTGCATTTATAATGTTTATTTGTTTCTCTTCCTCTCCTTGCCCACATGCATATGAACATGTCTAAAATAAATGCATTTAACAAAATTTAAATGTTCTGAAAAGTTCTTTGGAAAGGTACCCTATTATTGCTATTATTGTGAGTAAGTAGAAATCTGACCATCTAGAAGTAAGGCAATATCTCTCTTGACAGCTGGGTGGGCCCTGTCCCAGTTTGAGCAGGCCTTTAGACCACCCCAAAGCAGCAATAATGCCAATATATTTTGAATATAAATGTAAAGTCAATGTTAGCTTTCCCGTGATTTTAGCTAAGCACAATATACAATGCAGAGTCCAGGAAAAGCACTGGAGCCTTAAGAACTCCATTTTTGCTACATGAAAAGTCTGAAGATACCCAACTCGGTTCTCATGTGGACGGTTACATATTTTGCTTCTCATGTCATGTCAACAGCACAGAATGTGGGAAAGTCCTCAGCACTCCTCTCAATATGAAAGTAACCAGTAACCTATGTCAAATAAGGCCAACCTCCCTGCCAGTGGGATGTTATCACAGCTGGATGAGATTTGTCCTGAGTGGTTAATCATCTTTTCTATATTACACTCCTCCAGCGACCTTCTTACTATGCCCACGCTAACTAGTACATCTTCCCTGAGAAGTCATATTCTTCCTTTGTTCCTGTTTTAATCTAGGAGAAGTTTTAGGAAGCGGTGGACCCTGTGATGACCCAGCCAACAGTCAACTCAAATGAAGTCAAATATGAATACCCGGGAAAAGGAAGAAAGCATGAACCGTAGCGGGAAGATTAAACGGACTAGGATGTTTTGTTCTTTTTTAAACCATGGCTACTCATATTGATGAGACTTGTGTTTTTGTGGTGTCGAGTGGCTGGGACTAATGAGGAGGGGATGGGGCCGGGAGGCAGAAGGGCTCAGAGCACCGTAAATTACTGAGAAGTGGTGTGGTTGGAAACTGTGGTGAACTGCATATGTTTTGTTGAGTGGGGGAGTGGCTACCACACTCCCAGCGATCGCCGCCTGCAAGAGCACAGCACCAGAGTTCTTAACCTATTTCCAACAGAACCGGAGGTTCCCAGAATACATGAGGGCCCTTCCAACTTCCAAATGTGAACAGGAAGCAAACAAACAACCAAAAAACCCAAACTCTCAAATACTTCTAAACAAGTTAATGTCCCATGGGCTGCTCTACAGGTTGGGGTGGGGTAAGGAATGAGCCATTAATCGGATGCAAGCTCGGGGTAAATGCTTAGACACTGAAGCTGTCAGAGTCCTTTCTAACTCTGATACTCTCCTGGGGGCTGATGACCCCAGACACGGAGTCAAATTTACTAATAACCAAGAATTCTGTACCTTACTCAACAAAGTGCAATTTGTATATCCACAGTTCAGTTCAAATGTTTCAATCCATCCCTTGAGCATCAATTTGGGAATTTCTTGTTGTTTTCAAAGTCCATGAGAACATGGGTTAAATTAAGCCATATGCTTTTGATAGGCAGGTCTCCACATCTGGCCAATAGTCTTTTTCCAGACCTGTTTATCACCTCATACATATTAACCAGCCTTGACTATCTAGTTTTCCACTTGTCCTAAATAGGTTACTAGCTCCTTCAATACAAAGACCATATTCTGGCATTTACCGGATACCACAAAAATCACTCAGACCTGCGATTCTCTTGTGTGTTTAGATGAATGGCAAGAGTAGTGGAGGAGCCTCAGTCACAGGCTCGATACTGAGGTAGGGCTCCCCAAATGCTTCACCCAGTGTGGCTGCTAATGCACCCCATTTCCAGCCTTTCACAGATACCTGAAAGCTAACCTATATCTGAAAAAGTCATTGAGAAAATATGTTTAATGGATGTCAATGGATGACAAAACCCAGAGACTAAAAAAAAGGTATGAGTCGGTGCTTCATTATTTTATTATTTTATAGCCTGAAACTTCTTTCTTAGTAGACCATCATCTGTTATTCAAAATCCCTTTGGCCCAAGCCTACCAGAGAAAGGGCACTGCCTCACTTCCCATCCACCCACAGGCCATGTGGAGTCTTCGGGGTCGGGAGATGGTGGGAGGGGGAAGGCAATAGGCTTCGGGTAAGAGTACGGGCAATGTCCAGACATTTTTAAATAAGGAGACTGAGGTCACTTGCCACGGTTCCAAGGCCATTCGGACATGCTCTCTGTGTAGGTGCCTCCGATTCATTGGGAAATGTTTTTTGTGTTACTTTTCTTGTCCTGACACGCAAAAGACAAGGTGAAAACTCAAGGGGAGAAGGGTTTGGTTTGGCTTCTAGGGTTCATTCCACCATGCAGGGGAAGGTGTGTCATTGGGAGCTTGCAGCAAGCCAGTCACGTGTGTCCTCAGTCAGAAAGATGAGAGTCATGACTGTTCGTCCTCTCGTACCTTTCTCTTTGTTGTGCATCTGAGACCCCAGCCCACAGCTCCGACACACCCATATTCAGGGTGTGTCTTCCTGTCTTTATTATTATAATGAGAGTCCCCCCAAAGTATCCAGCCATTAACCTAATCTAGAGAAAATGTTATAGGCATATCCAGAGGCTTGAACAAGGTGACTACATCCTGTCAGCTTGACATTTTGATGTTAACCATCGCATGATTTCTAAAATGCCTCTTGAGAAGATTCCCTTTCATCCTTACTTTTAATTTTTGTTGTTCTTGGATATGAAATGGTATTTATACTTTCATTTTATTGTTTTAACTTATTTTCCTTTTATTGACTAAATGTATTCTTGGACAGTGGCATCCCTGTATATAAAGCATTCCGAATCCCCTCAACTCCCACCCTCTCTCATCTCTCTCCCACCCTGCCTTCCCCTCCCTACACTACAAGGCCCTTTCCCACACTCATCATTGGGTTTTGTGATAAACCGATTTTAACTTGGACCCTCAGTGTGACCTTGGGTTTTTGAGCCATCCTGATTGGCTCACTATTTCGTACACAACAGGAAAAAAAAAATGCTATCCCTCTGAGTATCCAGCATTTCATCGGGGAGGACTGATTGCCCCAGCCAGGGTCCCATTTCACACAGGCCTAGTGTAGGCAACTGTTGATGACAATACATCATATTTGTAATAGCTGTGTCCATGCCCTGAAGATTTTATAGCCTTTCTTCCTGTCCTTGGCTCTTTATTTTTTCTCCTCCTTCTGAGATGTGTTTCTGTTTGCTTGTTTGTTTGCTTGCTTGCTTTAAAGCTAAGCATTTCAACCCATTCTTATTCTCAGCACCTTGATCAGCCAAGCATCTCTGCATTTTTCATCTATCAACCCGGGTGCTGGGCCAGGAGGCAGGGAGTGTGCAGGAGGCAGAAGGTTCTGCGTGTGGTAGTGTGAGGGGTATCGGGTGCACTACACCACTCTCAGTTTATACTAGTGGTTCTCAACCTTCCTAACGCTGCAACCCTTGAATACAGTTCCTCATGCTATGGTGACCCACAACCATACAACTTTTTCATCACTCTTTTATATATTGCAATTTTGCTGTTGTTGTGAATCATGTGTAAATATCTGGTATGTGACCCCCAAAGGGGTCACACCCTCAGGTCGAGAGCCACTGGTTTATGTGGTTCTGGGGATCAAACCCAGAGCTTCTTCATACTAAGAAAACACTGCACAACTAAAATTATTCTGTTAAGTTATCATACAAAATATAATGTATTCTCACATACGCACACCTCGTATTTGTTCACAGTCACCCCAATAACCTACCTTGTCCTCCATCATCTCTCTTTCTAGTCTCCTTCTCTCAACTAAATAATCTCCCTTTCATCTTCATGTCACTTAAATTCCACACAGAAAAGAAGACATACATGATGTTTATCTTCCTGATCTGGCTTACCAGCCTACCATGGTGATGGGAGAAAGTATTTTGCCTTCTGTTCTTTGAACAAATGCACAGACACAGGCAACTGAGCTGGTAAGGACCCTACTCCAAAGCAGGTGACACCCAAGAGCTGTCACAGTGTCTTCTTATTTTCTGTATCAGAAGATCCAGAGGAAAGTGTATCCTTTATCAGGGATATCCTAGGCATATGTATGCTGTGACTTCGCTCTGAAGAGCAAAGGAAAACACGGTGTGCTATGTTACGGTATTAGGCAGGGTTCTCTAGGGAACAGAACTGATAGAATGATTAGATATGTAATATGCATATCTGTAATATATACATGAGCCCTCTCATGACATTAGCATCTGTACCTCCAATGGTTCAAAAGGAAGTCGGAGTGTAAGGGATAGCCAACATCTGGAAAATTCAAAGTAACAGAATCTCTCCCTGCTTTTTTGTGGAAGGTGAGGGAGCATATATATGACGAGAATCGGACAAAACTTGGTAAGTTACCTTCTGAATCGATTAAAATCTGCTGCAAGCCCTTTAGTGTAAGTCTTTCTAACTTCATGGTAATTAGCTTCAGATTGTAGCCAGATGGCATATTTTTTTTTCTATTCTGAGCCCCTTTCTAAGCACTCCTGGGAATGTCTGAAATATGAGATAAGCATTCATACCCCAAAGTTTTATTAAAAAGTTTAATTAACACAAATGTCAATAGCCACATTCATTGTCATGCAGTGGGTACATACATACATGAGCTACGACTATAAAACCCACTTCCCTCCACAAGCACAGCTTGCCTTCACTTGCTGAGAGGCATGAAATCCCTGGGGATGTATGCCACCCTTCCACAGCATGTGAAGCTCTCAGGACTCCAAATACTGCACACAAGAGCTTGGTCGAGGCTGATTTCCATCCTGACATCTTCACTAACCTCTTTCTTCTCTACCAGCCCTGGACTTACCATACAGGTCCTCAGTCATTTGCTACCTTCTTGGAAGCCTGGTTAAGATGGGCTGGATTTACTTGTATCTTGGATCAAACTGGTGAGTTTGGCTGAGGGTGGTTGGTCTTCAACAGCGTCCTCCTGTGATCTCTAATGCACACTTTTATCTGCTCCAACAGATGGATTTCTCTTTTCTGGTGGTGATATCTAAGACAGTAAGGATGAGTGAGACAGCAGAGGGGTGGGCCCAGGGCCACTTTCATCTGTTCCCATTGGCCAAAGCAAATTTCAATCAAATCCCCTGGAATCACAGGCTGTTCTGGGTCAATCAGTGTGGGTGCTGGGAAGCAAATTCTGGCCCTCTGCAAGTGCGGCAAGCACTCTTAATCACAGATCCATCTCTCCAGCCTCTAGATTTGTCTCTTGGCTGCACATTCTATGCAGTTAGAATAATTTGATGTCTTCTTCTGGCCTCCATTGGCATCCACTTATGTGCATATAAATACACATATGTACACATGTAGACACGTTAAAAAAATAAAAACACTCTTTGAAAAAAAAAACAGCTTTAGGTAAACTATACCTGTGGATGGTGTGTCAATGTAGGTTGACACTGATGGAACACAATGGGAGGCTGTGGCTGTGCCTGGGGCAGGGGACATGGGGAAATGCTGGACTTTCTACTCAATGTCTCTATGAAATTACCAATGTCAAATTTCATGACCAACAAAGGCATGGGGGACGGAGACATGTAAATTCACACTGAAAAAGATGCCACGAAGTGTGGGAAACTGGACCATTTTACCTGACGTCTGCCTAAGCCTCCACCCAGATGCTTCAAAGCCTGTGCAAAGCACAGCCTGCATGAAGAATAAGGGAGCCAGGGCTATTCTTACTGCATGCCTCTCAGTCCATGCCTCGTGCTTGTAGAGAAGGGGCACTCGTGTTCAGATCCATCTGACCTGCTGAAGGAGCAGAATGGACTGCTGGTAAGACACTGACTGACAGAGTCCTCTTAACATCCAGTGCTACGGCTGACCACTGTCCAGTCCTCTAAAGCCTAAGCTATGAGCGAACTCGCTAACATCCATGAACGACACCTTCCTCCATAACGGGTAACTCATAGGGGTGTTTTGAAGGTAGGTCACTTCTTTTACACGTTGGCCACTGCTCTGGGCCTCTATGACAGCACCCCTCCCCCCACTCCCAACTACAAAGCAATAACTACTTGACATCGATAGATCACTCATCCCACAGCGGCACGATGCAGCTCCCATGGAACCATCGCCAAAATCAAAACACTGTTAAGACATTAAAAGAGGAGAAATCCCAGAACTTCTGTCTGTGGACCACAACGGGACTGAGCTAGAAACCAGTTTCAGAGAGGGTAATAAAAGTTAGGGTAAAAATCACTGAAATTGAAACCAGGAGCTCAGTGAAGAAAAATCATGAAAACCAAAAGCTCTTTGAAAGAAATCAATAAATTAATAAGCTCCAAGTCAGAAGGAGAGAGGTGGGGGTTAGAAATGAAAGCATATAACTCCAGATAACGTGAGCTTTAAAAAAAAATGAAAAAACTGGTATGCTGGTGCCTTTCATGGTCTAGATGAAATGGAACAATTCTTTGGAACACAAAACCTAACAAATGTCACAGAAGAAGAAATAGAGTGCCTTCAATACATAGATGCATGTTTTGTTTTTAAAGTCTCTCTGCATGCTGCATGTGCATACGTGTGTGCGTGTTTGGTCTCGTGCACACATGGAAGGCAAAGGTTGATGTTGACTGTCTTCCGGGGTCAATCTCTACCGTATTTTCTGAGACAGGCTGTTTCCCTGAACCTGAGCTCCCCATTACAGCTTGACGGAGAGGCCACCAACCCCCTGGGATCCACATGCCTCTAGTTCCCTTCAGCACTGGCATGACAGACACATGGCTCCATGACAGGTTTGACGTGGGCGCTGGGGATCCGAACTCAGCTCCACATGTGTTTTTGGCAAGCCTCTTGTTCACTAAGCCACTTCCCAGCCCCTGTTAAAGAGATGTAACCAATAATTTATTTCTTCCTGTTATGGTTTATATGAGTGTCCTTCAGACACCCCCAGGTTAAAAGCCAGGATGGCATTTTTGGGAGGTGCTTTGGATCATTAGAAAGCAGGGCCTTATGGGACATCCTTGGGTCGTTGCAAGCATGCTGGAAAAGGGTTGGGGACCCCAGTCTCATATCTCTCTTCCTGCTCTACTTCCTGACCTATGCTTTAGTTTGTGCTGCTACTTGCTCTGGATATGACAAGCTGCCCTATCAGAAGTCCAAAGCAAGCCTTTACTGAGAACTTACAGAGCCACAAACAAAATTAAACTTTTCTGTTTATAAGTTAATTGCCAGCCAGGTGGTGGTGGTGCATGCCTATAATCCCAGCACTTTGGGAGGCAGAAGTAGGTGGATTTCTGAGTTCGAGACCAGCCTGGTCTACAGAGTGAGTTCCAGGACAGCCAGGGCTACACAGAGAAACCCTGTCTCAAAAAAAAAAAAAAAAAAAGTTAATTGCCTCAAGCATCTTTTTCTATTAATGGGTAGCTCACACAAATTCTGCACCAGTTTCTTCTCTCATTGTTGGGATAAAACACCAAGAAAGGAAAGGTTTATTTTGACAAAAAGCAACAAAAACCCTTCAGCTAACACCATACTCAGTGAGGAAAATAGCAAACAGCTCTCCCTACAAGAGTGGGAAGGAGGCATGGGCGAGTGCCCATCTTTGGTCAGCATGGAACTGCGGCTATAATAAAACACGAATGAGAAATGCTGTTTGTGAGGATTGGAAAAGACAAGTTAAACTGTTATCTGTTTATAGATGCTCATTGATTGTCTACAAGGGCAATTTGAAAGAATGGACAAGAAACGGCCTGAAACTAACAGAGATTGTAGTAAGATTTTAGGACACAGATTTAAATGTTATAATCAATCGCCTTCCTATAAAGAAACAAGGGAGCAGAAAACACTGACTGACCCACAACAGCCTGTGGCTCCCTTTGTCCAGGGAATTTGATGCTGTCTTCTGGTCCCCATTGGCACCCACAAATGTGCACATAAATATACATATGTACATGTAAATATACATATGTACACACACATATTTAAAAAACTCTTAACAAGAACAGCCTTAAGTCAACTATATCTGGCAATGATATGTCATTATAGGTTGACACTGATGGAGCACAATGGAAGGCTGTGGCTGAGCCTGGGGCAGGGGACATGGGGAAATGTGGGACTTTCTACTCAATGTCTCTACGAACTTAAAATTGCTATAAAGAATTTTTTGAGGAGAAATAAGGGGAAAAGGTAAGGAGGAGAGAGGAAGAGAAAAATGTGAGACATGCACAGAGAAAGAGAGAAAGAGAGACAGACATAGAGACAGAGATAGAGACAGATGAAGGAAGGGAGGAAATGGAAGGAAAGAAAAAAGGAAGACAAAAGGGACCTAGGAAGATGGGGAGGTGACTTGGGACACAAGCAGACCCTTGGAGCTCCTCAGCCAGCCAGCCAGCATTTCCTAATAGATAAGTTCCAGTTTAGTAATAGGCCCTGTCTAAAAACTAAGGTCAAGAGAGATTAAGGAAGACACCCAAGGTAGACCCTAACCTCCTTCCTCACCCCGATGCATATGCAGGTACACACGTCCCCTCCCCCACATACACGCACTTACAAGAAAGAAGACAGAAAGGAAGGAGGAAGAGGGGGGCCTGGAGATTACTGAATTTATGTAGCTAGATCTTTCTTACAGCAGCATGAGGACACAGGAAGTGATCCAGCATCAACCTTCTACCCTCCGGCTGGACCAATGCTAACTAACCACTTGCAATGGAAAACTGCCCCCTCCTGTGTGCCAACAGCGTGGGACACTGGGAATCCACAGCAGCCCACACACATTTGATGAGACCGCGCTTTTCTCCGAAGACACTCCTTCCCTCTCACTCCTGGAAGGCTTCCAACCAGTGACTGTCTTGTTTGTGCTTTACCGATGGGTGACCTTTCATGATGGGTAGCAGTTTAATGAAATCATAAGGTTAAAATAGAATTCCCTTTGACTTTGAAGTCTGTGTTTCAGACTTTCTGCTCCTTTGCCAAAAAACAAAGAGCTGCCCTGGGTGAGAGGGTAGGGACAGGGTGGGTGCACAGTGCTGAATCAGAGAGAGCAGAGCCTGGGCACGAAGCAGGCTGTCTGCTGCGAGTGGCCTTGTGAGCGTTCCAGTACCCACAGGTTTCATTTGACTCCAGGAACTTACCCAGCATCCTTAGAGACACTAACATGGCTTCCTTTTTTTCACAGAATCAAAACTGCAGGGGACTTGAAGAGACTGAGGGAGTTGGTCCTTGGTCTTACAGTGGTGTTTGAAAAGTCGCTTTTTTCCTGTTCTTGGTAGGAGGAAAAAATAGCTTTTCCATGAAATCTATTGTATTCGTTTCTCTTATTTTCTCAGCATTCTCTTACCAGTTTTTCCCCACAGTTATAATATTTTATTTTGCCTCAAGCAACTCGGGGAAAACATCATTAACTGTGAAAACAACGTAGAGCTCCAGAAGCCCCTTCTATGTAAATACATGTAAATGAGAGTATGTGGGGTAACAGGAACTCTTCCAGGTTTGAGTTTGGGGGTGCAGAAGGAGTGCATATTCTCATCTTCAGGTATCCACTTGTAGTTCTGTTCTCCCAAACTTTACTGATACCAAGAATGCCTTTAGCAATTAATTAAGCTTTTCTTCTACTCTGTGATTAAAGATGAGACTTACGTAAATGTTTTAGGAGAGGTAGCATCAGTCTTAAAGTCACACGAACTTACGGATCCTTCGTGGTAAGTCTTGATTATGTTTGGGGCACACGGGGTACCTCTCCTAAAGAGGGTTTGGGGAGGGGTAGATGGCTGTCATTCTTAGGATCACTACACATCTTTTGCACATCCATCTTATGCTTTGGGAATCCTCTAACAGCCCTCTGCTTCCTTCATCACTGATGTGTAGCAACATGTAGCAATATTTGTACCATCTGACATGATGCTAACCGATGAGATGTCCATCTGAACAGAGAGCATCTTGGGAAACAGTTTCATTTGGTGATGCTTGAGAGAGGCACAAATACTAACAGCACACCCAGAAGTTAAGCCCCAAGCCTTAAGCTGCCCCCATTTGGCCCTCCAATGGAAGCAACAGGGCTTTCCAGAGAAATTCCATGTTTAGACACTCCTGGCTGCAAGCTATCCCTTTATAACTTGAGTCTAGCTGTTGTGAGTCCTTTTGTCCATGAAAGTCTGACTGATAGAGCATTGTTTTAATGATCAAATTCCCCTGCGGGCTGGGTTTGATTCTGTGAATACTCAACTGCCTTTTCATTCTGTTGAAATTTGTCCCAGGCTCTTCAAAAAGAAAAAGAAAAAATACCACAGCCATTTCTCTGCGGAGATGGACCCCTGAGCCTTGAACATTGATGTGGTCCTTTTAAAAATTATAAATAATTCTTTCTGATACATCACTTTCTGAGTTCAGAGAATTGACGTAACAGAGGGAGGACAAAAATAAAACCAAGTTTCAAATACTAAGTTAGACAGCCTGACCTACATTTCAGTCATCCATAAGCTCTCTGTTCATTTAAGAAAAAGCAGGTTTGGTGATGATATGTGTGTAGCGGGCAAACTGGTGCTTCTAAAAGTCCTGCTTAGACAATGGTTTTGACCCTGGCCATATACTAAACTCATTGGGAAGCTTTTAAAAGGCCAAGCCCAGGTTCCACCTTCAGGAACTCTGCACTGTTGCCCACTGAGGAGAGGGAAACGGTGTCTTTAAAAATTGCCAGGCCAATGCTAAGACCATGGTCAAAACCTAAGTATGAACGTGAATCCAGGTCATAAATATGAGGGACTCCTATGATGGCGTTGATATTGAGGAAGTCAGGGGCTCCCCTCATGGGGTTCTCAGTCTCATTAACAAAAGAATTTAAGAACAGACTACAGTTCGAGTGGAGTTCGAGGACAATTTTACAGTGATTAAAAGAAAAAGGTTGGGGCAGGGAAGCTGTCAGTCTCAGCAGCTGTCCTGAGGAGGATGGAGGAGAGACGGCTTTTAAGAAGGGTTATGGCAGCATGGAGGTCAAGCAGCGAGATGTGGCGGGGAAGGGGGCATTGGAGAAAAAGTGAGTGCCAGAGAAAGCGTGCTTAGAAACAGAAAGGACAGGAAATATGCTTTTCTGAGCAATTCTGAAAGACAGGCAGACTTGCACAATGGCTGCGTCAATGCAACCATTTAAGTTCCTGCACCGTGGGGTGGGGATTCTAGGAACGAAAGTACAACACTCCATTAAAGGGATAATTATTCTGTCTCTTTGGTGGGATTTCTGGTGAGCCTTCCTTACTGAGGAATGATCGCTTAGCCAGATCACTGATGCTGTCCAACTGAAGTGCTAACTCTCCACACTGACTGGAGATGTCATCCTCTTGACTTGGAAGCAATTTCACCCAATCGACTTTTACTACTGCTGTGCCAATATTGTTATGACTATATCACAATGTTATGCAGAAGTATTTCCATTTATATGTTTTATAATAAACATATGCTCTCTATAGATAGAGGGGGGCTGATGGACTGACAGACAGACAGATAGATAGAGAGAGAGAGAGAGAGAGAGAGAGAGAGATAGGTGAAAATATGTATCAAATAAATGATCTGCCACTTAGAGTCATAAAAGAGCTAAAATCTGCCCAGGTAGCTTTCACTTTAGTCTGAGAGGCACTGCCTGCTTTTTCAGGATGTGCACAAGAAGAGGAAATTCACATTTATTTGTGCCATGTGGCTTAGAGACTGCCTCTTCAATAATATCTGCAATACTCCATTTAATACAGGGCCTCACAAAGTAAATGAAAAGATCAGTTGAGAAACAAACATACTCTGTGGGATCCATCTGATACTTCCTCACAAAAAGTCACTGTGTGTGCACGTGTGCACACACACACACACACAAAACACATACACACAGAGACAGAGAGACACAGAGAGACAGAAACAGAGACAAAGACACACACACACACACACACACACACAGAGAGAGAGAGAGAGAGGTTTAAATTAAATTAGCTAGAACACCATGAGCTGTGAGCTGGGGGTGGGGTACTATCATTAAATGACATGGAAGTCACCCTGGAGGAAAGTTGCTCTTCAAGGTTCAGGGTTAATCAAAGCATGGGGAAGATTGCCCTGGAGTTGAAAACCAGAGACGAAACAGCCCAAGTGGAGCTTTTTTGCTCTCTGAGGGAGTCTGAATGAGAATGAACCCCACAGCCTCATATGTTTGAATACTTGGTCTCCAACTGGTGGAACTTTGAGGGAAAGATGAGGAGGTGTGGTCTTATAGGGAGGTGTGTTACTGGAGCTGGGCTTTGAGGGTTCAAAAGACTCACACCATTCCCAGTGGGATTCTCTGCCTCCTGCTCGTGGATTAAGGTGTGAGTTCTCAGCTCTTCCTGCTGCCACATCATTGCTCCACTATCATGGACCCAAACGCCCTGGAACTGGAATCCCGATTAAAGGCTTTCTTTTATAAGTTGCTTCAGTAACAGTGTTTCATCATAGTGATACATACACATGCACATACACATATACATGTGTGTGTGTGTATGTGTGTGTGTGTACCTAATATACCACCATCACAGCAACAGTACACGAGAGCTAAAACCAAGCAGTAGATCACACCAGGTCACACCAGTCCAGGCACGGGTGTGATGGTAAGAACAAGAAGCGAGCTCCTAAGGCAAGGCAGGCTGGGCAGAGACTCAACTACAAAACAAGACCGGAGTCCAGCCAGAAGGGGAAGAGCGGAGATCAGCAAGGAAGGCAGGAATGGCTCCATTCTGTCTAACTCTGAACCTAAAGCTTATGCAGGACGACAGAGGTATGAGGCTGGCCCTCCTGGTCCTGTGACTGTCTGTGTCCCGGAGACAGCTGGGCCACTGCATCCAGAGACCACCAGGGAGACACTTCTTCAAGATGCTCCTGGCCTGGCCCACCCTCCGTAAAAGTTCCTGCTCTCTTTCCCTTCCTGGCCCTGTCCACTGCTTCTTTTGGCATCCACGCCGTGGTCCTGGTCGGTGCTGGTGGATAGAGAATCCACGAAGCACCCTTATTTGCTTCATCTGCAGTTGCTTCGTGTTCAGTCTTTCCGCTTTCGGTGCATGGGCTTCGGCCACAAGCACTCACGCTTACTTTTTAAAAAATCAGTGACTTGCTTTCTGGACCTGGCCGAGCAGGAGGCCCCATCATGCGTGTTGACATTCTCCATAACAAGGACCGAAAGGCTCGACTCTAGAAGCCCAAGAGCCAGGAAGGACATCTACCTGTGACTGCTAGTCAAGCTGTTTCTGGCCAGACAGACCAACTCCACCTTCAGTCGGGTCGTGCTGAAAACATTATTTATGAGCTGCACTAATCGGCCACCTCTGTCCCTGTTTGGGTGATCCGAAAGATGAAACTTCCTGGTGGGGACAGTCACAGATGATGTGCAGATTCTGGAAGTGCCCAAGCTGAAGGTGTGGGCACTGCTGGTGAGTAGCCGGGTCGAAGTTGCACCCTTAAGTCTGCGGGTAAGAGCCTCACCTTGGACCAGTTGACCCTGGAGTCTCCCAATGCTGGTCCTTGGAAGGGCCGAGAGGTGTACTGACATTTTTTTCAAGGCCCCAGGAACTCCACACAGCCACAGCAAACCCTATGTCCGTTCCGAGGGCTGGAAGCTTGAGTGTGCCAGGGACCAACGGGCCAGCCGAGGCTGCAAAAACTAACCCTGCATCTTCCTGTTAATGAAGACGCTTTAGACATTTGAAAAAAAAATCAGCGACTTGAAAAGTTGGTACATAATGCTGTTATGAAAAAGAACAAGGTATGAGGAGAACTGAGTTCTTACTAAAAGAACAAGAAAGAAACCTGAATGGGGACTTTTCTGGTGAGAAAGATACAATATGGTAAAGATGTATCCATAGAGGAATAGACGAATAAAACAAATGAAAATCAAGAAACAGACTTGTGTATGTATGTAAAATTTCAGAGATGATAAATGTGGTATCTAATCTGGGCCAAGAAAATTAGTTTACTCTAATAACTGGGATACTTTACTAATCAAGTGCAGAAAAATAGATTCCTAACTTCTGTTGGGATCAGCCTTGGTGGACAAGAAGAGATGACTATCTAGGGACCCGTGAGGTCATCTGCCTTAGCAACAGTCTGCACTATGTTGATGCTTGCTATTGAAGTGGAGCAGGAGACAGTGATGGTTAATTTAAAATAGGAATTTAACAGAAAATACATATGATAAAAACATACACCTATAGTCCCAGTACTCCAGAAGCTGAAGTGGATGATCATAAAGTGAAGGTTGTATAGCAACTTTGGGGTCAGCTTGGGTTAGACAGAAAGACTCTGTCTCCTAAAACCAGGAGGGGCAGGAGGAGGAAAGGAAGTTGATAAATCTGTTGCTTGTAGTATTATAACTGAGTTCAGTGAGGATGGCTACAGACTGGTTCTTAGAAAACACACACACACACACACACACACACACACACACACACTGTGCAAGGAAGCTGGCCAATGGTCTCAAGACAGACAATGTTATGACACCTTGGAGTATTGGTTAAGTTTATTTTAAGGCCTCCATAATGCTTTCTGAAAAAATAAACCTGAACTGGTCAAGTACAGTGGGACTGTCCTTCAGACAGTTACAGACTGGCAGCAGAGTCACAGTGATCAACCGCGGGACACCATTACGGGATGAGATGTTTTGAGAGATGGAAGGTCCGGAGACCCTCATCTGAGATTTCAGCCACCACCGTCTCCTGCTCCCACATATGCACATGGTATTATGACTAGGAATAGACTATATAGAAAGAAACTTGGCTAGGGTGATTGGCTTAGTCATAATGTGTGCTGTAGTTAACACAGCTGCTTGAGAATTGGTCAGGTTTCTGTAACCCCAATAAAGGATCTGGTTCACCAAGCTGGAGTTCAGTGGAATGGTTTTGCCTGGCACATGTCTCTCCAGGAAAAGTGATACAATGCTGGTATCAGCAAGCCAGGTCAAGCATGAGGCTGGGCCAGTCTGACCAATGAGGTTCAATGGCACAGGCAGGTCATAAGAGGAGCCTTGCCCACGGCTCTTCTTACTCTACAATAGCAGAATTCAGGGGTTACACAAAGATCCTTTGATCCATGCAGCCAAAGATGTATTTAGTATCTGCCTCTTCTAGGAAAAAACAAAAACAAAACCTTGATCCATTTTATAGACTACAGTCTTCAAATGTAACACAAGGTGTTGGGGGAGACGTAGCCAGAGGGAGTGTCTTAGTTAGGGTTTTACTGCTGTGAACAGACACCATGACCAAGGCAACTCTTATAAGGACAATATTTAATTGGGGCTGGCTTACAGGTTCAGAGATTCAGTCCATTATCATTAAGGTGGGAACATGGCAATGTCCAGGCAGGCATGGTGCTGGAGGAGCTGAGGGTTTTCCATCTTCATCTGAAGGCTACTCGCAGAATACTGACTTCCAGGCAGTTAGGACTAGGGTCTTAAAGACGACGCCCACTGTGACACGCCTACTCCACTAGTGCCACTCCATGGCCCAAGCTTATACAAACCATCACAGGGAGAATGTTTTAGGTCTAGAAAACAGCAGGATTGTTCTGGTCTCTTGATGGGGGTCCGTCCACTCCTATTAACTAAGACCCAGTCAAATGTGAACTTAAGCTAACATCTCCCAACCTCAGAACTGGGTTTCTAACAACAGCTTAGAAATGGGCTTCCTCTGGTTCTCTTTACAGTTTCTAACTCTGGAGTGGCCTTCAATGGATTAGAAAGAAGAAACCAACACAAAATTAATCACACGCTGCTATATTTCATCTTAATGAATATATCTCTTCCTCTTTCTCCTCTTCCTCCTCCTCCTCTCCTTCTGTTTTTTGTATGTTTGTTTGCTGAAAGAAAGAATAAAGTTGTTCTATAAGGTTTGTTGTAAAGTGGAGGGAGGGAGATATGGAGAATTTTAAAAAGTGGAATTTCTCAAATCTGAGCAGGGACGAGAAATGAAAACACTCTTAACGCTTATCAAGACTTTATTCTAACTCTTCACACAAATCAGTAATCTGACTGTTTGCCATGGTGAGACAATTGCATGTATTTGCATTTTTTTCCGTGTGTGAGAATTTAATTTTTTACAACCCGCTGTGTTTTTCAGGCCCTTTTACTAATAGGCTTTTATCACCTTATGATTGCCTAATTTTCTCCTAATTACTTTATGACAATACAATTCAGTTTGCTCACTCCCACCCTGCGGGTCCACTTCCTAATGGAGGACTTAGGCGTTCGCATGTGCTACTGTGCACTGGCTTAATTCCTGAATCCCTCTTCTTCCTCATGAGCAGAGGAAGAGGAAGTGAAGTTGGAAGAGCAGCACGATTATTATGTACACTTGCCACCAAGGTCTTTCAGGTGACTTTGGCATGGCCCTTTGAGTTGCATACATATGTACACATTGTACAGGAAGAGAGCAAGCTGGCCACGGCCATGTAGAGGCACACAGCCTCCCTGAGTCTGTGATTCCCATCCATCGCTCCTGTACGAAGTGTTTATTAGATTTGTTAATTTGATTAAGTGGAGGTGTTCATCATGGGGGTGGGGTGGGGCAAATACATTCAGAGCAAATTTTCAAAGCAGCCATTTATTTTTTCTTTATTAAATTCATATAGTTAATAATTCTGACAAAAAAAATCACTGTGGATGTGGAACTGAGGGCTGGAATGCTTCCCAGTAGTAAAACACTTCCTAGTATGCACCAAGCCCTTGGTTCAATTGTCAACAATGCAGGGGAAAGAAAACCCCTGAGAGTAAAGATGGCTGTCTTCTGAAAGCACTCAGTCCAGGCCAGCATGCACAGTATCACTAATACTGACCTGGGTGTATTTCTTGATGACAGATAAAAAAAGTTACAGGAAGTGAAATCTAGTCAGCTGAGGTAGCAGCTATTGGAATGGGGTTGTGAGCATGCCTAATGCAACAGACAATAATGCAAGCTTCTACCTACCATTTTAAAGAGTTGATAATAGCTACCATCAATTGTGAGAGTCTGCTTTGTGATGTGCACTTTATACAGTTTACCACCCTTCCAGTGATTTAAGAAGGCAGCCTCCATTCTCATTTAGAACCTGCACTGACCAAATTTACATAAATAGTAGGCAGCAGAGTCTAGGTTCAAGACCCAGACATTGTGACCATAAAGCCCTGACCTAGCACACACATGGTCACTCTTTAAAAGCTTTAGTTGCTCCCAAAGCCCTCAAGCTGGTAACATAGAAGCAGCATGCTCACCTTTCTATAAATGAAGACCAGGGGATGCCATTCCGGTACCCAACCTCACAGCAGATAGCCAGGCAAGCCAGGCATCTCCATTCCTGAGCCTGCATTCTTTTGAAATAAAAAAGAAGAAGAAGAAGAAGAAGAAGAAGAAGAAGAAGAAGAAGAAGAAGAAGAAGAAGAAGAAGAAGAAGAAGAAGAAGAAGAAGTGGTTTTGAATTGAAACCTGCCATCATACTGGAGACATCCGCAGGAAACATGCTTGTAAGTCAAAGTACAAATACCTGGGCTCCCACTGGCTTGGCTGGCAACCAGTGAGGGTGCGGAGGCCTCCTTCTGGTGCCATGATTGGTCATTACTCAACAGCCTTGGACAGGTGACTTCACCTCCTAAGACCTATAAAATGATGAGGTTCAACCAGGTTCCTTCCAGATCTGTAGGGTGTGATTTTATGAATATGGTCTCTGTAATATGACCGTTCGCCAGGAGGCCTGAGGTATAATATCTATCTGCTTAACATATCTTTATGTAGACAGAATACAGGATTTAAGTTCATTAAATTTATAAAAATAATGGTGTTTGGAACTATTGGGTCTCTGCCTGTAACTGTCTAGTGAACTTAGGTCATATAGACAACTATCTTCAGATAATTCAGGTCGAATTGATGTTAAGTTGCAAAGATAAAATGAAAACGGAATGTACCACTTTAAGAGTTAAAGGAGCATACATCTTTCTAAAGAGTTTGCTATGCAAGGATAAGGATCTGAGTTTAGGTCCTCAGGTTCCCAAAATAAGCTAGACTGGGTTTGGTCACACACATCTGTCCTCCAGAACTAGGGAGATAGAAATGGCTTTGAGGGGCTCTCTGGCCAGTCATTCTAGACAAAACAGTGAGACTCAGGATCTACTGTCTTCCACAGTAAGATGGAAGAATGAAAAAGAAGACACCTGACATCAAACTCTGGTCCGCATGTAAACATAAGGACAAAGGGCACCCGCACATGCATGTATGCATGTGCACTCACACACAAGAATTACACGATTAATTTTACTTTCATGAACAAAAGAGTTAATGATCATCCTGCTTTGTCCTACCTGCAATTCATAACATTACCCAGAAAATCTCCATTCTCCTGATTATATTAGAATTTTGACCTTGCCACTGTCGAACAAACACAGCATACAGGAGTTACCAGATCTGGAGTATGCATTACTGTCTTAATTCTGGCACAACTGTAACTCAGTTGTTTAGCTGACTTGCTGCTAATCCCAGCAATTCTGAGAGAAATCGACGCTGCTGTTATTTTGTATTAATGAGGTCAGCCACTTAAGCTTGAGGACTGGCCATCTTCATGATCACAAAGGCCAGCAAGCTATAAAACTAGAATTTGATGTTGGAGAGGGGTCTGCACGTGGAGCACACACTGTGCACCAGGACCTGGGAAAGACCACGTGACAAGGTGGAGTCAAGAAGCTTTCTAAAGGTCGTAGGGCAGGGGTTGGCAGGGACACTAAGTGTTCTTAGAACACTAAGAACAGGATGACCCGGATGAAAGAGAAGAGTGGGGCGTGGCTTCAGCTGGAGGAGGGGCGGGGCGGGGCAGGCTCTTTTTTAAAAGGGGGCGGGGCAAAAACAAAGCCCTGAGGGAAAAGATGAGAAAACACAAAGTTGGGGGTAAGAGAGAGAGAGAGAGGCACTGGGGGCAGGTAGGTCCCCAGGAGCTCACCACAATGTCACAGTGTAATAATCATCAGAGTCCCTAGTGATGAGTCTAAAGGGTGCAAGGAAAAGCTGGCCCCTATGCCACCGGGAGATGACTGACCTACAAAGTTTCCTTACTGGTGAGAGGCAGGGTCAGGATCTGAACCCAGGAGATCTGAAAACACCATTCTGTGTTCACTAACACTTTCTGTCAAATGGTCATTCGGAGAAAAAAAAATGCTTGTCAACTTTGCTGGATAACTACACAATCCATTTTCGTCATACCCCGAATTTGTGATTTTGAAATCCCATTTGAAAAAAAAGTTATCAGGTCACATAACTGATGAAATATAGTCTCTGGAGTTATCCAATGCCTGTATGTTCTCAGATACCATAAAGTGGCTTCAACATCTACCACCCTGGTAGAACGGATTTAAGAGGAGTAAGCCCAGAGCCCTATTAGAGATACACTAGCTGGGAGGCTGCAAAAATCACAGGATTGCTGAAAAGAAGTGGCTTGTCCTTTCTTTCTTTCTTTCTTTATTTTTTTAAAGTGTATATTTAATAAATATTTCCCATTTACCTTGAGCTGATTAACATACTGCACAGAAAGACCTCCAAACTTAATCGTTAAAACAATAGTGGGTGGATATCGTCCATATTTCTTCAAGTCCACAGGAGTTCTGTTGATAAGAGACCTCAGTGGAGCTCTGCTGGGGTAAGATGTTTCTTGGCTTGTCCTTTCTGTGTGCAATCCATATCCTTCAATGCACTCCTGTTTTGTACACGGAGGTTGACAAACAGTGAAATACAACACCAGATACCACATTAAAACAAAACCATAATGGCCGTGTTGTTTGGTTGTTGGAAGAAAGTGGGGCTGTTATCAGTCAGAAATAATAAATGATACAAAGCAAAAGCCCCAAGACTCCAAGCTCCAGCCATAGGCGGGGTAGCAGGGAAGTGCCCCCCTCCCCCCGGGCCTTCTGGAGCAGTGGGATAATGAGACTGGCTGTGGACACTGCTGTGGGTTACCCCAGTCCCCGAACCCACAAGCAAGGCCGCTGCGCCTTCTCTCCATGCCTCGAGGCAGCCTTCAATTTCAGAAGGGCACAGAATCAAACAGACAGCAATTAGTGCGGCCGAGCCTTGAAAAGAGCCCGATCACTGGAATGGAGAGCCTGTCTGCAGCAAGCCAGCATTTCCTTATTTGTGGAAACAGCAAGAACAATTAAAAGTTTCAAATCGAGTGTAATTCCTTTCAAGTTGGGTTTGGTGAAATATACATAAATTTCATATCAGAGCCTTAGCTCGAGCCCTGTGCTGTTTGTTTGTTTTACAGAACATGGCTTTCATCTTCGTGGAAGATGTCATAAAAGCACATTTCAAAAATTACCATTGGCACCCAGTTTCCTATTTGATTATCTTCTGGCACAAAGCTCTGCCGGTAATACAGACAGCCTCTATTTGGGCCTCTCCAATTGGAAGATAATCGCATATCCCACCTACTTTTCAACACTCCCCACCCCCACGCCGCAGCGATCTGGGAAGCCACAAGGAATAACTTAAGTGGTGTAAGAAAGCCGGTGCTTTCCATTACAGCTTACCTCAGGCAAACTCGTCGGGCGCCCCTTGAAACAGCGACACCCAGGGCACCAGGAGTCAGAAGCACCAGATACCAATTACAAGCTGGGAACTAAATACCATAATTAACCAGACATATACTTTAATCTAAAATGAGCCCAAAATGATGCGGTAGAAAGAAAAAAGTAAAATGAAACTACTTAATTATTATAAATTGTGCCGTTCTCCCCACTACCACCACCACCTATCAAAAAATAAAGGTGTCCGTGTCTTTGGCAACAAAGGTATCTGTGTCTTTGGGATTCCATAGTCAAACATTTTACATTTAACCCTTGACTCTGAAATAAAGGTCTGACTGTAACGATAAACAAGCCAATTGTGCACTTGAACCTCAGAGCCTGAAGCACCCCAGTGGCTTCCACTGCACATCAATTACAAATACGCTCCTAAGACCAAGATTATAGATCCTTTCCCTAGTTACCATTCGGACGAAAGGTGTCTTTCATGCCTATTTTTCTCACATGCAGGTTCCTTGTTTCCTTTGTTCTTTGTAGATGACTCAATGGCTAAAAATAATTGGATTCCCACCCCCCCAATGGTCTTTTGAGCTTCTCCCGGAAGTCTGTTAATTTCAACCAATTTCTTTGCAGGGGCGGGGCTGAGGAGAAATCTATTCTACGTGCACTGGCAGCATACGAGAGAATATCATGCTAAGGGATTTGATGGTTTGTTTTTGCGTTCTCTGATCATTTTAGAAGCTTCCAACAAGACCAGGGGCATTAGGAATAGGGAAACAAGCTAATATGCAAAGGGCATTACGATCCTAAAGAGTCAAGGTTAAAGCATTGCTATAATCCTGGCTGCTTTATCCCCATAGCTTTGTCGACCAGCTTGCTCTAGACAGATGCAAACGGTAGCACAGTCTGGAGAACAATTACAAATCGCCCTTCAGATGCCTTTAATCCTTTCGTTTCCATTTCTAATAAAAAAAATAAGGATTATTTTTTAAGGCAGCAAAAAGAGAACATACAAACAGTTTAAATCTTCAGCTAAAAAACCAAGAGCTTGAGAGCTGTTTCTCTCACTCGATCTTTTAAACCACAATGACCTCCAGCATGCTCTTCAGGGCTCTGAGGTTGCTCACGGCGCACAGACAGCGCAGCAGACGCGAGCACAGAATTGTTTTGCATGTGACTGATCCAAAACCTAAACGCAAGCTCGCACTCAAATACCAACTCAGCTGAGAAGGGAAGTTGATGAAACAGTCCCGTTACTTGCTGCCGTCTTGGGGATAATGATGAGGATGATGAGGTAGTTAACGTCTGTTCTGTACTTCCTGTATACCAAGCATACTACACGGGCCCCTGAGAACCGTACATTGTAGGAAGTACTTTACAGTGTTTCAGCTGAGACCAAATTTGCAGATAACTTGTCCAAAGTCATCTGGTCAGAACATCCTGGAGGCAGGAACCTGAGACCTCGGGTAACATATTGTGAGATTTTTAAATTAGAAGTACTATCTTAACATCTTTCAACCTCATAGGATCCCAGAGACATAACCTTCAGATCCTCCGGTCTCATCAGATAGGTCCAATTCTTTGTCTGCCCCTCAACCCAGCAGGAAATGTTTCCTTCCTGTGTAGATCTCTGGTGACCTGAACCGACTGCACCCTACCCTACTCTCAAACTAAAGGGTTTCACTCTCTACCTGATTGTAAAACAAGCTAACCTCATTCTCCCATGATATATCACTCTGCTGGTACTCCAAAACTCTCCTTCCACAGTCTCTTCTAGATCTTTCTGTTCCCAAATGCAGGCCTCACGTGGCTGTTGTGGTATATACTACCTTCTCCTGGGCACTGCGTATATGTAAGTGGCCGCGAAGCTGCTTTTGATTTAATCTGCCTAGTGGTGGGTGTCATATGGCATGCCATCTTGTTCTAGTTAGGGAAAGGAGATTCTTCTTTGGCAAAATGAATAGGGATAGGTCAGAGCAGGCAAGCAGCTAGAGTCTCAGAGAACCTTTCTGTTGCCTGTCCAGCCAGGCAAGAAAGTAAGTGTGAAGTCCTGTCAGCAAGCTGGCTCTCTTCCTAGGCAAGCTGCCTTCTTCACCCTCTCCTGTTGCTGAATTGTACCTCCTAGGGCCAACGGCAGCACCTAAGAGGCAGAGGCCCCGTAGGAGAGCCGGTGCTGGTAATGGTGAAAGCTGGTGCTGTTGAAATTGCAGCCCATGGCTCTGGAGCAGCCGCATCGTGAAGCCAGATGCTGGTTTCAAACAAACGAGGCAGATCTGGCCTCAAGCTGGGAGGTCCACAGTCAGTAACAACTAACTGCGTGCCCCCCCTCCCCTCAGCCCCACACTTTTATGGGAAAGGAAGAAACCTTCAGAATGTAGCAAAATGGTCCTTACTATGTCACCTACGTGGGTGACAATGGGGATTTTCGCAGCTGGGTTGCAGGCCAGGTACAACCCCGGATGTGCAGCACTTGGAGAGTCACTAAGTAAGACATGAGTGGTCTAGAGTCAAGGGTCAGATAGGCATTCACCAGCTAGATGAATGTGACAGGACTTAATGTCTATGAGCCGCAGATTCTATACCTGAATAGTGACTTGCAAGACGGCTATGAAAACTGAGTCAGATAATAAAAGCCGAGGACCTGTCACAGAGTGAGGACACATAAACAGGAGGCCGGGGGTCCATGGACTCTTTTCAGTTTCATCCTGGGCTCTATTTAAGACTTTGTCCCAGCCGGGCAGTGGTGGCGCACACCTGTAATCCCAGCACTCTGGGAGGCTGAGGCAGGCAGATTTCTGAGTCCCAGGCCAGCCTGGTCTACAGAGTGAGTTCCAGGACAGCCAGGACTATACAGAGAAACCTTGTCTCAAAAAAACCAAAATCCAAAAAAAAAAAAACAAAAAACAAAACAAAAAAACAACAACAACAACAACAAAAGACAGAGACTACGCAACAAATCAACGTTAATGGTAACATGTGAGAGGGGTCATGTTCAATCTGGGTGACTTCAAAGTCTGAAGAGACAAGTGTCCACCCCATCAGGTGTCCTCCAATGTCATGACACATCTTTGTCTGAAATGAAACCTTTATTAGACTAACGGAGGTCTTTGTTTTCGTATCATATTTCTCCAAGGTTATTTTATTTGTGCTTAGGGTTCTGCCTGTGCATTGGGCAGTGGGACTTTGGGTTTTCAATAAAAGACTAAGATAGCATATAGGAATCCCACAGCTGTGCAAGGGTACCATTTACAGTAGTGAATAGATCCTGGAGCCAGGGCTATACCCTGCAGTCTCCAACCAGGAACCGCCTCTGTTCGGTTGGTTTCGTTTTTGAGGTGAGATATTGCTGTTGAGCCTAGGGAATCATCAGACTTCTGACCCTCCTCCCTGACCCTCCTCCCGTGGCCTCCCAGGGCTGAAATTACAGACAGGAACCTGGCTAGAAGTCTCTGCTGGATGTAGTAGAAGGGATAACGCTTAAATATACACAGTTTGTGAGGGGTAATGAAATGTACCTGCGAAATCTTGACTATGCTTTCCCAGAGGCAGTAGCTCAAGGTGGGGGACACATTATCAGGGTGACACATGTTTGCACAACTTAATTATTATCTGCATCTGGGTTGACCCATAATTTGGTCAGAACAACAAACTCCAACTAGTTCAAACAGAGAAGGGGGTCAGAGGTCAGAGTAAGGAGCAACGTGCGGAAGAAATGTATGTATCTTATCAAGATAGTCTTTAAAACTTTTAACCCAATACTGTATATTCTAAAGGACTTGGCCTAAGAATGAAAGAGATGGATACAAATCAAATTAGATTTGGATTAGGTCAAATTCTACTGCGTAGCAGAGGAATCCTCAGATCTTGGGTCATTCCTTTTCTCACTCACACAAAGCCTGTTGCTAGATGAGAGAAAGGAGGCCGCGACACTCCATGCTCCCTGTCAGCTTAACCAGGCTGAAGGGATGGATGCTCGGATACTTGGTAAACATTTCTGAGCATGATGTGAAGATGTTTTCAAAATCAGATCGCTGTAGGACTAGTGAACTGGAAAAAGCAAACACCTGCCTCTAACCCCCGACTGGTCTCACCCGGTCTGTTGAAGGCCCAAATAGAACCAAAGGGGACAAATTTGCTCTCTGAGTGGGCCATGGTATCTACCTTCTCCACATCTAGAACTTGCTGGTTTTCAACCCTGTACAAGATATACAAGATATACAAGATATTAGCCCAATCTTGACCCTCAGGTCATTATACTCAGAATGAAACTTATACTTTAATATCTATATCTTTATATCAGATATGCCCATATCAAATCTGTCTATCTGTTTGTCTGACTGTCTCTTCCAGTTGATTCTTTCCTCTGGTCAACTCTCACTAGTACAAAGGCACTCTGGCTGTTAAGTTTTCAACTTGGTTATGACGGCTTTTGTTTATATGCATGGTCATACCCCCAGCCCAACTCTACAAAACTCTGGGAATTAGAAGCACATGAATATTCAGTGAACGGTAAATAAAGGGAAATGTAAATACACAAACAAGAAGAACAAAAATCCTAAGGAACAGTAGGATAGGAAAGCAACCCCAGAGTTGCCCTCCCCACCAAGCCATTACTGGGTGATCTAGAATTGACTTTAATCTCACTTCATAAACAGTACTTTTCCTAATTATAAAGGGATGCATGTGAACATTTACGGGAAAAAAGAATAAGAAGGAAACCTTAAAAATCATATGTATGATTCCACAGATCCCTGATATAATTACAGCGTGTTTATTTACTTTCTCTTGTACCTTGAATTTCATGTTTTAGAATTAGACAATTTTTATGGCCCTTGCCTATGAACTCTGTAGCAAAGTTCTTTTAACTCTTCCTTCCTCCCAAGTCTCAGGGGACCCAGAATCCTCCTGGTGGGAGGAAGACACGGGAGGAGGTCAGTGTCTATAAGACCCAGTGTTGTTGGGCCATGCTTGGCAGAACAGAGCTCTGGGCTACAGTTAATGACGCATTCAGGGGAAGGGCCATCTGCTAATAAAAAAAAGAAATGCACGCACACACTGGGGCTTTTCAGGAGACCAGGGGACAAGAAAATCAGAGTGATCTGTAGAGAGCCAAGGTGACCAAGACGGTGACAAAGTTCAGCAGAGGCAAATAAGCTTTCTGCAGCCTAAACAATTAAGATACCCCAGCAGGTAACAGCAGGGATTCAAGAGGTCTTCCACACAAAGGAGGTGCTCTCAAGCCCAGTGGGCTGATATGTCTGCCGGATGGCATAAGCTTTCATTATTCCAGGAAATGAAAATGGACTTTTGGTGAAAGACCAAAAAAATTCTTTGTAAGAATAAAGACAGGATAGTGAATACAAAGGCCTAGGGTTTGGAGTTGGGGGAGGGAAACAGGGAGCGCAAGGAAGGGACTGTTTAATGTTTGTTGAGCAAAATTAAATGCTTTAAACCTGTGCCAAGCTAATTTAGTAATAGGAGGCTTTTCGCTCGTAACTCACGTAATCTCTCTGTTGCCTGTACTTTGAGATTCCTCGCATTGTCGCATGAACAGTTTGTGCACCTGAACTGATCATATGCTCTTGTTCAGTGACTGCAGGGTGGAAGGGTGTGACTTGGGGGGAAGAATGGGGAGAGGCCAGAAGTCCACGGAGCACCCTGCTTGAAAAACACGTCCGAATTTAGAGAGGCAACGAAGGTTGGCTGATGCTTCCTGCTAGGAGATGGCACGAAAGGTCTTCTTACTACGCCCCTACCGTTGAAGTTGCCCTGCTCTAAGGACATGGCTTTATCTTGCTTCGTGTGGCCTCTTAAAGTACACTAGGGTTCATGTGTAGGAACACATTTTTCTGAAGCAGCAGAGGACAGAGGACCTGCCACCACTGTGAAACTTCAGATGGTTTCCAGACACTCAACTTATTACAGCTGTCAGGAGGAGACAATAGAATTCCAAAGGAATTACAGTCTTCATTGCAAATCTGGACAAGAAGAGAGATAAAGCCATCTTGTCCATTTAAACTTAAGTAGGCTGGACACTGAACACAAGGGGAGACTCGAAGTAGGGAAATGTAGGCCCATGGGGCCCAGCAAGTAACAGAAGCAAACAAGTTGAGGCAAAGTCATTAGACATTAAATACATTGAGGTTTAGTGCAGGAAGCCGGCTGTAGTGGTACATATCTTTAATCCTAGCACTCATAGAGACAAGGGAGAGCTCTGTGAGTTTGAGGCCAGCCTGGTCTACATAGTAAGTTCCAGGACAGTCAGAGATATATAGTGAGACTCTGTCTCAGTCAATCAATCAATCAATCAATCAATTTTAATGTGTCAGACCAGTTAGAAACAACAGATGGCTGTAACCATGTAGTCAGTTAATCAATCAATCAATTAATCAATCAGTTTTAATGTGTCAGGTAAGTTAGAAACAACAGATGGCTATAACCATTTAGTAGAGCTGATTCTTTGCCAGTCACTGTCCTACTTTGTCTTCTATACCGCAGTGCCTCTGAAGTCCTCTTAAGCTGATAAAAAATGTGTGTGTATTCCTATGGATAATTAAGCTTTATGCTATATAGTCTTCTTGCTTATATTCTCTTTGTCCTGTACTATGTGTGTTTGTGTGTGTATAAATATACATTATATACATATATACATATGTAAAGTATCTTTAAGAGTCAATTTGTTCATTCTAAAATGAATCCACATTAATCTGGCTGCACTATTTGCTTCTGTGTCGCAGACTGTCGTCTGCTCTTGCCATACAATATCCCTCCCTTTGGAACGCTCTCCGCCTGTATTCATCCTCTGAGTTTATTTTAAATAATGCTTACTTGCTTTTAGCAGCTGTTATAAGTCATAAACACACAATTAAGTGCTTATCACTGCTTAATTAAAGAGTCATCTTTTCCATTTCACCAGATCCTGCTCAGCTTCTAGCTTGATCTGGTCCTTAGAGCTCAAAGCAAGAGTAATTCATGACTACCAGTGCATGACCGGCCCTTCATGGGCCTCTGAAGTCACCTCCGCCCGCCTCGTGGCCTGCACTTGGGTCACGTGGCTTTCTCATTTTGTTCAGTTTGGGCTATTGCCTTCTCCCTGACTCTTTCAAAGTACATTCATTTCTAGAGAAACAGAAAAGCCACTTATTTGGGGAAAGCATAAATTTTTCCTGAACAAAATATAGTAATAAAGGCTATGATACTGTGAAATGGATCTTTGATGAGTTTGAAAATGCATAAGTCTCTCAGAAAGTTATCGTAAAACTAATTTAAAACCAATTTAAAAAACTTATATAGTCATATGTAGGCAAGTGCTTAACTGGTTTAGATTTTTAAAACTCACATATACGTATGTAGGTTTTACATATGGCTGGATATGCCATACGTGTACAGGTGCCCACAAAGGCAAGAAGACATTAGATCCCCTGGGCTGGAGTTACAGGCTGTCCTAAGCTATCCAACATGGATAAAAGGAACCAACGTAAGGTCCTCTGCGGGAGCAGCAAGGGTTCTTAACTGCTAAGCCATCTCTCAGGCCCCTCAGCTCATAACTGCTTTATGTGATTCTGGACAAAATGTCACCTGTGATTTAAAACAAAATCCTCGACCTGCAAGGGTGTCACTTGGCAGCATTTAGATCCCCGGGACCCATGTAGAAGCTGGTGGGATAAGTGGAGGTGGCCACCTGTACTCCCAGCACTTGGAAGACAGAGACAGGGGATCCCAGCTGAAGAGGCCGACTAGACTTATTAGCAAGCTCTGGGTTTAATTAAGAGACTCTGTTTCAAAAACATAAGGTAAATAGCAACAAACTAAAATTCCTGAAGTCAATACATATACATTAACACACATCTCAGTACACAGAAACACATGCATACACACATACACATGCAAAAAAATAAGCTTTTTGTTTTTGTTTTGTTTTTTTTCGAGACAGGGTTTCTCTGTATAACCCTGGCTGTCCTGGAACTCACTCTGTCAACCAGGCTGGCCTTGAACTCAGAAATCCTCCTGCCTCTGCCTCCCAAGTGCTGGGATTAAAGGTGTGCACCACCATTGCCCGGCAAAAATAGTTCTTATAAAAATTTGCTAATATGCTTAATTATTTTTGCAGAACAGCTGAACTTTAAAAGAAAACTAGCCTGCTCCTACAGCACAATGCAAAGGCTGGTTTTCTGGCCTGGCGCGTTTGATCCAAAAACTCTTCAGCTTTTTTTTTTTTTAAAGCCTCAAATTGATGTCATTAAGAGATAAGGGTCATTAAAGTATGGATAAAAGGTTCACTGATCCAATGTGCTCTCTGTGATTTGTAAACAAAACGAAATTGATGTTTCCCATCTACTCGCTGGCAAAGTTGGGCTTCCAGCACTAGGACCTAGGCTGTCGATGGGGCCGCAGGAAACTCATTCATCGGTATGAAGGAGAAGACCCTGACCTGACTATTGTGTGCACCTCTAGGTTGCTGGTCACTCGGGAGGACTGCTACGCAGGTACTGCCCAGGTTGCTGAAGCTACAAGGAACAGGTCAGTACTCTCAACCCAATGGTGTTTCCCCCCACCTGTATAGAGAGCAAAATGCAGAGAGGGAAACGTGATGTGTTGAAAGGTTATAACCACTGTGCCTGGAAACAACCTGGAGGTGGTGGGAAGCGTCGCAGCACCGATGGGAGCATTAGGGGAGTTAGCTCCATTCTATCACATTCTAACACTTCTGGGTTAGGAAACTGCTAGGCGAAATCTCAGGGTTGTTTTGATTTGCATTTCCCTAATGACTAATGATGCTGAGCATGTTTTAAGATGCTTCTCAGCCATCCAAAGTTCTTCGGGTGAAAATTTTTTGTTTAGCTCTGTACCCCATTTTTAATAGGGTTATCTGGTTTTCTGGGGTCTAACTTCTTGAGTTCTTTGTATATATTGGATATTAGGCCTCTGTCAGATGTAGGGTTGGTGAAGATCTTTTCCCAATTTGTTGGTTGCTGATTTGTCCTTTTGATGGTGTCCTTTGCCTTACAGAAACTTTGTAATTTTATGAGATCCCATTTGTTAATTCTTGATCTTAGAGCATAAGCTATTGGTGTTCTGTTCAGGAACTTTCCCCCTGTACCAATGTCCTCAAGGATCTTCCCCAGTTTCTTTTCTATTAGCTTCAGAGTGTCTGACTTTATGTGGAGGTCCTTGATCCATTAGATTTCACCTTACACCAGTCAGAATGGCTAAGATTAAAAACTCGGGAGACAGCAGGTGTTGGAGAGAATGTGAAGAAAGAGAGCACTCTTTCACTGCTGGTGGGGTTGCAAATTGGTACAACCACTCTGGAAATCAGTCTGGTGGTTCCTCAGAAAACTGGGCACGTCACTTCTGGAGGATCCTGCTATACCACTCCTGGGCATATACCCAGAGGATTCCCCAGCAGGTAATAAGGATATGTACTCCACTATGTTCATAGCAGCCCTATTTATAATAGCCAGATGCTGGAAAGAACCCAGGTAACCCTCAACAGAAGAATGGATGCAAGAAATGTGGTGTATATACACAATGGAGTACTATTCAGCCATTACAAACAATGAATTCATGAAATTCTTAGACAAATGGATGGAGCTGGAGAACATCATACTAAGTGAGGTAACCCAGTCTCAAAAGATCAATCATGGTATGCACTCACTAATAAGTGGATATTAGCCTAGAAAATTGGAATACCCAAAACATAATCCACACATCAAATGATGTCCAAGAAGAACGAAGGAGTGGCCCCTGGTTATGGAAAGACTCAGTGTAGCAGTGTAGGGCAATACCAGAACAGGGAAGTGGGAAGGAGTGGATGGGGAAACAGGGGGAGGGAAGAGGGCTTATGGGACTTTTGGGGAGTGGGAAGCCAGAAAAGGGGAAATCATTTGAATTGTAAATAAAAAATTGTAAATTAAAAAAAAAGGAAGCTGCTAGGCACTGGCAGGAGCAGTAGAGCAGTTAGCTCCGTTCTGTAATATACTTATGGGTTGTGAAGCCACCAAGACTTCTTTCTAGAGGGATTTCAGGAGATATGTTCAAGCGAGATTTACCAAATCTCTTTTGAATCATCATGTAACTCGATCACTTTCTCTAGTTTTGACACCATAGGTTAATTACTGCTGCAGTATGCATGAGCTGACGTTTCTGTGTAGTGTAGGCTGCTCAATCATTTAGCAATCAATTATTGAGCTGTTACTATGGGAAAGGCATGCTTGCAATACCCTGAAGTTGGATGCATTTGGTTGCATATAAAAATAAAGAGAGCTCAGAATCAGTTAATAATAAAGCAACTGTTTTGGCTCAAGTAATCGAAAAGTATAGAGTTGGGGCCAGCTTCTTCTGGGCTTCAAGCAGGTTCCATGTCACACCTGGAAGCAGTCTCCTGCTATTTATATCCCTCCCAACTCTCTCTGTCTGTCTCTCTGTCTGTCTCTGTCTGTCTGTCTGTCTGTCTCTCTCTCTCTCTCTCCTGCATCATCCTTTACTGCCCCATGATGCTGCAGTTAGCATCCAGGCAGAGTATCATTGTCCTGTCTCTTGCCCTGCCTTGAGATTCACCGTGACTAACATCACTTGGTATCCCCTGCACACTTTGGAGCCCATAGGGTGACCAACAGAAGCACTGCCATAATTGAGCTAGCCCCAGTCACGTGTGTCAGCCTCAGGACCAGGATGTCATCGTCCCTGGAACAGTGAGATCTGTAAGTGGTGATGAATCCTCCTGAGGCGCATTCGTTGCTGGATGCCAAACGCACAATGCCTCTGTCCTGCACCTCATTCGGGATTGGAAGACGGATGGGGCTCTCGGTCTCTCTCGCTCTCTCACTCTCTTGCCTCTTGTCCCCTTGCTTCCCTCTCTCCCCATTCCCTTCCCCCTCTCTCCACATGGTCATGGCCGGCCTCTACTCTCTCCTTCTCTCTGCCTTTCTCTGCCTCTACTACTCTCTTAACTCCCCTCCCCAAGCCTTGCATAAACTCTATTCTACAATGAATGGGGTTGCCATGGTCCCTTAAATACTTTTTTCTATTTTTCCAAAAATTCAAACAATTTAACTAAAAGGAAATAAATTTCTGGATAGAGAATATTTAATAAATATAAATACGAATGTCTGCGGGTGATACATCTTCCTTTCCAGAATTTAGGGTACACGCGCAATTAGCTACAGTGGGTGGGTACAAGATGAATTTAGTTTTAGTTTTGAACATTAAAATTATGTGTGAATTGCCTGTGATTTGTGACGTGAGAAGGAAAGGGACCTTTAAGATGCCACCTATGCCTGCTTCAAACTGAGACAGGAAGGCCCGTCTTAGCTAGGGAGACTTGAGGGAATCGACTCTTGGCCTCAGAAAACAATCTTCACTGTGAATGTGGTGTGTGTGTGGGGGGGGGGGGGGGGTGTGGTCTGTGTGTATATGGTGTATATGTGTGTGTGGTGTGGTGTGGTATGGTGTGTGTATGTGTGTGTGGGTATAGTGGTGTGTGTGTATGTGTGGTGTGTGTGTGTGTGTGTGTCTGTATGTGTGCATGGCATCCATGTTTGTAGAAGCCAGAGGACAACCTCAAGGTCCCATGCAGAAATGACACACATCTTCTTTGAGACAGGGTCTCTCACTGACCTGGAGCTGACCAATTAGGCTAAACTGGCTGGGAGTGACCCCCGAGGATTCTCCAGTTGGGGCATTACAAGGACATGACTACAAGCCCAGTATTTTTATGGGAGTGCTAGGTATCGAACTCTGGTCCTCATTCTTGTGGGACAACTGTTTTACAGATTGGACTATCTCCTTCTCCCCTGTACTGGGCGAACTCTTGTTAACCAGAAAGGCAGGCATTGGGGCTGGCTGAAATTATATGCTGGACCAGGGAAAAGAAAAGGGACTATTTTTTTACAGCTGTCAATCAGTAGTATTAGCCTTGGCGAGAGGAGTGTGATCCCTAGGGTTATAGCCAAACTGGGGACACCCAGGACAGTTAAATGGAGGAATAGCTGGTCAGAAACAAGTCACCAGCCAAGCATAATCACACATGACAGCAGAGACAGAGAAACTGCAGAAAATGGCTGCACTAGATGACAAAACCGGGGACACCAGACACATGCTATGGAAAATCCCAGAACACTGCAGGGGGCTATGTTTCAACACACCCTCAGTGTTAAGTGGGGTGACATGGCCTTCAGCGGCCACACAACAAATACAGAAGGAGTGTCTTGGATTAACACAACTATTACTTTTGTTGTTATTTAAGAAAGCGAACCTCAAAACCCACAGTTGGTTGCTCAAACTAAGAAAAATAAAATAAAATAAAAAGTATCTCCTGCAACTCCATAAATAATCATCACCCATGTAAAACTAAACAGGAAATGAAAAGGCCTGGTTCATCCCTGGAGTGAGGCCAAGGATGCGCTCTGTCAGAGATGCAGTTGCAACACGGATCATTGACTCGTGGCCAGGTGCCCCAGTTGGTTACCATGCCCTGGGGATGGAAAATGAGCTTCAGCTCCTGACTGGGCTCTGACGACTTGTACTTAACAAGCTAAATGGAATCCATGTAGGAAGCGAGCTATTGTCTCTGAGCAGCACATTCCAAGCACCCTATCTGATGTCTGCTTTGGTCTCCTGTCATGTTTTTGAAGCAAAACATTGTGTGAGTGGGAATCTGTTCCCGCTAAGTGATGGGCCAATTTTGACTCCTACGGGTACATTGCTTGACTTTGATATATCGGTGAGTAGACTTGTGGGGAACACCATATAGATTTGATAAGCCTGCCTTCCTTTCTAGATCCCCTCCAAACAGTAATAATAATAATAATAATAATAATAATAATAATAAAATAGCAGTTGCTATTGTGTAGTCATGTATGTGCCAGATCCTGCCCTAACTTCCGACAGGAGTTATCTTGTTTCATCGTCTACTTCGCCCCCCCCCAGCCTTTCCCCTCACCCCCGGGAGCTAAGTACTGTGATCCTTACCTTCAAATGCAGAGCTGCATCTCAGAGTTCAAGTGACCTTTGCAACACCCTGTCACTAAGAGACGTTTGTCTTGAGGCCTTTGTGACTAAAAAGCTGCAAGACTGAAACTGCTACGCTGCACTTCCTAGGAGGCTGTTCTCACAGAATTCCTAAATTTTTCCTTTGGTCCTAACACATAATAGGCTCCCTTCCATGGCTGCCAATCAGAATGAGTGGGAGTCTGTGTTGATAACCAGCTACTTGTCAGTCCAGTTGGTGCCGGGCACAGTCTCGGTGCTTCTGTCTGAACCGCAGGTCCAGGTGTCCACTGCCTGAGGATCTCTCACACCGGAGAGCAAGCTTGCTACGTCATTCGCTCGATGACTCCTTGTTCTGCTTGGATCTGGACATTGTGCGTGGCTGGTGGCTTTGAGAACCCCGAGTGCCTTTGTTAACTCAGCTCTTGGCAAAGCCTTCTAACTGCCCACTCAGAGAATTCTTGGCTCCTGGAGATGCTTTAGGATGTCCAATAAGGGCGAGCCCCACTTGGATGGTAGCCTGTGTTGTGTTACATGCCTCATTGGAGGACTGTAAATATTAGAAAATTTTGCACCAGGTTTCTTTCTTTCTTTACAGGCCTCGGTGTAAAGTCATTAGCCATCAGTTCACATGATACCTGCTCGTGTTATATTTTACTGTCCAGTCATGTTTACCATAACCTTCATAATGTCTAAGAAGACTGCATATTTCCAAGAAATTTTTGTATCCAGCTCAGACTAATGAATGAGGTGGCTTGTTGTGAACTCATGAAAATATAGCCACAATTCAATTTTTAAAAAAACAATGAACAATGAACTCTTCTAAAAGTGTGTGTCTGTACTTGTGAGGGTAGAAAAAGTAGCGGAATTGTTTTAAATATTGACTCTAGTGCGCTGTCCCTACATGGTTTCTCGGAAGGACTGTGCTCCTGTTTCTATTAACCATCCTGTTAATCATTTCAAGCAGAAACAGACCTCCAGATGTGTGACCGACAAGCCATTAGCTTCTGGATATTATCTTTAAACATCTGTGTGTTTTGAAGTTGAACTTCGCTGGGTGTTTACTTTGGTATCAAACCTTCCATCCTTGACCTCGTTTTTTAAAAACTCAATTCTATCCCCCCCAAAGTCAGTGGGGGGCTTCCTTCCTTGGGCCACAGTGAACAATGTTTGAAATGAATGTATATTTAAAAAAGGAGCATGGTTTTGGCATCTGGTAATGCGGCTAATTAGAGGTCCCAAACTTCCTCCTATTAGGGAGCTACTAATGTCCATGAATGTATTAGTCCCAGGGTGACCAAGAGCTTCAAGGTAGAACTGAGGGGGGTGGGGACACAGTGCCAGGGTATTGGGCTTGAGATGGGTATAGGCTCTGCTTTAAACATTTAAATGGTACATAAGTGCTGGGTTGGGTGGTCCCTGGCAATGCCATGTACTCAGGAGCAGGATTACAGATGAAGGCACAAGGGAACTTCCTTATCTCAAACAAGCAAACAAACAAACAAACAAAATGAAACTAAACAAGTAAATGAAGGGGCAGTGCAAGTTGGCAGTCTGTAGTCAGATCACACAGAAAATAAAAGTTGCGCATGATAGTTTGGTTTTTTTCTTGGAATAGTCTAGAAAATTACTGGCTATCTTTCATAAATCTACCATATTGGACAAAATATTCATTGTATAACTGGCTTTTAATTTTGCATCGGCAAATCAAGAATCTATTTAACAAATATATAGGGAGAATTCATGTGTGCCAAGCTCTATACAAAGCTGTGAAAGAAAGAGAAAAGGTCTCTGTACTTGTGGAACTTAGACCTGCATAGATCAGTAAATTAGACAGTCTATAGTCACGCAGGACTGCTGAGGCCTTAAGATGGTTTAGGCCAAGTGGAAGTATACTATACAAATAAATTAAATGGTGAATCCATAATATATAGGGTGAAAAGATAAACATCTAATGAATAATTTTACATTGATCAAATGTCAACATAACATTTTAGATATTAGAGCAAAGGATATGTGTTATTTAAATTAGCTTTGTGCATTTTTATTTACTTTTTTAATGGGTATACTTCTGAATTGCTCTTTTAACTTACATTGTATTTCCACAAAGTAGCTTCTTAAATTTTCCCATTTACAACCCCATTTTGCCCAAGGCATTTTTATGCAACCCAGGTATATAAATATATAAAACAGATACAAAGAGTAAACACTTACTAAAAATAAAGCTTAAATTTTTATTTAAAACAATAATTGGGCCAGCAAAATGGCCTTATAGGGGAAAAAAAGAACACTGCCATGTGTGGTGATTTAAATAGGATTGGCCCTCCTCAGCTCAGATATTTGAATGCTCTAGTTACCAGGCAGTGGCACTATTTTAGAAGATTATAAGAATTAGGAGGTGTGGCTTTGTTGGAGGAAGTATATCAATGGAGGTAGGTTTTAAGGTTTCAAATGCCCAATCCAAGCCCAGTCCAGTGTCATATTCTCCTCTCTCTCCCTCCCTCCCTCCTTCCTCTCCCTTCCTTCCCCTCCCCCCTCTCCTGCCTGTGGATCAAGATGTAGTTCTCAAGTATTATTCAAGCATCTCCCTGCAAGATGCTGCCATGCTCCTTGTCATAATGAAATGGACTAAACTTCTGAAACTGTAAGCAAGACCCAGATAAAATGCTTCCTTTTATAAGAGTTACCTTGATTGTAGTATCTGTGATGGTTGGAATAGGCTTGGCCCCAAACATGCACGTGTTTGAAAGCTTGGCCATAAGGAGTGACACTATTAGGAGGTGTGGCCTTGTTGGAGGAAGTATGTCACTGTGGAGGCGGGACTTTAAGGCCTCCTAAGCTTAGGCTCCTCCCAGTATAGAAGTTAGTCTCCACCTGGCTGCCTTTGGATCAAGGTGTAGCACCATGCCTGCCTGGATGCTGGCACACTTCCTGCCATAATAGTGGACTAAACCTTGGAAACCATAAGCCAGCCCTGATTAAATGCTTTCCTTTGTAATAGTTCCCTTGGCCATATTGTCCCTTCACAGCAATAAAACCCTAACACAGAGAAGTTGGTGCCAGGGACTTGGGTACTGCTGATAGCACTGACCATGCTTTTGTTTGGAGGAATGTGGATTTTTCGGCTTTGGATTAGTAAAGCAATGGTATGCTTTACTATGGGTAAAACTAGAAGGAACATGGAAGACAGTGGTACTGAGAGCGATTTGAACTTTGGGCAACCTGGCTCAAGAAGTGTCAGAGGAGAAAGATTTTAGTCTGCTGCCTAGATGTTGTTCTTGCAAAATTTTGGTGAAGAATGTGGCTGCTTTTTGCCCTTGTCTGAAGAGTCTGCTTGAGGCTAAGGGGAAGAGATTCAGATTAATGGCATTGAGAAGGGAAGCCTCTAAAAAGCCTAGCATGGACTCTGTCCTGTGGCTCATGCTCATGGTCAAGCACAGCAACTGAGAAAAAAAATACAAAACATATGGTTCAACAATTAAAGGGGCGTCAACCAGGAAGTAGAATGAAGCTAAATCTTGCATTCAAGGAAATAAACAGATTTAGGGGGTGGTGACCTCCTGGCAAGGTCCCACCCAGCTAAGCTTATTGTTTATGCGTTTGCAGTTGAACAAAGGGTAGTTATATCATGTTAGGTATTATTATGATCTGGGTTTTTTCCCCCATTGGACATAAGGAGATAAGACTGTGTGTCAAATTGGCAGGGGATGGACTGTGATGGCTATTCTCAATTGTCAAGTTGACTGTATCTGGAATGAACTACCATCCAGAATTTATAAAGATCTTGTGAAAAGGGATTAAAGAAAAGCTTAGGTCCAGGTGTGGTGGTGGTACATGCCTTTTATCCCAGGAGACAGAGGCAGGTAGATCTCTGAGTTCAAGACCAGCCTGGTACAGAGTATGTTCCAGGTAAAGAAAAATTTGGGTACAGATATAGTAAGAGATACGTGCCTTTAATCCCAGCAGTCAGGAGAGAGCCTGAGATCCCTGAGTTCAAAGTAAGACTACAGGGGAAGTTTTAGGATGGCCAAACTTAGACATTAAAGGAAACCATTGAAAACTGAAAACTGGTGAAGATGCAACAGAACAAGGGGGCCATGTTCCAGGCCCAACAGCAGAACATGGTAGCTTTGGCCACATGGCTCTGGGTTGAGAGTCAAGAAAGGGTTCCTAGGACAATTGGTACTAGTTAGCTGGACTTGAGAAATTGGTGGTGATTAAGAAGAGACAGCATTATTGAGGTGAAGTCTTTTGGAAAGTATTTTCTGAGAGCATTTCAAAGCTGTGTTTCAGAGATCCTTGTGCTAGCAGCTGGACTTGGTAATGTGTAAGAATCACCCAGGAGGTGCTGGTTTCGAAGGCATGTAGGGGTCATGGAGAGCAGCTGAGGGTATGAGAGGCCAGGGAAAGCCACTGCTGAAGGTCCAGCCCCAGTTGCAATTGTCAGCTCAAGACAGAAGGGGTCATGCAAAAAAGTTGAGGCTTGGCACCATAAAGAAAGCCTATGAGAGGCTATTGGTGAAGCCAAGTTGCAGTGGAAGACCATGGTGTATTGGAGATGCTAGAACCATGAGAAGACCACCAAGAACAGCAGCAGCAGTGGAGTAGAGACAACCAGAGCCCAGAGTGCTACAGAGGGCAGAGCTGGGGGAAGTGACTCAAGCCCTTTGGAGGAGCCCAGAAGATCATGTGTAGGCAGCGGAACAAGAAGCTATAAAGTTGAAGTTGCCTTGGAGACACCAAGATGTTAGAGATGCCAGAGCCTTGGGATACCTGCTAAGGAAAGCTGCTGACAGGGAGCGGAGCCAGCCCAAGAGAAAGAATTGTGCAGCAGTCGACAAGGCCAAAAGGAGTTGGACATCAGACATGGCCACGCAGAGTTTGGAGTTTGCCCAGCTGCTTTGTGGTCTTGCTTTGGTCCAGGATTTCCTCGCTATGATGTTTTGGAATAGTAATGTATATCCTGTGATGTTGGAAGTATGTGATCTGCTTTTTGACTTTTATTTTGTAGGGGATTACAGTTAGGAGATCGAATGAATCTCAGAAGAGATGTTGAATCATCGTTGAGACTGAGATAGACTATGGGGACTTTTGAAGTTTGACTAAATGCATTTTAGAAGCCTATTGGGGATCAGGGAGTGGAACATGATGGTTTGAATAGTCATGGCCCCCATAGATTCACGTACTTGAATACTTGACCATAATGTGTGGCACTATTAGGAGGTATGGCCTTGACAGGGGAAGCATGCCACCGTGTAGGTGGGCTTTCCTCTTATTCTCAGGCTCTGCCCAGTGTGGGAGAAAGACAGTCTCCTCCTGGCTGCCTTTAGGTCAAGATCCTCCAACACCAAGTCTCCCTGCGCAATACCATGCTTCTCACCATGATGATGATGGACTGAACCTCTGAACCTGTAGGCCAACCCCAATTAAATGTTTGCCTTTATAAGAATTGCCTTGGTCATGGTGTCTCTTCACAGCAATAGAACAGTAGCTAAGAGAGTAATCAAGCCTGGTGGCCTGACTTCCATGCCCAGAACCCCTGTCTGTCTGTGTGTGTGTGTGTGTGTGTGTGTGTGTGTGTGTGTGTGTGTGTCTTACTTGCTTACTCACTCACTCACACAAATATTAGGTAAAAATTAATAATAAAATTAACAAAATATTCTGTGGTAAACTTACACTTTTACCATAAAGACAAAGAGCAAACGATGCACGTGCTTATTTAGTTTTATGAAAATAACTAAATTTGCTTGAGTATTTGACAATGGCTCTTCAGTCTTTTCAAAGTTGGTTTATATTTTGCTTTTACAGTATTTCATGTTGAGAATACCATTGTGCATAAATGTCAGAAGTCTATTTGGGGCCATTTCAGAAATTGTTGGAAATTCTGTCCAAATTCAAAACCAAAATTTGTTAAATGACTTGTTTGTGAAAACCCCAGCAACAAAACACATGATAATTTTCAAAAACCCAAACATTTCAATGCACCACAAATCCAAAGATATCCTAAATCAATACTAATATGCTCAGGAATGACGGTAGGGAAATATCAAAAGATTTGGCTTTCATAATTAAACCATTATGTTTCCTTAAGGGCAGAAAACTGTATATTCAGTGAAAACACTACAATTCCCAGCACACAATAGTCGGGAAACTGAGCTGAGGTGATTTTTTTGGTGAGCGTTTGTCAGCTCTGCACATCTTAGGGATGCGCTCAGTGTGAAGAGGACACATTATGTGTCTGGAAGCATGGTGTGGGTAGTGCCACCGGGAACACCCCGGTTCCATGCTTGATTTCTAGTTAGGTTCAGGTGTCTAGAATTCAGAAACCTCTTATTGCTGCCATTGTTTTTAAACCAGTCCCCTATAACATCAGGAGCCTCACTTCAGGATATGACCCACAGCTTGAGAAGTTAGACTGGGGTTTCTCAAGCCTCCCTGTACTCATAATTGTCTTAGAAGCTTTAGAGATATATATTTTTGCCAGGCATAGTGATACACACACATACATCCAGTACATGGACGAGTGAGGCAGAGGGATCATGGATTTGAGGCCAGTCAATACTACTGAGTTAAGACCCTGCAGAGCAGAGCAGGCTGGAGAGATGGCTCAGTGGTTAAGAGCATTGACTTCTCCTTCCAGAGGTCCTGAGTTCAATTCCAAGCACCCACATGGTGGCTCACAACCATCTGTAATGATTTCTGACACCTTCTTCCAGTGTGCAGCTGTATATGCAGATAGAGCAGTTATATAAATTTAAAAACAAAATTTTTATTGATATATTTTTTATTTACATTTCAAATGATTTCTCCTTTTCTGGGTTCCCACTCCCCGCAAGTCCCATAAGCCGTCTTCTGTCCCCCTGTTCTTCCATCCACCCGTTCCCACTTCCCTGTTCTGGAATTCCCCTATACTCTTGCACTGAGTCTTTCCAGAACCAGGGGCCACTCCTCCATTCTTTTTGGACATCATTTAATTTGTGGATTATGTCCTGGGTATTCAAAGTTTCTAGGCTAATATCCATAATGGCTGAATAGTACTCCATTGTGTAAATATACCACATTTTTTTGTATCCATTCCTCCGTTGAAGGACACCTAGGTTCTTTCCAGCTTCTGGCTACTACAAATAGGGCTGCTATGAACATAGTGGAGCATGTGTCCTTATTGCATGCTGAAGAATCCTCTGGATATATGCCCAGGAGTGGTATAACAGGGTCCTCAGGAAATGTCATGCCCAGTTTTCTGAGGAACTGCCAGACTCCCACCAGAAGTGGAGGAGTGTTCCTCTTTCTCCACATCCTCGCCAACACCTGCTGTCTCCTGAGTTTTTGACCTTAGCCATTCTGACTGGTGTGAGGTGAAATCTCAGGGTTGTTTTGATTTGCATTTCCCTAATGATTAATGATGCTGAACATTTCTTAAGGTGTTTCTCAGCTCTCCGAAGTTCTTCATGTGAAAATTCTTTGTTTAGCTCCATACCCCACTTTTTAATGGGGTTATTTGGTTCTCTGGGTTCTACTTTCTTGAGTTCTTTATATATATTAGATATTAGCCCTCTGTCGGATTTATGGTTGGTAAAGATCCTTTCCCAGTCTGTTGGTTGACGTTTTGTCCTTTTGACGGTGTCCTTTGCCTTACAGAAACTTTGTAGTTTTATGAGGTCCCATTTGTCAATTCTTGATCTTAGAGCATAAGCTATTGGTGTTCTATTCAGGAACTTTTCCCCTGTGCCTATGTCCTCCAGTGTCTTCCCCAGTTTCTTTTTGATTAGTTTCAGTGTGTCAGGTTTTATGTGGAGGTCCTTGATCCGTTTGGAGTTGAGCTTGGTACAAGGAGATAAGAATGGATCGATGCGCATTCTTCTGCATGCTGACCTCCAATTGAACCAGCACCATTTGTTGAAAAGACTATCTTTTTTCCACTGGATGCTTTCAGCTCCTTTGTCGAAGACCAAACAAACTCAAAGAAAAAAAACACATGATCATTTCATTAGATGCTGAAAAAGCATTTGACAAAATTCAGCATCCTTTCATGCTAAAAGTCTTGGAAAGGACAGGAATTCAAGGCCCATATCTAAACATAGTAAAAGCAATATACAGCAAACCAGTAGCCAACATCAAACTAAATGGAGAGAAACTTGAAGCAATCCCACTAAAATCAGGGACTAGACAAGGCTGCCCCCTCTCTCCATATCTTTTCAATATAGTTCTTGAAGTCCTAGCTAGAGCAATTAGACAACATAAGGAAGTCAAAGGGATACAAATTGGAAAGGAAGAAGTCAAACTATCACTATTTGCAGATGATATGATCGTATACTTAAGTGACCCTAAAAACTCTACTAGAGAACTCCTACAGCTGATAAACAACTTCAGCAAAGTGGCTGGCTACAAAATCAACGCAAGCAAATCAGTAGCCTTTATATATTCAAAGGATAAGCAGACTGAGAAAGAAATTAGGGAAATGACCCTCTTCACAATAACTACAAACAGCATAAAGTATCTTGGGGTGACTCTAACCAAACAAGTGAAAGACCTATATGACAAGAAGTTCAGATCTCTAAAGAAGGAAATCGAAGAAGTTCTCAGAAAATGGAAAAATCTGCCATGCTCGTGGATTGGCAGGATTAATATAGTTAAAATGGCCATCTTGCCAAAGGCAATGTACAGATTCAATGCTATCCCCATAAAAATCCCAACCCAGTTCTTCATAGAGCTAGAAAGAGCAATTCTCAAATTCATCTGGAATAACAAAAAACCCAGGATAGCTAAAACTATTCTCAACAGTAAAAGAACTTCAGGGGGATTCAGTATCCCAGACTTTAAACTCTATTACAGAGCAATAGTGATAAAAACTGCATGGTATTGGTACAATATCAGGCAAGCGGATCAATGGAATAAGATTGAAGATCCAGAAATAAAAACAAATTAAGACCCTATAAAGTTGTGGTTCTACTTTCCTCATGCTGAGACCCTCATGTTGTGGTGAGCCCCAACCATAAAGTTATTTTCAGCTCTATTTATTACTGTAGTGTTGCTGCAGTTAGGAGTAGTAATGTAAACATTTTTGGAGACAGACGTTTGGCAGTGGGGTCATGACCCACGGGTTGAGAACCACTGGTGATTCACAGTCTCCAGCCTCCAAGATTCTTGGATGGACATTTGATACTTAATTTCTCAGTGAAGACAACAACATTGAGTGATTGCACTGTAGAAACACTATCGGACACATCCCTCCTACAGCTGTCTTAGAGGTTTCTGTCTAGCCATTAACCTTGACGTCCAATTTCTCTGTGGTGGTTTTTCACGTATTTTTTCGAATTTGCTTACGGGACACAGGGATATCATCATATTGCTCAGCTGGCCTCAAATCCCTAACTCAAATGATTCCTCAGCTTTTGCATCCTGGATAGCCAAGAATGCAGAGATGTCCCCACGAAACCCACTGACGATGGCTTTAAAGGAAGTCTCAATCTTCGTCCTGGGAGAAGCCAGCCATATTGAAAACATGTGAGTAGCCCTATAAACAGACCCGACCATGAGGAGCTGAGTCCTTCTGCCAACAACCATCAGGAATTGACCAGGAATCTAAAGAAACTCCTTGGACGGGGACTATTCTAGGAAGTATGTCACCATTGGATTCCTGATCTAGAAAGACTAGAGCGTCATTTGTAGATTGCTAAGGTTTAGACTAACTTTTATGAAGAAATATGTACTTGGCATTGCAGTATCCCTAAGCTTCTCTGTCCAAACCATTTCTTCCCCAAGCCTACCCATCATGCTCAGCACACCAGCGGCCCAGAGCCATTCATGAGAGCGCGTTCATGAGAGTCTAGCTTTCTGTTTCACAGTGAGAACCCAGTACCCAAACATAGTCTGTTTAGCCTTTCCTGGGCCACGATCAGCCTTTCCGGGGCCAGGCTTACAGAGAGCTGCCTGGGTGGGCCAGGCTCCAGCTCTGCCGCCTGCCTGCCTGCCTTGCGAGTGCTCACTCAGCATGGCCCTGTGTGAAAACAAACCAGAACAACCCTCAGACTTTTACTACAGGCGCTAAGTTTGGCGTGTCCCTTCCCTCCCCTTGCCCCCGGTCTGTTTTCACTCTCCTGGCCCTCCACCCAAAAAACCGCGCCTTACCTTCCTCTACTGTTGCCTAGGAATATAAAAATCACATCCACACATGCGTGTTTCTGCTGCTCCGGACCATGGTCGGTCTCCCTTTCCTGAAGACCCCTCTGGGTTTTTCCGTCTTGTTTTTGCGCACTCCCTCGGACTGATTTACCCTGATTTTTGGCAATTTCTCCAATTCCCTTTGCCTCCCCATTCACAATGGTTCCTCTCAGAGCCCCTGACCGCAAGGCACATGCGCGATCCTCTGCGGCAATACAGTTTGTCCCCAGAAGGAAGAAATAGGAAGGGTCCCAGCAGCCTAATTCTACACAGAAAAAAAAGAAGGTCATAGATACATAATCTCAAGAAATTCTGCTCTGGTTGGTTTGGCAGTAGTATCTACAGTAATCTCTTCAGTTTGAAGTTAAGATTTATAAACTCCTTAGAGGATTCCTGCCCTCTAGGTTGAGTCTAAATGAACACCTATGTATCTACATTAATCAAAGCTTCGTGCTTTTTTTTCCAATGTGGAAGTGAATACAAAGATGACTTTATTCCTAAAGGTTTCCTGCGCTCCCCCTCCCCCACCCTACTCTCCATGTTTTTTGCCTGGCTTGAAATCTAAAACAGAGCGATTAAGTGCAGACTCCTGTTTTGACAGGATGCAGTTAGCTGGCTAGTTCAGGCAAGAGTCCTGTCTCCCAGTCTTAAGAGTCCAAAGGTCTTAATCAGAAAGAAAACGGGAGGACTTGTCTCGTGTCACAGGTGCCACCTGTTGTTAGAAGCAGCAGCAATCCATGAGCTTGTAAAGTATCACAGCTTTGCACAAACAACTCCAGTTTCCGACTCTAGAAATAAATACACAAGTTCCAGTACAACAGCCTCCAACACTAAGCCATGGGCGTGCACCATGCTGCCAAAGGTAATTCAAATTTCTCCCCTTCAAGACCGCTTCGCCCCTCCTCCAACCTCCCCAGACTCTCTTCACCCGGAACAGTCAATCCGTGTATTTCAAAGAGTTCCTTATTACTGAACTGAATACTGGAAACTCACCAGTTTACATGTTAGGCTACTGTGCCTCACCCCTTTTACTGACAGACAAAGGAGGCCACTAACGATGTTTACCCACCTAGGCGCGTGTTTGTCTAATGTTTAAACGGGGTTTTGTTATCATTAGACATTTCTGAACAATCGTTCTCTGAACATCAAGCACACAGAGCAAGGAACCAAGAGATGCAGGTCCCGGGCTGGGGGAGGGGAGCTGAAGGCGCCAAACCGGGCCTGCCTGCTGCTTAGCACCATCTAGTGGCAGCTGCTAGTGCGACTTTTGGAATGGGCGCTCCCAGAGGACTTCATAAAATCCAAAGGATGTTTTCCTCCGTCCTGGAGGATGACGCACAGCCTCACGCTGTTCACCTTGTGTGTACTGCACGCACGGACATTTTGAATTATACACAACAAATAGCTCACCTTAGTACTTAATAAATCCTTCTTTTGTCTATGTACTGGGATATTTTCCCCCTTAATCCCTGGACCTGTGGGCAATGAAGGCAGATGGTTTTAATATTATCAAAGCAAGCAGTGCTAGGAAATGCTCCCAGGGAATGTGCCTAATTAGATGCTTGCTGCCAACCCTGCCAACTGTAGCTGGATCCCTAGAATCCACAAGATGGAAGGAGAGAACTGACTTCCACAAGTTGCCCTCTGACCTCCATTCATGTGCTCACTCGTGTGCTCTCTCTCTCTCTCTCTCTCTCTCTCTCTCTCTCTCTCTCCCCCCCCCACTCTCTCTCTCTGCAATAAAATGTTTTTTAAAAATGCTATTCTACTATGCCTCTTTATCAACTTTCAAATACATTATTATGACATTGGCTCATGTAATTTTTGATAATAGAAAATTAAAACACCAGGGACTAGAGAGATTGGTCAGGGTCCCTTACTGCTCTTGCAGAGTTCAGTTCCCAGCCCCAACACCAGGCAGCTCCAGATCCAGAGGATTCAACACCCTCTTCTGGTCTCTGTGGGTACCTGAAATCGCATGTGCAAGCACACACACACACACACACACACACACACACATTATTTATAAAGGAAAAATTAAATCCTATAACATTTCATTCTAATTTTTAAAAATTACTGAAGAAAATGAGACTCATATATAGCTGGAGTTAACTGTGGATTTTTATCTCCCAAACAAAGTCATCAGGATCAGCTGTGCCATGTGAAACTATTGGTACCCACAAAAATAAGGACTAGTGAAGGCTAGACTCTACTGGTGCAACCCAAGCAGGCACCATGAGACACACTCTTACAACATGCTTATGACAGTTTAGCTTCATGACTAATTTATAATATACAAGCTGCCCCCTTTTTGAAACCAAGTATAGATAAGTGCAAACTGGACACGGTTCCTTTACAGTCAGCCACAGAACCGCAGCTGATAGGAGCTGAGAAGAGAACTAACTCTTCATTATCCAGAACATTCTAATCCAGTTCTAGGATGGCGAGAGGCTCCTGGGCATTAACAATAGCTGTGCATGGCTGCTTTCAGCCTAGATCCTGGCTCAAACACACAATTAACACACCATGGGTAGGGACTTCCCCAGGACAGCTCTCATCCTGTGTAGTCCGGTGTGCATATCACTCACGAACCCTCTCATCAAAGCAAGACACAGCATCTTTGCATGCTTATATGCACAGGAAGGAGAATCCAAGTTCAAGGCCTGCATAGCTACATAGCAAGACTGTGTCTCAAAAGCCAACAATAAACAAAGAATTTAAACAGGACATAAAATAACACAATTAGGTAAGAAACTAAATATTTAAGAATAATTTTTCAAACCAATAAATCGTATCAGCATCAAAAAGTCCAAGTTAATGGTATGTTTTTATTAATATTTATTAACAACAAGTTTTCAATAATTTTCTACTTTCCCCTTTATATTCTTTCAGGGGGTTAGCTTGTTTTTTTGTTTCTTGTTTTCTTGTTGTTTTGTTTTATTTTGTAGCTCAGTCTGGACTTGAATTCATAATCCCGCTTCCTCAGTGTCCCCAGCACTGGGATCATGGATCCATTAAGGTCTGTCAAAACCTCCTTTAGCTTTTGTTCAGCATTAGACGTGAGAATGGACGTGTTTGATGGGTGGCAACGTGAACTGACAATGGGAGAGAACTTCGTCTTCTGAAGGAACAAGAGCATCTCAATGTGGGAGGACCCAGACCTCATCGTTATCACCTTGAAGGTGGTTTTGGTATCCTCAGCAAAAAAGGAGTGAGGTACAGTGCTGAGGACTTGGGACACTTAACTGGGTGGCCTTGGTCACAGGCTCCTTGTAACACAGTTAAGTATTGACCAAGGGATAGGGCCGCCCAAGGGGCCACGGAGAAGCTAAATGCAGCGGGTTTATCTCAGCGTTCGTTGGTTTCTGCTGTTTTGCTTCTCTTATGAATTATTTTTCTTCAAGTATTGGCAGCAACACTAAAACAAACACAATACAAGGCTGTGTTAGAAAGCCCAGTGGTGATTCAGAGATATCACCAGGCTTGAAAGCTACAAGACAGCACGCACGTGACCTGCTGGGGAAAAGATTTGCTGGGGATTCATGGGAGAGGAAACAAGAGGGAAGCCAACATACGAAGTCCTTGCTTCACCACAGAGAGCCCGTCTTCACTTTAAACCAGCCTCGGTGCCACAAAATGAAAGGTTTAGAGACTTAAGTAATAATGCCTCCAATCTCTGAAAAACATGGAAGGAAATGTTATTTCAGCTAATGTATGTAGAGGTGGCCACACTCCGGGTGTACCAAAGCTAAAGTGTTTTTAAAGATTTTCTTAAATTTACTTCTTTTATTTCTCTTTGTGTGTGTGTGTGTGTGTGTATGTGTATGTCTGTGTGAGTGTGTGAGTGTGTGTGTGTGTGTGTGTGTGTATCATTGTTTGGCCTGAATGTATGTATGCACATGCTTGCTACCTGAAGTGACCAGAAGAGAGTGCTGGATCCCCTGGAACTGGAGTGACACCCAGCTGTGGGCCATCCTGTGGATGCTGGGAAACAAACCAGAAACCTCCGCAAAAGCAGCCATTGCTCTTGATTGCAGAGCTGCCTCCAGCACGTAGCTCCAAAACCCTGTCAGAGGCCTGGAGCATGCTTTAGCGTCCAGTTTCTGCCTCTGAGACACAGTTCAGTTACAGAGAGATCCTTCTGGTCTGACTTTTGGTACTTGGTTTCCATGTTTTTTGGGAAAACAGTCTCCCCAAGGCTCTCTGTGTCAAACAGGCAAGATTATCAATTGTGACTGTCACATATCTCTACTTCTGGCTTAGATGAGAATGAGTGTAGCATAATTCTGACACTCAATGCATTTGGTAAAAGTCAACTATTGTGGTGGTTTAAAAAAAAAATGGTCCTCCTAGGCTCTAGGGAGTGGCACGGTTAGAAGGCGTGACCCTATTGGAGTAGGTGTGCTCTCATTGGAGGAAGAGTGTCACTGGAGGCGGGCTTTGAGGTCTCAGATGCTCAAGCCAGGCCCAGTGTGGCAGTTTCTTCCTGCTGCCTGCAGATGTAGAACTCTGGGCTCCTTCTTCAGCACCATGTCTGCCTGCACACAGCCATGATGATGATAATGGACTAAATCCTTGAAACTGTAAGCCAGCCCCAATTAAATGTTTTCCTTTGTAAGAGTTGCTTCAGTCATGGTGTCTCTTCACAGCAACAGAACCCGTAACTAAGATAGCCATTACCAATATTTGTGTGTGTGTGTTCTCATTTGTAAAGAGTAAAGTTTTGGGCTTTTGTTTCCTATTTTATGATAGATGTTTTCATCTTGCCCTGATTAGCTATCCAAGGTTCATGGGGCCTTCCTGTGTACCACTCTGCACTTGGACCTGCCAACAGAGACTTAAATACAGGGAGGATAAATGCAGTGAGGGATAAGCACATGCAAGGATGTGTTTATTCTGACTGGTTGTATCCAAGATCACTTGAGAAGTGGTGTAATTATGTGACCATAAAATCACTAAAAGAACTTCAGAGACTGAAATTTTAACTCTCGGAGCATGACTCAGAAAAAATGTTTCAGCTGTAGTTACATTTCTTTTTCTCTAGTATCTCCCACAATGCAACTTATTAACTGCACAAGTCACTTTTGGGTGGTTTGCTCTTCACAGATGGGAAACAGAGATATGTATCCTTAATAAGTTTTAGTTCCAGTTGTCCATTCACTAGACCTATCAAGTGCAACAGAGAGCGTTGCAGGCACTATTGCAATCCTCCAGTAGGGTAGCACACATGAAGTAGTGTAGTGGGCTTGATCTGCAAGAGTGAAGTAAACTTAAAAGCAAACAACATGATAGAGAGGCCTTGTCTAAAAAGAGCCATTGAGGTGCGCGTGAGTTAAGGATTATTATGGGAAGGGGCCATGGGAACAAGGTAATGATTGGAAACATAAGCCCACCCATTCATTCATCCACTCATGCATTTATCAAACAGCAAGAGTAGCCAAAACAATTATCACCAAGTAGGCATTCAGTAAACGTGATGGCGTCTTCATGGGCCTCACATCTCTGTATGGGTTCTTGACTCTCTCTAGGTCTTTCCTGGGCTCTCACAGCAGCAATTTCTGTTCAATTCCATCTGCTGCACAGCCATCAGATTTATCATCCCAACCATGAATCTTTTAATGTTCAACAGGCGATGTCTGGTTTGTGGAGCATTTATGGAAGGAAAACTCATCAAACCATCCCACAGAACTCTAAAAATGAGGTCTGTTTCTTTGCAGGTTTATAACTGTTGGCCACACTGCACCCTGTATTTGGAACACCCACTTTGAGGAAAAGAAGAGAACATTTTTTAACTTTTTTTTTGGGGGGGTGGAGCAACTGAAATCTGATGTGTCACCGGAAAGCACATTTCTGACATTGGACTGGCTGGATGAAATAGCTGGTAATTGTATATTGGAGCTAATGGGTTTCCATGCAGGCAACAAATCATTGCAATGACCAGCAGAGGCTGGGCTGAGTGGGTGGGAGGAGAGCTAGCAAACAGAGGCAGGGAGCGTGCAACAGTGGAACCAGCCAAGGCAATGATCGTGCCAGATCAACTGCTCAGTCCTCCAGGCTAGAGTCAGCTTATGGCAGAACAGCTTTATAAAATGGAAACTTAACATACAGTTTTATTTCCTATGTTCGGAATCACATACGGTTTTGACAAATATACATGGATTTTTGAATAACTTGCTTCAAAAGTAGGTGTTGGTTTGAAGAATTAATCATGTGTAGATGACATTGTTCTCATTGGGTTTTTTTCCAAATCACTGTTTTATTATGAAAATGGCAATCTATCAGTGGAGACCCCCTGGATGTGTGTGTATGTGTGTGTGTGTGTGTGTGTGTGTGTGTGTGTGTGTGTGTGTGTGTGAAAGGAGTTCCAGTATAGGCTTCAAACACTGTGTCCACTTGTCTAGTTTTAAATTACTTAGCCCCTTTCTTTCTGCGTGCACTATTCCAGCCATCGAAGACTTAGGTTGCTTTTGGACAAGAAAGAGTGAAGCTCGAACATTACAGGGCTCTTCTAATCTGATTGTTTTTCTTGGAACTTGGCCCATGAGCCATCTTCAGTGAACTCAACATTTAGAAACAGAGCAGGTGAGGGTTTCTTCTCTTTAGCTTCTGCTAAGATTCTATTGGTTTTAAGTGACAAAGGATACAAAGGGAACTGGTTTGGGCAAGCATCTATCTGTTCATGTAATAGAAGCATCAAAACTGAGCCAAGACTCAAATTTCTTTCTGTTTGTTTTTTTTTCCTCTCTCTCTCCCTCTCTCTTGTTTCAAGGTCCAAATAATGAGAAGACTGCAGCAACTTCTGGAAAGTCATCTCCACAGCTTCTACTTGAGTAGAAGGATGTCTCCTCCATCCCATCCCCTCCTCTGCATTCTTAGCATAAATGCTGAGACATATTCTGACTAGAGCATCCTTCAGTCTGTGATCAGGGACATACCGGTTGGTGATTAGCCTAGGGCAAGCATGTGCCACTCTTCAGCTGGAAGCACAGTCCTGAAGGAAAGGGCACCTCCAGGAGTGACCCACCCACTACAGCCAGGGTTTGAAGGAGAGAGAAAATTGGATGGAAAGACAAACTCCTCTACTCCTGTCACCCCACCCTTTTCGCCTCTGAAACCAGAAGTCCTCTCCATGGGCGGTGGGTGGAGTCGACTCCTGATCCTTCTCTTACAATCATTGTCCAGTGTGTTTCTCCAGATACAAGGCACACCTTCAAAAGTGTAACGGTGTGGTAGATGACTAAAATATAGAATGTAGTGTAGATGTCGTCCCTGACCATCTCCCTGTCTTAGAGATTTAGAAAAAAAAATGCATTCTCTATCGTATGAAATACGGATCTATTATAGAGCAGGATTCCCGCAAAATCACAGGAATCCAGAAAACTACAATCCCCAGTATAGTGTGGCCCATACTTGCAATCCCAGCATTTAGAAAGCAGGAGGATTGCAGCAAGTGGAAAGCCAGCTTGGTTTACAGAGAGAGGAGCAAGGCCAGCCAGGGCTTTTAGTGAGATGCTGTCTCAAAGGGGAAGAAAGGAAGAAAGGAAGGAGGGAAGGAGGGAAGGAGGGAAGGAGGGAAGGAAGAAAGGAAGGAGGTAAGGAAGGAAGGAGAGAAGGAAGGAAGAAAAGGAAAAAGCAGATGAAAGGAAAAAAGACCACTTGAAATAAGTGCTATGCCTCCAGTCAAGAGTCTTGTGCTGTTCACTGTGATATTTTGATTGCAAGCTGATTTGCCTGCAACATAAATCTCCAGACTCTTAGCCTGGGCCCACAGATGCTTTGCAGCCTTCTTCTCGCATACATCTCCTGACCCCTCCCCCACTGGGCTTTTTACTAGACTCCCAAAGTTCCCACTTCATCATAGTACTCATAGTATGTTCCTTGTCAAAGAAGACATTTCCTGACCCATCTTCATACTAGGAAACCTTTTCATCAATCCACAATACCCAATGAAAATATTATGTCTATTGATGGATATCAAGGCTGTTTCTATTTCTTAGCTACTGCAAATAATATAGCACTAAACACAAATGTACAATCATCTCTACGGTATTCCCAGGAGTTGTATGGTAGCTCTGAGGTTGGTTTTTGAGAAACCTCATACAAATTTCCATACAGCAGAGTGGATAAAGAGGAGACAGCACAGTAGACATACACAGTAGAACTTTATTCCATTGTAACAAACAATGACGTCATGACATGCTCAGGGAAATGGGTGAAACTTGACACCATTATGTTAAATGAAATAAGCCAGACTTAAAAAGACAAATGCTGAATGTTTTCTCTCATGTATAGGATCTACATTTAAAGGTGTGTGTGTGTGTGGGTGTGGGTGTGTGTGTGCGCGCGCGCGCGCGCGCGCGCGCAGACACACATGATGGAACTAGGAAGAGGATCATGAGAGGGGAGAAGGGGAGGGAGAAAAAGCCTCATAGAATACATATGACAATAATAGAATGGGGTCAGCTGTGGGGGGGAAAGGGGGCCCATCAAGTGGGGTTCAGAGAGACAAGGGAAGGCAGTGAGAAGAAGATGAATAAGAAAAAAGTATTTATATATAAACATTCCATAATAAATAAGAAACCTATTGTGTTATATGCTAACTTAAAACATAATAAAAATATATTTCTACATGAGTTAAAGGCAGTTTTATATTGCTGGTGTCAAGATGCAGCAGTCTTGCAAACTGATAATTTTAAATAGAGTTAATTTCTGCATTGGGCATGGGGGCACGCGTCTTTAATTCCAGCACTTGGGAGGCAGAGGCAGGAAGATTTTTGAGTTCAAGGCCAGCCTGGTCTACAGAATGAATTCCAGGACAGCCAGGGCTACACAGAGAAACCCTGTCTCGAAAAGCAAACAAATTAATTTCTGAACAGCTTGAAAACTTCAGGCAGCGATGTCATGGGGCAATTTTTTTCCTTCTCCAGCATGCCTTTTTCTTGTTATACACGTATTTCCAAAGTTAGCCCCAGCACACACGCCAAGCCTTTCTCCTGTCACCCCCATAACATCAGCAGACTTCCCACAGTCCCAGCAGTAACTGCTGTTCCTGTTCTTACGGCAACATCTAAGGCTGTGGTAATCACAAGTGACTTTTGCTTGTTGTATAATCTTTATCCAGAGCAAAATTCAATGATTGCTCTTGATGAAATAACAAAATTCGGTAAACCAGGTGGATTAAGCCATATATCATATGAAAGTTTCCTCCCACAGTCAGGGATTGATGTCCCTGGTCAGAACACTCTTATTTTGCAGATTGGTGGTTATCTTACGAGATCCTCATAGAGCAGAGATAGGTCATCGCTTCCAATCCTTACTGGGAGGCACTAATCCAATCCTGAGAACTATACCCCTTTGATTACTGCCTCCCAGAGACCTCCTCCCCTGGAATTCCATGGCACTGGGGAGTAAGGCTTCAAACTAAACCCTCAGGGGTTGAGCACTAACTGTGTGCGATGGCGAATGTCTCATGTGATCTGGGATGGCGTTTTGTGTTCTCATCTCCTAGCCCTGAGCCGTGCTTTTCATTTTCTGCAAGCCCCTTTCTCTCATGCCCACACGTCATCCTCCAAATCAAGGTCCATGGCAAGAATCAGTGCTGGACTCCTTCCCACCTCGCTGTTGCCATGGAAACGTGCTCTCCGCTAACCTCCACAGCAGCCAGAAACAAGCTGCCACTCCAGGGGAGACATCCTCTTCAAACGTGACCAAAAGTGCTTCAAGCACTTCTACAGACAGAACCTCCCGCCCCAGGAGACTAAGTTATTTTACGGATATTTGTGACTTTGCTGAACCGCATAAGGTTGTTTAAAGGTCTCTATTAATCAGATGAAGCAGAAGTAGATAGTGGTTAGATTCATTTTCCATTCTGCTTTTAACAGCAGGTACTTATCTCCTTCCCCCATCAGGAAGGAAGTATGTGGGTGCCCCATGATTTCATGGGCTGTTAAGCAGTCTGAGATGGCCAGAGTTTGAAAGAGCTCACTCCGGTGGACCTGAGGACATCTTCAGGTGGTCTCCAGCACATCTCACTTTGGGTGACTTATGGCCACTGCTACACAGTTTCTCCACTCAGTGTTCAGTGAACCCACGCTGGGCAAGCCACACCATCAGGTGAGGGAAGTAATTTCTTGCTTCTTTGGGGCCTTGTCTCCCATTGGATCTCATTTATAATTCTGGGAAAACTTGCCCCATACAAACTATGAAGGGCTGCTGACAGATCCCACGTGTCTATCTCTGAACAAGGTCACCCATGCATACTGTGAGGACCACTTTTCTCCTGGGTGCAGTGAGACAAGACAAAAAAAATTAGCTGAAAGGAACCACGGAGATGAGGCCATGAGACGGGGCTCAGCTTAGATGACTAGTTCACAAAGCAGGTTCCAGGACAGCCAGGGCTCTGTTACACAGAGAAACCCTGTCTTGGAAAACAAACAAAACCAAAAGGAGTATCCTGTCTTTTACAACACAGATGAACATAAAGGACACCATCAAGTCAGATCAGCCAGACACTGAGTCACGGTCTCATTCTTACTTGGCTCCATCTGAATGAGAATGTCCCCATAAATTCATATATTTGAATGTTTAGTCACTAGGGAGTGGAACTCTTTGATAGGATTAGAAGGATTAGGAGGTGTGGCCTTGTTTTGTGTATTTCAAATACATATACTTTTGTGTGAATATACAAATAAATATATTTGAACAGTCTGAAGAGCTAGCTTAGTGGCTAAGAGCACTCACTGTTCTTCTAGAGGACCCTGGTTCAGTTCCCAGCACCCACACGGCCGTTCACATCTTTCTGTAACTCCAGTTACAGAGGTTCCAATACCCTTTTCTGACTTCTGAGAGGAGTAGGCATTCATGTAACACGCAGACACGCATGCCAGAAAAACATCCACAGAAATAAATTTAAAAGAAAAAAATCTGAACAATCCAAAGAAGAAAGCAGCTTATATTCTCAGTCTTAATGTTGATAGCTTTTTCCCCCTTAACACTCCACTCCCCTGCTATCTCAACGAAAGTCTTGTCTATGGTAGATCACAGTAGAAATTATGCTTTGTGTGTTGAATGTTGATCTTTTCCTGGCTGGTGGTCGTGGTCATGGTCAGCAGGAGGCTATCTTGTGATTCCAGGAAGTGACAGTGTAGAAGGCCCAGGTCACTCAGGTTATGTATGTATGTATGTTTGTATGTATGTTTGTATGTATGTTTGTATGTATGTATTATGAAATTCTCAAAGATCTAATAAAATACATTTTAAAATAAACCGAAACACACCCTTATTTTTCCACATGAATTTGTGTTTTTAAAGGCATTCTGCATTGCTTTTCTCCCTTTGGCATTTTCTCCACCCAGCTGGTATAGAGGAAATAACTGCAATATAGCATCCTCCTTTGTGCTCTCTGTAGCCCTGGGTTGTAAGGAGGCTGCTTTAGCCTCATGTGAAGCAGAAGCCTTGTAGGGCCCCTTGAGCGATTCCATCCATGAAGCTCAATGCACAGATTTGTAAGGGAAGAGAGAGATCCAGATATTTAATGAGAACTGTGATATTTGATATGGATATTTAATAAGGCAGCACTATTGCTCTGATATCACACTTCCAGGAGAGATTTAGCCTTACCTCAGACCATTCTTTCATCCTAGCTATTCTAATCAGTAGTATCTGGTATATCCGAGGCTGGTCTCAAGCTCCCTATATGTTGCTGCTTTGCCAAAGGCCACATCAGCACCAGGGACCCCTGGTAAGACCCTGCTTTATGCCCTATGCCTGCCAAGTCCCCTTACAGCACACCTAACAGACGTAAAACTGTACCCCATAACCTGGGCGGTATATTCTGACCCACAACTTTGGCAGGCGACCTCTGCTTTTCTGGAGACCATGCCTATTCTAGGAACCCCAGAGGCAACATCAGCACCCAAAACCCCAGAGGTCATGCAGGTCACAAAACAAAACAAACAAAACAAAAACATTGGAGACATTGTACTGTATCGGAACACTTGCTGTTCACCATAATCTCAGGTTACTGAGGCCAGAAGACCAGAGAGAAAACAAAAACCAAGGTAATAAACATGTATAAAACACCCATCTAACAAAGATAAACCCAGAAATCAGCACCTAAACCCATAATAATTCAAACCCCAGATGCCTAGAGGTCAGCATAAAAAACAGAATTAACAACAGCCAGGGCAATATGGCATCACCCAAGCCCAGCTGTCCAGCTAGTCTTGGATATGACAACAGATCCAAAGCATAAGGAAATGACCTTAAATCTTATCATACAAAGATGATAGAGGCCTTTAGAGAGGAAATAAATAAATCCTTTAAAGAAATACAGAAAAATACAATCAAACAGGTGAAGGAAATAAATAAAATTGTTCAAGACCTGACAATGGAAACAGAAGCAACAAAGAAAACACAAACCGAGGGAATCCTGGAGATGAAAAACTTGGGATGAGAACAGAAACTACAGATGCAAGCATCACCAACAGACTATAAGAGACAGAAGAGAGACTCTCTGGCATAAAAGATAAGATAGAAGAAAATGATTCACTGGTCAAAGAAAAGTTTAAATCTAAAAAGTTCTTGACACAAAACATCAAGGAAATCTAGGACACTATGAAAAGACCAGACCTAAGAATGATAGGAATAAAAAAAGAAGAAGAATCCCAGCTCCAAGGCCCAGAAAATATTTTCAACAAAATCACAGAAAAACATGTTCCTAAAGAGAGATATGTCTATATGTACAACAAGCTACAGAAGACCAAATATATTGGACCAAAAAGGAGAGAACCCCCACACCCCTACACACAGCATGTGCCACATAGTAATCAAAACACTAAATGTAGAGAACAAAGAAAGAATATTAAAAGCTGCAAGGGAAAGGGGACAAGAAAGCTATAAAGATAGATCTACTGGAATTACATCAACAGAGACTCTAAAAGCCAGAAGGGCCTCAGAAGATGTGCTGCAGACTCTAGGAGACCAAAGATGTCAGCCCAGACTACTATACCCAGCAAAACTTTCACTCACCATAGATGGGGGAAAAAGATAGCCCATGATAAAGAAATTTAAACAATTTCTAACCACAAATCCAGCCGTACAGAAGATACTAGAAGGAAAACTCCAACCCAAGGAGACTAACTACAGCCAATGAAACACAAGAAATAAGTAATTTCACACCAGCAGGGAAGCACAGGCACACACACACACACACACACTACAACATCAAAATATCAGGAATTAAAAATCATTGGTTATTAATATCTTTCAACATCACTGAACTCCAAGCAAATGGACCCAAGAAAGTGGTATAACCATTGTAATATCTAATGAAATAGACTTTCAACCAAAATTAATAAAAGAGATGTGGAAGGACACTTCATAATTATCAAAGGAAGAAAAATCCACCAAGATGACATCAGTTCTGATTATCTATGCCTCCAATACAAGGGCAACCACATTCATAAAAGAAACATTATTAAAGTTTATATCACTCATAGGACCCCATACAATAATAGTGAGAGACTTCAACACCCCACTCACACCAATGGACTGGTCATCCAGACAGAAACTAAAAAGAGAAATAATGAAAGTAACAGATGTTATGACTGAAATAAACATAACAGATAGTTGCAGAACATTTTACCCGAACACTATATATATATATTTCTTTTCAACACATCACAGAACCTTGTCAAACTCCCTTTGTCACTGATCAGGAATGACCCTGACTCCCAGGGTGTTGGGATTCAGGCACACACCATTAGGGCTTCAGACAATGCTAGACAACCTCTCTGACAGCTGAGTCACATCCCCAGGACCACCAGCTCATAACGTTGGTGACACTGCCCAGTCCCTGTTGTCATTTAGTTCGTCCCCAAGCTCTGAATAGCTCAGTGGAGACATAGACCTGGGAGAAAGTATCTTCTCTGGCCACCTCAGTGCCACCTCGTTTTCTGAAATCCTCATTCTGGAAAATAGTTTTCTGAAATGAAATTACGTTAAGACACAGACCATGGCTTTTAAGCCGGTTGGCAAAGCACCCAATTTAGAGCAGAGGAAGATGCCCACCTTGAAAACAAGAGCCCAGAACTCAGCTTGAGTATGCCTTCACCCTAGACAACTAGTAAAATGGGAGGACTGCATTTTGTAACATCTGAGCCCTCCTCAGCTCCAGCCTTATGCTCCTCAGGAGTATTCATCCTAAGGCACTGTGAACACCATGGTGGCTGCCTCCCTCCCACCACAATGCCATTCTCTTCTCCTTCTTTCCCTGCCCTGCCCAGCACACCCCATTCTGCCTTGGCATCCCCAACCTAACCCAGAATCATTTTAATTGACTCTTTCCGGGAGCCACAGCACGTCATCATGACCACGTGCTTTTGTGATGCCTCGCTGCTCAGAAGTCTACTAAGTGACTGTCATCTTCTAAATTTGCATTCAGACTTGGCTTGTAGCAAGAAAGGCATTGTCTGGAAGAAAAGAGGTAAGATGAACTTGTCTTTGACCATTTGTGTTTTCTGAGTGCTCCTTCATTGAAATTAGGATATACAGAGACAGAGAAATATTGTCCGGGTCTGATAGATGCACTGGTTTTTGCTCCAAGGCAGGAAATAGCTGGGACAACTGGAAAACAATGTGGACTTCACTCCAGCAGCAAGTTCAGCCTGTGGTGGGAACAGTGTTGCATAGATAATGTGGATACACTAATTCCCCCACCTCCACCCTGGTGCAAGACATTTAAAAGAAAATTTTCTCCTGTTTTTTTCTCCATCCTAAAATTATAAAAGATTACGCTGTAATATGTCTACTCTCTTTTTCCCTCAGATTTGCCCGCCCCCAGCAGCCCCTCTGCATGCCCACTGTCAGGGAAAGGGTGCTCCCTACCCACTACCTTTTTAATGCCTCAAGAACTTTTTGCAGAGAAGACAGCTAAGTGGGTCACTTCCCTCTTCTGGCTTCGCTATAAATTCTCTGTATGTACTTGTCCCGTATTCTATTTTCAAAATCAAATGGCCAGCTTAATTCCCCCGGAGGCCTTGACTACATCCAGTTAAGGTCACGGTCAGGACTTGAAAGCGGTTCCCTCCCTCCTACCATACCCCATAGGCCCTTTTTTTTTCTTTCTTTTTTTTTTTTTTATCCATCCCTCCTCCCTCCCTCCCTTTTCCTCCTCCCTCCCCTTTTTCTTCAATAGCTCTGTGTTGTGAAGGGCCCGGCCACACACAGAGAATATTACAGGAATAAAACCTGGAAGAGGGCACACAGTTATGAAACATTAAACCTCAACCTCTCTTTATTTTGCTCCCTGGCTGGTCCTCCCCCTCAGAGAAGACATGGGCCCCGGCAGATTTGCGGTCCGTGTTATCTTCAGCTGTAAAAGCCAGCTGAACCAACAGAGAGCCCTTCTCTGCTTCCTGCTGTCCAGGGGTTTGCAAAGGAACTACTGTAAGGGACCAGTCCCCTCCAGCTTTATGGCCAACCTTCTCAGAGGAAACATTAAACTGTCATCAGTAGACAAAGATCTCCATACATTATCAAGTTCTGTCCAAGGCTGATCGGTTAGCATCAGTGCTGGGCCTGGTCGGTAAGAAGAGGAGCAAGAACAGGACAGTGAGAAGGTCAGAGGTCAGGGCCTCATATGGCCTGAATACTGCCTTTCAAAATGGAGTTTTTAAAAAAAAAAAAGTTCAAGGGTCCTTCCACTGCTTCAATCAACTCCAGCCTAAGAGCTCAGGGGAGGTGGGGGATTTGGCCTGAGGATAGAATGGCACGTCAGACATTGATTCAGTTAGCCAACCCTTTTCAAGGTGTCACCCATTAATTTATTGACTGCAAATAAGAATTTTGCCCAAGGCCAAAACTCACAATTGGTCCCAGTTGAGGTGAAATGGATTTCCACAAGTGGCTAGGGAAAGGGAGGCTTCTCTTCAAACTGTCTCCTCTCTGGGCCACTCTCTCTTCTGTTACCCCCTCTCTGGCTTCATCCTGTTAATAACTGAGCGCTCAAAGAGCTTCATTAGCTGGTGCTGTGCAAACAGCTGCTCAAAGGATTTGAAAGTGGATTGATCCCAAAGCCTCCTGTGTAGACGCTCCAGGTCAGAAGTGACTGTGGGGAGTGTATTGACTGCCCCTCAATTTGGACATTACTCTGTTTTTTTTTTTTTCCTCCATTTCATCTTACTAAGAGAAGAGACAATATTATTATACAGTGGTTCTGCGCATTATTCTAGAAGTCTTGGCTTTCATATACAAAAATTATATAATACAAAAAAATACAAAATGATACATTTTATACCTGCTGTACATATTTAACATGCAAACTGCAAAGTAGAAAAGATTGTTCAAATACTATAATTACTTTCTAGATGCCATATATAATAGAGAAGTGATGGAATTCTTATACAGCTGGAGATCGGACTAGTGCTTGACAGAGATTGAAGCATAATTCTCCTTGGCCCTTAAACTGTGGGACAATTTATTACATTCTCTTAGGCATGTAGCTAAATTCGAACTGCCTTTGTGTGACCTGAAGACCCAAAAACTAGAAGGAATTATCTCTTTGAGGAGGAAGCAGTTACATAAGTACACATGGAGGCCTATTTAAGGATGGGGTATTTGTTTACAACATCATGAAACAACCAGCCAAAGGGAAGCTGCTGACTGTAACCACAGAAGAACAGCTATGGAGGCTGTGGTCTATGTGCCTCGGGTCTCTGCAAGCACTTCCGAGGAACAGGAATGTACCCATACATAACTTTAAAGTCACAGCAGGTTTGGTTTTTTTGTTTTTTGTTTGTTTGTTTGAGACAGGGTTTCTTTGTGTAGTCCTAGCTGTCCTGGAACTCACTCTGTAGACCAGGCTGGCCTCGAACTCAGAAATCCGCCTGCCTCTGCCTCCCAAGTGCTGGGATTAAAGGCCTGGACCACCACTGCCCCGAGTCACATCAGTTTTTAAAAAGACTATTAGCATTAGTGCTAAAAGCACACAAAAGCAATATTACATTGTTCCATCTAGAGGGACCGTAAAGAAAGCAGTGAGCCTGGCTGGAGGTTTAGCTCAGTTGTAAAACAATTGTGTATCTAGCACAAGACCTGGAATCCATCCCTAAAATGTAAGAAGGTCAGCTGATGGATACAAAGTCCCACTGGAGAGGATGGGAACAATTGCAATAAGTAGCAAAGAGGGAGTTTAGCCTTCTGTGTAACAGAGTCTCACTTTGTCTTAGTGTTTCCATTGCTGTGAACAGACACCATGACCAAGGCAATTGTTTTGAGAACAACATTTAACCGGGGCTGGCTTCCAGGTTCAGAGGTTCAGTCCATTATTATCAAGATGGGAGCATGGCAGTGTCCAGACAGGCATAGTGCAGCAAGAGATGGGAGTCCTGCATCTTTTTCCAAAGGCACAGAAGACTGGCTCTCCTGGGGTTAAGAGGAGGATCTCATTGCGCAGTTACTTACTTACTCCAACAAGGCCACACCCACTCTGACAAGGCCACACCCACTCTGACAAAGCCACACCCACTCTGACAAGGCCACACCCACTCTGACAAAGCCACACCCACTCCGACAAGGCCACACCTCTTAATAATGCCACTCCCTGGTCCAAACATATTCAAACCACCACACCGGTTTTGTTTGTTTTGAGACAGTCTCCCAGTGTCACTCAGAATGACCTAGAACTCATGGCAATCCATCTGCTTTAACCTTCCACTTGTAGGATGAAGGCCACCCTTCATGTTTTTGCTTTTGTTTTTGTTTTTCAGTATGAACAATTTGTTACTTACATAGTTTATAAATGAGTTCTTTCAAATAAATGGTGGCTTTAAAGAAAGCCTTTCTAAAAGTCTTGATTTGGAGCTGGAGAGACAGTTTAGCAATTAAGAATTTATATTGTTAAGTGTTCAGAATCGCTCACATTTGGTTCCCATCACCTACATGACAGTTTACAACCAGGAGACCTGATACCTTCAACATGCTCTTCTGGTACCAGGCACACTCGTGATACATATACACACATGCACTCACACACATAACATAAAATAACACGATGTAACATAAATAAGCTTTTTTTTAAATGAAATAAAAGCGTGATTTATTGTATTGCTTTCTTTAGGAGAGGCCCAGTGCTGATCTGAAAATCAGTTAGCTGTTTATTAGCAGATAGCCTCATTTTGAACTACATTTCATCATGTAATAAAGTATTACTTCCCTTCCTTCTCCTTCTTTCTTGGACTCTCACTGGCCCTAAGAGAGAGCATTCTAGAACAGCAAAGTGCCTTAGGAGCCTTGATCTTGAGCCTTCATTTGAAGGTAAGAGTTCTGGCTTATTCCGGCTAGTCTCCAGGTACAGAGGCCTCTATGGTTCTCAGCCTTCCAAATGAGACAGTTCCTCCTGCTGTGGTGACCCCCAACCATAAAATTATTTTTGTTGCTACTTCATAAATGTAATTTTGCTACTATTATGAATCATAATGTAAATATCTGATATGCAGGATATCTGATTTGCATTGCCAAGCGGTCTAGACCAACAGGTTGAGAACCACTGGTTTAAGAGGTTTTGACAGACTGGGCTAAACTCCTCCCAGTGACTTGGACAGAGTGAAGCAACTGCTTTCTCAGAGCAGGTTTTATTCTTCTCTGTGAGGAGGTGGTCTCTAACTGCATTATCCGGGGAAAATTAAAATTTTACTTCTAGGGAAGTCAATTTCTTCAGACTCTGTCTGCCTCTGCCTCTCTCCACCCACCTCCCCCCTTTTCACTTCTTATTTCCAAATCCTGCTTTTCTCTATCTCTCTGCATGTCTGTTCCTTTCCAACTCCATCTTTTCCCTCACCATACTCTTGAGTTTCTGGAAAGATGTTCTACAAAGTAAATTTTTGTGATGAAAATTTTCAGTAATACTAATAAATAATAATTTCTAAAACTCCAAAAGTTTAAAGCCAAAATGTAGATTCCCTTTTAATGAATCAAAAAAAAAAAAAAAAAAAAAAAAAAAAAAAAAAAAAAAAAACCAACCTTGCTTTTAAGTCTTTCCTTTTATCTTTTCATCAAGGAAGTTGTATTCCACCAAGCCTCAGGGTATGATAAATAACTTACCAGGATGCTCCGCTGCACTTTTCCCTCTGACAGGATGACTCTACACTGATCGGTATTATCTACATTCTTTAAATGATTTCCTGCGAGGCTATCCCACTCCTACCCGCCGCCGCACTTCCAGTAAAGGACTGAAGAGAAAATGTTTAGAAGCTGCTCATCTGATTTCCTCGTGAGGAAAGGCACAAGGAAACATTCTGCGCCGGAACTCTCCAGGTGAGCTGCCCTTCACTAGCAGAGAGGCCTGCGGGCCTGTGGGCTGAGAGACCGGGACAGAGCTGTCTGCCTGGCCCACCTGCATAAAGAAACTAACTGGGCTTCAGAGGAAGTGGAAATCCTTAAAGAGACGTTTCTCAGGTACCGAGCCCCTCCTTTTAACTAGAGCCTCTTGGCATTTCATTTGCATCCATTTAAACAGACCCACTGGCCTGCATGTATCCGCCCCGGCTCTGTGAGCAGGGCCTTCTCACTTCTGCACCTTGAAAGGAAGCTCCGGTAAAAATATGATTTTATTTTTTTAATACCTGGCAGGCTATGAGCCGTAGAAAGCTCTGGCAGAAACACAAAATCAATCGAGTTTCATTTGAACCATTCTTTGGCTCTCAGAAACCTTTGATAAATCTCAGATGAAAATTCACCTGTCCCTCTGAAGCTCGGGAAGGCCACTGAACACTTTGATTTTTTTTTTTTTTTGACTCTGTCACATAATTGGCACGACGATTTTATCGATCTGTTGTTCTCTGGGTCAGCGGATTTATTAATCTGCTTTTCTAGTCAAGTAACTTGACCAGACATCATTTAAAAATGATTGCAGTTACTGCGACTGGTCAGGGGCCCCAGGGTACCGAAGTCAACATTTCTGACAGTTGTTGCACGATCATAATAAATATTCAGTTAAGTTGGGAAAATCAGGAAACAGCATGCCCCCTCCTCCCAACCCCCCCACCTCCTTCTTCTAACTGATGGATGCGATTGGTTTCCTTGCTTGAGGGGCAGGAAAAGATGTAAGATGAATCCATGCTGTATCATCAGCAAGAGTGACCTTTCTGAAATACAGATATTACTTGGTCTAACCCTGCCTAATCCTAACCCTGAGATATCCCCTCACTGTGTATGATAGAAGGACTAAGCACTCACGGTAGCATATATGACCTCCTAAATCTTTCTAGAGCATTGGTTCTTCTTAATCTTCCCGATGCTTTGACCCTTTTAATATAGTTCCTCCTGTTGTGGTGACCCCCCAAGCATGAAATTATTTTCATTAGGGCTTGATTAACTGCAAGTCTGCTACTGCGCTGTTATGAATTGTAATGTAGATATTTTTGAAGATAGGCGTTTGGCAAAGGGGTCTTGACCCACAGGTTGAGCACCACTGTTGTAGTCCTGTTTCCTGCCCCGTCACTAGTTACATCTGCTGCTCCAACTTCTCACTTACAAGTAGAGTCACCAGCTTCCCACTTACTTCCTGGCTTTTTAGCAGGAGAGCCTATGCAGACCAGTCAGTCAGTGGGTTGGTTCTTCCTGGCATTTTAGAATTCACTTCCTCTAGAACGTTTACAAGTTCATGGCATTTCATTTACCGTCTTAAATCCTTTCTCTCTCTTTGTCTTGAGAACAGGGATTGTGCTTGAGATCTCAGCATTGAACTGTTTTACATTATATCCATAAATGCATTCTACCCGTTTTTCTCCTCCTTTTTCTCCGCCTTAGTATTTATCCCTCTCTGGAATCAAGTTTGAGAGCACACCTATTGATTTATTGCACTTAGCACCGTTTGGCCCACATTGAAGGCTTTCAAGAAATATTTCCCTAATGAAATATATTTGGAAAGGCAAACATAGGGACCAGCAGGTACCCAAGATTAGCATTAGGCACCATGATGAAATGCACAGCTATCATATACCATCGAGCAGTGGAGGGAGGAGCTAGAAAGATGATTCAGCGGTTAAAAGCACTTGCTGCTCTTGCAAAGGACTGGGTTCCATTCCCAGAATTCACGTGGCTGCTCACAAGCAGCAGTAACTCTAGTTCTAAGGGATCCAGTGCCTTCATAGTCTCCTTAGGCACCAGGCACACAGACAGACAGACGGACGGACGGACAGACGGACAGATGGACATTCATACATATAAAATCTTTGAAAACAAAATAAATCTTGAAAGAAAGGAAGGAAGGAAGAGAGGGAAGGAGGGAGGAAGAGAGGTAGAGAGGAAGGAAGGGAGAGAGGGAGGGAAAGATAGCCTCCAAGGATGAAACAATGCTTAGTAAAATTAAGGCACTATATATTGTCAGACATTTCTCTGGTTGGTTCTAGCAACATATTTATCCACAGCCATTTAGCATTCTCCTCTTGCACATCCACCCAAAGGAAAATACTATCTGAAGAAATAGGTTCATTTTCCTAAATTTGACAACCAGAGTCTAATTCTGAGTTAGGGACATCATCACCGCCTCCAGAGTGTTGAGGGGACAGTGTTTCTGCAAAGAGCTTCCTTTGTAGCAGTGGCATTTCCTCTCAAGCCAAGGACATCAGTGATAAGATGTTACACACCCACCCACATCCCCTCCCCAACAGATTCCTAGATACCAGACTATGATAGTTCACGGGTCTTCCTCCAATGGCCCATAAGAGATCAGTGGACAGGAATATGAAGAGCTCCATTATGCCAACCACGAGTGAAAACAGCCAACCCCAAGGCAGCTCCTAGCTGGCAATGACTGAACTGCCTCAGTGGGGAAACATCATGATTTCAAAGTTAATAAAATATGAATAAACGTCTGGCATCAGATTGACAAATATATGTGCTTAGCAAATCCCTCTGAATGGGGAAGATGGCTAGATGAAAACTATAGAGGAAGATAGCTCTGGGAAGTCCCTCCTTAAAATACAAATGAGTCTGTCCTCAGCCAGGTGGTGCACATCTGTAATCTCAGCACTTGGGAAGGGAAAACAGGAGGGTGGAGAGTTCAAGGCCATCCTCTGCTACTAATGAGTCAGAGGCAGCCTGAAATATAGGAACAGGGTGGGGGTTGGGGTCGGGGCAGAAGGAAGTGGGCAGGAGGAGGGTTATGTATCCAAGACTGGATTTTACAGAGCAAAGGCTTGGAATTAGAGTCAGTAAACCATAGCTCCTATCAATTTAAGAGTGATTCTCATTAAACCAGGCATGTGTGTGACTAAAAGTAACCAATTAAGCCTGTGAGCCCAAGCAGTTCTCTGTTATCTGCTAATGCCTGGGCCCGACGAGCCACTGCCCACGCGTTCTGATATCCACACAGTGTAATCAGCCTGGTTCCATCCCTCTCCTGAGACATGAGAAATGTGGGTGGTTGGTACTGAGGAAGAAGTCAGGGAAGGCACCACACACAGATAGTCTAACAGAAACAGGGCTAATTCCTAAAGGAATAAAACATTATTCACTCACATAGGTCCCTGTGACTTTCAAAGGGAGAATCCTGTGTGTTTTCTCCCAGTTTTAGAAGGGCAGTCGGCTGAGGGGGACCCAGGAGCAAGGTCTACCAGTTGGCAGTGCGTCATAGACACCCACCAAGGAGGTTGCTCTCAGTACCATCACATCCCAGTCGCCTGAATGGTGGAGATGGTAATGCCCATACGGACAGGAGAATGCTTTAGAGACTTGTCTGTTTTTTAAAATACTCAAATGAACAGCTTTCAGGCTGATAGCCAGGCTCAGTCATCTACACATACAGAAGCAGCCCCGGCCTCACAATTGTTCACAGTTAGGATGCACAATTGAAATGGAGGCAGCCTTATTAATTCTATGAACTGGACCTGGACATCATTGAAAGATGGACTCATCTGTGAAAGGCCAACATGGATATTAACCCCCTCCAACTTCAAAGAGGTGCCATAAAACCTAGGGGCGAATAGAGCGTGGTGCCTCAGTAGAACCCGTCCTACTGGTCTGTTTCCTTCCTCTCCCCACTTGCCAACAGGACACAGAAATAGGCTTGAACAGGTGCAGAGAGGTATAGAACTAGCCACGAGGTAGGTCCTGTGCTAGAATAGTCGGATTAATTAAGACTGATCTAGCTGAGAGTCTGCCCAGCTAAAGACCCAAGCTATAATAAAACTTAAAAAGTCTCTAATTGCTGGCAGGTCCTTCCCGGCCCCCCCCCCCCGCCCCACCCCCGTTTTCCTAATTCCCAGGACCTTAATTTGAAAATTATTTATTTATTATGTATGCAGTGTTCTGTCTGCCTTCATCTACGCCTGTGTGCCAGAAGAGGGCACCAGATCTCATTATAGATGGTTGTGAGCCACCATGTGGTTACTAGGAATTGAACTTGGGACCTCTGGAAGAGCACTCAGTGCTCTTACCTCTGAGCCATCTCTCTACCCCACCCCCTACCCCACCCCACCCAAGCCCCACCCACAGCACCTTTCTTAAGGAAGCAGAGGCAAGCGAGTCATCTTCCATTCTCCAAGTCTCAAAAGGACCTCAGACTGCCCTGGCATGCACTCAGTGCCTTCCACCCTCCATGCCCTCTCTCTTTCTCTGGGATACAGCTAGGTCTCAGAAGGGATCATCAAAGGCCAGAGAAACTCAGAGCCTAGTGTCCAACTCTGTCCAAGAGTCAGGGCAGGAATTCAGACCCAGAAGGACCAACCTCACCCAGTTTCCATGTCTTTTCCCAAGCCTAAGTTCCTAGTATCTTTATGTGATATTTATCAAAGAAAGGGGAAAGGTGTCTCCATATTTACTTATGGTTTAGTTTGTCCCATCTTACGTTTAATACAAAATGTTCTGTTTGCAAAATCTAAATTTCTGTATTTGTTTTTCTGACTCCATAAGTGACACCCTTGAGAAACCAATCCTCCACTCAATTTTCCAGAATAGGAAAGTCATCCTCACACAGGTAAATAAGGATCACACCTAGGGCACAAGTATTCTAACCATATCTGCTGGTCTTCCATGATGTTAGCCCATTAGGACCACAGCACAGTCAGCTGTCATGATGGAGGAGACTGGTGGACAGCCCTACTCATGAAGTGCAGTTTAGAGGAGTGGTAGTCCCTAAATGAAAAGAGGGTCATGTCTACAAATGAAAGGAGACACACAAACGGGACCACGGAGGACCGTGTCCAGTGGAGGACCAGTAGGAAAACATCCAGTGTCCATGGAGATGGTTGGTTATCCAGTGAGGTCCCTGGCCTGGTAGAAAGGCTGGATGACCTCCATTAACATCCAGTCTGGAGATATAAACATTCCTGCTAGAGAAAGGTAGGACACTGAATAGCCAAGTGGGAGAGGAAAGGGATGATGGGACTTCTAGCTACAGGACCCAGGAGGAGGAAGCAGTCTGATCCGTGGATTTGCTTCAAGCCCCTCATCTACCTGAAGATGTCAAAGAACGTCCATTGTGTTTCTCTCTGACTTTCAGAAGATGAGTAAGTAGCAGGCTTCTGCAGAGAGAGTAGTAAGGCCAAAGTGGTTAGCTCCACAAGATGTATCACAAGTCACTGGTTGCATGGGGTCCGCAAAGGAGACAGAGACCTTTTGTCCCAACTGTTTAGACTTAGCCAGTGAGGTTGGAGCACGAGGTGGAGTCGGGGCGTGGCAAAGCATGAAATAACCAACCATGACTAACCGCTGAGTTCAGCCTCAGTGAATTCACTCTGCAAACAGAGCTGTCATCCAGACCTAGCTAGTGCAAGCCTTCCAAGCGTGCTACATGTTACAACACAGGGCTGCAAATCCCTGCTTTGTCTCCAAGGTCATAATCAACTGTATCAGGGTGCAGCCTTTGGTACGGTTGGTTGATGTGGAATGGTAGCCTCCGGTGATGTTAGTTTTGATGAAAGTAGAAGAGTGTGCGTGTTATTTGTTATGTTGTCAAGGGTGAATTTGTGGAGTTAAAAGAGCTTAAACGCTGTTGTTGATTTTAATTCAAAGGACACGCCACAACAGAATCCAGATACCTGTTAGGATAGACCCAAATTCCTATTCTATTTCCACTATTACTTAAGATGAAACCCTTTGTGGGCCTGCAGTGCTATAATGACGATACTATTTGGCGATCTTAAAGAACCTGGTGGGTTCTTTCCTCTGAGAACAGAGTTGCTGGGAGAAAAACATCAGAGACTATTTATGCCACATACCATTGCAGGTGGGAAAGAAAAATAATAAATTAAGTAGGGATTATATTAATTTACTATATACTTTTTTTCCTTTAACCACTAATCCAAGCCTTCTAAAGACATAAAAGAATCTGTTGGGCTGCAGCTCAGTTTGTAGAGTACCTGCCTACCATGGATGAAACCCTGAATTCAGTCATCACATCAAACCAGATATGGGGGTACACGCCTATAACTCCAGCAGCAAGATCTGAAATTCAAGGCCATCCTCTCCTACATTATGAGTACTGGAATACAAGTTGGAGACCTTCTCTCTCTCTTAAAAAAGATAAGAACCAGGTGATGGTGGTACACATCTTTGATTCCCCCCCACACACTTGGGAGGCAGAGATAGGTAGATCTCTCTGTGAGTTTGAGGCCAACATAGTTTATTGAGCTAGTTCCAGGACAGCAAGGTTGCACAAAGAAACCCTGTCTTAATAAATAAATAAATAAATAAATAAATAAATAAATAAATAAATAAGCAAATAAATATGTATTATATATAAGTAACTATAATAAAAGGGTATACCAAAAGGCATTCCAACTTACTGTTTCTCCAGTGAGCTCAAATGCCCAAGTGGCATACTGGTGGAAAATTTAGCAAACGTGGTATTTTGGAGACGGGTTATGCACTTTAGAAAGTCCAAGTGTGTACATTAGCCAGGTACTGGGATAATGTTTGATATAGACCAGGGTTTCTCAGCCTAGACACCATCGTCAAATTAGCCTGAAGGACACTTATCTTAAGGAACTCTGCCATTACCTGCAGAACATTCCTCAGCATTTTTGGGCAATTCTCATTAGAGTAGATAGCAAAATGCCCTCTCCCCCAGGAGTTTTGGTCAGGGAGGCAGAAACAAAAACTACATTCGGATTTAGTGATTTAAATCGACTATATCTCATGAAACTGACAGTGTGGGCAGAACACAGGGAAGGTAGATGATGTCTATGTCATAACATCCAGGGTCTTAGATGCCTTGACGTGAGAAGCTGGACTGTGGCTGAGCGTTTCTCTGTTCTTGCTATGTGTCTAGTTTAGGCCTCTTTTTTGTCTAGTCAGTCAGAATTCTCATGTGGTTCTATGACAGAATATAAGCTCCCAGTCTTGCAAGCTAGAGCCTAGTGTCAGCCTGGCATCATTTCTGCTATTCTAGTCGATGCAGTAGTCACAGGCTAGTCTAGATCAATGGAAGGAGGTTGTGATCTGTCTTGAGGAAGCTCCTGAAAAATACACCTCACTATAATGCCAACGCAGAAGAAGAACCAAGACATAAAACAGCAGAGGCAGTATAAATAGATATAGTATAGTATAGTATAGTATAGTATAAAGAGCAGTATAGATAGATAGCAAAGTGAACCTACAAAATCCACCATGAAAAGGGGCTGTAGGAAGACAACTGAACAGCTCTGAAGATTAGACAGCAAACATACCAAAAGATGTCTACAATGGAAAACTGAGATGAACTTGCTTGACTGCCTAACGTCTCTGAACATATTGAGAAGAAACTAATACTGTAAAGGGAGGGCTCAATAGTGAATTATTGATGAGTAATTTAAAATGAAAAGCAGCAATGTTTTGAATCAGTGTCTTAAAGAGAAATTTCATACTCGGTATTTTCTTTGTAAAAAAAAAAATGGCAGGGAGGAGTGAGGTGGCACACACCTTTAATCCCAGCACTCTGGAGGCAGAGGCAGATAGATTTCTGTGAGTTCAAGTCCAGCCTAGTCTACTTAGCGAGCTCTAGGGCAGCCAGAACAACAGAGGGAGAACCTGTCTCAAAAATAGAAAAGGCAGGAAATGGTTTATGCAAAAATGAAGTGATACAGTTGATAATGTTATCTTGGGGAAACAAACTCATCTATGAACATAACAGATGGGCTGGCACTATCAACCAATGGCTATAGTGAGAGGTAGGTGGTTGGGAAATTACTAGGGGTGATCTGGGACTAATGGTTAGGGTCTTGGCTGAGTGTTCCTTGATTCTTGGCACATTATGCAAGAATGAACTAAAGGTGCACACAGATTGCAAAAAAACAAGCATTCTTTAGTCCAAGCAAAGACATAGAGCAGAAGTACACGGCTAAGAGTGATAGCTGATCACATGACTGAGGGGAGTCTAGGGCCCCAACTAGGTTTTAGGAGCTTTCTCTTCTGGAGTTCAAAGAGGAAGGGGTTTGGTTGTCAGAGGTACTGATATGAATGAGACTGTCCCTATAAGCTCCTGTATTTGAATATTTGGTCCCAGTTGATGATGCTGTTTGAGACAATTTAGAATGGGTAGCACTATGGGAGGAAATATGTCACTGGCAGGCTGTTTTAGTCAGTGTTCTATTGCTATGAAGAGGCACCATGACCACAACAACTCTTATAAAAGAAAAAAATTATTGGGGCTTGCTTACAGGTTCAGAGGTTTAGCCCAACATCAGCAGAGCAGCATGCATGGTAGCATACAAACAGACATGGTGCTAGAGGAGCTGAGAGTTCTACATTTGGATCCAATGACAGCAGGAAGAGGAAGAGGCCTCTGGGTCTAGCTTGGGCATCTGAAACTTCAAAGCCCACCTCTGGTAACATACTTCCTCCAACCAGGCCCCACCACCTCTTCTAGCAAGGCCACACCTTCTCTAAGAAGGCCACACCTCCTCTAACAAGGTTACACCTCCCTAACAAGGCCACACCTCCTAATCCCTGTGAAGTAGCACCACTCTCTAATGACCAAGTATCCAAATATACAGAGACCATTTCTGTTCAAACCACCAGACAGGATTTGAGGGCTCAAAGACTCACTATTTCCAGTTCATGCTCTGATTAGTGCTTGTGGTTCAAGACAAGACTTGAGCTCTCAGCTTGCTGCTCCAGCTGCCATGCCTGCCCCCTGCTGCTGTGCTGTCCCCTCAATACTGGTCGCATCTCTTTGGAGCCCTAATCCCAAATAAACTTTCTTCTGTAATTTGCCTTGGTCATGGTGTTTTATCACAGCAACAAAAAGGTAACTAATATTCCAGGTGCATAGTTTAAGTGGTTCTTTAGTTTGATTGGCAAGCTTGGATTACATAGGTCTTTTTATTCATTGTGTATGTTCGTTCCCATAATACTTCTGACTTTAATCACATGCATGCCTAATTATATGTAGGCATAAGATGGTAAATAGGAGGTTCTCCTTAAAGTTCACTTAGAGGACAAAGCTTGCCTTATTTGACATGCAGCTAAAACCTGTTTAGGCTGTACTAGCCCTCCACCTTTGTAAGCAGTTTGTGAGTCTTGGAATGGAAACTGTTTATGTTTGGCAGTTGTTTATAGAAAGAAGAACTTTACTCCTTTGTTCAGAAAGGGGTATGCATGTAGCTTATCCTGGTTGTGGTTGTAAATATCTAACAGGTTGCTAGATGAAATTTTTTGGACAGATGTGTTGTGCATAGCACTTACAGGTAAGGGTCTCAAGCTGCCAAGTACATTATTAGAAGAAAGTTGCGTCCATAGGCTAAGCCAAGTAGAGCCTCCAGTTGCTAAACCATTCCCTATCCTAACCTGCCTCCATTATGTATCAAGGGTTTGGGGAAAGGAATTTGACTCTATATCAAGGTGAGAGGGAGAAATTCAACTTGATATTGAGGGTGGAGAGTGCTTGGTAAGCAGGCTTAGCAGTATTCTTTGCTAAAATTGGATTAAAGGCCAAGGATGAACCAAAGCATGGACTAACAAGAAAGAGAGTTCAGAGGGAACTGACTACTTTGCGCAAGGAAGATGTCTTTGTCAAATGAAATGTGTGATATGTATACCAGTTCTTCTTTTAAGGTGCTAAATATGGCACTATTCCTTATGAATTATGTCACATATGCAAACTAAGATCGATGAATTTATGTTACAACAAAAAAAAACCAAACATCAACAAAACCAAAACAACAACAACAGCAATAAGAGCAACAACAAAACAGAAAACAAGAAAACATTATAAGCTTAACAGAATAGGTGAAGGAGAGGCTGTGACAAAAGACCTGAAAGGGATACCCCATCTACCCACAACCCCACACAAGAAAGACTGAGTCTCTTTCTATTCAATTTTTCTTGCCTCAGCCGTGAGGTGCAGGAAGGCTGACTCATGCAATTATCTCGATCACAGCCAGTCCTCTGTTGGTCCCTTGAATTCAACCATGACCAGCTCCTACAAACACTAATTGGTATTCAATCGCCAGCCAGGTTGGGGTTGAGTTGAACCATGGGAAGGTCTACATGAAAAGCTAATGATGGCTTCCCTAAAGAATAAAGGGCTCAGAAAACATGATCTGGTATTGGGTGAGGGAACAGGACTATAGCCCTGAGGGCCAGCAGAAAGAACGGAAACTGGCAACCTAAGAAGGTGGGAAGTGAGGGCACCCTCCAGAATATACCAAAATCTGGGACATGAGAGACTTTCAGGACTCAATGGGAGGGACCTTAGATGAAATGCTCAACAGTGGGGAGAGGGAACTTGTAGAACCCACCTCCAGCAGAAAGACAGGGCATCAAGTGAGGGATGGGGTTGCCATCCCACAGTCAAAATTCTGACTCATAATTGTTCCTGTCTGAAAGAACTGCAGGGACAGAAATGGAGAGGAGCCTGAGGAAAAGGGGGTCCAGCCACAGGCCCAAATTGAGATCCAGCTCAGGGGAAGGTCCCAAGGCCTGACACTGAGGCTATGGAGCGCTCACAAAAAAGGGACCCATCATCACTGCCCTCTGAAAGACTGAACAAGCAGCTAAAAGTCAGATCTTTACACCCAACCAATGGACAGAAGCTGCTAACCCCTGTGGTTGAATTAGAGAAAATCTGGAAGAAGCTGAGGAGGAGGGTGACCCTGTAGGAGGACCAGTAGTTTCAATTAACTTGGACTCCTGAGATCTCTTAAGACACTGGACCACTGTAGTGACTATTCCTGGTTGTCAACTTGACTATATCTGAAATGAACTACAATCCAGAATTGGAAGGCTCACCTACAATCCTAATCTGGAGGCTCAGAGATACAAGTTTCTGACCTGGATCTTGGCATGGAGGTCTTGAAGCATAGTGGCTGTGAATTCCAGAAAATTAAGACAAAGAGATCTCTGAGTTCAAGGTCATCTGGGATTAAAGGCATGGTGGCACACACTTTTAATTTGGGCCACATCCTCTGCTGGAGACCTAATAAGGACATTGGAAGAAGATTCTTATTCTTCCTTGCCTGCTTGCCTCAAGGGACTGAGCAACTGCTAGATCCTTGGACTTCCATCCACAGCTGCTGCTGACCATTGTTGGGGAGTTGGACTACAAACTGTAAGTCATCAACAAATTCCCTAACTATATAGAGACTACCCATATGTTCTGTGACTCTAGAAAATCCTGACTAATACAACCACCAACCAGGCAGCATACACCAGCTGATATGAGTTCCCCAAAACATATACAGCAGAGGACTGCTGGGTCTGGGTTTGGCCAGAGAAGATGCACCTAACCCTCAAGAGACTGAAGGCCCCAGGGAGTTTAGAGGTCTGGTGGGGTAGGGGCATCCTTGTGGAGATAAGGGTGTGGGGAGGCGGTATGATATGGGGAACAGTCAGAGGGTGGACCAGGAGGGGGACAAAATCTGGAGTGTAAAAAAGAAAATTAAATAAAATTTTAAAATAAATAAATAAAAATAAAAAAAGAATAAAGGGCTCTGTATCTGTGTCTCTCTGTCTGTCTGTCTGTCTGTCTCTCTCTCTCTCTCTCTCTCTCTCTCTCTCTCTGTGTGTGTGTGTGTGTGTGTGTGTGTGTGTGTGTGTGTGTATACCTGTACCTGTACCTGTACCCAAACCTATACCTATACCCTAGCTAGAAGAAAGTCAGCCTATTCTTGGAAGGTACTATCATTGAATGGGCCTTTGACGAAACAAAACATCCCAGGTTCTGGTCTTCAGGGACAGCCAATAATGCTCTGCTGTAGTGAGCTCCTGTAGAGCCATCTGTCTTCAGATCACTCACCAGAGCTAGAAATATCTGGTGGACAAAGAAACAGATGCTGTGGAGGAGCACGTGTTGGCCTTGGAGACTTCATGACCTCTAACACATTTATTGTATACAAATATTGAAAAAAAAAAGACACAGCTTTGTGGATCCTTCATTTTCTTCTCTCCTTACAATAAAATGCTTCCTTTTTTTCCTCTGACCTATTTTCTGATCTAATTATGAGTGCTGTTTATATTTTAAGCAATGTTTTAAGATTATTTTGCTGTGATTACTGGCACCTAGAGAGGTGCAATAAATGTTTAGGTTTTTTTTTTCCTGGTATTCAATTAAATAGGTGAAATTGTTTATACCACATAGACCTAGAGCTAATGGAGTTAGAAGTCAGGACTGGTTACCACCACATTGGATGTCTGTCACCTATTAGGCTTTCTTGGAATAATGCAGTTTTGTTGAGGTATAGCTTATTGGCCATAAAAGTCATTTATGTTAACTGTACAGTTCAATGATTATTTTGAGAAAATGTATGAGTTTTGAAACTATTACCACTATCCAGTATTAAAATATTTCCATCCGTATTGGTCAGTATCCTCTCTTTCCCTCCTCCATCCCCCACCCTCTTTATTGCATTAATGTGCGTGTGTGGAGGGGGGGGGTGTGGGTATGTGGGGGGTGTCCTTCCAGCAAGATACTAATGCAATGGTGGTGCCAAGCTTGTGGGAATAACCAGTGAGTATTTTATTAAGGCTCACCCCATGAGACAGAGTCCATATGAAACACTGCTCGGGTGGTCAAGAGCACAGGACTAGATATCCCAGGGACCTAGGAGAAAACCAAATACTACTGTTCTACTGAAGGAATACACCAATAAAATGACTCTTAATGACATTCTGCTCTACCCATAGGTCTGTGCCTTGCTCAAAGGTCATTAGAGTCACTTCCTCCTGCAGCAGATGGGGACAACACAGAGACCCCAAGCCAGACAGGATGCAGAGTGAAAGACCTTGGAACACTCCACCCTAAATGGGCTGTCTCCATCAAAACCCTCCCCTCAGGGAGCAGGAAACCCTTCAGAAGAGGAGGCAGAAAGTGTGTAAGAGTCAGAGAAGATGGAGAACACCAGGGAAGCCAGGCCTTCTGAACACATTTGTGAATTCGCAGAGACTGAGGCAGTAACAGGGCCTGTATAGCTCGGTACCAGATAATGACCTAGAGCTGAAAAGAGAAATGGACACAAGCCCCTGCCCCTAACCTAGAAGCTTTCTCTGACTGATAACCACTTGCAAAAAAAAAATGAGGTTTCTCCAAGGTAGTCCCACTGGGGAAACAAAGCACTCTCAGGGGTGGGCGGCACGCTCAGCGAGGATGCCAACAGATGGGGCTTCCTTGGAGGTTTCGTGATTCATAATGTTGTGTCAGTGCTCTTAGAAACAAAACAAACAAACAACAAAAACAAAAGCTCTTCAGTTTATTTTAAAAATCAATTTATAGATTTTTTTCGTCCATGGTATGGCTTCGGATTTTGTGTTTCTGTGGGATTCCTGAAGGCGTGGACGAGTGTGTCTCTGGTCTGTATCTGTTTCTTGTGCCTTTTCTTAGGCTCCTTTCCTTCTGTTTGTCTGCTTTGTCCCATTCTGATCTGTCATATTAGAACTGTATTTTACTATTGTCCCTTAGTTGTCTGTTTATGAAGGAGCAACAGTAAGGGGTGGATAAACTGGGAGGGGAGGTGGGGTAGGGTGGTGGGAGGGGAAACCATGAATAGAATATAGTGTGTGAAAAAAATCTATTCTCAATAAAAGCCCAGTGTCACATAAAATTGTCTTTCAGGTAACTTGTTTCTTCTTCATCTACATGAGCACTTCTTCAGGGGACTGTCAGCATTTTAGAAAAGCTATGCTAGGGAACAAAGCTATGCTAGCCTAACAATGTTATCCAGGCTATGAAAAAAGCCAACAGTGATGCCTCTCTCTGTGTCTCTGTCTCTGTCTCTGTCTCTCTCTGTCTCTGTCTCTGTCTCTCTCTCTGTCTGTCTCTCCTCTCTTCTCCTCCCCTCCCCCCCCCCCACTTCCCCTAAAGGAGGTACGGATAAGAAAATAAGGTTTATTATGAAAATCTACAGTGGTTTTCCAAAGTATTAAGACTCATCCTCCTGAGAAAGGAAAATAGTAAAAGTCAAGATTAAAGTCTTAAACAACAAATAAAGAGCCAGCCTCCAGCTGGCCAGAGAGCAACTCTGAAGAAAGCAGGCTCCACTAAACAGAGTACCCAAACAGTTGAAGCCTGGTGTTGAGACACCAGGAAGAAACCACTGTGGCACAATGCAGCAGGGCCTCCAGACCAACCCATAGGAAAACTGTCCAAAGTCCCTTTAAAAGTAGAGCCAGTGAAATTGAGACTGAGACTGCCTCCTGGGGACTTAAAATATCTGCCACCACTGAAGCAAAATGTCAGGTCAGACCACCCAAGGTTTCCAAACTGGTATTCACTCTGGTTAAGGGCCCAGATCCTCCAGCAATGGTCTCAGCTGGGGCAGAGGGGAGCAGGCAGGTGGTGGGCATCCCTGGAAGCAGTGTCTCCGTGCAGAGCTTAGACAGGGATGTAGCAGCAGGAACAGCGAATATCTGCAGAGGGCCATGTGCAAGGCAAGGTGGCTTTACAGTGTGCTGTTCTGTACTAAACCCCAGGGGGCAGTTAGAGGAAGTGCCGAGCAGTTGCTATCCACCTGGAGAAGCATAGTTTAGACACTTCAGACTTGTCAAGCAAGTGCTCTGTTTTTGTGTCCTGAGGCTAGTTTAGTTCAGCTGTCTAGAATGTTCTTTATAATGGGTATGGGTGCATTTTCTGCATGTAGTCTGTGTATCACATCCACACTGTAACTAGGGAGGCCATAAGAAAGTCCTCTGGGACTGTTTAAGGTGATTTTAGCTACTGTGTGGGTGCTAAGAATCAAACCCAGGTCCCCTGGAAGAACAGCCTGTGCTCTTAAGCGACTGACCGATCTCTCCAGCCCTGGTGTGTTCTTTTTGGATCATTCCTAGGATCAACTTTATTCCTCCCGTATGAGCTAAAATATATCCCATCGGGGGCCATCCCGAGTTACAGAGCACCGTGTGACTCAGGGGCAGAGCATTTGACTGGCAGGTGCAAAGCCTGTGCCCAATCCCTGATACCACAAAACAGATGGGTTCTGCAGTGCTTTGGTACGAAGCACAGTGGAGTGGCTTCTGGTTGTGGGTAAGGTGTGTCACCCAGGCTGCCCTGGACCTTCATTCTGCTACTGCGGGTCTGATTTGTCAGCGTCTCCACCGAATGGGCATCTCCTGAATAAAACCTTCCCAACGCTTCTGGACAGCACCAAGCTCTCTTCCTGTCTTCCTTTTCTGCACAGTTCTAGTCCTCCATTCCTATTTCTGTTGGGGTAGCCACACCGCGGGCTTATATTTCTTTGCCTACCCTCAGAGACATGATCCTGGAGAGGCAGGAAAGTTTTCACTCATTTTTAGGTCTAGCACATGGAAGGTGCCTCCAGCACCTGCCATCTTAAAACTAGTTGCCTTCTGAGTCTTGGCTTGGCTTGTGTTTCTGCTAATTTTCCCTAAAGTAGGGTTTGGTTCGCTTCTTTTAATATGTCTGTTTTGTTGGGCTGTTCTGTGCTGAGGCTCAGACCCAGGACCTTGCCGATCTCTGAGTTGTCCCCTTGGCCTTTGTAAGGTTCTTCTTTATTGCTTTTAATGTACTAAAATTGCAGATTCGAAGAAAATATGGCTCATTGTCAACCCTTTTGGGTTTTGTTGTTGTTAATGGTTTTTGCTCACGTTTGTTTGTTTGTTTGTTTGTAGGGGAGGGAGGTTTGCAGGGTCTCTTCATGCAGTTCTGGTTGGCTGTCCTGGAACTTACTATGTAGACCAAGCTGGCCTCAAAGCCACAGAGCCCCACCTGGCCCTGCCTTCCTGAGTGCTGGGATCAAAAGTGAGTACCACTACTCCCGCCTCCTCTAGGGTATTCAATGTAACCTAGAACAAAGGGTGAGATTGAAGACAATCTCAATTGAAAGACTGCCTCTGGCAATTCAGATCAAATTCGGTTCTAAGGTAAGGCTGGCTGCAGCTTCTCTGGACCCTTGTAAGAGGGGTTCCTACAGGTCCTTGAAAGGAAAGTTAACCTTCTTTGGTCCTGAGAGCTGAGGCAAGTACTCTACAGATTTTATACTCATCAGACTCAGCCATATTGAACAAGCTAACCTTGGCTCTAACGTTCATTTTCTAGGTGATGCTGGATTATAGACCCATCCCTGTGCTAGAGATAGAACCCATGGCCTTCCAGTTGCTGGGTAAGTACTCTGCCACTGGGCTGTATTGTTCCTTGTATGCTTGAAGCCTATTGATCATCAACTCATTGATCTCTAAAATGAGAAATCCAATATTAAAGTTTTGCCATATGTCATGGATTTGTGTGAAAACTAAGAAATAAAAAGCATTTTCAGGCTGGAGAGATGGCTCAGCAGTTAAGAGCACTGACTGCTTTTCCAGAGGTCCTGAGTTCAATTTCCATGGTGGCTCACAACCATCTGTAAAGGGATCTGATGCCCTTTTCCAGTATGACTGAAAAGAGCAACCATGTACTTACATACATAAATCAGGCTGGAGCATCTAGTACTACATCTGGAGAAAATGGAGATCTTGACACCTGATAGGAACCTGACTTTGGCCACTCTCAAATAATGCCCCTAACCAATGGAGGCTTGGCTGAAGACGCTGCCTGGCAACTGTTTTTGCAGAAGAGGAACACAGGATAGAGGGTGAGGTGTGTTGAGAAAAACCCAGAGGAAAATGGGACCCGCACAGGGGAGTTGCCCATGTGATCACGGAACACAAGCCCAGGAATCTACATCTTCTCAGCATCAAGCCGCCTTTATCACAGTTTTCAAACAGCAGTCAGTCTTTGAAATATGGAACTCTTTTTTTTTTAACGTTTGTAGTGAAGTTTGTAGTTAATTTAGAGTGGCAAAGCACCTGACCAGAGGCAGGATTTCAGCCTTACATGTGCACAGTACCTGAATTGTTATGTGGCCCAGTTAAGGTATTTCCTTAGGAAAACCATCCAGTCAGATCATTCGACATTGCTTAGCCACACCAGTTGGACTTTTGACTTCCTGGCCAGCTGCTTTGGCACTGCTCAGTCAAAGACCAAATTAGTTTTGGAGTCACTTTTCATAAAATCTGAAATCTGAAAGTTCAGCCCTAACCACCTCACAAAATGGGTAGCCTTGTTCTTGACCTCGTCAACAAAAGACTCCCATTCCAACTCACACCAACCTGGGGGAGGAAATAAACCAGACAGCCCTAATGACGACAGAAAGGAATGAAATAACCTTTCCTCAGGACAATGCCTTTTCCTGTCTCTGCAAGTTCCTCCTATGCCCACACTGGTTTCTACATCCGTTCCTTGACCATGATCCCTGCTCACATCAAAGTGCCCCTCCTCAGGCTTCATGAAGAAAGGCATAATCCCAGCACCTACAGGAGAGCATTCCATCCCAGAGGAAAGAGGAAAACCATGTGTTTGGTTTCTATAAACTACAAGCTTCTTGCCTTATTTATGATTGGATAATCATACTCTAAGGAATATAGACTAGCTTCTAGATTCCACAAGCCAAACGTGTAACTCCCACACTCTATAGTTTTAGTTTAAACTGAAAGCATTAAAACAAAACAAAACAAAACAAAACTCTTCTTCATCCTGTCTTCATTAATAATGTTGAATGCCTGAATAGGGAAAAGTCTGGTAGATTATATGAATCTCTTTTTTTAATTCAAAAACACATGAAAGCACATTAGCTGGACAGATAGTTAAGGAAGAGAGGTCAGAATTCCCGGCATTCCTTCGCTGGCTTGGCCACTGGGACCCTTCTTGGGAGGTCTAGGTTAAACCGAGTTTTGAACATCTAAATGTAATTGGTGATGGGATAGCATGAAAATGTTTCCAACACTGCCCTTTGTGTCACCATCAAAAGCTTGGGTTCAGGACTCACATATGGTAGGCATGGCAGGCATTTAAAGAGACACGCCCCTGCCGTTCTACAGCCTCTGATTTAAATGGTACAGATACCCCATGGGATAAATATGGCCTTGGGTGGGAGAGAGACATATCTGACAGTATTTTTTTTAAATGTATTGTGGGGTGGTAACATAGCCAAGATTTTAGTTGATAGGCTATGCATAAAATACAGAAATATGCAGAATAAGCATAGTAGAACCATTTGGAAGAACATTTCATCTTAGGGTGAGAGGTGCTGATCAAAACAGACTAAGTATCAGTTTTTAAAAAAAAAAAAATAGAGTAATTGATAGTGGTGCACGCCTTTAATTCCAGGACACAGGAGACATTGTTTGCGACCAGCCCAGACTATAGATCAAGTTCTAGAATAGCCAAAGCTACACAGAGAAACTCTATTTTGAAAAACAAAACAAAACAGTTAAAAATATATGCTGTTTTAAAGTTATTCATTCATTAATTCACTTGCTTGTTTATTCAGAATTTAGCGACTGCTTCTTGAATGCCCAGATATATAGCTGACAAACTAAAAGAAGTATGTTTTTAAACCAGGTGGTGGTGGCTCACACTTTTAGCCCCAGCACTTGGGAGGCAGAGGCAGGCAGATTTCTGAGTTCGAGGCCAGCCTGGTCTACGGAGTGAATTCCAGGACAGCCAGGCTACACAGAGAAACCCTGTCTCAAAAAACCAAAAAAAAAAAAAAAAAAAAAAAAAAAAAAAAAAAAAAAAGTATGTCTTTTTCATGCCTCTTGAAATTCAGACTATTGGGAGTCTTGAACGGCACAAGGAGAAAGCAGCATGGAAGGAAGAAGTGGGTCATTCCAGTCCAGCATATGCAGCTGTCCAGTTGGAAGCAGTTATAATTCATGTGATTCTCAGATTTGGGGAATCAGCTACAGGCTAAAGAACATTTCTAATTTACTCTGAATAACTTCAAGACAGGTCTTCATATACTTTTCTCCTTCATACTCTGAAGGGTATGAAGAAATTTCTTCTAGCAATTAGGAAACAGTTCTTTGCATGAAGTAAATACCTAAAGCCTTGTCTTTGGACTTGGGAATAGGAATGGTCACAAGAAATCAGCTCATCATGAGGCCTACGGTGTGTGTGTGTGTGTGTGTGTGTGAGAGAGAGAGAGAGAGAGAGAGAGAGAGAGAGGAAGAAGGAGAAGGAAGAGGAGGAGGAGGAAGAGGAAGAAGAAGAAGAAGAAAGAAAGAAAGAAAGAAAGAAAGAAAAAAAGAAAGAAAGAAAGAAAGAAAGAAAGAAAGAAAGAAAGAAAGAAGAATGATATGATGAAGGGAAGAGGGAGAGATGAAATGAGAAAGGAAGAAGGAAGGGCTATGGGCATAATTTTTTTTGCAACCTACTTCTTAATAAGGGTTCAACCTCCCCTCTAGCTCACCACCCAGCAGAGGTAGTAGAAGAGAAAAGTTATTCGGATATGGGGGAAGTGGACCTGTTCAGCAATAGTTCTTTGGGGGTGAACTTGATCTTCTTTGGCAGCAGTTCAGTCCTGTAGCAAACACCAAATATGAATCAGCAGCTGCAGACCAGTCCTCTAGGCAGGCAGACACCAGGCACAAACTGGCAGCTACAGTCAGTCCTTTCGGCAAGCAGACACCAGGCAGCTGTAGTTCAATCCTGAAGAAACCACCAGGCTTGCCAACTGACCCGAGACAAGGCCATGGAGGCAGCAAGCTGCCACAGGAGCCCCACAAGCAGTTCTTGGGTGAGCTTCTCTCAATACTGCCATCATCACACATTGAGTTCAACAACACTATATAAGGCAAACCAATACATGAATGTCATTACTGAAGAATAACGAGGCGGAGCAAACCAAACCAAGGCTCAGTGCTCACCACCCACTGTCTGTGGGGTCATATTTATACTCCTTCATCACAGGTCCTTCCACATGTTTGCTATTTCAAAACATCCTTTCACCTGTGTCAGCTTTAGGAAGACAGTCTTTCACGTGTTTGCTTTAGCAAGACATCCTGTCACCTGTGTGCCCCAGCAAAACAACATTTAGCATAACTAAATTTCCAAAGAACTAGAAGTTTCCACTTCAAAGGACAAGCAGAAGGAGCCATTTCTCTCTGTTCCAGTCACCATTGTCACAAAGAAGACCCCCTTCTCTGTATGCACAAGGAACAGTATTTTAAAATATATCAAATGGGCACTAAAGAGATAACAGTCTCAACTGATAGGACACACAGAGCATACAGCTCATTGAGAAGAGAGAGGAAGTCAGCATGGAAAGAAAGCATTTGCTTTGATGCTCATTAATACCACTATCTTATCGACCTTATCTCAAATGATCCTCCACATGTTGCCAGGCACGTGGTGACAACTGTCATTCATGAGATGAGGAAATGATAGCTCAGCCAGTTAGATTCACCTGCTGGAGTCACACCACTGATCAGTAGGAAGTCAGGAGCTAAATCCAGGGTTCTCAGTCTACAGCTGGGGTATTGCCTCCATCCAATCTATGATCATAACTGCAGAGAAAAATGTTGCGTGTGAGACTCCTGGATAATGGCAGGACAATTGTCCCCTCTGTTGCATGGGTCTGGTCAGGCTCCACTGTGAGGCAGCAGAGAATCACTCCTTGATTCTGCACTCTTCCTGCCATATGAACACTCTTAGTCTATATTTCAAAATCAATACTTCCTAGACTATAGGAGGATGCTATATAAGCTTAATGCTGAGCTGATTGAAACTAGATGGACATATCTACAAATTTACATATTTATATAAAACTGATAAATAAAACCAAGAGGTACAATTGTTTTTATTGCTCTGGTCTAAAACTACAACTGTATTTGACTACTTATAATGGAATATCCTTACACATCTTCTATTTTTTTTCCATCTTGTCTTACTTATCCACTCTGACCAGTCTCTATGCACCCAAGGAAGAAGAAGAAAGCCCTTACCCTACTGTTTATGTTATGCAGCCCCTGGTATTTTGTTATAATGCTTACCTTTTAAACAACTTACCCTTAGAAATAGTAACAATTTAAATTCAAATATCTTTATGAGGAGTTTTACTCCAAGTGGCATGACAGAGAAGTATTTAGAGCCCTTTAAAAAAAATCTTGACAAGATCTTATATACAGTTCAAGTTGACCTTAAACTTACTTGTAGGCTTAGATTTTTCAAAACCTACTTTAATTATGGTTCTTTAGGGATTCAACCTCCCTTTTAGCTCACCACCCACCGGAGGTAGGGGGAAAGAAAGGTTAATAGGAAACGGGATGTGGACCTGTTTAGAAATAGTTCTTTGGAGTGATTCCAGTCATTGTTGTCAGCTGTCCAGTCCACTAGCAAAACACCAAACATGAATCAGCAGTGCAGTGCAGTCCACTTGGCAGCACCAAACACAAATCAGTAGCAGTGGCTCGATCCAGAGGAAACCCTGAGGCTCCACTGATCAGCAGGAACCACGATCCCACAGAAGCAACAAGAAGCAGCCGGAATATCACCAGACGTTCTTTGGTGCATTTCTGTCAATGAAGTCATGACAAGTGAAGATCAGTGAAGAAAGCAAGGTGAACCAATGCAGCAATGCAGGAGTGTCATCAGCAAAGACCAGCATCAGTGAAGCCCAACAAAGACCAGCAAAGAGTTGCAAGGCAAACCAATGCAAGAGCATCGTCCACTGTCTGTTGGGTTATACTTATACCCTTTCCAAACATCCCATGTCCTCTTAAGCATCCCCTCCAGCAAAACATCACATGCCCTTTCACCATGCAGCTTCCCGAAAAACATCTCATGTGTCTGCTTCATCAAAACCCTCATTAGACAGTTTCCAGAAAAATATCACATGACACAACTGAATCTTCAAGGAAACTAGAAATTCCCACATTACATACTATTTAATCCTGAGTGGCTCCCAACCCTGGGTCTTTGTACCTCAGCTTCCAGCACTGTAGATTTCCAGGCATGCATTACCATGCTGGACCCTGGGAATTTTTTCTTTCTTTTTAATCTCTATTTTTGGCCAAGGTTATGCTTCAGAAAAGCCTATTCATTTAGGTCACACCACTACACATTTTCTCAAGTCACTCTCCCCAAGAGACCCGAACTCCAACATTGCATTTTGGAATTCTCTTTTGAGTTAGCCAATAAGCTCCAGATGGGCTACCTGTCCACTGGGAACAGAAGAAGGCCACTAGCATAGGCCACCCACAACTGACAAATGGCAGGGACTCTGGTCACTGATGGTGTCAGCCAAATCCAGCTCAGTTTATAAGACAAAAACCCACAATGCCCCTGAGCAATTCTCTTCATTCTACCCAGTTGGTCATTAAAGAGTAGAAAACTGGAAATGCTAAGACTGCAAGGCCACATTAACATCTGGACGAGGGCTTCGAGAATATTCTGGGAAACAGAAGAAAGAGCCCCCTAGGTCATTCTCACTCTCAGACTGTCCAGAGAGACCACAGTTAAGTAGGGGTGGGGTGGATGGTTTATGAGAATAACCATCAGGGGTTTCCATGGTGGTTATACAAATTACACTAATTCATATTCATCCAGAATTGATAAATACAAGGTGCTTATTATAATCCACAGAAACATGACTGAAGGACCATGAATGTATAATAAAATGGAATATGTATTACTTTTTCATGACCAAAGGACAATTAGAAAGGCTTCTGGATTTTGTATTTAGATTCATTGGAACGACATAATCAAGGTCTCAGCACTGTCTTGGTGAGACTGTTGCTAGATAAAATGCCCAGTAACTTAGGGAAGGGAGGGTTCATTTTGACTCACAGTTTGAGGGCACCATCCATTGGTGTTGTTGGGGAAGTCACTGCAGCAAAAGCCCGAAGCAGCTGCTCCATTTAATCCCCATTCGGAAAGAAGAAGAGAACAGTGATTGTCTGTGCTCAGTTCAGTTTCTCCACTTTACTCGGTCCAGGACTTCTCCTGTAGTAGTTGTTGACTTGGAGGCTTACTGCTTCCGTCTACCAACCTAGACCTAGTCCTGGAAGACATAATGCTGAATGAGCTCACCCTTTCTAGTTCTTTCTGAGCTCTGGCTGGCTGGTCAACACAAAAGATATAGGCTAAGGGTTGAGCCACACCACAACTAGAAACTGGTTTTTATTTCTCAATAAATAACACAATACCGGGGTTCACAGTGTGATCAAATATCCTGCAACACAGGACCCAGGAAATGGTGATGCCCTCTGTTAGTGAGAGTCTTCCTACCTCAAGTAACCCAGCCAATGCCAGGCGTGTCTAGAGGCTCCTCTCTAACCACTGCCTCATAGATGTTTCTGGAGGCTTGTCTCCTGGATGGTTCCAGACCCTGTCAGGACAGTGAGTGTTAACCAGCCAGTGTGAAGGCTGCCTTGGTCCCAACACAGTGCATAACATACTTCAACTTTGGTTTTCTTAAAGTTCATCCACAAAAAAGAAAAATTCTTTTTTTTTTTTTTTTTTGAGAAGCACATACCTTTCATTTGAAAAATCTCAGGTTGGAATTAACTCTACTGGTTCAACAATATTGAACTTTGGGAAATGTTTTAACATCCCTTGGCCACTTCTGTCTCTATCAGAACTGCTTGCCATCAAGCCCAGTGTTCAGATGACTGACGTTTCCGCTGAGGAGGTGGGGTTTATGGGCCGCAGAATAGGAGTATGGACTCTCTGCCAGTTTCCCCTTCTTATTGGCCCCTTGATCCAGGGCAAGTTATTTCATCTCTTTGCCCTCCAGTCTACTTACTTTAAAACAAGAATGATAGCAGGGTCTAGTTCTTAAAATTATTATGAACACCAGATAAGTTAGTGTATCAAAGTGCTTGAAGAGATGCCCTGATGTAGTAAGCTCTTTGTGACTACTAGCCCTGTGGGCATTGTCTTATATCTCTCAGTGTCATAGAATCCTCATCACAATGAGTCTGTGCGCTGATCATAATGTCTTTTTTCCTTGGCATGGGACTTGTAAGTACCTGGTACAAATTCTGGCACAGAATAGAACTCAAAAATTTGTTTTTGAGACAAAGTCTTCCGGTGAAGCTTAGAACTGGCTTGAAATTCATAATCCTCCTGCATCAGCCTCTGAAATCCTGAGGTTACAGACATGTACCACCAGGACCAGTTGATCAATACATATTGACTAACCATTTCTCATGGACACCGTGCGATATCTCTCAGTCTGTGGTGTCTCTTTTTATGCCCATGCAAACAGATGTGCCCCCATCCTGTCCTACCTGCTGCTTTCCCTCACATCTCCTGCTGTCCCTCTAACAACCAAGCTACTCCACCTAGCTCAGAACTACAGGGGAAACCTCAGCTCTGAGAATACAGAATACCAGGGAGATCATAATTTGCATATTCAGCCACCCATTCTGACAGCTGCTTAATAATCAGGTACACTGGAATTTTAACAGTTTGCACAAGAGGAAGCAAGCCTTCGGGAGGCGCAAGGGATACTGGAAAGTGATAAGGCAGGTGCGATGCAGAAGCCTCCAGGCCAAGATAGCTCTTAAAGGTGTGTGCTGCTCAGTCTGAGGACATGAGTTCAGTCCCTGAAACCCACCTGGTAAAAGCTGAGAACGGACCTTCATGTTGTCCTCTGACGACTACACATGTGCCATGTCATACACGCTTCTGCCTCAAACACACACACACACATGTATATGTATACATACACATTTTATATATGTAATAAGGAAAACTTATCTCTTCCCATCTAATTTTTTGGTATTTGCAGGAGAAGGCTAGAATCCCGCTGCCATCTTGCATCCTGGGGCGGGGAGGGAAGGCGCTAAACCAAAGAACTAAGAATGACTGAAAATGCGCTGCCCCACTACTGACCGTGCTCACTCCTCTCCCCACACCCCGTTCCAGAATTGTGCGGGTTCTCTGTAACAACTGTAAGTCGTCTCCCTGCTGCAGAGAAAGTCCCCCTCAAAGGCTAATACGTTAGACTTAGTGTGCATAGCATGAACACACAACTCACCGGATTTTCATGAGTCACCTATGCCTATGTGATCAGCACTGAAATAAAAGCAAACTATATTTTAAGAAAAAAAAAACCCTAAAACTTGTTTTACCTGAGGAATTGGCAGTGGTGGAAGTTTAATTCTCTCTGTTGGTTTGAATGTAGAAAAGTGTATTCTGGTGAAGTTTGGGTAAATGTATCAGAATCTTAAAGGCATAATTTACATTTTGACCTCAAAACTCAACCGGTGTGACAATCCAGCCTAAGGAACTAATTGAACTGACCGATGTGCCAGAAATCCTCATCGCTGGCCCTTCACAGAGAGCGTGTGGCAGCAACCTGTTAGCCATTAATGCTGCTTAATTAATAAAAGCTTGCATGTATTGTAAAAGGTGGGCTACTAATGAAGAAGACACGGAAAGCTGATGGTAAAGACGTCTAAATGAAATTGTGAGAATAGTCTAAGCTTACTTGTAGTACTGAAAGGCAGTGGTACCTCGGATGAGAATGATCCTCGAGGCTCATGTCTGAACACCTGGTCTCCAGTTGGTAGCTCTGTTTGCTAAAGAGATGTGGTCTCGCTGGAGGAAGCATGCTTCTGGGGATGGCCTTTGAGGGTTTCAAAGCCACCTGCCACTCCCAGGTCACTCTCCCTGCTTTGGGCTTGCTTTTCAAAATAGGAGCCCACAGCTTCCTGTTCTTACTGCTATGCCTCTGCTCTGCTGCTCTGGACTCTAACCCTCTGGAACCATAAGCCCAAATAAACTCTTCTGGAGGTTGTTTCTGGTTGTGTTTTATCTTAACAATAGACATGTAATTAATAGAGATGTTCATTAAACTTTTAGTGGTGGTTATCTCTGGGCAATAAAAACATAGGCAGTGTTTATACTGCTTGACAATGTCGTATGTGTGTGTGTGTGTGTGTGTGTGTGTGTCTGTGTCCCCTGGAACTCACTTTGTAGACGAGGCTGATCTCAACTCAGAGATCTGCCTGCCTTTGACTCCTGAGTGCTGGGATTGAAGGCATGTGCCACTAGTGCCTGGCTCTCCTTTGCTGGAAGTCTATTTTCTTCAGAACAAAGTCTACATAGCTCTAGAAGGACAGCATGCACCAGCACCAGCTGTATCCCATAAGGCAGTGACCCCATGGCTGCACTCAGCTGACTGGATGTAGGGCATGTCTTATGTAGGACTAGGTCTTCATGACAATCACAACAAAACTATAAAGGTCATGGCCAACGAGTCCCAACTACTCAGAAGATGAAGCAATAGAACTGTGAGTTCAAGGCCAGCCGGGGTAATTTAACAAAACCCTGTCTCAAAACAAAAATGAAGAAAGATGTGGGGCTAAAATTTGGTGGTAGAATACTTGCCTGCTGTGCGGGAAGCTCTGGTTCACCAGAAACACTCTAGGCAACTACAGGAAGAGGGTCTTTGAGAAGTGGTTTCATCTTTTATATTTGTCAGTATGGATCAGTTATGCAAGTGGGTTTCAATAGGACATCTTTGTACGTGTATATAACGTTTCTGACCTACTCACCCCTCCCCTTGTTATCCTCTCTGCTTCTCCTCTCCTGACACCTTCCCCTCCCTGCCCCAGCTAGTCCCTTCTTCTCTTACATTTGTTTTGCTCTGATGATCCAGTGAGTTTCATTACAGTTGCCTACAGAAACGCCGCTGAGGTATTGTTGACTGAAGCATAGCCAACATACCCCAGGTTACACCACTGAAGAAAATGTCTCTTTATCTCCTAGCAACCAGGAAATGCACTTAAGTACTCAGGAAATGGGGGGGGGGTGGACCTCATGAACTCCTCTCCCTTCCACAGAAGGATGCTGACAGGCACAGTCTTGTGCAGGCAATCCCAGCTGCTTTGGGGGGCCAGGGTACCGTGGCTTATTTTGTCCAGAATTCGGCATCCCACACCATCCCACTTCCCCTAGCTCTTACATCCTGTCCAGCCTTCTACAATGTCCCCCGAGGCTCTGAGGCGGTGACGTGGATGCCCCACCACATCCATTCAGCCAGTCACCACTGACCACTGCAGAAAGGAGCTGCTCTGGCCAAGGCAGACAGCAGCACTATCCTATGGACACAAACCCAATTATTTAGAAGGCAATTTGATGGGTTCACCATGTTCATTTAGCAGAATAGCAGCAGCAGTTTCTCCACTAAGGCCTATGATTCCCACAGCAGTGGACTTTGACGGAGTCTACAGTACTAGAGGTGAATTCTCTACTGTGGTTCAGGCTTCAATTCCAATTGGAGACTGGTCGGTTAGCCCTATAACAGACTGGGCACCATTGTGCCAGTGAGCATGCTGCCTGGCTGATTGGTAGTGTTGCATCTGGGGTCAACAGCTGAGTAAGACAATTGATGACAACTATTACCCTAAAATCTGTAGCACCTTTCTAGCACCATGAGGGCCATTCAGCAATGAGGAAGCCTTTAGCCTAGTTGCAGTTTGGTTTATTTACCTGTTTACTCAGATCAACACATGTGATATCTTCAGCAACCCAGTCATACACTCTGGTTCTCGAAGGCAATCGAAAGCTGTTCCAGTTCATCTGCACTGGGGAATGGGGAAGGTGGCCTCAGGATCTCCCTGACCAACAACACATAGGGTGGCAGTCCACTTTGGCACTGGGCTTCTCATGTAATAGCCCATGTCCTCTGGAAATAGCCTTCTCTACTGAAGCAGGGCACCTCTGTTCAAACTCTTCTGTTTTATATTGCTTTTTAAATTAGCTTAATCAAGCATCAGATTTCCTTGTGGTGTTTCCATGCATCATTGGTTTTAATTGACTCTGTCCTTCTCTCAATCTTGCTTCTCCCAATTCTAACCTAACTAAAACCTTCCTACTACTAGCAGGGAATGGGAGTTTTGTTTTCCTATAGCTCTTCATGAGAGGGATACTCTTGACTCCCCCCACGCCCCCAGGATTCCAACTCTAAGACACTAGGAAAAAAGCAAAACTCCAAAGCTAATGAGAACCTTAGTGGGTGGGGGGTTAGGGTGGAGGAGCTGAATACGAGGAGAGAAGAGGATGTTTCAGAGTCAGGGGATGAGTATGGTCATGCAGAGACTGACGCCCACCACAAGTTTATCTCAAAACCTATAATACTATACAAGACGGAACCATGTTGTACACTATGGACTTAGGGTGACACGAAGGTATCAGTACCAGCACTGATGCTGTCAAATAATCTGTGGAGGATATCAGAAATCAGGGAGGCTGTGTATATGCATATGTGTGTGTGTGCATGTGTGTGTGTGCATGTATGTGCATGTGTGTACATGTGTGTGTGCACATGCTCGCATGTGTGTGTTGGGGATCTGAAAGAACTTTGTACTTTCTGGTTTATTTTATTACAAACTTAAAACTGGTTTAAAAATAAGGTCTATTTTTTTAAAAAATATTCCTTTAACATAAATATATTCCTGTAAAATGGAGTCTTTTATTTATTTCACGCTAAGACTCATGGGTATGAGCTTAATTTGGGCAGATTCAAACTACTTTGCCACGACCCACTTTTGACCACAGTGGCCTGAAGATCACTTTATACATCTACTATGAGCTGTGTCCCTTCCTGGCCATGTCCTACTTAGAGGCGAGTTTTCATCTGAAGCCTCGCAGGGGCAGGTGAAATCACACAGAGGTAGTTCCAATCACTTGAAAACTTCAAATATTTATAATCCTCTCTGTAACCACAGGTGGCAGGCTAATTATTTACCAAGCAAGTGGAAATGATGCCCATGGGCTGAGGGTTATGACAGAATGGATACATCGTTGGGGGAAAGGCTGGAAGTTCTCCAGAGCTTAAGGACTCTCAGAAGCATCTCAGAGTGGCTCTGTTTTGGTCTTGTGGAAGAACTGGACCATCTCGTTACAAATGACACATTTGCTACTAAAAAGATCAAAGGATATGTGAGGGCTTCTGCAGCTGGTCTCCCAGTTGATTTTTTGAGCATTTCTAATGAGCTGCAGAGAGAAATCTATGTTCTGTGGAGCTGGAAGGTCCCCGAATAGGAAGGGTCTTAGAATTCCAGCACAGAGACTTAATGGAAGGAAGAGATTACTGGGGCTCCACAAAGGCCTTCAAATTTCCCAGCTGAAACATTCTTTTCTAAATTGGAAATGATAGTGATTTTATGAGTTTTGCTAATTAGAAGGCCAATTAAGCTTTGCTTTAAACATTTTCAAACAACACAGCAACATCTAAAGTTCAGATTGTAGCCTCTTACTGTCTCATTCCTTGGACATGATGGTTAGTGACCTGGCTACATCCCAGAATCTTTCTCTGTAAGCATACACACATGTAATGACGCTGGCTACGGCCAGCTCTCCTTGGGATGCTCACACAATGACACAGAAGATTGGAGAGGCCGTTAAAGCCAACATCCAGGACTACAGTCACCCAAGAAGCTAGAGTCTGATGTCATAAATGTTTGACGTCTCTCCCATGGTATACTACCAATGAGAACAATTCTAAACTGTAGATCTAATGCTATTATCCACTTACCAAGGGCTTCACATCACACGGGCAACCAAGACCAAACTCCGCCATTATAACCTTGTGTCCATGATGATAGCACAGCGCTTCCTGCTCAGCCTGCATCCCTGCCTCACTTCCCAGGCCCCAGGCCTCGGCCTGTGCAGTGCCTGGAATCTCCTTTAAACCTCTTACTTCACCTGGTGAATGACTAGTGGTTTCCAGATCTCAGCTTCGACCATGCTTTGTCAAGCTCACTGCTTGCTGTATAACTGTGTGGATGTTGGGTTACCGTCTCTGTTGCCTGCCAGGCTGCAGGCTACACATCTGCTGCTCTATGTTTCTAGCTAGTTTTCCCAGAAACTGACAATGCTCGGGACCCAGAGGCAAGAGCTCTGGTGTTTGCTCTGTCAAATTATTTCCCAGTAAGGAGGCTTAAATTGCTACTAATGAAAATGCAAGCAGAAGCTAGGCTTCTGGGAAGAGTTCTGACTTTCTGACTGGGAAAAGAAACATGGGCCGTGGTCCCTGGTAAAGAGGGAAAAATAAAAAGGTTCCCTGGACTTCACAGACCACCTGTGCATCACACACTGGCTTTAGCTGGGGACTCGCTCTGCGAGACTCGGGCCTGGAAAGACAGAAAGTTCACATGGGAAAGGAAGTCCTGATATCCTCTTTACAAGATGAAAAAGTGACTTTCAATTTTTTTCCCTTTCTTTTTTTTTTTTTTCTTTTTAAATTGTAATTTAAGCCAAAGAAACACGCCAAAGCTGTAGTTTCTTTCCCGTCCTCTGGCGCCCTCTATCGACAATTCAATTGTGTGAAACCACAGTGACTCCTTTTACAGCTGGATGAAAGGTTCTTCCAGACAATCATGGTGGCTCCAATCTTTGGGGGAGTTTCAGGAGTCTTCCATTCAACTTGCTGCAGGCGGTTTCCTACAAGTGAGCTTTTATCTCTACATCGACAGGCATCTGCACTGAGCCAATGTTAGAACGCAGATAAACTGTGCTAGACCTTCCGGTTCCCAAAGAGCAACAAGAAAGACCTTCTGTAGATGCCGCCAGACCATCCCCCACGGAGCCGCTAACTCCTAAGCAAACTTCAGAAAGAAGGGCAAGTGTAATATTAAAATGCAATATTTACTTAAATGTTTTGATATTTTCCAAATACCTTTGTTACGAATTGATAATTTTATTCCAAACATATGACCCACTTCTCAGAGAAAAATGACTAATCCAGTTCTTAAGAGTAAATATAATTGAAATCAGAAGTTGTGCCGGAAACCTAATTTTTAAGAAAAATGTTGAAAAATCAAAGCAAATATAAATATAAGAAAATGCCCTAAAATGAATCGATTGTATGCATTCAGTTTTCAATATTTTTTAAACACGAAAGTCACCCAGAAGAAGAGCCTTAAGACTGACTGCTTTAAAGTTCTCCAGGGGCCAAGGGAATTCTCCAGTGCAGTGCCACCCAATCCGAGGATAACCAAGCCGTCTGCAGCTTCTACATTTCCTCTCTCCCTCCCTGCCCCCCTTTCTGTTAGTAGTTTTTTGAAAATGTGTCTCATTCTGTAGCACAGATTTGTAGCAATCCTCCTGCCTTAGCCTGTCTTCCATGTGTTTGGATTATAGTTTACAGGCATGAGTCAGCACCCTAAACTAAAATGTTCTAGTAACTATATCAAAAATAATAATAATAAAAGGACAGGTGGGTATAATTTTAATGTCCTATTTTTCTTGAATCTATATATCCCATAATTTCAATATGCAATCCACACAGAAATGACTAACAAAGCATTTTATGTTCTTTTGTCAATCTGTTATTGAAATCTATGATGTGTCTTAAACCAATAACGTGTCTCAATTTTGGACACTAAAGTTTAGTAATTAAAGCAAAAGGTGAGCCTGGTGGCGGTGGTGGCACACACCTTTAATCCCAGCACTTGGGAGACAGAGGCAGGAGGATTTCTGACTTCGAGGCCTGCCTGGTCTACAGAGTGAGTTCCAGGACAGCCAGGCTATACAAGAGCAACCCTGTCTAGAAAAAACTGGAAAAAAAAAGCGAAAGGTGGCTCAGTAGATGCGTAAATTTTTTCCTTGAAAAGGAAAAAAAAATACTTTCACTGCTTTGGTTTTTAAATGAAAATTGAGTGACGTTTCAAATCCAGTTATTCAGTCTATTTTGCCACATTTCCATGGCTCACTAGCTCCGCGAGGCTAGCCACCGCCATGTTGGAAGCGACAGATGTAGCACAGTTCCTAGCCTGTGCCCACTTCCGGTGACCAGTGGTTCGAAGTCGTCTCTCTTCCAGATCCATGACCGGAAGAAGGTACATGACCTTGACAAATCATTGTTCTCTTTGGATCCCACTTCCCTCCACCTTCTTCTCCTTCTCCTCCCATCTATCTGTTTTTATTTTTCAATCTATTCACACACCCCTTAATCCAGCCTCCTGCCCCAATTTCCAGATACCCTCTGCTTGTCCTTCCGCCAGCAGACCTTCTGTGGAGCATCAACGTCATGAAGACTTCAGGGCACAGTCGCTGTTACTGGCCCTGCCCCAAAGAAGCTCCTAATGAAGAATATAACGTATAAGGGGCTACGCTTGAGTAATCGAACAAATGTGGTGGGTATGCCCTTGACTCATCACAGCGTTATTAAAACAGTTCCTTTAATTTAGCAAACTCAGTTACAAGTCCCTGGAGCCACCTGCTTGGCTTCATCCCAGCAATATAGAACCAGAGAACTGAAACGGACCCGGGCTGTAGCTTTCACCTGGGCACGGTCTAAATCCCTGAGGTAGTTGGCGCTAAAACTCACCCACCCATGCTCTCTGAATCAAGGCTTTATTTGATCGAAAAGTCAGCTGAGGGCAACGTGCTTTCGAGTGCTCAACCCAGATGCCTCTGAGAACTACAAACGCTCTTGCTGAGGTGCGCCCGGCAGATACCCACCTGCAAGTTGAAAGCCTGTATGAAGCCATTTCCAGAGAAGGCAAAGCAATCAGAGTCCCTGCTGGCTTCCTGGGTGAGGTCTCTTTCAACTCACGGGTCTAAGTGTTGCCCATGGTTTTCAGAATAACCCATTTCCACCTCGGCTGCTGAGACCTAAAGTTTGCCCACTGCCTTCAAGTCTCAGAATCCGACCCCACGCTGGTCCCATTTGCTAATGGTGGCCACAGACCTGTCTCTCCGAATTCCATCTAATAAATAAAGCGTTCGGGGACAAAGACGTAGCTATAAATTTCACTAAGCCCTGAGGCTCTTTAGGGTTTCTCAAAACTCTAAAGCGTTTCTTTCTGCCCCACATAGAAGCTATTCTCCGCAGTGAAATGGGACAACGGCATCTCAAAAGAAAGCATTTGATGAGCTAGCTGGTTAAAAACACAGAAATGATTAAAACAGAGGCAAAGAATCCACATATTGCTATTACCTTAATGATTAAAACATGCAGCTCATTAATTTAATCTGACAGTGGACCGTTTTGTGGGCAGACAATTCATATGTAAAGTCTTACTGCAGCTGAAGAGGCTTGGCCCATGGAGCCTGGCTCCCCACTTCTCTTTTATTAGCGAGAAGCCACCGGTACAATCCAAAATGATTAAAGCAATAGAGATTGAATTGCAGACAAAGAACTTCAGACTGGGTCAGGGAGGGAAAATAAAACCCCCAAACAAGTACGGAGCTCAAGGGACTCACGATCAAAACATGCTGTTTTTTAAAAGCTGGAAAATTCGACATTCTAGTTTATAACATGGTAGAAAAACAAAAACCTGACATCATCTACTAATACCCACGCTATTTCTCTGAGAGGAATTCCTCCAGGGTCCCTAAAAGAGAGGCCTAGCATCACCGAGTCTCGGAAGTGCAAAGGAAGAAGCTAACAGACAAAGATCCTAGATCCGGTTCCCCAGGGCCATTGTTATTCCTTCTCATGATACAAGAAAATTCTCTTAAACACTGCATGATCACCAGGTTGATGGTAGTAGCCAAACGTCTATTCTCGAAACACAAGAGACGAGCAGAATTACCACAGCACAAAAGTCACAAAATAATCGTAAAAAAAAAAAAAAAAAATCATCGGATTCATTGTCTCCACACATCTAGCCCACCACAGGAAGTTTTGTCAGTCTGACCGCTCTTGGACCAAACAAAACCAAATAATGCAAACCTCTTTTCCCCTCAAGAAGCAAAGGAAAGTGTTTTCTGTGGCCAGTCATGTTTATCTGCTTCTAAACGTCCATCTCAAAACTGTCCCCAACTCTTCCGTCAAGCCTTGCTCATTCTCTGAAAGCTAATAATTTAATGGGCACTGTACATTAGGTGTCGTGACATCAGGAGATTCATGGGCCCTCTGTTTGGCACAGAGTCACATTCTGCCCATTTTGCCTGGGACATCCGTGATCCATCTCCTAATAGAGAAAATCCACTGACTCTATTGGAATAAAACAACTTTTGCCTGAGCAAGAAAAATCATTCTGCTATTCCTCAGTTTCACAGCCTGTTCTTTCCATGGAGCGGCATCCGCACATGTGGTATTAATTAGTCGGGATAATCTTACTTCCAGTGAGAAGCTAGGCCTGCAGCTCAATGGTACCACACTTGCCTCCCATGCATGAGGACTTAGGATCAACCCCTAATGCTACCACCATGACAAGCAGTTTACTTGGTTTTTCTCTCAGAAAGCCAGTTTTATTGCTAAGACTATCATAAACTTTTAGCAGGTACCAAGAGTCACCTGACGCTTGATCCAGGTTGTCTTTATAGCTGGTGTCTGGCTATCAGCAGACCATGCCAGAAAGGTCCTGGGGTGGCTCTGCCTTGCTGCAGATGCTGATAACATCTTGCTTCAGTTCATCTACAGTGACCTTTGCCCTCCAAGTCCCAGATTGCGATCCTGGGGCCCCGGTGGCAGCACAGAGCTGGCAACGGTCGGGGCTGAAGCACAAGGCACTGATGATGAATGTCCCACCATCCAACGTGTCAAGGCCTTCACTGAGATCCCACAGCACAGCCTGGCCACCCTCGCCTTCAGAAGCCCAGAGGCATCCATCTGGAGAGGCGGTCACTGAGCCAGGGTGGCCACTGTGGTCGGCCTTTAGCTTGCAGACCAGCTTGTCCTGTCTGCAGGTGTTGAGAGGGTGGCTGCTTCAGAGCAAGCAATTTTACGTCCAGTAATAAAGTGACCACTGAAAAACCCGCCAGTGGGCCTGGGTCTAGAACTTCCCATGCTGACTCTTTGTTGATATGTCAGCTTTGTTTCACCCAAGAAAAGGAAATAACTAAATGCTGATTCAGCAGTCACTGGGGGGGAGGGGGTGTTTAGGGTTTTTGTTTGTTTGCTTGCTTGCTTGTTTTTATGTTATAGGAGGGTCCTATTTCTGATTGGTGTATCTTCTGGCTTGGGAGAGTCTGTTATAAGCTGTTGATGCCTAAGAGTGCATTTAACACAAACCCTGGTCACCACTCATGGTCTTCACTGAGAACCCTCCCCATGACCTGAGTTTTAAGGTGTTTTACAGTGCATTTATCATGCCAGCCTTTACAATTGGAACTTTTCACTGGAGACTGACAGAAATAACTCAGCTACTGAAGACAGTGACTTCTTCCCATGCATTGCCTGGTGATTCAAAACACTCCCGTTAAAACAAACTGTCTCCCTCGGAGAACAGGTCAGCCAGCTCCAAAATGGTCAGAAGTCCCGAGAATGCTTTCAGACTGCTCTGTCGTGTGAACTTGCCTAAGTAGGCTGCCACATACCACACGACTTTAATCAACAACTTTAGAGTAATCAAATTAACTACTATAAAAACATTTGAAGCTGCCTTGTGATATAGACACAGAACAAATTACCCTTATTTAAGATGGAGTTTCCAATTCTGTCACTAAAATTTACTGGAAAAAAAAATTTTTTTTGGCCTGGTTCAGTTTAGGTTTATTTGAAAGCACATTTGCTCATATAGTTTTTATGTTGTTACTTTTCTTTTTTTTCTGACTTTTTTCTTACAGAGTAGTTGTCTTAGTCAGGGTTTCTATTCCTGCACAAACATCATGACCAAGAAGCAAGTTGGGGAGGAAAGGGTTTATTCAGCTTACACTTCCACATTGCTGTTCATCACCAAAGGAAGTCAAGACCGGAACTCAAGCAGGTCAGAAAGCAGGAGCTGATGCAGAAGCCATGAGGGGATGTTCCTCTGGCTTGCTTCCTCTGGCTTTCTCAGCCTGCTCTCTTATAGAACCCAAGACTAACAGTCCAGGATGGCACCACCCACAGTGAGCCCTCCCCACTTGTCACTAATTGAGAAAATGCCCCACAGCTGGATCTCATGGAGGCATTTCCTCACCTGAAGCTCCTTTCTCTGTGATAAATCCAGCTTGTCTCAAGTTGACACACAAAACCAGCCAGTACAGTAGTCATATAATAATTACCATAATTTAAAGAGTCTCCATTAGCTGGGTATGGTGATGTAGGCTTAGATTTTTTTAAAAAAACTACTTTAATTAGGGTTCTTAAATGCTTTAACCTCCTTCTAACCTACCACCCACCCGTGGTAGTAGAAAAGAAAGGTTCATAGGGCACAGGGGACCTGCTTAGAAATAATTCTTTGGGGGTGAATCCAATCTTCCTTGTCAGCATATCAGCAGTTCAGTTCACATGAATCAACAGCAGTAGCTCCATCTTTGAGTAAATGCTATTCATGAATCCACAAAGGCAGTTCTATCCAGATCCAGCAGAGACCAAGAAGCTCTGCCAAGCAGCCTAAGTTGGCAGAAGCGACAAGAAACCACTGAAATACTACCGGAAGTTCTCTGGTGCATTTCTCTCTGCAAAGTCACGACAATCAATGATCAGCATCAAAAAAGGCAAGGCAAACCAATGCCAGGGTGTCATCAAACAGCAAAGCCCAGTGACAATCAGCAAAGAGAGATAAGGCGAACCAATGGCAGGGTGTCATCAAACAGCAAAGCCCAGTGACGACCAGCAAAGAGAGGTAAGGCGAACCAATGCCAAAGCATTGTCCCCTGTCTGTTGGGTTATACTTACACCCTTTCTAAACAGTACATATTCTCTCAAGCAGCTGCACCAGCAAAACATCACATACCCTTTCACCAGGCAGCTTCCAGAAATGTACCACGTGTCTGTTCTCGGCAAAACATTCCCTCATGTGTCTGCTTCAGTAAGAGCATCCTCTCACAAGACAATTTCCAGAACAACATCACATGACACAACTGAGTCTCCAAAGAAACCAGAAATTTTTCCACTTCACAGTGATGCACATCTGTATGTAATTTCAGCACTTGGGAGGCAGAATCAGGAAGATTACTATAAGTCTGAGACCAGCCTAGTCTGCACAGTGAGTTCTAGGCCAGCCAGGACTACATAGTAATATTATCTACAAAAACGAAACTCAGATTTAAAAAACAAAGAAAATATTTCTATTTTTATATGCCTATGCCTAATATTTTTCTACCCAGAAGTATTAACATAAATTTTTTCTTCAGAACAGAAGAAATTTAGCATGCACATAAACTACAATAGAAGACAGATCATTTTGCACTAAATTGGTGACAGAATTATCAAGATGCTCTTAAGATAAACTGAAGTTCATTATGTCTATTGAATATTTAGATGCCTCCAGATAAGTTAAAGGCTTAAAAAGATAGGGTTGGGAGGTTTTTATGTGCTAGGACAATAACATGAAATCAAGATAGGTTTGTTTTTTTTTTAATTGGGCACTGGAGAGATGGCTCAGAGGTTAATAGCCAGCTGGTAAGCTGCCTTCCAGAGAGCCAGAGTTCCATTACCAAAGCCACATGTTAGCACATAATTATCCATAATTCTATAGAGCCTGACCCCTTCTTCTGAACTCCAAGGGCACCAGGCACACATGTGACATGTAGACATACATGTGGACAGAGCACCCAGACATTTAAAATAAAATAAAGCAATCTAAATTATCAACTTTCTCATGTTCAGAGGATAAACATGGAAATCTGATCATTTTTCAATTGTTTAAACAAGTAACTTTTTAAATTAAATACTTGTTAATTTAAATATAGACAAGCCAGTTGTTGGCCCATAACAAATAACACAATGGTCAACTGACTGAATGTCAGCCAGTTTGCTGTGTTGGTTTTGCTTGTGTTTTTTTGGTACCATCTCCCTATGTTGCCCAGGTTGGCTTTGAACTTGTGTCCTTCCTGCTTGAGACCCCTGAGTCTAGTGATTACCCAGGCTCACAGCTGTGCTTAGAACAAGATAGTATCCAGTCTTTAGGTTAACTATCAATACAAAATCTATTTAATAACACATAGCTTGCTTTAGTTATTTGAATAAGAAGCATTAGGTAGTCTTTGTGTGACATGATGTGACATGGTCTCAAGTCCTGGGGGTTATCTTTCCATCAAACCCTCTGCATCTCTACCCCAAGAAAGCACCTTTCTTCTCTGCTCACCTAGCTGTCAAAAATGGCAGACACTAACTTTGACTTAACTTTAATCCTGAAAGCTGAAGTGAATTAAATCAAGCATAACCCAGTTTTTCCTTCTTCTTCCTGCCCTGTATGACCTGAACCAGTTTTCAAAAGAACACCTCGGGAGCCAATTTGGAGAGGATGCTACGGCTTTTTTTTTTTAAGCTATGTATTTTTGAACACTTGAACCCACACAAAGTCTCAGCAGAGCATCCAACTCGTCTCTGAACTGATACCTCATTTGCTTTAAGTTCAAGGCAGAAGTCTTGTTAATCATGAAACTTGGCTAACTTTCTCTCCAGGACCCCAGGCACAGAAGGACAACCACCCACTGCATTACTGATCTCTAAAGCAAACCAGCCACAGTTGAGGACCCAGAAAACTCAACCGCCTCCTCAAAGTATGGTCTCTTTTAAATACCATAATCCACAAGAGCAAGTGAAGTTAAAAACCACAAGTCGACAGCAACTGATGGGCAAGGTGGAGTGGAGCAGCTGACAGGGTCGGTGCCCTTCGGTGTGACCTGGAGAGAAATGAAAGCTACATGGGATGCTTGGCCATCCTGACCCAATGCTGGGAGCTGCACAGTTAGGAGATCCAACTCTCCAATCCCTCCGTGGCGTCCAGCCTGTTACCAGCTGATAACTCCTGGTGGCGCTGACCCATTCAATGGAGCCTGAGAGTAAGTGGGTTTACTTTTGCCTCTGGGTGAAGGAAGGAGACATTTGCAAGGTATCTAGCTGGTTCATTTCCTGTCAAGAGAGCATCCTCCACCCAGGCTTCTTGGGAAGGTGGGAATATCCTCCTTGTCAGCTTAGATAAAGGCTAAACTTAAGTTGGATACTTAAAGTCACTTAATAGAGAGAAGATTTTTGCAAAACAACAATAAAAACAAAAAATAAAACCTTGGGAAACTATTGCAATTTTTTTAAGATGAAAGTTTAATCTATATGCCAAGTGCCTTCTGCATTGTCTAATAATACTTCAAGTTAGTAAATGTTATTTGAAGATTAAAAGTCTTACATAATTTAATTTTAAACTGAATTCCCTTTATTTCTTCCTTTCCTTCATCCCATCTCTCTCTTCCTCCTTTTCTTTCCAATCTTGCTCTACAGCCCCATCTGGCTTCACATTTTTTTTAAAAGATTTATTTATTTATTACATGTAAGTCCCCTGTACTGTCTTCAGACACTCCAGAAGAGAGAGTCAGATCTCATTACAAATGTTTGTGAGCCACCATGTGGTTGCAGGGATTTGAACTCAGGACCTTCAGAAGAGCAGTCAGTGCTCTTAACCACTGAGCCACCTCTTCAGCTCCTGGCTTCACATTTTTGATGCTCCCACCTCAGCTTTCCGAGTGCTGGAATTCCAGAAGATGTGTGTAAACACACTCTATGCCCAGCCTAGAATGTATTTACACACATCTTCTGTGTGGTTTGGTGTGGCAGCCTTTTGACAACTGCATGTGTTTGGCAGACGGTGACACTGGAACAGGCGATATCATCAGTACCCAATTGGTGCATGAAGATGCTCAGAGGATTTAGCAGGACTTGGCTTGCTATTGCAGATGTAGGGCAAGCTTGATGCCCAGCTCACCTCCCAAATACGCATCTATGTCTATCGACCAGTCTTTACATATGCTGAAATGTCACTGGACGCTTTCCATAGAGCATAGTGCTGCTGCAAACTTTTTTGTTTATTTATTTGTTTGTTTGTTTTTTCTTTTTTTCTGAGACAGGGTTTCTCTGTGTAGACCAGGCTGGCCTCGAACTCAGAAATCTGCCTGCCTTTGCCTCCCAAGTGCTGGGATTAAAGGCATGTGCTACCACCACCCGGCCATGAACTTTTTTAAAAAAGGACTTTAAACAGTAGCTGCCCATGCAACAGCAGCTACTGATGTACTTCTACAATCCCTGGCTTGAAGCACAGAGGGAAGCATGTTTCACATGGAAAAGAAGCCTTGAAGATGCACAAACTTATTTTGACTATTCATTTTGATTTTTTTTTTCTATCCAGAGACTGGAAAAAAATAAAATTAAAGGAAAGTCTTAATTAACTGTGATTAGCATAAGTGAGCCAAATTAATAAATCTCAAAAGTCTATGTTAGAAATGAAGACTTTAAACCTAATGATGTCTAGACGCACAGCTTCATAGGAATACAAAAAGCTTGAGGTTCAGGTGAAAAATAAAACAGAAACAAATCCACAGTAGACAAGCATGGGTGGACCTCCTTTGTGAGAGCTGATAACATGTGCCTAAGTCTGCAGGTCTTCCTTTTACATCTTTGTTCCCCAGTGTATCCACATAGGTAAGTAACACTCTGCATGGGGATCGGAAGTACGCAAGAGGCAAGACGGGACCCAAACAATTGAACTGGAGAAAACAAAACAAAACAAAAAACCCAGATAAAATAATTATTTAATAACTAATATCTGCTAATTAGGAGATGTTTGGCGACTCCTATATGGTAATAGCATCTAGCGCTAAGGAGAGAGAAGGGTAAAAATTGTATGGCAAGTTTATAGGAAGTGCTAAAATTATCACAAAGGAGAATCTATGAACTAGAAGAAAGTGTGCCTCCCTTGTTAACACTTAGATTAGCTCTTGGGTAAGAGACAAGATCTACATCTGCTCTTGTCTTTGGCCATTAACATTTGAAGGAAGCATCCAGGTGAATAATATAACCTCCAGGGACAGACCAGGTCAATGACAGTTTCACCACTTCCTGGCTTTTAGGAGCCCAGGCAAGTTGCATGGCTTCTCTGTGCCTCTGTCTTCTTCTTTGTAAAGTGTGATTGATGTGTTGTCATGGCGAGCCTAACTGGCGATATCCTGGCAGGGTTGAGCTGAACTGATAAATCCAACATCTAGAGAAGTTCACAACACACAGTGAGACGTACACTTGAGAATCTGCTGTTCTTCCTATTTGATAAAACTCGGGAAAGGTCAAACTTGAAAGAAGTATCAGATGCTTTAAAAAAAATCTAGTAGGATGTGTTATTAATTGCATTACCAATGTGTTTGTATTTAAAATACTTTTTGAGAATATATTGATTTACTATTGTGGCCACCACATATTTCCACTAACTTAGTAGCAGAACCAGTGTAAATTCATTCACTTACAGAGATGGTGGATGTCCAAAGTGTCACAGGGGCTAAAGTTTGGCAAAACATTTTCTTTCCATGAGCTATAAGATAGAATCAGTTTTCCTACTTATCCTAGCTTCTAGAGTAGTGGTTCTCAACCTTCCTAATGCTGTGGCCCTTTGATACAGTTTCTCATGTTGTAGTGAACCCCAACTATAAAATTAATTTTTTTGTTCCTTCATAACTATAATCTTGCTACTATTATGAAATGTAATATCTATGCTAGCCAGGCAGTGGTGGCACATGCCTGTAATCCTAGCACTCTGGGAGGCAGAGGCAGGTGGATTTCTGAGTTCGAGGCCAGCCTGGTCTACAGAGTAAGTTCCAGGTCAGCCAGGGCTATACAGAGAAACCCTGTCTCGAAAAAAACAAATCCAAAAAACCAAAATAAATAAATAAATAAATAAATAAATATCTATGCTTCCCAATGGTCTCAGACAATCCCTGTGAAAGGGTTCTTTGACTCTTTAGGGGTCTCGACTCATTGGTTGAGAATCACTGTGCTAGAGGCTACCACACTCCTTGTCTGGTGGTACATTCATTATCAAGGGCCAGCAAGGGCACTCTCACACCATGTAACTACAACTCCAAGGTCCCAGTGATTCTATGGGCAACATGCCCATGCACATGCCCAAACCCAGACACACATGCATATATATAATTAAAAGCACAAATAAAAATTTTAATTGACCTATTCTTGAGCTAAAGATCCTGAAGAAAGGTATTTCTTCACTTTTAAATATTTTTACTAAAGAAAAATATCTCTCTTCATGGTCAGAACTACATACAATGTCAGAAATGGTCTGATCATGGAAAAGAATCTTGAACTAATAAATAAGGCTGTAGGGTCTAGCTTGGTTATTAAAACCCACTAGCTCTGCAGTCAGGGTCAAGTCATGGGATTTCTCTGGATCTCCTTTTCTTAGTTCAATGGGGTTCAAGAGGAAAATGAGGCCCAACCAAGAGTGGTCATCGAGTGCAGACAAGCAGGAAGGAATCTGATTCATACTATAGGAACTTTCTTGGAATCAGGTGGACCAATTGTTTGATTTCTTTCAACCCATCTAGGAATGCCCACCACTAAGAAGTTATGATGGTCTACAGAAAAGGAAATTGGCATAGAGTGATAATAATGGGAAATAAGTGCACATCTACTGTATGTCTCAAAATGTCCTCATCAAACATGTCCTCCCTTCCAAGTCTTTATTGGAGAATGATGCGGACTAAGCGTTCAGTTACTTCACTTAAGCTGGTCCCACACGAAGGGTTACTTCTTCAGAAATGAACCAATTTCCCTTCTTCCACTACCAAAGTCTGAACCCTAACTAATCACTTCAAAACTGGTAATTTGATGTCTTAGTTACTTTGCTATTCCTGGAATAAACCACCATGGCCAAAGCCTGAGCCCTTGGGAGACCTCCTCCAACAAGCTACACCCCTCATCCTTCCCAAACAGTTCCACCAACTGAGGACCAATTATTCGAAACATATGGGAGGCCATTCTCATTCTAACCACATTCTCATTCCAACCACATCTGTTGTGGAGAGCCTAGAGTGGAGAGGAAAGCATCAGCTCTCCTGCAAGAAACAGCTCAAGCATGTCTGGGTGACAGATGTCACCCATAAACTGCTACTTGTGAAAAGGAATATCTGCATTTAGGCTTCAGCTGAAAACCCTGGGGACAGTCTCAACTTTCAAGTAAGAGATAGTGCCGATCTCAGGGGCGATCCAGTGCAGGGTGCAAAGAGCCTTTCCAGATGTCCTCAGCCTGGGCTATCCTATGGCCTTTATGAGTTTGTCAATTACTGGATCCTGAAAATCAGATCTGAGTGTCCCCTTTCTCTCCCGGACATAACCAACCACAGGCTTCTGCTGTTCTTGTTGTAGACATCCCTGGGGCTGGTCAATCTCCCCAAGTGAGTTCGAGGCCCCTCTCTTCTCTGCAATCCCTTTGGTTGTCTCTGATAGCAGGTGATCTCAGAGCAGTGGGGTCCACTAAAGATTCTCTGGGCTTATCACATCCACTGTGCTTGGAAAGTGCCACGGTAAAGCTCCTGGGTAGGAGCTGCTTGATGGTGGCAAAATCATTGGCAGACCACGAACAAGGAAACAAACAACTGCGCAACTGTGTGTCTAACAGACAGAAAGGTGCAAGAGTGGTGTGCCTTCGTTGTTGAAGCTATGACACCAGAAAGGTTAAAGCCAGAAACCTAGAAAGGACATCACCAGGTGGCTCTGCATCATTCACAAGCAAAGAAAACCTTTTCCTTTGTTGTTTTATCATTGACAAAAAACTGTACATAAAGAAAAGAAAACTATATTATGCTTCTTTTAAGGTTAGTCTCAGGATAAGAAATCACTTATGCTGTTTAGCTTATCTTCCTGAGGCACATGTGTAGTTGTGCCTCAAACACAGATTGGCAGGGATGATTGTGGGCCCTGTCCAGATGATTGAAATGTAACCCTGGTCTTCAGGAGGACAAAGTCTGTCTCTGTGTGCTTTGTATACTGCTACCAGTCAGAGCTTCTCTTATCTCCTTGCATTTGTTGAATTTTGTTGGACATCTCGTTCTCCTTCAATGTTAATTTTTTTTTAATTTAATGTCGGAAAACAGGATGCTTGAATAATAGGTTGAGTAGAAATTAAAAATTTTAATCATTAAGATTTACTTAACAAATGTGCTAGGGAGATGGCTCTGATGGCAAATTACTTCGAGTTTGAGCCCCATATTATAAAAAGAAGAGGGGTTGGAAAGATGGCTCAGCGGTTAAGAGCACTGATTGCTCTTCTGAAGGTCCTGAGTTCAAATCCCAGCAATCACATGGTGACTCACAACCATCTATAACAAGATCTGACGCCCTCTTCTGGAGTTTCTGAACACAGCTACAGTGTACTTACATATAATAAATAAAGCTTTAAAAAAAAAAGAATAAAATCTTAAAAAAAAATAAAAGAAGAAAGAAAGAAAAAGATAAGCATAGTGGTGTGTTTCTGAACCGGATGCTGGCAGGTGGAGGCAGGAGGATGCTGGGACTCCTTAACCACCCAGCCCAGCACTCTTGTCAAGCATTAGTCTATGAGAGCCCTTGTCTCACAATAAGATTGATGGAGGCTGTGTGTGCTGGTGTGTACCTTTAATCTCTGCACTCGGGAGGCAGAGTCAAGCAGATCTCTTTTATGTTCAAAGCCAGCCTGGTCTACAAAGCAAGTAGGAGGACAACTCTAGTTACCCAGGGACCAGTCTTAAAAAAAAAAAAAAGAAAAAAGCTAAAAACAAGTGAAAGAAAGAAAGGAAGGAAGCAAGGAAGGAAGGAAGCAAGGCACCAAGATTGATGGTGCCTGATTTGTCCTTTGGGCTACACATACACACACACACACAACGCACACAACACACACAGACAATCATGTGTGCACATGTACCCACACATTAAAAGATTTATTTAACAAGAAACTTTTTATTTTCTTATAAAAGCAAGTTTAACACAAGAACTCTAATTCAATCCATTTTTTAACTGTGTTATTAGCATATGAATGAATTTAGGGGGTCCTGGGGTCCTGTTTTGGACACGTCTGGGTATCATACAGCTGCGGCTGAAGACTGAGATGAACTCGTGCCAACCTTAGACCTTCCTTGATTGCTGTAGAGTGTTGGAGCTACCATCTTCCTAAATGGCTCATACTGTATTCTTGCCTTAAATGATTTTCTCTGCCCCCTCTCCCCCCCGAAAGCCAAGTATAGAAGCATATTCCAGTTAGTTCATGACTTCAGTTAAGTGAATTCCATTTACGTGAACTTTAAAATAAGTTTTAGTGAACCACGAGGCTCACTGGTGACAAAGTTAACAAGGCCAGAAGAAACCCAGGAAGCTGAACTTCTCACAACTTCTTTCCCACAGGCGTGGACAGTCTGAGAATTTCCAGGACACCTAATTCCAAGCATGTTCTTTTATGTCTAAGAACTCCGGCTCTGACTGTTGTCTGTACTTTGGTGACACCCTGGTGGCTTCTTTCTGTCGCTCAGTATTTGTCAAAAGAAGTTGCAATTCCCTGATGGGTTCAATCTCTCCTGCCCACATCTGAGTCCAGCCTCCCTCTCTGAACAGCCCTTCTGATCCTCTAGCCAGGGCCAGAGGTTCTGGGGTTGGCTTTAAAGAAAGACTTCGTTTTGTTTCCCTGGATATCAGGTGCTCAGTTGCTTCATTGTTCTTTTCTGAAAAGCCGACAAAGGATAGCTCAGTACATAAGGAAAGGCAAATTTATGGAATTATCCACGTGCTTCTAAATAATAGCTCCATACAGATAAGGTAGCCAGTTCTCCACAATGTGAGATGCCCTTCGATAAAGCAAGGGACTGAAAAGATCTCACAATTGTCTTTGTCTGGCTCAAAAGGCTCCCCCCTCCTCACTCCCTGGCTTTGAGAAAGAGTATTTGTTCTCTTGCAATCTGAAAAGCATGGGCCTAATTGGAATAAGATGTACTCCTTAAATGATGAAAATAAAAAGTGATCAAAATAGATTTTTGTTATCCTGTGGGCATTGGGAGCTTAACTGCAAACTGCATGGCTTCAGTGTGGGGAATTAATTATTGGTAATTGAAGTTGTAAGCTTAATTCCCTGCTCACTTCAATGAAAAAGAACCCTTCTATTTAATATTGAAATAAGCACTCCTAACCCCATGATCCAGGACAGCACACACACTCAGCTATTGAGCAACAATGATTGTTAAGAGAGAAAAAAAAAAAAACCCTGTTATCTTTTAAACACTGAATTGCAATTAGATAACAACAAAAACATGGGGGAGAAGGGATGAACATTAGCAGACACTACAGTAGACAGTGCTGGCTACTCTTAATAGAGCCTGTCCTAATGTGCCAGTTAGAAAACCCATTTTGTGAACTTAATAAAGATCTAAACCATTAAGAGTATATGTGCTTTTTGAAAATTTATCATTGCAATGTTTTCATTGCAATGTGCTGTCACATTACAGCAGAATGACCTGTTGGGCAAAAAATTATGAATCCCACCCCTGACCCCCATTTCAGCCAAGTGTTTCTGATGTCAACCATCTTTTTCTTTTCCTTTTTCTTTTTTTATTAGATATTTTCTTTATTTACATTTCAAATGTTATCTCCTTTCCCCTCTGAAAACCCCCTCCCCCATGCCCCCTCCCCCTACTAACTAACACACCCACCCCCCCTTCCCTGACCTGGCATTCCCCTACACTGGGGCAATGACCCTTCACAGGTCCAAGGACCTCTCCTCTCGTTGATGTCTGACAAGGCCATCATCCTCTGCTACCCATGTGGCTAGAGCCATGGGTCCCTCCATGTGTACTCTTTGGTTGGTCATTAAGTCCCTGGGAGCTCTGGGGGTATTGTTGTTCCTTCTATGGAGCTGCAAACCCCTTCAGCTCCTTGGGCCCTTTCTCTAGCTCCTCCATTGGGGACCCTGTGCTCAGTTCAATGGTTGACTGAGAGCATCCCCCTCTGTACTTGTCAGGCACTGGCAGAGCCTCTCAGGAGACACCTATATTGGGTTCCTGTCAGCATGCACTTGTTGGCATCCACAATAGTGTCTGGGTTTGGTAACTGTATATGGGATGGATCCCCAGGTGGGGCAGTCTCTGGATGGTCTTTCCTTCAGCCTCTGTTCCACACTCTGTCTCTGTATCTCTGCCCATGGGTATTTTGTTCCCCCTTCTAAGAAGGATCAAAGTATCCACACTTTGGTCTTCCTTCTTCTTGAGCTTCATGTGGTCTGTGAATTGTATCTTGGGTATTCTGAGCTTCTTAGCTAATAATATCCACATATCAGTGAGTACATACCATGTGTGTTCTTTTGTGATTGAATTACCTCACTAGGGTGACATTTTCTAGTTCTATCTATTGGCCTAAGAATTTCATGAATTCATTGTTTTTAATAGCGGAGTAGTACTCCATTGTGTAAATGCCCCACATTTTCTGTATCCATTCCTCCACTGAGGGACATCTGGGTTCTTTCCAGCTTCTGGCTATTATAAATAAGGCTGCTATGAACATGGTAGAGCATGTGTCCTTATTACATGTTGAAGCATCTTCTGGGTATATGCCCTGGAGTGATATAACTGGGTCATCAGGTAGTACTACGTCCAATTTTCTGAGGAACTGCCAAATTGTTTTCCTTCTGAGATGTATATTGCTTCTTGCCTGTGTACCTATTCCCTGGGCTCTCACCTCCAAGAAGTGCCTCTGAATAGTCACACACATGACAGTTTAGGTCTGAGGTGCTTCCCTGAGTTATTAGCATCTTCTAGGCCTGCTCATATCATGGGCAGAGAGGTTCACTGTAGCTGAGATGGATGCAGGTATCCCTTTTACCATAGGGAATCACATTTCACAGTTTCTCTGTCTGGTAAAGCTGTCCAAGATGGCCGACAGCGTGTGTCTGGATCCTGGATAGACTGGTAGATTGGTTACTTGTCTTATTGTTGTGACCAAATGCATGACAAAGCAGATGGAGAAAGGAAGGGTTCACTCGAGCTCCCAGTTTTTTGGGTACAGTCCATCATGGCAGGGACGGCAGGTGCCTGATGTGGCTTGTCACATTGTGACCACAGTCAGAAAACAGAGCCGTGAATGCTAACACTCAGCCTGCTTTCTCTTCTTTCTTGTGTGGGGCACAACACTGAGGATGGTGACACAAACAGTTAGGCTGTTCTTCATGGTGCACCCCAGTTATCTAGACAATCCCTCACAGGCAGGCCCAGAGATTTGTCTCTTTATGACTGGATCCTGCTAGGTTGAGAATCACTGTTAACCATCACTCTTGGCGTGCAAAACTACTGCTAGCCAGGTGTGGCAGCTCCCACTTATAATACCAGCATCCAGGAGTCTGTGGCAAGGGTGGAGAGGGGCTAAAGGAGACAGAAGAACCCTCTGGTTTTTATCTCAGGGTTCCGAAGCCTCTCCTATATTTTTCATCTTGAAAGAAGCGAAAGTAAACTTAAATGGTTTTCAGGATGAAAATGGCTGGCTAACTCATGGGTCTCATTTTGCGTCTCTGCAAAATCTCACAAAAATGTGGATACGGAGATTTTCTTCGGAAGCCATAAAGCCACATGAAAGAGAATGCAGGAGTGCCTGACCTCCGGAAACTGCAAGGCAGACTGGCAACCAGCGGTGCTACACACTCAATATATGGTGCGAAGGGGAGGCTGATCAATGGAGAGGCTGAGGGGGATTAGGGGAGCGCTGACTCCGTGGGCCAGAACTCCGTACTGCAAAGGACTGGACAATTAGCCTTTCCAGGTCCTTAGTATAATGGTTTACTCTCGGGCCTCAGGGCTGCAGGGCATAAGATAAGCTATGACTGAAGGTGTGAGCATTGTTATCACCCTAAGCACAGAAAACAAGGGGAATAGTCCTTCCCTCATCCAGTTCCCAGAAGGCCAGCAGCCTGACCGTTTATTTCTCTTTAGGAGATGAGAAGAAGCTGGGCGCAAGCCCTGGCCCTTCTTCCTTGTTGGTCCTTCTTGAGGCAGTGGAGGAAGATGAGCATCAGCAGAGGTAAGACTTGGTCTTAGAAGATCTTCAGGGTTGCAGTTTAATAACAAATGTTTACCTAGCTCAAGTCTTAAGTAACTTTGCTGCAGTAGCTGACGCGCCTGTCTGCGTTCCTCTGAGGCCAGAAGCTACAGTCTCTGGTTTTTACCTCATCTTAAAGCAGCAGGGGATTAAGTAAAGGATTAGTTGCTAGAGCCTTTTCCCTCTTGTCCAGATGCCTCTAGCTTGTCAGGCTAGGGGAAGTTAGGAGCAAGAAACTTCTATTGAACCAAGAGAAGAGAGTCACACTCGCAGAAGGGAAAACTTTTACACAAGCAAATATGGATTAAATGCACATAAATACATATACAGATTCATGCATACACATTCTTAAATCTCCATTTGAACCAGTTGGGCTCAGCTTTCATACTATTTCATAATTACATACTCACACACACACACACACACACACACACACACACTCACACACACACACACTCACACACACATACACACATACACACGCACACTCACACACACACTCACACATACACACACACTCACACATACACACACACATACACACACATTCACACACACACTCACATACACACACACACACACATATATGCATATGGAACAAAAGACTAAGCACGGTGCAGAAAGAACTCGATCATTCTGGATGAAAAATGAGCTCCAATCTTTATTACATAAAGAAATAAAATGATTAGACTCTTTTATTGCTTTGTCTTAAGGCCTGGCAGTGGTGGCGCATGCCTTTAATCCTAGCACTTGGGAGGCAGAGGCAGGCAGATTTCTGAGTTCGAGGCCAGCCTGGTCTACAGAGTGAGTTCCAGGACAGCCAGGGCTACACAGAGAAACCCTGTCTTAGAAAAAGAAAAAAAAAAGAAAAAAGAAAAAAGAAAAGAAAAAAAGAACAGAAAGAAAAGGAAAAAGAAGGCCCCTCTCTTCTCAAAGCAGTCAATGCAATTTCAAGTCCTTATTCTTAATTATAAACACAGAGGAAAAGATGACAGATATTTGAGGAGGACTCAGCATGGAAAATAGAAACCAAATCAATAAATAGAACACAGTATCTTGGAGAAAATAAAACCTATTTAAAAAAAAAAAAAAGCTTGGGCTGGACTGCTCTTCCAAAGGTCCCAAGTTCAAATCCCAGCAACCACATGGTGGCTCACAACCATCCATAATCAGATATGATGCCCTCTTCTGGTGTGTCTAAAGACAGCTACAGTGTATTTACATAGAATAATAAATAAATCTTTAAAAAAAAAAGCTTCAACAGGCTGTCATTATTCTCCTTGGAAAAATCAGAAAACAGATACTACATAAAAAAGGAAAATTCAGACTCAGTGCAAGAGTATAGGGGAATTCCAGAACAGGGAAATGGGAAGGGGTGGATGGAAGAACAGGGGAATGGAAGAGGGCTTATGGGACTTGCGGGGAGTGGGGACCCAGAAAAAGGGAAATCATTTGAAATGTATATAAAAATATATCAATTAAAAAATGTGTTCTAAAAAAAAGAAAAGAAAATATCAAAAAAAAGGAAAATTCAGATAATAAAAAGAGTTCTTGAAAGCTTAAAGAAAAAAGCTGGAGTCAAAAACTCAACAGAGAAAAACGAATTGAAGGGCATCACTGAAATATAGAACACTGAAGACCCAGAGAAAACCCAAGGGGGGGGGGGAATTCCCCTAGGAATTGGAATGTCTTTAGAAAGACAAAGGAGATAAAATTTCTAAAGAAAATTCTAGATTCAAACTGTGAAATATATATATGATGAAAGAATACAAGACATTGCAAACAGAAAAGATCTCAAAATTTAATTCCTGTACTCATTAAGTTAAAAAGGCATAATTATGTTTTTGGTTTTCTGGGGTTTTTTTGTTGTTGTTTTGTTTTGTTTTGTTTTTTGGGGTTTTTTGGCTTTTTCGAGACAGGGTTTCTCTGTGTAGCCCTGGCTGTCCTGGAACTCACTCTGTAGACCAGGCTGGCCTCAAACTCAGAAATCCGCCTGCCTCTGCCTCCCAAGTGCTGGGATTACAGGCATGCGCCACCACCACCACCCGGCTAAAAATGCTTAGTTTTAATCGGGGCACAGTGGCCACTTCCCTCTGGTCAATCCCAGTACTCAGAAGGGTGTGCTTGGAGGATGGTGAGTTTGAGCCCAGGCTGGCTCATACTGAGTGTTCCATGACAAGCCTGAACCACACAGTGAGACACCCCCTCCCCCAAAAGAACCACACACACCAAAAAAGGCAGCAGCTGCCCTTCTGCCAAAATGAAAGAAAGCATTAAGACTGGGGAAGGTGTGGTACACTGAGCAGTGTGTTTCTGCTTTCGAATCTGGGTGGTAGCAGGCTGCCTCCACGGGACACATGCGAGTCACGTGACTAGTGGTTGCGGTCAGCCAAAGAGAGCTACCAGCAAGAGATCCAGAGGCTCGCAAGTCGACGACAACCCAGGCACCCTAGGCCCCCCCGAATTCTGACCTAAGGTCCTAACAGATCAGGCTTAGAGTGTATGTTCAATAAACCCTCCTTGTCTGAGATCAGTGTTCGTGTGGTTTGGGGCGCGACTCCTGGACCCCAACACTGTGCCCTGCCCTTCGGTCAACTGGAGACAAAAGGCACAGGACCACGCATTCTGGGAAATTCAAGTATTATGATTGCCTCCAGTTGTGGGTTACATAGCCTGTCCCAGGCTAGCCTGAGCTATACTGTGAGACCCTCCCTTTCCCTCCTCACCAGCCCCCACTGAATAAAATAAAAATTAAAACTAAGACCACTCTGTGCTTTAAGGGAACCAGGGTTAGGCTCTCTGAGGAGGCGGGCTCAGATCCAGGGTGTTTCCTCTGCATTGCTCCACTCAGGAGCTGGTCTCCTTGTGAGTGGCAGTTCCCCCAGCACCTGCAGGAAAGAGCTTGTTTCTCCTAGGTGTCGTCCTCAGCTTTCTAGAACCTCCACTGAATTATATTATCTATTCTTTTTTTTTTTTTTAACGTCAAGACAGGGTTTCTCTGTGTAGCCCTGACTGTCCTGGAACTCACTCTGTAGACCAGACTGGCCTCGAACTCAGAAATCTGTCTGCCTCTGCCTCCCAAGTACTGGGATTAAAGGTGTGTGCCACCACTGCCCATCTATAATACCTATTCACCAAGCAGTCCTGCATTGCTCCCCATGGTTGCACAAAGTTGCCTTCTACTGCCTGACACCAAAGGACCACGCAGGTTTCTTCGTCTCTTACACCTGTTGATAGGTTTGTTTATACCTCCCTATCATGTGCCACATGACAATTATTCAGTGTTTCGTTTGGTTTGGCTTTGAGTATTGATGGTAAATCTAAAATTAGAAGGGTATAATAGTTAAGGCTGGAAGTTAGGTCAGGCTAGAGGATATGCGAGACAGACGAGGAAGAATGACTAAAAAGAACATTTAAAAGAGAAAAATCTGGGGCTGGAGAGGTGACTCAGAGGTTAAGAGCACTGTTTGCTCTTCCTGAGGTCCTGAGTTCAATTCCCAGCAACCACATGGTGACTCAGAACCATCTGTAATGGGAGCTGGTGCCCTCTTCTGGCCTGCAGGCGTGCAGAATGCTGTATACATAATAAATAAATCTTAAAACCCGAAACAAAAAGAACAAAAAAGAAAATCTAGCTTTGACTGTCAAATCTGTAGTGGAAAGAACTGTAGGGTACAGTCAGGTGTTTGGGGGTTCTCAGCCCTTTGGAGAGGATGGTGGATACAAGACCAGATGCAGCAGGAAAGCCCTGGGGAGCAAACATAAAGCGGTGCCAAGGATTAACAAGACTCACTCTGTAGATCAGGCTGGCCTTGAACTCACCGAGATCCAGCTGCCTCTGCCTCCCAAGTGCTGGGATTAAAGATGTGGGCCACCTCCCAGACCCTAGTTGGGTGGGGGGGCAGGGGGGGTGGTACCCACTTTTAATCCCAACACCCAGGAGTCAGAGGCAGGCAGGTCCCTGTGAATCAAGGCTAACCTGGTCTACATAGTGAGTTCCAGGCCAGCTAGGGCTATATAGCAAGACCCTGTCTCCAAAAAAAAAAAAAAAAAAAAAGTAAAAAACATGAATAAAATATTCCTTAGGAAAAGTGTGTTTGTACTTGGAGGTGGGAGACATTCAGCTGGTAGAGCAGCACACAAAAGCACAGTGGGCCATCAGCTCTGGGACAAGGTCATTGTCAGACTTATATATTCCCAGCCCTGACACAGTCCTGATTAAAAACAGACAGCCGGGCGGTGGTGGCGCATGCCTTTGATCTCAGCCCTTGGGAGGCAGAGGCAGGTGGATTTCTGAGTTCGAGGCTAGCCTGGTCTACAGAGTGAATTCCAGGACAGCCAGGGCTACACAGAGAAACCCTGTCTGGGGGGGGGGGGGAGGGGGGAGGAAGACAAACAAACAAACAAACAAAAAATCCTCAAGCGCTTATGAATAAGTGGTCAAATGAAGACCTGAATAAAGTATGAGTCTGACTTCTTAAGGATTTGAGAAATTCCACAGATCCACACACACTGTGTGACAGACGTTCAGTTAAACGAATTTTCTATTAAAAACCAATTTCACTCTACATTGTACCTGGGAAAGATGAACTCCTTAGTAGATCTTTACTCTTTCAGAGCATACCAATTCTACCCATAAATGGGGGGAATCAGAGAATTAATAACATAAGATTGAAGATACCACGTGGAGAAAAGTAGGTAAAACAAGCTGGATTAGATGGCACACCTGTGGTATCTGGGAGGGGAAGGCAGGAGGAACGCCTTACATTCAAGGCTGGTCCAGATTACAGAGGGAGTACCAGGCCTGCCTTAGTCTCAAAGTGAGATTGTCTGGGAGGGGGGGGGGCAACTTTAAAAAGAGAAGCTATAAAGTCACGTCTTACTGAGAAGAAGAATCACCTGCTCCGACAAAGCGGTACTCAGAATATGCCTGAGGCGCCGGTGGCCTTTCCAAACAGAACCGCATCACTGAAAGGAAACAGCATAAACTACCCCAGGAAGGGGAAGCTGGGCCGGTCCGGGGCACGCTCAGGAAGACAGAACAGAGTTATACTAGGAATATCTTTGTGGTGAGATGACTCAGAAGGTCATGGCACTTGCTGCCAAGGCTGAAGATCTGAGTCCGATTCCCAGCACCCAAGAACTGATTCCCAAAAAATTATAACTTGACCTCTGCACTAAATGAGTACATGTAATAAAAATATTTTTAAGAGTTGAAGAGATGGCTCAGTGGTTAAGAGAGCACTGACTGCTCTTCCAGAGGTTCTGAGTTCAATTCCCAGGAACCACATGAATGTAGTATAGCCCTGGATGTCTGGAACTCACTCTGTAGACCAGCCTAGCCTTGAACTCAGAAATCTGCCTGCCTCTGCCTCCCAAGTGCTGGGATTACAGGCGTGTGCAGGTCACAACCATTTGCAATGGGATCTGATGCCGTCTTCTGGTGTGCATGAAGACAGAGCACTTGTATATATATAAAAATCAATCAATCTAGCTATCTTATTTTTTTTTTAAAAAGGAGCCCTTGAATGCCAGAGGTGATGGTTAATATCCACAGGCCTATAATTACTGGAAAGCCGATCCTCTGGCTAAGTCTGTGAGGGGTTGTCTACGTTGGGTTCATTGAGATGAGGAGACCCACTGTAATGTAATCGGTACCATTTCCGTGGACTGGGACTCCGGAAACAGAAGAAATAAAAAAGGCTACCTGAGCACAAGCATTTATCTCCCTCTGCTTCCTGATTGCAGCTGCCATGTGCCCAGCCGCCTCGAGTGCCTACCTCTGTGCCTTTACACCACGATGGACCACACCCTCTGTCTCAGGGTTTCTTTTTCTTTTTCTTTTCTTTTCTTTTTTTTTTTTTTTTTTTTTTTTTTTTTGTCTCAGGGTTTCTACTGCTGGGATGAAACACCACAATCAAAGCAACTTGGAGAGCACAGAGTTTCTTTCATTTTATGGTGTGTAGTATATCATCCATGGATGTTAGGCCAGGAACTCACGGCAAGAACCTGGAGGCAGGAGCTGACGTAGAAGCATGGAAGAGTGTTTCGTACTGGCTTGCTCTTCTTGGCTTGCTTGGTCTATTTTGTGGTTTTGTTTTGTACACACGCCAGGGTCATCTGAGTAGGGGTGTCCCCACCCACAGTAGGCTAGGACCTCCCATATCAATCACCAATTAAAAAGATACCTCATAGGCTTGCCTATGGGCCTTTTCCTATAGGAGGCATTTTCTAAATTAAGATAGATCCTTTGTGTTTGTCTAGGTTTGTGTCAAGTTGACAAAAAGCAACCAGGACACTTGAACTGTGCATCAGAATAAACCTTCCCTTCCTTATGTTGATTTTGTCAAGCATTGGCCCCCAAAACATGGAAAGAAACTAATATGCCAAGCTAAGGGATCTGTGCTTAATTCTAGGTTTCGACTTAAGGTTTCTGAATGACAATCACATAGTTAAAAACTGTCTTAGGAGAAATGAGCTTGTCAGTTTTGCGTGACATTACCACACAGAACATCCAAGAATCAACAGCCTGGGCTCCCTCAGGAACTGACTAGAGATGCAGGCCTGCTCCCGCCCTACTGTCCCTGACCTAGGAAAGAGCATGAGCTCCAGGTCGTTTTCATATTAAACTTGGAGCTTCGCTTGTATGGGATACTGTGGAAGGGAAACACTTGATCCCAGGAGACAAGAGAGAGGACTGGGGAAAGGGTATATGGACAGTGAAGACTATGGGAGAGGCCACAAAGAGTGGTCACAAAGGACCCAGGCAGGACCCATCGCCTTCTGCCACACCCCTTCTCCTGATTCTGTTCCCTTGTCCATCAAAGTCATCGTTTCTTTCCATTTTTCCTTCTCTTCAGCAGGCACTGATTCTTTCCGGCAGCCATAAGGCAGGAGAGACATGTTCCTGAGGGAGCTGGAGCACAGCTTCTGGGATATCCATGACTGGAATAAAGAGATTCCTGTGGTGTCGGGGAGAGAAGGAATAAAGGGGCAAGCACTGGCTCTGGGATCTTGAGAGCTTTCCTCTTAGTTTAACAGGAATCAAACAGGTGTGTGCGCAGGGTGTGCAAACATGTCTTCATCGGCGTTTAATCCTCAGCTTCAAGAAAACCCAGAGCTCTCGGAAAGGAAGAAGGTAAACAGCTGAGCCCCGACTCATTTACACTTCAAATATACTTCCAGTCGGTTCCTTCTCAACTAATCAAATAGCTTGTGCATCCCCAAAGTAGTATAAAGTGACACACTGTGTGGAATCAATTTTTCTTTCCAGAAATCATTAAATCCAGTAGCCTGTGACTCCGTCCCTGCTAATTCTGGTGCCCACCCTTTCATCCTCCATTAACTTCGGCATGCCTAACAGGCTGTCAGGAATAATTTCCCAGGACGTAAATAATTCAGAAATTAAAAATTAATAAATAATAACAGAGAACTACTGGGAAATAGGCTGGGTCAATTAGCGCGCTCCACATTCTGTTTCTTCGCAGCAGGGGGGACAGCCGCAGTCGTTACTTGAATCTTTCCTTCGATTCTGAGGTCTGATTTACAGCTCTTCATTATTGGATCCAGTCAGGCGCAATTACCTCCATCACTATCTCAGTTCCTAACTTCAAAGAAACGAGCGCTTTCTCGGCTGCTTTTTTTCTCCTTCTAGCAGGCTCAGCTTGACATCCCTGGAATTTCTTCCACGAAGACTAATTAATAAGTCTTCCACTTATCATATTCACTTCTCTTCTTTGATGTGCTACCTTAGTCAATCATCCCATTTAATTAGAATTGCAATGATAACTTTACTTATCTTGTGGCTAGATGTAAATTAAAATAACAGGATTTTAATTCTCTTTCGGATGAGGTTATGACATTTCGGAAGACAAAGTTTCAACACAAACAGGATATTATGTACTTCTGAATGTGGGGGTGGAGGAGCATTCTGCAAAATTATTTGCCCTCTGTAACAAAATAGGAAGACTGTTGAACAAACAATGGAAATCAATGCACTAGCATCTTCAACAGCATCAACTCACCAAGTCAGTCCCATAGAAACAACTGTCTTTGTTTACATAAAAAATTGGGCAAAGACACAGGTTTGCTTTTCCCAAAGGCAGTGTCTATGTTTCCAGGCCAAATGTAAGTTCAGGAAACAATACTCTGATACACTAACCCTTTTCCTCCTTGCTTACCAACTCTGTGACTCCACTCTTTGCCAGCTTGGTGAAGTCTATGGTGCTTTCTTTACACACCTCAACAATGCCACAAGGCAATAAAACAGAAACATTTGTAACGAGATGGGATCACGAAGGGTGAAGTCTGAAGTGGGCAGCCAGAGGGAACAGAAAGCAATAATCCCTTTCCAGAAAGCAACGCTAAGGCCAGAATTCCTAGAGCACCTACTATGTGTCAACCTTAGTCTGTGCTGCCTCTCCCATTCTCACAGGATGTCTGTAATATCATTGTTCCCACAAAACAGATACAGAGACGATCCGGGAGGTTAACTTGTTTTCTCAAGGACACAAAGCAGCAGTGTGTTGAGGAAGAAATCAAAAGAAACGACCACTGAGCTTTTAAGTTGAATGAAGCCTTCCATGATCTGCTTCCAACTCTTTGCCAAACTCCTGTTCTCTCTACTATGTTAAGCCACCCGAAAGAAATCTCCGGCATTACCCCACTGCCAGAGTTTAGTACATGCCTTTTATGCCTTCTTAATAATATACATGTGCTTAATATATTTCCGAAGGTTTAGAAACGTTGGCAGAAATTTGGCACTGTGACTTGTTTATGAAATAGTCATGGGATTGCAACTAGCATACATCCATTACCTTCAGATACTAAATAGAGGAAAAACAAACTGTAGACTGTGTGTATTATACATGCACGTATGCTTTGGAACACGAAATTATAATTTTCTCATGTTTTCTCAAACTGTTTTCCTGCAGGAATACAATGTTTAGCTGCATTGCTTTGTTTTTTAAGTTACTAACAATAGGAACATCAATGTGAGTTTCCAGTAACTGCTATCCTTGCCCTGCCATCACCCCCACTTCCCCATCCCCTCCTCCAGTCCATGTCCAGTTAGACAACAAACAGTGGCTACAGAGACCAACAGAAACTTATTTCATTAGCAAGGGCTGAAACCATCGCACCAACACTGGTTTGAAGCTAACCTTTGGGGGATTTAATACAGTTGTTCTCTGACAATAGAGCTTGGTTCATTTGCTACTTAAGACATGATTATTTAAATTAAAGTTAATTGGTTTCCTTACTCCCCTTTAGGGCTTTAGGCTCAGAAACATTTCTATTAGAAAAATCTAATTTGTTCTCAAATTCCTATTTTTAAAACGTAGACTGTTAAATGCTGTGGTATTTTAACCCTTTGTAGGGAAAGCGATCCCTAAATTCTAATACAAGTTAACAAAGATGACTGCATTAAAGACACAGTAACACTTTCAGAGAAGGCTTCAATGGAGGTCACGGGAATAACCCACCATGGAAATACAGTGACCAGTGGTCTCTACAAAGATCCAAAGACTGGGCCTCTCCTTGATAACTTTATTTCACTTTCTTTCTTTCTTTCTTTCTTTCTTTCTTTCTTTCTTTCTTTCTTTCTTTCTTTCTTTCTTTCTTTCTTCCTTCCTTCCTTCCTTCCTTCCTTCCTTCCTTCCTTCCTTTCTTTCTTTCTTTCTTTCTTTCTTTCTTTCTCTCAACATAGCTTCTCTGCATAACAGCCCTATCTGTGTCCTGGAGACAGCTTTGTAGACCAGGCTGACCTCAAACACACAGAGATCCCCCTTCTCTGCTTCCTGAGTGCTGGGATTAAAGGAGAGTGCCACATCACTGGCTATGTAACTTCTTTTGAGGAAATCCAGAAAGAAGCTGTGACTATGAGGGCTGATTGACATGCTAGACCTCAAAAATGTAAGGAGCTGGGATGATGCAAATCCAGACCCAAATTATCTTGGGGCATCTCCAGCCCTTCAATGGTCGTTGATTGCCCTCCTCTGTAGCTGACCCAACAAACATCTCTGTCACCATTAGGTAAAGCTCCTGGAAGACACAGATAGACCACTAGTACCCACCAACCAAAGAGCTAGGAATACTGTCAGATAGCACTGGAGGCCTAAGGTTCTCCCCACAAGCTGTGACATGTCTGCCCAATGCATCTACCAATGCATTTGAAAAGCGTATTCTTTTATGACTTTCTTTGTTCCGTTACTATAAAAAGCTCATGTAATTGCTAGTTCAATGGAATGCGAACATTTGCAGAAACCTCCCTCTGTGTTCTTGGGCCAGGGCATTCTTATCCAGCTCCAGAATAAACCATCTCTTTTGTTCCTTTGAGGTGAGAACTGTTTCTTTCCTTGATATGCTTAATATACATTTTTAAATACCAAAGAAAGATCATCAAACTAAATGTTTATACCAAAACATTTCCTCTTTTTCAATGCATAAGTGATATAACCAGCTAACCGCTAACAACCAGACAGTTAAGAAAATGCGGGATTCCATAGAGTTGAACTCAGGACCCCCGGAAGAGCAGTTAGTGAGTACTCCTAACCTCTGAGCCATCTCTCCAGCCCAATAGTCCATGAATTTATCTCACCAGAGGCAGGTAGACTGCTGTGAGTTCAAGGCTAGCTTGATCTATATAAATCTTCTCAGTGGAATTCTATGTAGCAATAATAAAACATCCATTCTTTTCTAACTGGTTTGTGAATTTAACTTTATTGTAAAGTTCATATGAACTGACTATAAAATGTCTATAAAATCTAGAAAACACATTTCCTTTTGTAGAAAAATATAGTACAGTACCTACATGCCAACTCCAGGGTTAAGATTTATTAATTATAAAGAATTAATAAAATGTGGAACTGATAAAGCAAAGAAAGATGACCAGTGAAACAAAAGAGAAAGGCAGACCACAGATCAGTAGATGTATGTAGTTTTGGTTGAAGACAAAGCTTACATATTAGATTTGCTTCAATAAAAATGCAGTAATTGGTCGGGCGGTAGTGGTACACGCCTTTAATCCCAGCACTTGGGAGGCAGAGGAAGGCAGATTTCTGAGTTCAAGGCCAGACTAGTCTACAGAGTGAGTTACAGGACAGCCAGGACTACACAGAGAAACCCTGTCTTGAAAAACCAAAAAGAAAAAAAAAATGCAGTAATTGGGCTGGAGAGATGGCTCAGCAGTTAAGAGCACTGACTGCTCTTCCAGAGGTCCTGAGTTCAATTCCCAGCAACCACATGGTGCCTCACACCCATCTGTAATGGGATATGATGCCCTCTTCTTGTGTGTCTGAAGATAGTATACTCACATTCATAAAATACATAAATCTTTTTTTTTAAATGCAGTAATTGACATTGGAAACAGTTATACATGTGGAAAACAGTATATCCTCAAGTCGCTCTATACAGAAAGAGAGAACTCTACATGAATATGTGAATATGTTTTATTTTGCTTTGAAACAAGGTCTCTCTATGTGGACCAGCCTGGCCTCAAATTCATACGCCTCTTCACCAGGTTTCAAACTGCTCCATACTTGGCTTCCATAAGACATTACTGAAGATACAGGTCAAATCCATGATTACTGTTACACTATGAACAACAGCCAAGATATAAAAACCGGCCTAGACTCTTCTCGACAGATGACTAGATGTTGAAAATGTGTTTGGCATATACACCTGCATGCATATGGAAGCAACGACAAATATGTTTTCTCTCATGTGTGGACTATATAATAAGAAAGTAGATGGAAACTGAAGGCAGGGGCCAAGAAAAGGTTATAAGAAGAAAAGAAAACATTCTGTGTTTGTTCCCATGTGCAGATCTAGATTTAGATGTGTGTGTACGTGCATGTCATAGAAGCATGGGGGCACGAAGGGGGTCAACAGAGGTGGGAGAAAGGAGAAGGGCACTTAGAATAACTAGCATGGTACAATGACATATATGAAATAGCATAGGGAAACCATTATTTTGTATGCTAACAGAAAATTAAAAGAAGGAATCAACAAAATTTTGCAGTTATAACAATCAGCATTTCTAAATCTTGTGAAATGAGTAGGTTGTTAATTTAAAACAAGTTTCCATAAAAACTGATGTCAAAACAAAAAAAAAAAAGAGAGATGATATTGAAGATATAGGTGACTATCTCTTTATTTTTTTATTTTTACTTTTTTTTTTTTTTGAGACAGGGTTTCTCTGTGTAGCCCTGGCTATCCTGGAACTCACTCTGTAGACCAGGCTGGCCTCGAACTCAGAAACCCACCTGCCTCTGCCTCCTAAATGCTGGGATTAAAGGCGTGCGCCACCACCGCCCGGCTGTGACTATCTTTTTAAATAAGACACAAACTGCACCAAAATTAACATTTATCAAAACCCTTAAAAATTACATTTAAAAAGTTAAGTCTCAAATGTCCCCAGTCCAAACCAGAAAAATATTTGATTCATCTTATTTTAGTTTTAATAATAACTACAGAATAATATACAGAGAGATTAATGAAGAGACAATGGAGAACTGAAGATTGATTAAAAACAAATGAGGGTCTTGAGATTTTTACTAAGATTTCTGTATTTCCAGCAAGACGGATCAATAAAAACGCAGACACAGATTTGAAAAGAAGAAAACTCACATACTAGGGGTTAAGCTTAGCTTGGTAAAATTACAAGACCAGTTTTCTACTGGAATGGAGGTGCTTACATAGAGATACCTTAACACACAAAGTTCACTAAGAGCTCCCATCTCTTAGAGATGGAGATGGTACTCTACCCAGCAAAGTCTCTCTAGAAACAAAGAGATGAGATGCTAAGGAAATGTATTATTCATTTATTCAAAAACTGTGTTTGTCTCTCTACACCAGCCTAAATGCCTGCCACAGAGACTGAAGAGATTCCACAGTGGGAAGAACAGAGACCTCAGGCACATCCGGAACAGCTATTTGAGAGAGACCCGAGGAAAGGATATAATCAGAGCGGTTTACCTGGTTTCTTGTCAAAGATGGCAGTGATATGGGGCTCTTAAGTCCAAGGAAAGTGTTCATTACTTTTGACAACATGATGAAAACTAAGGACCCATACTGTAAACGTTCACATAGACATTTGGAGGTCGCTGACCCCCTCAGGCCCTTATCTTCATCTCGCAGACAAAACTTTACCACCCAAGCAAAGGCTCAAGTACTTGTTTGCGCATAATCATAAATTAACCACCATTAATAGTGCACTTGTTCTTTGTGAGTCTTGTACGTTGAGTGCTTTAACTTCGGGATACCTTTGATCATAGCGCTGCAGGGGTATTTAATAATATCTTCCTTTTAGAGACTTACGGACTTGCCCAAAGTGAGATAGCTAGTAATTAGCACACGCTTGGTTAAAAGTCTGTAAAGTTTGTGCTCTAGCTGAAGGGAAGGTCGAGAACAAGAGAGGCTCAGGTTACCTTATGGGTTGTCATAGAGATTTAAAACCAGGTCTAATTATCCTAGGCTAAACGCATCGTGGCGCCCTTGTTTTCTCTTAGGGAAGTGGGGAGGCTTCCCCTGTCATTTGCTTTCGTTCCCACAGCGATCCTACACCTAATTTTTCACGTGACGTTCCTATGCGTGGCTAGAGAACGCGCCCGCCTACGGAAGCCGCACGACAAATCCTAAACTCAACGCGGTCGCCCCTACAGAGGTCCCCGCGTTCCGCTTCCGTACAACATGGCGGCGCGCTCGCCGACGCACCGCTGCTTTCTCTGACGTACTTCCTGTCCGGCGCAGTCACATTTGACCTTTGAACTCTCCCGCCCCTTCCTTTTCCTCTTCCGGGGACGGTGCTCAGAGGTATGGTGGCATCCTTCTGCTCTGTGTTTTTACTGTTTACGATCCGTAGCCATCCGAGGAGTACGGCGGGCGGGACCTCCTCGGGGACGGTGCTGTAGCTGGGGTTAACGGTGAGGGACGAGGAGAGGTGCGTACCGGGAGGATCCTCGGCCCATAGTTTCGGAAAGCTCTCGATCAAACCAGCGCTTCCGAAGCGGTGAGTAGCCGGAGCTCCGCGCGCCGCGGCCGCCGGGTACGGAGAGCGAGAGGCTTAGGTCGTGGTTGAGAAGCGCTTAGCGACCGCGACCTCCGGCTGCTCCCCTGTTGCTGTCTTTATGGTGGCTAGTAAGCGAGCGAGACGGCGATAGCAGGGGCTGTGGCGGAGTCTGGCTTGGTTTTGAAGACACAAACCCAGCAGTGGCGGTTTAGGTCCTTCATCACCGGGCTGTGTCGCTTTAGGTGCATGGCAGGTGGGCTCCCTTTAAGTAAAGTGTGTTTGGAAGGTGTGGAAGACAAGTCAGCTTGGCTGCCCCAGGCTTAGGCGTCTGTTACTTGGAGTAGTGCTAATTAGGCACTTCAGCCATTTGTCCCAGGGTTTGAGACTTTTAAGTTGGCGTGTGTGTAAGGTTCTTAGGTAGAATGCGTGTCCAGCATGTCGAAGGTCTGGATTCCAAATGCATCGCTGCTGCAGGTTGGAGGGTCGTTTGGTAACTGATGAATGCACCTCGGTTTTAAACAGCCCAAAACCCGGGTGCGGTTAATAAACAGATCTCCTTCTCGGGGATGCTGATTTTTGACAAGACTTAGATTGTAAAGCTACCTTACCACCTGCCAGTCCTGTGGAGAGTGAAATAGTTCAGTGTCTTAATCCTACTGGGAGCTGTATAGATTGGGGGAAAATACTGTCTTAGAGCCCAGGTGCTGGCTCTGTATTCCCAGCAAATAACACTACTGGGGATTCACCTAAGAGTCCCACATCATCATTTAAATTCCTGTTTCTCCAGCCTTCCTGGGTAGTATTTTATCTAGACAGCAAACAAAACAGACTTCTTGAGAAATGAGCCCATGGTCAGGATTTAACCAAGTCTACCAGTGGGGAAGTGTCTATTAGTCAACTCTAGTTTTAAATGTGGAATTCTTTAGAACAGGGGCCTTCATGATGCATGGTGTGAATGAATGTGTTATGTGAATGTTAGGATACGTTATGTGGTGATGCTTTGACTTAATTTACTTTCCCAGTGAAAGGTGGTTTTTATTCTCGCTAAATTTTAGGCACTCAGGATGGTCCAGCGATTGACATACCGTCGTAGGCTCTCCTACAATACAGCCTCTAACAAAACTAGGCTGTAAGTATTGGCAAGTTGAAAATAACTATTGTTGCTTTCTATGTGATAGACTGAGATACTGAACTGTTTACAATCTCCCTTCATAGGTCTCGAACCCCTGGCAACAGGATTGTTTACCTTTACACCAAGAAAGTTGGGAAGGCACCTAAATCAGCATGTGGCGTGTGCCCAGGCCGACTGCGAGGGGTGAGTGCCCTTTTGAGAGAGCCTTGGTCCCTCAATAGGGAAATAAGAGAAGGCAGGCTTGCTGCTAAGATGTTTGGGGATTATTAAATATCTGGAGGCCAAAGTAATGAATGTGAGAAATGACGGAAATGGCCTCCACGTAAAGCAGTAGACTCTCCCTTTGTAACCTAGTTCCCAGTTACTAGGAAATGTCCTACTTGAGCACCTTAAGGTAATTAAGTCTTTGTTATCGTTATACAGGTTCGTGCTGTGAGACCCAAAGTCCTTATGAGATTGTCTAAGACAAAGAAGCACGTCAGCAGGGCCTATGGTGGCTCCATGTGTGCCAAATGCGTCCGTGACAGGTGAGTGGGGCGGCCTAGGCTGGCTGTATGTGTCTGTTATACGGCCTGCCAGAGGTGGAGTCTTGCCTTGGCACCTGCTAGCAGATGAGGTGCCGCATAAAACGGTGATGCTCCTGTCGTGTTGGAATTTGGGGTCACCTTGGAAATAGCCTTGGCTTGTAGAGAACAGAATGTCGAGTTGGTGTTTGATTGTGGGCCGCTGTGTGTGGGGAGTCTTGAGGTGTAGGAACAGTGTTGGTTTGGGTGGCTGACTGAGAAGGTGACAAAGCTAGAACAGATTATGAATGCTTAGAAAGCTTTAGTCTTAGAATGTGGGAGCCGCTGAATCTCAAGCAAGGGGGGGCTTGGCTTAACAAGGTGGAGGTCTGGGGTGTGCAGCTGCTTTTTAGGCAGCGGGAGGAGATTGCCTGGCCTTAGTACCTGATGCTGGCAGAGAGGGTCTGCTGGGAGGGCTTTAAATCTTGGGTGCTGGAAAGAGTGTAAGGATGGTTGTGGTGTTTGCTGAGTACCAGATAACATTTCAGAGCATCTGAATGGACTTTCTGGGTTGGTGGGTTTGTTTGGGGGAGGAAACCAGCACTTCCTGTTCTACACTCGTGTGTAAAACAGTGCTCAGTGTCTAGGGGAGGGGGGGGAATTGAGGGGTGGAGCTGGACTCTGGTTGGTTTGGTGAGTTTACAGAATGCTCTGACCAAAGTGGGGTTTTTTTGTTTCTTGACAACAATCTGTCTGTCCTGTTGGTGGTAGTTGTTCATTGAGAGGAGAAAGGCCTAGTACAGTAATGCAGGCACGGGGCGAATGTTCTGTCATATAGGCACTCTGAACTTCATAAAGATTAGAAGAGAAATTTCATGCAGTTGTAGAAACTGGGTTGGCATTTGAGGCCACATCTGAATAATGTGAACAAAAAGGATTTCCAGACGCCGGTGTCTGACCTGACTCAGGAAGGATGGGAGGTGGAAGGGGGCTGGGTACGGGGTGGATTTTGAGCTACAGGGATTTGCTTGGCATATTTTTGACTCCCCTAAAGAATCTGGATTTGGGCCTAACAAGATAATATGTCCTGGATCCTGATGCAAGAGCGAATGTTAGCCAGAAACTATCTTAAGTGATGGTCTTGTCTTGACTGTTGTCTTTTGGGTTTCTATTGCTGTGGTACCCGTGACCAGAGGCAACTTGGTAGATGTTATTTCTCCTTGCACTTGCAGTTCGCAGCCCCATCACTGAGGGGAGTCAGGGCAGGAAGTGAAGCAGGCCAGGGGTGCTGCTTGCTGACTTGTTCTCCTTGGCTTTCTCAGATTCCTTCCTAAAGCACCCATTCCCCAGCCAGTGTGGTACTGACCATGGGCCAGTCTGGGGGCATTTTCTTGTTTGATGTTCCCTCTCCCTGCAAAACTAGCTTGTGCCTAGTTGACATGAAACTTGCCAGCACAGCCCGTTTATTTTGTAGTCGTTCATGAAGCAGTTAAGACTACTTAGAACTGGGAAATAGTCCTCCATAAAAAGTTTTGCAAATTCTTTTTTGTACATTTTCTAGGCTCTTAATGCCTTACTCCATCTTACAATGGTAACTTTGCTGTGTTGAATAATACCTGGTTTGTTTTTCTTTCTAGGATCAAGCGGGCTTTCCTTATTGAGGAGCAGAAGATCGTGGTGAAAGTGTTGAAGGCACAAGCTCAGAGTCAGAAAGCAAAATAAATGCAGCTTTTTTAAATAATAAAAATCAAGACTTGGTCTACAGTTCCGCTATCTGTGACTTGCTTTAGTACTTGAGGATTGATTTATTATTTGTTTGGGGGTTTTTTTGTTTGTTTGTTTTTGTTTTTTTGAGACAGGGTTTCTCTGTGTAGTCCTGGCTGTCCTGGAACTCACTCTGTAGACCAGGCTGGCCTCGAACTCAGAAATCCTCCTGCCTCTGCCTCCCAGAGTGCTGGGATTACAGGCGTGCGCCACCACCGCCCACCCGCGAGGACTGATTTATAATTGGTTGCTTTCTGTAAAGGTAGATGGTGGCTGGAAGTCACTGGATACTAGGATCTTGGGTAGTTCCTCTGATTGGGAATGGTCCTTAACTCTTAGTGACATTTAGACTACTTCTTAGTATCTCCTGTACACTATCAAACAAGATACCAGCCTCAGGCTGTTTTGAATGAAATCTTTTAAATCCGTTTTTAAATCCTTTTTAAAAATTTCCTGTTGTGGGGACTTAGACCTACAACAACCCTAAATGATTCTCAGGTTGTGGTCCTCCTTGCGTGTTACTCCAGTTTAGGACATTAAAATACAGATCATTTTGGTGGTTTCTGAAGCTCCTTAATGCTAAGAGAACTAACTGGTCTGAGAGCCCAGCAAAACCTATTTTTATTTCCTAATGTATTTGCCTGTTACTCCACATTTAGCTGTTACCTTATGAGCTGGTGATGAGATAGGTCTGCAGGGGAGGGTTTTCATGGTAACGGGGTAAAAGGCAGAAATCTACTACATGCATGCAGGCAAGCACGCCGTGTATATAAAAGTCTTTAAAAAACTAACCATGGTTCTGAGTTGTGGAGACAAGTCCTGGCTGTGACTCAGCTTGAACTTGGGGCTCCTGCTTAGTGGGAAAGCCCCTCACAACCTCCCCAGGGCTGGCATTCTAGGTGTGTGCCCCGGAGCTTGGTAAGGAAATAGGCAGCAGGTTGTAGAAAGGTAAAAGGGATCCCAGAAAATGGATGATGTCATGTTAGAACATTCTCAGAGTTTGAACAGTGGCTCAGGAAATAGTGTGGCCTGAGTTCTCAGCACATGTAAAAACCTGGCAAGATGGTGTCTCTGTCCCAGTTGTGGACTGCAAGGGCGTGTAACTAATAAAGGCCTGCTGGCCAGTGTAGCCAAAACTCCTGATTTAGTAACTGACCTGGTCTCTTGTAACTGGAGAACAATACTTAGTATTGATCTGTGACCTAAAAGAGTTCACACAAGAAAACTTAAGTAGGAATAGCCTTGGGCAGCCATGCGGTGGTAGCGCACACCTTTAATCCCAGCCCTTGAGGCAGAGGCAGGTGGATTTCTGAGTTCGAGGCTCGCCTGGTCTACAGAGTGAGTTTCAGGGCTACACAGAGAAACCCTGTCTCGAAAACCACACACAACACACAAAGCCTTGGGCTCCTCAGATAACTTCCGTGGCAGGTTAGTGAGAGGGACTATAGTGTGCTCAGTGTCTTAAAATTGATTGTTCATTGATTTACAGGCAAGGTTTTTAAAAGCTTGCAACCCAAGGTTTATAAACACTGGAAGGGGAGGCCTGCTTTAACAGCCCTTTGTGAGTCCAGACCGCATTATTAATGCTAGGTTGAGCAACATGATTAAACACGCCTGTTTCCTTTTTGTGTGTATTTTATTTGTAATGCTATGTTGGTAGTATGTACCTGTGTTTAGGAACCCTCAGAGGCAGGAAGGATAGAGGTGGGTACTGGCGTCACTTGGGTCCTCTGAAAGCACTACCAACATCTGGGATCCTTTTACATTTCAGCCAAATAAAAAATTCGGTTAACTGGACTTTGATGATACACTTTACAAGCAATTCATTTAACTTAAGGAATTTATACTTTTCTTTAAATGTCTTTGTAAACAATTTGGAAAGTATGGAAAAACATTTCACTACGAAGAGTATTAGTGGATATTTTCCTTTCCATCTTGTTTGTAAGGCAAAAAAAATGACAAAATTGAAAGCATAATTGTAATTTTTCATTTATTTCCCTTATAGAACCCCTGATACAACTTTTTGGTGTGAGTGTTAATATCTTAGTATAATTTAAATATTTTCATTTGGAAATTCAAGCTAGTACCAGCTTTCCCTCTAGCAATCTGTAAATATTTGCACGAATTTGATTTTCCCACTTGAAGTACTATACTTAATGATACTGTGGTATGAACATAGACAAACTATCCCAAGTCACCCAAGTGGATTCTGTAACTGCTGTTTCGTTTTGGCAGGGGTGGGAGTGAGAAATCAAGATTTTATTGAATCCAGTTCTGTGTGTGACAAAGTAGTCTTGACAGGTTCCTAAAAGGCCATGTGAATGTACTCAGTGGTTTTTCTTTTTAAAGTCTAGTATTTCTCCTTCCATTGAATTGCTTATGGATTCCATCAGAAGGTTGAAGTGGCTCTTTTACCCATAAAAGCAGAAAAATCTCCATATGTTTAAGCAAATCAGGTTTCTGCAGCTCAGTATTAATGGCGTAGTATTTTAGCCTAATGATTAGCCTGGGAATGGTGACCTCCAGGCATTTTCCAGTGGAAGTCCATCTTTAGGTTACGATGCTGCTTAGTTCTGAATGTTGATTTTTTTCTCTAAGGTATGTTACTTAGTGCTACGATCATTGCCTTATAATTATTGGCATCACTGCTGCCTCATCTTTGCTTGTGAAAGCAGATGTGTGCGTCTCTGCAACACTGTTTAGATTCAGAGGATGGCATGCGACAGCCCTTTCCCTTGGAGCACGGTGCTGAGCACTGGCCCTGCCCATTATCACACGGTCTGCTACCACCGGTTACACACCACTCCATTGGCTTCAGGAGCTCTACTTAGTACTTACTTGGTAAAGATGGGCCAAGTACTTACTTGGTAAAATTTGTAAATAGTTACTAATAACGTGGCTCTGTAAATCTCTAGGTTTCATTTTGGTTTCTCTGTTGCTTTGGGGCAGGGAAATAGTTTGCTTGGTTGAGACAGGGTCTCACTTTGTGTCCCTGGCTGACCTGGAACTCACTATGTATAAATACCAGGCTGATCTCAAACTCACAAAAATCCTGCTTCTGCCTCCCAGGTGCTGGAATTAAAGGCATGTGTGTAGACGTAGTGGGTAGTAAAAAGTCTTAACGTTCCCTTTCAACAACGACAGTTGAGTGTGGTGGTGAGTCCTCGGTTGAAAGTCAGGAACAGAAATTCACCTTGTCTCTGAGCTTGCTTTCTCCGCTTGTGCTGTTGTAACAACCATACACCCATCAGCGTACACGACACTACTCAGTGTTGAGGCTAAGGGCGGGGTGGCAGCCGGCTCAGCATCTAGAATGCTTTCTTCCTGGCTTGTTAATCTTTTTGCCTTGTGAAGACTCAAACCTTATGGCCTAATTTCTCCCCCAAAACCCAGATCCCATGGCCATCCCTTTGGAAGCCCATTAAACATACACATACTGAGGACAGAGATGCTTCAGCCTATAATGCTTCCCGAGTTAACATTTACAATACTGAATCAAAAGATGCTTCTGGCCTCCCGGATCCCAGCTGCCCGCCATTAGCAGGCTTTCTTGTGGTAGTGTGGTGAGCATAAAGGATGGTCCGAATGGGTCCCCCACTCATTTGTATTCTTTTTGCAATGGGACTTAGTGCTCGCTCATTTATTCAGCTGACACTTAAAAAACTGTGCCAAGAAGTGCTGAGGGTAAATACTGGTAGCTAGCAAAATGGCTGAACTCTGCCCTGCCTCGTGGCTTCCTCATGGAACACGCACGCACGCATGCACACACGCACAAACACAGGCACACAATGAAGGTAAAGCCCTAATGTGAAACCGAGGAAGGAGCCTAGTGGGAACTAGACTTTTCTTGGAGTAATATGTAGGTTCGAGGTTAGGATGAGCGCTGAGTCACCAGCTAGTAAGCAGAACATTCCAGACAAAGGAACCAACCTAGGCAAACACCAGGAGTCAAAACACTCAGCTAGCATAAAGACACGGTTAATTCAATGCAACGCTGGTCTCAGTGTTTACAGCCCCTACGCCTGCAACGTGTGTTACCAGTCACCAAGGAACATCCCTGTCACCATCCGGATTTTAATAAAAGGGCCACATCTGTAGCGCTTTTCCCATCCTGCAGGAGATCAGTGAAAGAAAAGCTTTCTATACTGCTTATTTCAGCAAGGTCAAAACTCCCTTTGCATTATGGAATATTTAAATTACAAAAAGCCCTGGGTCATTTGCACAGTGGCCTGTGATGCTATTAAGGAGGGAAGGGATCAAATGTATTGACTGACATCCCCTGACTCTCATCCTGCTTCCAAGTTCTTGGCCTGTGCACAGAGCCTGAGGGCTCTGCGCTCTAACTCTCTCTAGGGTTAGAAATAAGCTTATGCGGCTCGATATGCCTAAAGAACAAATGGTCTTGAAGAAAATTCAGATATTTCCTGCCTTTGAGTGTTAGTCGTGCAGAGACTGTAGGACACATGGTGTCTGTCATACTTTCCGACTCTTCCACGGTAGAGGGAAAGTAGCCACAGACTGTGCACACAACGGGAGTAGCTGTATTCCAATAAATCTTGATTAGCAAAAACATGTCAGATTTGGCCCACAAGTTGTCGCCTGCGGAGCCTATACTCTGAGTCTATTCCTAGCCACAATGCCATCTGACGGCAATTGCTTGATTGATTTCAAGTGAACCAGAATATCGTTCATTGCCTTGTTAGATCTCATCAACCCAAGGACAGAAGAAAATGAAAGGACTTCTTGTCTTCATCCCATTTAATTTTGCAGTGATCAGTTACAGGGCACCACATCACTAAAGCAAATAGATGTACAGTGTACTGAACAGTACTTGCTGACACGCCCCTTACAATGTTTTTGAATTGTAAGTCTATTGCCATCTAAAACTTCCTGGTAGGATTTCAAACCGTGCAGAATGTCATTTCCAATGGAGTGAAGGTTTGAATAATTTTTAAAAAGAATGTATTTTTATTTTATGTACGTTGCTGTTTTGACTGCATGTGTATCTGTGTGAGGGTGTCAGATTCCCTGGAACTGGAGCTACAGACAGTTGTGAGCTACCATGAGATACTAGGAATCGAACCTGGATCCTCTGGAAGAGTAGTTAGTCAGTGCTCTTAACTGCTGAGCTATCTCTCCAGCGCTCTTTGAATAATTCTAAAGTAAACTGTCCCATCAACCTTTCAATAGATTGAATGAAGCTACACAGTGGCTATTTTAAAAGATAGAAATGGATAGTTGTAAGATGTATATTATCCCCTTGCCCCAGACTTACCACCATGACATTTTCCCCATACAACATTGGCTGGACAATCGCATGCTGGAAGTCCCTTCCTTGTAAGTCAGCCTCACAGGTCTATGAGAATAAAAGCCACAGTGCCTTGTCTGCATTGGTCACATAGACAGAATAAGGGACCATTGCTTCTTGAACTGGGTTCTCTTTGCTTCAATGTCAAGGAACTCCTCAAAATGACCAATTTCTTTGCCAGTTCAGATGGCAACAACAGCCTGGACATTAAATAAAAAATTACTGTAATCACTCTACCCCATTCTAATCTCCTCTCCTCAACAGACCCTCAGTGTGGCCCAGGACAGCCTGCCGCAGCGCCGAATGCTTCTGTGTCAGGCAGGGAAAGAAGAACTCTATGGGAACTTTTTTTGTTCCTCACAGCCATTCAAACATAATGCATTGTGGGTGCAAAACGACTCTTCCAGGCATTAAGATTAACAACTGAGACAAACATCTCCTTAGCGAAGAGATTTCATTCCACTGAGAATTGTCAATAAATGAAAACGTGGGACAAAGCCGGGCAGTGGTGGTGCACGTCTGTAATCCCAGCACTTGGGAGGCAGAGGCAGGTAGATTTCTGAGTTCGAGGCCAGCCTGGTCTACAGAGTGAGTTCCAGGACAGCCAGGGCTATACAGAGAAACCCTGTCTCAGAAAACCAAAAAAAAAAAAAAAAAAAAAAAAAAGAAAAAAAGAAAAAAGAAAAAAAGAAAAGAAAACGTGGGACAAATAAAATGCATAACACAACCACCAAAGGCTCTGGAGCAGAGCAAAATGGAGCCGCCCAAGCAACAGAAGGTGCAAGCCCAGATCTGCAAAGCTCTACCCGAGAGGCCTTCCCAGCCTGCTGCGCTGCCTGTGAGGAGCCGCCACCATTCTCCAAGAAGAGAGCTCGCTCTTGGGAGCAGGGTGGTGTCACACGGCTCACGCAGGGGGAGAGAGAGCACGCTGAGGTGACTGAGTTCATAGGGTACTGGACCATGTTGGTCCTTGCAGGTCCTTGATTGGACCTATGTGGCCATCGGTCCTGGGCAAGAGGACCTCTGCTCTGGGCCTAGACTTTAGGGGACACTGCTCTAGCTTTCTCCTGGAAATACTTTATCCTACAATCAGAGGACAGGAGACCTCAGGTTGCCGTGAGTTCCCTGTCTAGACATTTGCCCAGAAGCTCCTGCTCTGAGCCCCCCAAACTCACTCCTGGGGCCTGAGAACCCCTCTTCTTTGGAATATTTCTCAGGAGAGGACCATGTTATTGAAGTGTTCTCCTGAAGCCTGTGGGTGTCTGCGGGACTAGGAAAGAGTGTGGGTGTGTGGCCAAACTAGCCACACATCTGCAGATAAGGCCCTTCAAGGTAGAAAGCCAGTCAGAAGTCTGCAAAAAAGCAGGGTTTTCTGCTAGACAGGAAGCAAGCTTGTATCTGTAAAGCCAAATTTGATGGAGAAACTGAAGAGTTTTAGGAATCTAATGTCAGACCTGCCTCAAACACCTGTTTGTCCAAGCGGTAGGACAGAACAAACAGTTCTGGGTTACATGTTGGCATGATTTATAGGACTTAGGCAAGCATTTGACATAAAGTGTTAGCCTGCATTTCCTTGCTCTGAGTCCTGCTGCTCTGGGTTTCTGGCTCCTGAGTGGATGGGAAGCCATCAGAGCCACATTGCCTGGAAGCAGCTGTGCTGAGCCTAGATGCAAAATTATTCATGTACTGCCTTCAAACTGTGTGTCTCCAGTCAATTCACCACGGAGCATCAGATGGGTTTGTGGTTTCCTTTCTTCTGCAAAATGGAAGAAACGTGGAACAGTTGTAAAGGACAGGCTGGGATGGAGAATTTACATGCCATCTTCTTGGGGGAAATCAATTTTCAGAAACAGTATGTGGAATTTGAAAATCTAGGAATCACTTTCATTAAAGCTGACGATCTTCCAAGGCCCCTGGGGCAATCCTTAGGTAACCTTGCCAAGACTCCCCATACGAAGAACTCAGCTAGGATGGAGACAGTGCTCACTTAAAGCCCAAAGGCCTGGGATACAGAGCTGATTTAGCCTCTGCTTCTGTCTCCTTGGGAAGTCACTTGTCCCGGTCCTGGGAGTTTGGTGTAGTGATCTCCAAAGTCTCCCATGTTTGCATCATGGATTAATTTTACTGCCTTGATGGGGAATTTGGCATCTGCTGTATTCCAAATACTGTAAGGGGCTCTAAGGGTTGATACAATAGCACCAGTGCCCCTTAGGAGCTCTAGCTCATGGCAGATTAGCTTAGCCAGGGTTCAAACTAGATGGCACCTGTGACACATTAGGGAAATTTGCTGGACACGAATAGAACATACAGGTCAGTCCATGACTTTCCAAAATCCAATCAGTTTCTTATACTATCCAGGCCTTGGTAGATTGCATATAAATAAAGGCTCACAAAGCATTTCCCGAACGGCTGTAATAAATCCCTAAATTTCTAAGAATGAAATCACTATGTAAAACTAGGGGAGATTATGCTTTTCTTCTGAACATTAATCCAGAGAAATCTAACATTTGGGGAAAAGGTAATAATCCATAAAACTTTGATCTCTTGCCAGGTAATCTGAGAATCCCAAATGTAAAAAAAAAAAAACATTTAAAAAATGTAAATGTGTGGGTAAACTTCCTGATTTACATTTTTAAAGAATTCTTTAGTGCTAGATATTGTTTGCACAAAAATCCGATTAATGATGAATTAGTTCATAGCATAATACCAAAAAATAAAAAGTCTATCATGTTCTGCCAAGAGCAATGTGACTCCTGAGCGCTTTGCTTTCTTACAAATTTGTGAACTCGACTATTGGCAATTGGAAAACATCAAAGGGTTTAAGCCCGTTAGGATTTAGAAAGCCCCTTTGATGACTCCAAGTACTCCCATTCATTCATTCAGCAAACATTAACTGTGTACTCTGTGTGTACTAGTCACCATGTTGACACTGCCTCTGAGGAGAATTTCTGAAGCCCTCGAAGGCTCCCATCCCTCGGGTCCCTAGGCTGATCTGTTTCCACACAGTACAGGGCATGGCGTGTGGATAGGGCACAGACTCCCTTTGCTTACCCAGGAGCCCTGGAGAAGTTACTGCAAGTTAGTGTTTTATGAAGTTGCTGAATGGAAATAAAAACATTGTTTCCAGGATTGTCATAAGAATAGCCATGCCTGCTACTTTATAATTTTTTTGTTGTTGTTTTCTTTGAGACAGTTTCTCTGTGTAACCCTGGCTCTCCTGGAACTCACTCTGTAGACCATGCTGGCCTCGAACTCAGAGAACCACCTGCCTCTGCCTCCCAGGTGCTGGGATTACAGGTGTGCGCCCCCACCGCCTAGCTACTTACTTTATAATTAATATACATTACTTCTGGTTCCCTTTTCATCTCTCTGCAAAAATCTAAACTCAGAACACACCTGCCATCAAACACTGTGTATGAGCCAATGTGTCTCCTTAAGATCTATTTATGTTTGTAGTTTTATAGAAGGTGGGTTTCTGCTAAAGCAATGCAGAGCAGGCGAGGCTAGTAAACCAACCTGGTCAAAGCCAGGTGACGCCTGCTCAACAGAGACTTGGGCGGTGCAAAGCGTGGATGGCACATGGGACCATGGTGGGACTATTTCATGATAAACACCAGGGGGCTGAAGAGATGTCCCGTGTCCCCCCGACCCCCGCCCCGCAGTCAAAAGCGCGCACATGGTGACTAACGAGTGCCTATAACTCCAGTTTCAGGGGATCTGAGCCCTTTTCTGGTCTCCATGGTGCATGTACATAAAAAATGGAAAACTGATCTTTAAAAAGAGGTATCTGGGTTCCAAATATAGGAAGACTGGTGTCCGAATTTCCTTTTTCCATTTCAGAACTCTGAGCTTGACCATGCGATCCACTTGAGAATCACCTTAGGGGACTGCTGGGGACACTATTCCTTAAGAGATGGTTGAACATGTAGGCAAGACATACTCTATCTCGATCATGTTATTATCTTTTTTGTTTTTGTTTTTGTTTTTGTTTTGCTTTGTTTTTTCGAGACAGGGTTTCTCCGTATAGCCGTGGCTGTCCTGGAACTCACTCTGTAGACCAGGCTGGCCTCGAGCTCAGAAATCTGCCTGCCTCTGCCTCCCAAGTGCTGGGATTACAGGTATGCACCACCACCACCCGCTGGATCATGTTAACTAAGGCTCAGAGAACACATGGAATAGGGGACGGGGGGGGGGGGGCAGAGAAGGAGATGGGGGGGGGGAGAGACAGAGGGAAAGGGAGAGAGAGGGAGGGAAGGAGAGAGAGAAAGATAGGGAAAGAAAGAACAGGGAGAGGGGCTGGGAAACCTTACCTGTATGGCATGTTCATGAATCCACAGCAGATGAGGTTTTGTCTAGGCCTGCAGGAGAGGAGACTGGTCACTAATCTCGGAAGGACTTATGGACACCCCCACCACACACCCCCCCACACACACCCCAACCATTGGCCACTGGTGGATTCTGGAGGAGGGACGGTCATTGGCTTCAGCTATGTCTTCAGAGGTGAGCCCACCAGGCACCCGTGGACAGCTCCAAACCTGTGGTCTGTAGAAGGCCGTGGTTCAACTCAGTGGGTCACAACATAAAACCAAAAGACATGAATGTGAAGGGGGACTTCTAGGGAAGAGGGGGTGACCGTTGGGGGAGGGAGACAGAAGCTTTGTGGAGAGAGTGACCAGATGTTTTCATAAACATACAAAACTGTCAAAGAACAAACTTCATAAAGATCATAATTAAAAATAAACCAGAGTCCTAGCTGGGCATGGAGGAGCACACCTCTAATCCCTGCACTGAGGAAGCAGAACAGGGAGGTCTCTGAGTTCAAGGCCAGCCTGGTCTACAGAGTGAGCTTCAGGATAGCCAGAGCTACACGGGAAAAGCCTTCCTCGAAAAATCAAAAATCGAAAACTGGAAAAAAAAAATCAGGTTCGTGAGTTCAAGTAAGAATTTCCTCAGTTAGAACCTCTAAAATCTGAGCCCCAAACCTACATTTAAACATATTCTCACCAACTTGGGTCTCGGACTGTCCTTTTATGAAGATGGGGGTACGTGTAAATTGATGAAAAGACTTTCCTCATTAGATGATTCTGAACCCTCTCTGTCTCTGTCATCTGACCGATAAATACAGAGAAAATAATAAGGGTTTCAGAGAAATGGTGGTCTCTGCTGTCCACGCCTGAGTTAGTGTGGTCAGGAGTTCTCTTTGAATGATTAAAAGAAAGTGACCGTGTTGGAAGCAAGCAAAAAGTCAACTGATTCTATTCAAAACTTTTTTGTGTGTTTTTGTGAGGAATGGTGGAGACACACACACACACACACACACACACACACACACACACACACACGGGTTGAAGTGCCCAAGCTGTATATGATTAGCTCTGGGCAGAAGCACATTAGGGCATCTGAAAACCACAACTGGAGACTTCTATTCTGATGGGCCTAATGCTCTGCGTATTTCCTTTCAACTGAACTTGAGGGAAAGTACTTTGATACAATGTACATATGGAAATATTTTACAGCATTCTTAAAAAGTTAGATATTTTATTTAATATATATAAAACATACTTTTTTTCTTTTCAATGCACATAAATACAGCCAAATCAATGTCTTCGGGGGTCCTTCGTCATTTCAGACAGTGTATTTTTTTGTTTTGTTTCTCTCTATGTTGGTGCCTAGCGTTTGCTGTGTGTGGAAGGCCTGGCTCACAGCCCTGGAGCCGGGTCTTTGCTCAGGGTTTTTGGCCAGCAGCGGTGGTAGCAGCTGCTCAGATGCACTCCACATACTCACCTCTGGAAAGACCATTTCTGGAGGTGAGAAGGCTCTTTGATTTCCCAGCAGCTCTGAAAGCCGTTGATGAGAACAGTCGAAGTGCAGCCGCCCATTTGCGAGGACTTTGAATTCTGAAGCCAGTGCCATATTTCACATATGCAGTGAAATTGCAATCTGGGTTTTAGTTCAAATTCTTTGAAAAGATTAAAGTCCGTTCTTTGAGATGCTATTCCTAACCTTGGGTTAAAGTATGCCTTGAAAAGATAGTCTTCAATCAAAAGAATCCATTAATACTGGTTATGTTTTTTTTTTTAAAGGCATAGGGACACAGAACAGATGATAGGAGATAGCATCTGCTGTCAGGTTTTTAATCTTGTATATTAATGACTTTTAAAAAAACACTATTATATGTCTGTGTATATGTATATATGTATGCCTATAAGCACATGGATGCCACAGCATACACATGGATATCAGACAACTCGTGGGAGTTGGCTCTCTACTTCCACCATATGGGGTCCTACATATTTATTAAAAGATGTTTAAAAATTAATAGAATTATTCCTTGTAAAAATATTCACTTGGCCAAAATTTGCCAAACCCATTTTTAAAGTTTTATAACTCTATATGATTTTCAAGGGAGGTAGATATATTTTTTTTAAAAAATCCTGGGTTTGATATTTTATTCATTTGAAAATGATGCTTTCAGGAGGGTTTTCTTTCATCTTTAAAGGAATAAACCATTTGCATTTTAAAGATATGCTGGAGCGCTCCAGGAAGCAGCCTTTTCTATTTATGTTATATTTAATTACACTTACTTGATCATCGCATCCAGCCAAGTTTTTCAAAAACAAGTTTGCCTTTTTACTGTGCTTGTGAACACAGTTGATAAATCTCAATTTATCAAAAGTACGTTTTGGCCAGAGTAAAACTTGTGCATGATGGAGTACTAGAAAAGAGAAACACTGCCCCATTGTGGCCACATCGAGGAATTACAAGTAGGAAGTTCAAACGGTTATTTGAATTATACCAGCTTTGCTGGAAAGATTTTATTTCAATGTACGTAGATACTTTTCTACAAAAAGTCTATATAATTGCTTCACGTATGCATATATTTTAGTCTAGACCCACTGCTCTGTAGCAATCCAGTCCTCTCTTGACAGTCCGTTCCTCGCTCGCTCCCAGCGGCCAGCTAACCCTTGAACACACAGAGAGCCTCAGCCTCTTCTCTCTCTCTTTAGCACCTCAGAACTCGAATCTACATGAGACATGAAGGCTTCAGCTAGTTTCTGGCCATTCGGCGTCAGAATTTTGACCATATTTACGGTTAGAAATCTTTCATCTAAAGAGTGACCTTGACATCTACTCCAGGGAATTATTGGAGGGGTTGGATAGGATGACGTGACACCAGAGATGGCGGCACACGCCTTGGGTCTCCCGGCACTCGAGGTAGGAGGATATCTGTGAGTATGAGGCCAGCCTGATCTACAGAGTGAGCTACAGTTCAGTCAGGGCCACATAGAGAAAGTCTGTCTCAGAAAACAAAACAAAACAAAACAAAGCAAAACAAAAATAAAAAAAAAAGGCACAATTTCTATGCACAGTGGACATGCATATTGGTTGTCTAACATCTCTCTGTTTTCTGGTTTTTCTTTTTCTAGGCCAAGTGTGTGTGGCAGCACAATCTGGAATCTCTGCTGCAGGGGAAGAGAAGGGAGGTAGAACAAAACTTCAAGGCCAGTCAGTTCCGGACCCCCCACCCCCCACCCCTCCACGCCCCCCTCCACCCCCCCCCCACACTATCTTATCTCAAAAATTAAAATGGAAGGGCCTGGAGATATGGCTAAGAGGATAAGAGCGAGACCTGTTCTTCCAGAGGACTTAGGCTCAATTCTTGACAGATTACAATTGTGTCTAACTCCCGTTCCAGGGTATGCAAGGCACACACATATAGCCAGGCAAAAGACACATACATAGGGCTGGAGAGATGGCTCAGCGGTTAAGTGCACTGACTGCTCTTCCAGAGGTCCTGAGTTCAATTCCCAGCAACCACATGGTGGCTCACAACCATCTGTAATGGGATCTGATGCCCTTTTCTGGTGTGTCTGAAGATACGTGTGTGTGTGTGTGTGTGTGTGTGTATAATAATATATGTATGTCTAATAAACAAATCTTTAAAAAGACACACACATAAATGTCTTAAAAATTTTTACTCACTAATAAGTGGATATTAACCTAGAAAACTGGAATACCCAAAACATAATCCACACATCAAATGAGGTACAAGAAGAAAGGAGGAGTGGCCCCTGGTTCTGGAAAGACTCAGTGAAACAGTATTCAGCAAAACCAGAACGGGGAAGTGGGAAGGGGTGGGTGGGAGGACAGGGGGAGAGAAGGGGGCTTACGGGACTTTCGGGGAGTGGGGGGGCTAGAAAAGGGGAAATCATTTGAAATGTAAATAAATTATATCGAATAAAAAAAATTAAAAAAAAAAATTTTAAAGAGGAACCTGTAAGATGGCTTCATGGGTAAAGGCGCCCGGGGCACACATACACACTGTAAACAGTTAGAAAGTGATAATACATTTTAAAGGGATGGGGATGTAACGTCTGAGCTAGAGACCTCACATAGCATGTGCATACCCTTCCCTGACCACGTTACTGGAAAAGAAAAGAAAAAATTTTCCAAGATAAGTTTCCTCTATTGAGCTGTACCCCACACTCTGGCCATGGCCCGAACAAGGTTATTTAACCCCTTCCTTCGCCCTGGCTTTTTTTTTTTCTGTGATTTTCCTTAATTTTATAGAAACATGTCCACATTTTCCATCCTTAGACATCTCTCTGCTGCCACTTGAACTCTCCTTATTCATACATAAACACATACACACATACATACATACATACATTACATACATACATACATTACACGCATACATATATTACATATATTACATACATTACATACATACATTACATATATACATATATTACATATATACATAGGTATATCTCCAAGTGTAATGAGTGAATAAATCAAATTTTTAAAGTTCTTTTTTTAAATTTTACATGAATACACTGTAGCTGTCTTCAGACACACCAGAAGAGTGCATCAGATCCCATTACAGATGGCTGTGAGCCACCATGTGGTTGCTGGGAATTGAACTCAGGACCTCTGGAAGAGCAGTCAGTGTTCAGTGTTCTTTTTTTTTTTTTTTTAATATAATCTTCATTACATTTCAAATGGTAAAACTTTTCCCAGTTTCCCCCCTCCCCGAAAACCCTCAGCTCCCCCCCCCCTTACCTCCAAGTATATGCTGAACCACTCCCACCTCCCCCCCCCCCCATTTCCCTTTGTTGGGGCATCTATTGAGCCTTCACTGGACCAAGGACCATTCCTCCCACTGATACCCGACAAGGCATTCCTCTGCCACATTTTTGGCTGGAACCATGTGTACCCCTTGGTTGATGGTTTAGTCCCTGGGAGTCCTGGGGCGTCTGGGTGGCCGACATTGTTGTTTTTTCCCATGGGGTTGTAGACCCCTTTAGCTCCTCCGGACCACCCACCAACTCCTCCATTGGGGAATTCCACGCCCAGACCAATGGTTGGCTGCTAGCATCTGCCTCTGTATGTGTAAGGCACAGAGGCACTACCCAAATTAATAAAATCATTAATAAAAAGGGAGACAACATCAGAAACTGTGGAAATTCAAAAAATCATCAGATCCTACTACAAGAGCTTATACTCAACAAAGTTTGAAAATCTGGATGAAATGGACAACTTTCTAGATACATACCAGGTGACAAGGTTAAAACAGGACCAGATAAACCATCTAAATAGTCCCATAAATCCTGAGGAAATAGAAGCAGTCATAATAGTCTCCCATCAAAAAAGAGCTCAGGACCAGATGGGTTTAGGACCAGGTGGGATTTCTATCAGATCTGCAAAGAAGAGTTAATACTGATACTCTTCAAACTTTCCACAAAATAGAAACTCAGGGCACACTACCCAATTCATTCTATGAAACCACAATAACACTTATACCTAAACCAAACAGAGCAGTCAGTGCTCTTAACTGCTGAGCCATCTTTCCAGCCCTGGCTTTGAACTTTTAACGGCACCATCTTAGCCTTCAGATGCTGGGATTATGGGTGTGTGCCAACCCACACCCATCTCACGCTCATTTTATTATTATTTTCTTTTTTCTAGATAGAGTTTCTCTGTGTACTTGCCCTATAGACCAGGCTGGCCTTGAACTCAGGGATCTGCCTGTCTTCCCCTCTTAAGTGCTGGGATTAAAGGCTTGAGCCATTCACTATCATTTTGTTTTTTAAGTTCCACTTTTGTCCCTTCTGTACTTTGATTTCCATCACCGCGTTGCTGAAATTAGTGAATTAAATTACCAAATATTTATGAGCACAAGATGCCTAATAAAGAGTCAGATCTGTTTTCTGGCCATTTTAATACTTTGTCCTCGACATGTTCAATGGCTAATGGTCACTAAGGGCTGGCCTTTTGTCAAATGCAGTGGCTTCTTTCTGTTTTACTTCATCTGACATGTGGAAACTCTCTCCCGCCATTTCTGTATGTATGCCAGCCTGTCTGCACATTTGATCTTCTGTTTTGACTTTGTAGTCTCCTCCTCATCGTGTGGGTGAGTCCCCAGGCACCCGTCCGCGGCTCTCTGCCTTCTCTTTTAACTTTGGTCTGTGAACTTCCTACAGTGTTATTCTACATTGGATGGATATGTGTGGGCATTTTTTTCTGGGAAGAGAATTTATAGCTTTTTTTTTTAAACCCAGGTTTTTTTTTTTTTTTTTTTTAAACCTGGCTATTCTCTCATAGCCAGGTATGCCCCGCCCCAGAGATCTGGCCCACTATAAGAGGGGCTACTTGCCCCTCCTCTCCCTCTTTTTGTTCTCTGCTCTCCCACATTCTCTCACCTCTCTACCCCTGGGGCTCTTCCCCCCTCCACGTGGTCATGGCCGGCCTCCACTCCACTCTCTCTATTCTCTCTCTCTCCCTCTCTCTCTCCCTCTCTCTCTCCCTCTCTCTCTGCCTCTCTCTACCACTAACTCCCAACCCCTACTCTGAATAAACTCTATTCTAAGCTATGCCTGTGTGTGTGTGGTCCCTCAGGGGCAGAGGTGCCCAGGCAAGGGCCTGCCTGGACACCTTCCCCCATGCCACCTAGCCACACTCACCTAACTCCCTATACTCTCCCCTTTTAAGCCCTTTCCCCAGCTTCACATGGTCTATGACCCTTCCAAAACAAAACAAAACAAAACAAAACCCAACCAAAACAAAACCCAAAAAGCAATAAACAAAATCAAGTGAGCCTTTCAAAAAACAAAAAAAAACAAACTAAAACCACCACCACCTCCAACTTAAACTCCCCCAAAGCAAAACCAAAACCAAAACACTCAAAGCCTAGAGTGCTGGTGCCTGCCTTTAATCCCATCATTAGATGAGAAGACAGGAAGATTCTTGAGTTCGAGGCCAGTCTGGTCTACTGAGAGGACAGCCAGGGCTACACAGAGAAAAACTGTCTCAAAAAACCCAAACAAACAAAAAAACTATAATGATGGTGATGATGATAATAATACCACAATAAACAAAACCAAACAAAAAGCCCTGCTTCCTACTTGCTCCATATCACACTCAGATGCATCAACGCAATGCGAGTCTCCTGTGTTTGTAGGACAGCGACCGCAGCCTGGTGATGCTCCTGCTTGAGGCTCCTGAGTGCCAAGAGGGCAGGCCTATGGGTCTGCACCTGACTGCAAACCTTAGCGATTACCCTGAAGCCAACAGCACACAGGAGAGCTCACCCCTGCTACTTACTCCCCCCCCCCCCCCCAGCCAGTGTTCTGAGAACTGAAAGAGAAATGAAAGGCAAACAATCCCAGCACCCCACTGAAGCCCAGAGACCCTGAGTTCCGCAGGGGCAGGGTGGGAGGTGTGTGAGATCAGGCCGATGTCTTCTGAGCTCGCACACAATTTCCACAAAGCAAGTAAGAAGAGAAGGTGTAAGACAATGTCTTAGTCAGGGTTTCTATTCCTGCACAAACATCATGACCAAGAAGCAAGTTGGGAAGGAAAGGGTTTATTCAGCTTACACTTCCACATTGCTGTTCATCACCAAAGGAAGTCAGGACTGGAACTCAAGCATGTCAGGAAGCAGGAGCTGATGCAGAGGCCATGGAGGGATGTTCCTTACTGGCTTGCTTCCCCTGGCTTTCCCAGCTTGCTTTCTTATAGAACCCAAGACTAACAGCCCAGGGATGGCACCACCCACAATGGGCCTTCCTCCCTTGATCGCTAATTGAGAAAATGCCCCACAGCTGGATCTCATGGAAGCATTTCCTCAACTGAAGCTCCTTTCTCTGTGATAACTCCAACTTGTTTCAAGTCGACATACAAAACCAGCCAGTACAATCGACCCCTTGTCAACTTGACACACAAACACATCATTATTAAGCCTCAACCCTTACTTTCTTATTCATCCCCAAGATCTAAATAACTTTAAAAGTCCCAAAGGGCTGGGCAATGGTGGTGCACACCTTTAATCCCAGCACTTGGGAGGCAGAGGCAGGCGGATTCTGACTTTGAGGCCAGCCTGCTCTACAGAGTGAGTTCCAGGACAGCCAGAGTTGGCTATACAGAGAAAGAAAGCCTGTCTCGAAAAACCAATAAATAAATACATAAATAACCCACAGTCTTTACATATTAAAAGTTCAATCCCTTTAAATTATCCAATATCTTTTAAAATTCAAAATCTTTTAAAAATGTAAAGTCTCTTAACTGTGGGCTCCACTAAAATACCTTCTTACTTCAAGAGGGGAAAATATCAGGGCACAGTCACAGTCAAAAGCAAAATCAAATTCTAACCGTTCAATGTATGGAATCCACACACAATCTTTTAGGCTCCTCCAAGGGCTTGGGTCACTTCTCCAGCTCTGCCCTCTGTAGCACACAGCTTGTCTTCTAGGCTCCAGCTGCCTGTACTCCACTGCTGCTGCTGTTCTTGGTGGTCATCTCATGGCACTGGCATCTCCAAAACACTGCTGAATTAATTCTACTGTAATTAGGCTTCACCAATAGCTTCTCATAGGTTCTATTCATGATGCCAAGCTTCAACTCCTATGCATGACCCCTTCAGTCCTGGGCCATCAACTGCAATGAGGTTGCACCTTCACCAATGGCCTTCTGAGGCCTCTCACTGTGCCAAGAGCCCTCAGCTGCTCTTCATGACCCCTTCATGCCTTCAAAACCAGTACCACCTGGGTGACTTTTACACATTATTAAGTCTATCAACAACACAAGGAATAACCTTGGCTATCTCTGGAACACAGCCTTTGTGCTCTCAAAAACACTTCCCAGAAGATTTCACCTCAGTGATGCTGGTCTCTTCTTAATCACTGCTAATTTCTTAGCTCCAACTAACCAGCATCAATAGTCCCAGTAACACAAAATTTCACTTTAGTAGTTCTGGTATCTTGTTAATCACAGCTGATTCTTCATCCCCAGCTAACCAAAACCACAGAATCTTCATAATCAAAATAGCAACGGCCCTGATAAGAGTCCTTAATCTTCCCTCTGAAATTTCACAAGCCAGGCCTCCATCTTCTGCACTGTTCTCAACATTATCTTCCAAGCTCCTACACAACATCCCACAGCATTCTTAACACTGAATGGATCTTCTAGTCTAAAGTTCCAAAGTCCTTCCACAGCCCTCCCCCAAACATGGTCAGGTTGTCACAGTAATACCCCACTATGCTGGTACCAATTTGTCTTAGTCAGGGTTTCTTTCTTTTTTTTTTTAAAGATTTATTTATTTATTATATGTAAGTGCACTGTAGCTGTCTTCAGATATTCCATCAGATCCTATTACAGATGGTTGTGAGCCACCATGTGATTGCTGGGATTTGAACTCAGGACCTCTGGAAAGAGCAGTCAGTGCTCTTAACTGTTGAGCCATCTCTCCTGCCCTTAGCCAGGGTTTCTATTCCTGCACAAAACATCATGACCAAGAAGCAAGTTGGGGAGGAAAGGGTTTATTGAGCTTACACGTCCACACTGTTGTCCATCAGCAGAGGAAGTCAGGACTGGAACTCAAGCAGGTCAGGAAGCAGGAGCTGATGCAGAGGCCATGGAGGGATATTCCTTACTGGCTTGCTTCCCCTGGCTTGCTCAGCCTCTCTTATAGAACCCAAGACTACCAGCCTAGACCAGGAATGGCACCACCCACAAGGGGCCTTCTCCCCTTGATCATTAATTGAGAAAATTCCTTATAGCTGGAACTCATGGAGGCATTTCCTCATCTGAAGCTCCTTTCTCTGTGATAACTCCAGCCTGGGTCAAGTTGACACACAAAACCAGCCAGTAAGGACAGAATATATATAGAGAGAGCGGAGACCATAAGGCAATCTAACGTTCCTTCCTGTCCAGCTCACATCCTTCTCTGTAGCTTGTAGTAAAGATGCTATCCCAGTGGGTATTATGAAATCTGTTCAGTGTCCTAGAAATAGCACCTTGGAAACAATATGGCGTGGTCCGGAGGCCAGAGATGATGTCTCTGGGCTAGCGATGTCAGAGAAGCACAGTGTGAAGATTCATGAAGGAAGCACAATCGTCAGGCAACACCCTGAAGGGTCCGAAGTAATAGAAGAGGTTCACTCACTGATCCAGTCAGCACGTAGCTAACTAGTCGTACTCTGCCAGCCAGTGAAAAGTTCTGAAAATTCAGTAATAAAACAGACATTGTCCCCGAACTTATGACACAGAGTTTCTGACCATAACAAATGCCCACTGTCACTTGTCCTTAGAGGACACAGCATTGCATTCTCTGGTAGATGTGTGAATACTGAGACCAGAAAGTAACTGGCATGTTATAACTGGGAACGCTTTAAACTTTTTGAACATAGAATATTACATATTGAACATGCACATTATATACAAATGTTGTTTGTATGTAATTGGTAATACTTGCAATTTTGGAAAAGGCATAGTCTATAATTTCATCACACACGTTTGTTTTTATATTCCTTTAGACTTTCTTGAGTGCATGGTGCCTGAAAAATGCACACAATGAATGAACCAGTCCTCCACGGACTTTTTTCTATTCCTGATTGTCTTCATTTCAAACCTGCTGTGAGCATCTGTCCACTTCAGGAAAAGCAAACTCCTCTGACATGGCATGTACAGGTTCTTCAGGATCTCACTGTACTGATGCCTTGCCATATATTTATTTAACCCACCCACTTTCAATTTAGTATTTTAAAGTTTTAGAAATAAAGATCTTAGTTTAAGAATAATGTCTCTTAAAACTAATGATGTTTCTTCTAATTAAGAGCTTTTCAGAGGCTGGAGTTTTAACTCAGCCTAGCATAACAAAGCACTAGGTTTGATCCTGGCACCTTTTAAAAAAAGAGAAAAAAAAAACTAAAATAATTATGCAGTGAAAAGGATCTGGGCAATGTCATTCCAGCTTTGTAAGTTAATGAAATACAAGTATGGTGTGACACAGCTTGACATGACATCCATGTGTATGTTTTTGAACAATACTACATATATATATATATATATATACACATACATATATTCATCGCCAGTCCACACTTCATAGTCCTGTTGCTAATAGCAAAACTAATAATAGGTGATTTTAGTTCCCTGACTCCTGCTGTGGCCCAAGTTTTAAAATCTGAATGGTCCAAGCCACTAACATTTCTACCTCTATTGGCGTGTTATGTTTCTTAAGATTTTATCAGAGGATACAGGAATGGTAAGAGGCATCACAGTGGAGCGTCTGTGTTCCAAAAACATTTATCCCCTCCTTGCTATTTTATAATAGCGACCCGTTATTTCCTTGATCGATCAGGATTACTGCCTCTAGCCAGTAAAGTCCTTTCTTATTTACATTTGATACCTTGGCAGGAGGACGCTTGAAGTAGCCAGGTGGCAGGATTTTCCGTTCCAATTTTAGTTATTTATGCTGCCAAAGCCAGAGCCCTACTAAGCAGATAATTAAAGTTAGAAACCAGAATGAGTTCAAGATTTTTGGCCTGGGTGCTTTTTTTTTTTTTTTTTTTTTTTACCCACACTCGGATGACTGAGAAGAGACAAAGCTGAGAGAACTACAAATGGTTCAGAGTAATATTTTGTTCTGTCATAGTTGTGGTAGACATGGACTGTTTTTTTTTAATTTTATTTTTATAGAGGACATACTACTTTGGCAATTATAGCGTCGCTATACAGCATGAAGAAAAAGCTCAGCGAATTAGAGCTTTTGAAAGCTCTGAGGAGAGACCTCCAATATTAAAAAGGAGCACATATCTAAACTTTCATTCATCTTCCAGCCCTGTGAATTTAAGAGTTTCCAGCAGCCAATCAGCCCCCAAGTACGTGGCGTCAGCAAGTGGGCGGGGCAGTGGGATGCTAATCTCTCCGCTTCTGTGGCTTGGCCACGTAGGACGCCTTGCAGGTCCTGGAAGGTATATAATAATCGATTATATCTCAGCAAGAAAAAGGCTTCTAATCCACACTCAAACTTAAGAAAGCTCGTTATTATTATTAAGTTTTAAATATCTATCACTTACCAGGTTAATGTAGTTTCTTTCTTTCTACAGTGGATGTCTTATCTACTTCTGACTTCTACGGACCTATGGTCCTCGGCTCACGCATGCGCAGTAGCTAGGGCAGGCGGGCGTGCTTCCGGGCACCGCGGGAGGCTGGAGGCCAGAGGGCTGGCCCTACCGCCGGGGACATGGAGACTCTGTACCGAGTCCCGTTCTTAGTGCTGGAATGCCCCAACCTGAAGCTGAAGAAACCGCCCTGGGTGCACATGCCGTCGGCTATGACGGTGTACGCCCTGGTGGTGGTATCTTACTTTCTCATTACCGGAGGTAACTCGGCCGTGGTGGGTCGGGTGGGCGCGCAGGCTGCTCGCTCCGGAGGCGCGTGGCCGCCGAGCCCGGCCCGCGTAATCTGCTGGCAGAGCGGAGCTCGGCTTCACGCCTTTCCTTGGAAATGGTCTCCTCTTTGCCTGCCCTCTCCTTCGAGAACTGAGTTGAATATAATTGTCAAGCCCAGCTAGTTCCTATTCCTTGCTATACATTGTTTGACCGGAGTCTTGAGAACATCATTTTCCAATCACTGTTTCCTTGGTTGGTCGAGAGGTCGTGGGACTTTTAAACTAATCTTGTGATCCCTGGAATCTTGGAAGAAATCTGACAACCATTGAGTTTGTTAGACCCCAGGGGCTTGGGTTGCATTATGTCAAATCACAGGAATGAGAAAGGAACTTACCGAAACCACTTTTGTTTTTGTTTTTGAGAAATAGGTGAGATTGGAATTGAGGCTTGCAAAATGTATTTTAGAGGGCAGAAAATGGGAGTCAGGAAACAGAAAGCAGCGCTTTTCGGATATCTGTCACCGAATCCCTTAAGTGGAAAATGCAAAGGGGTGTGGCCTTGCCTATTGGTGAGTTGGCAGTCTGTCTGCAGTCTTAAGAGAGCAGCACCCTTTGACGCGCCAGTTCCAGGATTTATTCAGGACTGAGCTTCTGGAATTTAGGAAGTAGTGTAATGAATTCAGAAAATTACAAAGATCTTAAGTTAGCAAGAGTAGTTCAACTTTTTAAGTGTGTGTGTGTGTGTAGACATATTGCTATTGCTTAAATGATTTCTGATACTACTTGGCAATTTTGAAGAGGTAGAACAGTATTTGACTGTAGAGTTGACATTCTACGGAGCTTACATTAACGGAAATCCCAAAGGCCGCTTTAAACAATTTTTTAATTATTGTTGTTTAAGAAAAAAAGACATTTCCTGGTGTGGTGTTGGCATTAACTTTTGTTCAGCACTTAAGCAGTGAATATGGACCTTAATGCATTTGGCTTTAAGAACTTAATGCTCATTCTTGCCAGTCTGTTTCTTGACTTGCTTCCTTTGGAGACGGTTTTTGTGAGATGTCTCAGCTTTGCACTGGCCACCATTTTGGTGTTTTAAAAATGGGGTTGGGGGAATTCTCTGCTCCAACCACTGGGTCAAAATGGAAGGGCACATTTTGTTCATTGCTGTTTGGCTTCTGGAATGGACAGTCTTCTAACACCTGAGGATACCTGTATACCCAAGCAGTGTCACTGAGACTTTCTGTTAACTCGGTGTTGGGGTAACAGCCAAGAAAATATAACTACTCTGCCCTCCATAGAATGTAGTGGGAGGGGCTGGAGAGATGGCTCAGCGGTTAAGAGCACTGACTGCTCTTCCAAAGGTCCTGAGTTCAAATCCCAGCAACCACATGGTGGCTCACAACCATCCTTAATGAAATCTGATGCCCTCTTCTGGTATGCCTGAAGACAACTATAGTGTACTTACAGTGTACTTACATATAATAAATAAATAAATCTTAAAAAAAAAAAAAAGAATGTAGTGGGAGCATGCTGAATACCACATAATTGCTTTTTGCTACATAGAAGAGTCGGAAACATTGATTTAACTCCAGTGTGTTTCCTGAAGAAATGACGTGTTAGTCCGAGTTTGAATGGTTAGAAGGGTCATACTAGAAAAGAAAAAGAAGTATGGACAAACGTGGGACCAGGAGACTAGTGAGGTGTTTGTTTACTTAGATCAGGGCTTCTGGCATTTTTCCTCCCATGTGACCCAACTTTTCCTGACAGATTTTTGCACAACCTTGGGTAAATAGGCATATAAAATAGATATAATGTCTAACTTTTACTGCTAGTAACTAGTAAACTTACTTTATAACCACAATTTGGTAGATACACAATTGTGCTAGGTTTTATTTTATTTTATTTATTATATCTACATGTACGTATGCATGTATGCCTGCCACTTAGAAGGGGGCACTAAATCTGGTCATAGATGGTTGTGAGCCACCATGTGGTTTCTGGGAATTGAACTTAGGACCTCTGGAAAAACAGTTAATACTCTTAACCTCTGAACCATCTCTCCAGCCTCTGTTGTGCTGTTTTTTTAAAGCTGAAAGCAAATTCACATACTAATGAGACAGATGTGCCTGTGTATTTTCCATAAAGAATGGAATCTTATCTGAATATTTGATACTGCAGGATGTAGAGTGTTCTTCAGAGTCTAATAGTTTGGGTTTATAATTACAAACACTGAGAACATTGCTTTCCCATATATATGTATTGTGAAATAAGAAATATGTTTAGGACCATCTCAGAAATTGTTGGAGATTTTGCCTTAATTTGTTGCTAAAATTCACTTAACAGTTTTTAAAGAAAAACAGCAATTTAAAAAACTAATATACAATACAGTCCAACAATACTAATTTGATCCTTACCATCATGCTTTTAGGAGAGCAGATTGTGTGTGTAGTAATGTATAGAGAAAACAAACAATAATTCATAGTATACAGTCGTCTGGAGACTGAGCTCAGAAATTTCAGACATTGCATAGTGTGGAGTGTGCTCAGTGTGAAGGCGTGTGCTGCGTTCAGGCTGTAGTCAGGTTTCCAGCTGCACACATGAAACTTAGTTAATTTTCCAGCTTACAAGTTTATGAGCCTTTTACTAGTGGCATTTTAAAAATCCCCACAGCTAGTTGTGTCAGACCCCTGTAACAGTCTGCAATTTAAGAAGCTATGATTTAGGTTATAATGCTAAAATTGGGTTGCAGTGGTTCTAATTAGTCTTTTGTCTGTTTAGTTTGTTTTGTTTGCTTTTGAAAAATGAGGTTGTAAACTAGAGCAGGTGTTTCTGGAAAAACAGTGGCTAGAAAGAAGCCTTTGACCTTGGCAAACTGTAGGTCACAGGCAGGCTTAGCACTGTTGAGGGTGGCAGAAGCCAGGATGTATGTAGGGCCAGTTTGTTTAATTCTTTCCAAGACTGTGTTTAAGAAAAATAGAAAAAGTGTTAGGAGGGTGGAAAGGAAAGGAAAGGAAAGGAAAAAGGAAAGGAAAAAGGAAAGGAAAAAGGAAAGGAAAAAGGAAAGGAAAGGAGGAAGGAAGGATGGATATAGGGAAAGAGACCTTGAAAAGACAGGACTGACAAGAGTTACCCAAAGAATGAAGTTCCTGAGAAGGAAATTGGGGTTAGAGTGAGAGGAAGGACTCCTTGTGTAGCTGAGAGGAGCGAGTGAATGCAGGCTCCAGGCCTTGTACATTTGTCAGGGAGAAGGTAAGGGGTTCCTGTGTGTCTTTGGTCAGGCTAGAGTGAAGGGGACATGCCTGCTATTGAATAAGAAAAGTTGGAGTTGAGGCTGTTTAATAGTGGGAGCCCAATGATGGTTGCCTTTAATCCCAGCACTCTGGAGGCAGAGTTCAAAGCCAGCCTGGTCTTGAACTAGCCAGAGATCTCGAACAGCCAGGGATACACAGCGAAACCCTGTCTTGGAAAAGAGAAAAAGTGGGCTGGTAAGAGATTGTGTCCGCACAGTGGAGGTTGAAAATGTTGCTGGACTTCAATGATTATCGGCTGAGTAAGCAGACCACTCCAGTCCTCAGAAGGCTGAGGCAGGAAGACAAGGTTGAGGCATCCTGGATTTAAAGTGAGTTCTCTGCCAGGCTACAGAATGAGAACCCCTCTCAACCAACCAAAAAGAAAGAGCAAGAACATTTCCTTAGGCCTTTCTCAGTTTGCAGAAATGAATTCAAGGATGCGTGGCTTTATTCTGTGTGCTAGGTAGAACTTAGGTATGGGATCTCCCCTGCGGCGGAGCCACTCTGGAGCAGCGCTTCTCTACCTTCTTAGTCTGCGGCCCTTTAATACACGGAGTGCTCCTCATGCAGTGCTCACCCCCAACCATGAAATGATTCCATTGATAATTCATAGCTGTCGTTTTGCTGCTGTTATAAATTGTAATGCATGTATCTGATCTGCAGGATATCTGTGACCCTTGTGGGAGTTTGTGACCCACAGGTTGAGAACTGCTGTCCTACAGTGTTAGCCTGTGTTACTACGGTTCTTTTGTAAGCCTGGCACCTCTTTGAGAGATAATGTTGTTTAGATGTCATTCTAAACATTGCTCTGAAGAGACATCATGACCAAGGCAACTCTTCTAAAAGAAAACATTTGGGGTTGGCTTGTAGTTTCAAAGGTTCAGTTCATTGTCATCATGGAAGAGGTGTGGCAGCCGGCAGGCAGACATGGTGCTGGAGGAGCTGAGAGCGCTACATCTTCATCAGCCAGCAGCAGATGATTGTGTGTGTTTTACACTGGGCATAGTTTGAACATTTAAGACCTCAAAGCCCACCTCCACAGTGACACTTTGACAAGGCCACACCTCCTCCAATAAGCACACCTCCTAATAACACCACTGCCTATGGCCAAACATTTTAACATACGAATCCATGGGGATCATAACTATTGAAACCACCACACCAAAAATCAGATTAGCTGGATCTTCTTTGATTATAATAATACAATCAAAGAAACCTTCTTTATGTATAGATAAGTCCCATTTAAATGTAATTAGAGGCAATTAAAACTGGAGACCTACTTTTCAGACTGAGAAATCTAGTATGTACTGTTGTCTTTCCTTTAGGAATAATCTATGATGTTATCGTTGAACCTCCAAGTGTTGGCTCAATGACCGATGAACATGGGCATCAGAGACCAGTGGCTTTCTTGGCTTACAGGTAAAAGGTACCATTTCGTACACCTTGGTGATGGTAGTCTGAGCCACATAGTGATGCTAAGGCAACACAAGTGAGGTATGGTAAAAATGCTGTGGGGCTTGTTTGCATTTAGAAGCATTTGTTTTCAAATGTGGCCTTCTTATAAAACAAGGCAAGAACATAACAGAAGTAGAACTGTATTATTAATTTATTAGGCAGGTATACCTTAGTGATTAATATATCACCAACCGAAGTGTTGATTTAAAATGAAATTGACAGACTGTTCTGGGGTCAGCAAACTACAGTCATTCTTGGTAACATTTTATGAGAATTAGCAAATCTATTTAGATCACCATATAAATACCAGACACTAGTTAATTATAGCTGTTCTTAAGCTGAGTTGAGTAAGTGAGCAACTCTGGGGTCTCGTGTGTAGGCAAGGAATGACCCTTTATGATGACCCTTTATGATGACCCTTTATGTGGGCACTTCACAAAACAAGGTCATGACCCCCGAATACTGTTACTGTTAAGTAAGCAATTTTGAGATCTTATGAATTCCATGTCATCAAGGAAACCATTTCTAGTATGGGTTGACTAACCTGAGCTGTGCTGAGCCCATTGCTTTCTAGAGATATATTCATATTTATATCATTATACACATAGACTGCTCCTGGAGCAATTGACTGTGGTTCCCTGGGGCAGGAGTTAAAATGACAAATAAGATCTTAGGGAAACTTTTCAATGTATCTTTTTTATTTCTTTAACATTTTAAAAATTACATTTGTGTTTGTGTGTGTGTGTGTGTGTCTGTCTGTCTGTCTGTCTGTGTATATCATACCATAGTGGAGGTCAGCGACAACCTGCAAGTTTGTTCTTGCCTTCTACCATGTAGAGTGTGAAGATTGAACTCAGGTCTTCAGGCGTGGCACCAAGTGCCCCTCCCTGCTGAGCTATCTTGAGGGCTCCATAGTATTTTTTCCTGCACTGTTGAATTTGGACTATAGTATCATATTTTGTTTTATTTATTAAAATTTTATTTTTTTTAAAAGATTTATGTATTTATTATATGTAAGTACACCGTAGCTGTCTTCAGACACTCCAGAAGAGGGCAGCAGATCCCATTACAGATGCTTGTGAGCCACCATGTGGTTGCTAGAATTTGAACTCAGGACCTTTGGAAGAGCAGTTGGTGCTCTTAACCTCTGAGCCGTCTCTCCAGCCCCTGTTTTATTTTTTTAATATTATATTTTCAATGAAATCAATTAGTTAATGAAAATATCATATACTTTTTTATTAATAGCAGTTGATAACTATCTCTTTGACAAAACTTTGCTTGCTCTAAGAATTCAGCATATTACGTTCCTGAAAAATCAGATGCGGGTTGTTGATGGCTCGGCAGGGAAAGGCGCTTGATGCTAATTCTGAAAGCCTGAGTTCAGATCCCAGAACCTCCACATGCATGCAATGCATGCCTGCCCCTCCTAAAAAACATACAAATATGCATGAAGCTATAAAAACTACTAAAATCTTTAAAAGAGGAAAATCAGATACAAGTATACACAGCTTGTATCTGATTACAAACCTTTACATGTACATAGATACATGTACATACATACACGTACGTACATACATACATGTACATACCTACATGTACATACATACACGTACACACATACATGTACATACATGCACATATATACATGTACATACATGCATGTAAAGGTTTGCAGATTGCTGGAGATGTTGGGGTCATGGGGCTTTAGTTAAAAATATCTTAAAAATTACTTTGAAATGAAAAATTTATTAATTATTATGACTTCAAGAAACACAGCTAGTTCAAATTTCTTTGCAGCTGATAGGATATTTACTTATGAAAAGGTAGGATCTCACTGCATAGCTCTGGCTATCTTGAAACTTACTCTGTAGGCCTGAGTGCCAGGATTAAATTCATACGCCATCATGCTTGGCAAGATGTCTAACTTTATTTTTTAAAGATTTGTTTATTTCATGTATGTGAGTACACTACCGCTGTCTTCAGACACACCAGAAGAGGGCACTGGATCCCAGTACACAGGGTTGTGAGCCACTGTGTGGTTGCTGGGAATTGAACTCAGGACCTCTGAAGAGCACTTGGTGCTTTTAACCACATCTCTCTAACCCCAGGATATTCAACTTTTAAGATAACTAAAATGTGTATTGATTTTTCTAGACAGCTTTTTTAGTTGATGTTTTAAAATTCTTTTTTACAGTGAGCTACACAATGACTAGGCTTTATTGTTTTATTTTTTGTGGTGCTTGGGCTAAACCTTAAGTCTGCTTGTGCTGGGTAAGTTCTCCCAATGAACTATATCCTCAGCCAAGACAGGCTTTTACCTGTTTTGTTCATTGTCACATACCTGGGGCCTATGCTTGCTGTATTATATACTTATCAGTAAATATCTGTTGAATGAATGAAAAGATGACTATCTAAAAGCATAATCAATAGTTAAAAAGTTGTAAGGGCAAGAATAAAATGATGGCATAGTGTTTTAACATAAAGCAGAAACAAGGATTTCAACCTAAAGGAAAAAAAAAACATTAATTTTCTAGTACCGTTCATTTGCTTTGCTGTGCTTTTGTTTTTCAGAGTAAACGGACAGTACATTATGGAAGGACTTGCATCTAGCTTTCTGTTCACAATGGGAGGGTTAGGTTTCATAATCCTGGACCGATCCAATGCACCAAATATACCAAAACTCAATAGGTTTCTTCTTCTTTTCATTGGCTTCGTCTGTGTTCTACTGAGTTTCTTCATGGCTAGAGTATTCATGAGAATGAAATTGCCGTAAGTAAAATACTTTGTATAATAAGCAATTTAACTTTTGTTATGAATTGGTATAACAATTACTTGGACAACATAAATGCATAGATTTAATTTAACACTCATTTAAATGTGAAAAATATCCAAGAACTAAAGAAATTTGTGACTTGCTGCAGGTTATAACTGCAGTTTCAGCAAAGCTGGGACCAGTAGGCCTCCCTGACTTTCTCCCCTGTGTGGTCAGGAGCTTAGTTCTGCTGTCTCCGCCTCACTGACTGGAGGGAGCACAGTACTCTGTACTGGGCTTTCTGGTTACTCTATCAGAGCCCTGTAATAATATGAGAGTAAAGTGGAGTTTTTGAGCAGGGGCTGCTGGTGCTACTTCATTATTAGTATAAGTTACTCCTAACGAAAAGCTAAGTATTTTGTCAGCCAGTGTGATGCCACAGTGGAGAATGCTCTACTGCGTGAAACCTTGTTTCACGTGCAGAGTTGTTGGGTACGTGGACAAGACGCATAAAGCTCAGATGATCCCTTCGGCTTGGTTTGGACTGGAGCTCTGTAGTGCTGGGAAACTCAGCCATTGTGCACGCTGGGCATTGTCCAGAGCTACTGCGGCTTTGATAAAGCATCTTGACCAAAAGCAACCTGAGGGTGAAAGGGTGTACTTAATCATGTATCACAGTCCACGGAGGGAAACCAAGGGAGACATTCAAACCGGGCAGGGACCTGGAGGCAGGAGCTGGTGCGGAGGCCATGGAGGGTGCTGCTTACTGTGAAGACCCTCATGGCTTGCTCCGCTTGCCTTTCTACAGAACCCAGGACCACCAGCCCAGGGATGGCCTCACCCACAGTGGGCTGGACCCTTCCACATCAATCACTAATTAAGAAAATTCCCTACAGTCTTGCCTCCAGCCCGACCTTATGGAAGCATTTTTTTCAATTGAGGTCTCCTCCTTTCAGACGACTTATTCTAGTTTGTGTCAGGTTGACATAAAATGAGTCAGGACAGGCAGGTATTCTGCCACTGTGCTATACGCCCACTTCCTATAAATGAATGTTTACATGGAGGGCCCTTCCCTAAGGTATCTTCATATATATGCAGATAGTGGCAGATAAAGAAATCGCAGTTAGGGACCTGGCTCCATAAGTAAAGTGTTGCTCCCAGCGTGAGCGCCTGAGTTCATATTCCCATGGCCATGCGAAGCTGGGATGGAGACACACGTCCAGCCCTGCTGCCGGGAGGCAGGGACAGGCCGATCCGTGGGGCTCCCTGGTGCGCGTGTGCACCCGCATGCACGCATGCACGCACTCACACACACACACACATGTACATACACAGCTGCTGTACACATACCAAACAAAGGAAGGAAGAAATAACAAATGTCTGGTCCAGGCACTTTGCATATGGATTTCAGCCTGCAAAAAGAAAACCCAAAAAGCCTTAGACACAAAAGAGGTACTGTCCCGTAAGATAGGAGAAAGGATTGCGTTTTGTTTTTGGGACAGAGTTTCTCTGTGTACCCCCTGTCTGTCCTGGAACTCTTGTGTTCTCCAGAAGTGTGTGCTAAAGAAACAAGTAGTTCTGACTTAATTTAAAGGTGATAGAATTATTTTTTTAAATATATTCTTATTTTATCTCTGTCAAGCCAAACACAAAGATTGATTTGGAAATCTAATTTATTTTTTATTTTTATTTTTTTTAGATTTTTGGTTTTCTTTTCCCCCAAGATAGGGTTTCTCTGTGTAGCCATGGCTGTCCTGGAACTCACTCTGTAGACCAGGCTAGCCTTGAACTCAGAAATCTGCCTGCCTCTGCCTCCCAGAGTGCTGGGATTACAGGCGTGTGCCACGACCGCCCGGCTTCTCTAATTTATTTTTAAAGAACTCTATTAAGCATCTATATTAGTTCTTGTTCTGCTGTTGTGATAAAACACCAGCTGAGGGCGGGCTCCAGAGAGAAAACCGTCCATGATGGTGGAGCATGGTGGCAGGAACAGGAAGCTGAGGACTCAGCCAGACCTCAGACTCCAAACACAAACCAGAACTAGCAGCTGGGAAAGCTCTAAACTCCCAACGCCTCACTCGGTGTCATATGTCTTCCAACAAGGCCACATGTCCTAGTGAGTGTCCGAAGTGTAGAAATGCTGAGGCTGTGGGTCCATTGTCCTCCGCTCCGTGCATCAGGCACACTGATCTTAGTATTTTCACTGCCTGGAATACCGACGCCTGCTAGTGAATGCTAGTGAGTCTAGAGTCACATCCCACTGAGTCCTGGCAGGATGGCCGGCCTCACAAGGCTCTTTGTCAGCGGAGTGTTTGCGTGTAGACGTCTGTGACTTCTGTCAGAGGAAACATGTCAACCACCCTTGTTTGGAAACTTGGACACTCCAGCTTTTTCTTTTCTTTGCTCCTGTTAGAAATAACTCACCCTAGCCTGGTAGAGTGCTAGTGTGGGAGAGGCTGGTGGTTCCCAGAGCAGTGAGCCGGTTTTCTTTCTAAGCTGTGTTGTATTTTACATGCCTGAGAGGTAGAGGTGGAAGGAGCAGGAAGGCACGGCCAGCTTCAACTGTGGCAAGTTTGAGACCACCTGGGACCCTGCTTCAGAAAACAAACAAAACCCTCAGAATCTCTCCTAAAGTGCTTACATTTTATTATCATCTTAAACATTTACGCTGACCTCCTGCTTCAGTCTTCTGAGGGGCCCAGAGTTCTGGCACCTGCTACAGCAGGGCGGTGTGAACAGGAAGTGTGATTCTGCCTCGGTGCCGTAGGGTGTATTTATACATACACTACTTCCTAGGTTTTCCTATGCTCCAGTGTCACTGACACTTGTTTGTCAGTACAAGCCTGGCTTAGGCTTTGATCTCTCTCCTGGGGCTTGGCTGGTTATTCTGTATTTTGAGAAAACAGATAACCTCTTTTAATAAGTTTTACTGTAATCGAGACAGTAATTGTACATATTTACAGGATACAGTGACACACACCTACAGACCACATGCTGAGCAGTACTAGGTGTTATCCAGGTGCAGTGTCTGCCTCCCCCTCCCCCATCATTGAGATTGCCGTTCAGTTCAGTCTGGACTAAAGAGAGCTTGAGGAGTCTGTAGGCAGCCTTGGTGTACTTGCGTCCATTTCGTGTGTTTCCACGAGAGGAGCTGTATTCCAAACATTGTGTCTGTAGAGTCTGCATGGGGGTCATTGCAGCAAGTAGACTCCTGGGTCCAGTGCGCAGGATTTGCAAATGAGAGACACGAGTGACACAAGATCTTTGCATAGCTGCTGGTGACAATGTGCAGTAGAAGGAGTGGCTGGAGAATTAGCCTCTGGGTGCTCTCAGATTGTGGGTTGGGTCTGTGAGCTTGTTTCAGATCCCAGGCTCCTCAGTGACCTTAGCAGTGTACTCCAGAGACTGGCAGGTTAAAGGAGAGAGTGTTCTGTGTCCCCAAGGATAATGGGTTTTGTTGTTGGGAACAATCTTAAAAGTTCTGCTTCAAGTTGGAGTTTGATCACTGTCAAGAAGACATAAATAAACCACTTCTGCTTCTAAAAGTGAGGTGGGGTTGTTTCTAGGACCCTGGAGAAGATGATTCGGTAGGCATGGGGAGACTGCTTAGTGCCGCTTCTGCTCTTTCCTGTCTAGTGTTTTGGACAAGTGAACTGTCCAAAAGACAGAAGCACGTGTGAAATAAATAGTTCCTCACTTTACACTTAAAGAAAGCATGTGTGTGTGTGTGTGTGTGTGTGTGAGTGAATGTATACCATGGTGAGAGGAAACTCAGAGGAGCAAGCTATCTCCAAGTGAGTTTCGAGAATGGAGCCCAGTTCATCACGCAACAGAGCAGCCTTTACCTGCTGAGCCACCCTGCCAGCCCTGTTCTCATTCTATAGCTCAGAATCCAAGACTGTACCACGTTCAGTTCCTTAAAGGGGCTTCGGCGCCTGCTACACCTTCAGCGAGAGCAGCTTGAACGTGGGTGTCATCCGTGGGCACAGCTGAAGTCCGCATGCTTTCTGGACATTTCCGATGGAGGCAGATATCTCTGCAGTTTGAGGACTCAGGATCAGCTCCAGGCAGGATATTCCTGGCTTTCCCAGTGCCGCCCCTAGTATGACGAGGAGCTTTGGAATCCAAGATAATTTCCATAAAAGGTTTTTGTTATAATTTTGAGAGCCCACAGATTGATTCTGTTAAGTTTAGCTTTATGGTCTTCATTTCTCTACCTCTCCGCATCTAATTGTCCGTTGGTTTGCATATCGCCTTGTGATGTTTGCAGACAGAAGAGCACAGGAAGCCCAGTTAGGCAGTATCCCAGGTCTCCTCACAGACCATGAGGGGCAAGGAGAGTCTGTGGTAATGATGAGGAGAGCGGTGCCTGGGCTTGCCGTCAGACTCATGAATGGTTGCTTCCTGGTCACCTTTTGTGTTTATGAATTCTGTTTCTCCAGGGGCTACCTGATGGGCTAGTGTCTTTTGAGAAGAAATCAGTGGATCCCGGATTTGCTCCTGTTAATGAAGTTTTAAAGGCTGAACAGTGGAACTCCCTTGTGCAGTGTGGAAAAGAATGCCGAGCAGTGTAAACGTTGCCTTGAGTGACACCCTAGCAAGCCCAGTAAAGGCGGGACTGGACGTCACGGTGTCAGAGACAAGTTCATGGCAGTATTTTTCCTGATGACTTATTCCAGTGTACCAGCTATGTTAAACGGCATTTTTTTTCTTAGTTTTTTTATTTCTTAAAGAAAATATACTCCTCCTAAAACTCTGGTATTGAATAAAGTGATTATTTTTTACAAACCCGTCATCAATTTTTGGACATGATATTTCTGATTTTCAGAAATGAATGCAAATCGAGAAGTCTATCGTGAAAGCTGAGATTTTTGGACGACTGGCCAGTTCCTGCAGTGGTGCTTCGCCTTTGAATGGTGTGTGGTACTCTGCCGTTTCAGATGCATTTGGGAGACTTGCTTCCTGGACAACATGATGTACGAAAGGAGCAGAAATAAATGATTTTTCTAATTAACATTTTAGAGTGTGTACTTTCTGTTGTTTTGTTTCTGAGACAGAATCTCACAGGCCCTGTGTGGCCTAGAATTTGCTTTATAGACCAGGCTGGCTTTTAACTCAAGAGCTCCACCTGCGTCTGCTTTCTGAGTGCTGGGATCACATGTGCTCCCAGAACCAGCCTAACTGAATTAACTTTTTGATCTGTAAGTAAGTTCCTTCTTGTGTTGTTCCTCGGGTACAACCAAGATCTTCACTGTATTGTTAGGTGTCAGGTCCACAAGTACCCTCTTCTCCCTATCAAACGGGTACACGCAGCCTGGACTGTAGGAGAGTTTCTGGCAGTTCTCTAAAGCCAGCATTCAGGAGGTTGTGAACCCTGTTCCTGTCTGCCAGGAGCCACTTCCCTTACCTCTTCCTACATACACCTCTGCCTCTGTCAACATACCTGCTGCTGTGTGGCCCAGCACAGGCCCCACTCCAGGCTGCCTCAGGCCCTCTTCACAAGTGCTTGTTCTACATTCCCCTGATCTGGTGTCCTGCTCCCCACTCCTCTCTCTCTCCTATTCTCTTGTCTCTGCTATTTTACCCACTGTATGGCTTCCCTAACCCTGGCCGTGTCCAATCTGTTTCTCTTTCTGCTCTGGATTCCTCCAGAAGCCTCTGGGCGTTTCTCTTATTCAGTCAAAACTAACCATGCCAGCCATTTCTTTACTGTGCCCCCTCGTATAGAGCATTAGGGCACTTCCTGAGGAAGGGGTTCCACAGTTCCATGATGCAAGCAGTGTGCTCCCATGGGACTGGCAGGTGGCACTTCCTTTCTCATTGGCTCTCCGGTTGTATAGTCTTTCCGGCCAGGTCATGTTCTTCTGTCTTTAGTTCTCTGGCAGGTCATGGCCTTCACTTCTTTCATAGCTCAGTTCATTCTAATCACAGAATTTAAGTTTAATTTGTCCCTCTGTTGAGTCTCCTGTGCCTTCCAGTTCCAAGGGCAATCATTAGCAGCTCATTAATAAAGATTCACTTATTTATTCAGAGGGCTTTGAAGACAGGATAAAGAAGATGAGCAAGGGCTCTGTCCTGCAGAGCCGGCATTCAGTCCTCAGTAGATCAAACTGTTTATAAGCTGTGAGTACCTCAAATGCAGTAGCCAAGGACCAGTGTGGACCAGATGTGCAGAGAAGGGGCGGCTGTGCTGTAAGCTCTGAAAGGGGAAGAGAACCTAAAGATATCTATCAGAATTCAAGTCCTGATTCAGTACAAATGCAGTTTCTGTTTGACTTTTGAAACATCTTTTAAAGCCTTAGGTGGACAAAAACAGCTGCAATACAGCAAGGTCCCCTTTTCTCTATTGATCAGTTGGTAACAGTTCCTTCTATGTACCACCAGGTGGTGCTATGCTAACGGTTTATTTCTGTTACAACTTGGAAAATTTATTTCAAAAGCATTTTTGAGTAATCACTCTTTACCCAGTACAGCGAAATGTTAATTTAATTAATATTTAAATCTATATTTTGAAGCATATAATTATATAAAATATTTTGTTGATAAAATATACCATGTTTACGTCAAGAAAAAATATGACCAATGCTAGGCATGAAGTATTTTAGGGGGGCTTAAGTCAGCATCACAGTGCATAGGAAAACTGCTAAGAATTATTTACTAGGTAGGTGAATGTAGAATGAGTTTGCCTACCAGAGTGGACACAAGCTCATCTGTGACTGGGATCTCCAGGGAGAGGATTCGGACAAGTTTAAAGTGGTTTTGTGGAGTGTAAGTCATCTGTGAGGAGAAGGGAGGGAGTGGATTTAGGCCAGATAAGCTGCAGGCGATGTCAAGACATCACTGGTCAGGTCATAGCTCCAAAGCAAAGCTTGCTGGTGGGGGCAGTATGGCAGGTCGAAGTGGCTCGACACTGGGCTGCTGTTGTCACGTGGGTTGGAGACCACCTCAAGATTGGCACAATTTGACTGGGAAGTTAGGGTAAACCTGATAAAAGACCTGAGGCTGCCATCTCGCTGCACCCTACATGAGTCCTTCCTCCGAGGGAGCGCTGAACGACACGTGTAGGTTTGTGAGTGATGTGTCTGATTTCTCTTCTATTGGTTGGTCCTTAAAAGAAAAATAACTTATTCTGGTTCACAGTTCAGTGGTGGGCTACGGTGGGGAAATCATGCCAATGGAAACTCGAAGCCGTGGCTCACATCACAGTAACAAAACAGAACGAGTATCTGCTGCTGCGGCCGCTCAGCCCGCTTTCCCCTTACACAGTCCAGGACCCAACCCACAGCACTGTGCAACCCAGGGGCAGCTCCTCCCCCCACCCCAGCCACCTGATCAAGATAATCTCGCCTGGACACCCCGGTGATGCGAGCTCTCACCAAATGGACAGCTGAGATGAACTGTTTCAGATTCACAAAGCAGATAGCTTATTTGTAGGATTATAAACGAGAACCGGGTGTGGCACGTGCTCGTTATTTCAGAAGTCAGGACATGGAGGCAGACGGACCGAAGCAAGTTCAAGGCCAGGCTGGGCTACATAGCAAGACCTTGTCTCAAAACAAGAGAAACCTCTCCCCATAAGATAATGAAAAAATGAGAAAACCGAAAACAATGAGAAACAAAAAACGGTTGTGTTGTGATCGCCCATTGATGTTTACTCGAGTTATAAAATGTCAAGTAGCGCGGTTGCTGTGACTGAGCGAAGTTGGAAGAATGCTGTTTGATTCAGAATGGAGCGGCTGAACCTGCACGGCGGTTGTTTCTGTTGCATGCTGGATGCTGTAACCTTCCTAGTGCAGAAAGTCAGTCTGCACATAGGAATAAGAACTCTACATTTTCAGAGTTAAAGAAGCAAGTGCCAGACAACGAGTTATACAAGGCGAGCTCCTGCCTGGGGAGCACTTCAGCCCAGAGGACGCACAGGCTGAGATCTTAGAACAGCACAGAGCCTGCTCCATAGTGCTCCATGTTTTGTGGGTGCTGGGAATTGAACCTGGACCCTTTGAAAGAGCAGTCAGTGCTCTTAACTGCCGAGTCATCTCTCCAGCCCCAAAGGTTAGAGTATTAAAACACTTGCCAAATACTACCTTTTTTAAAAAAAAATGTATTTAGACTCTTCATTATAATATTATGAGGTTTTTGTGGACCTGTATTTTAGCTCTTCCGGTGACCAGATATGCAACCTTCAGCAAAATCCTGAGGTTCTCTGAGCCTCAGTTTCTCTTAGGAAACAGAAGGCAGCAATGCCTACTTCTTAGGTGCTCTAAGAATTAGAAGAAGTGGCGCACAGCTTCTTGATATTACAATTCGTAGCAGTAGCAAAAAATGCAGCTACGAAATAGCAACAAGAATAATTTTCTAGTTTGGGATCACTACACTATGAGGAACTGTATTAAAGGGGCAGAGTGCTAGGAAGGTTGTGAATTAATTAATTAATTAAAGATGGCTTCTGAGCTTTCTCGCCCATTGCTATCTTTTTATTTAGCATATGATTGTACGCTCTCCTCTGGGGGTGGGGATGGGAATGTACACACACAGTCATGTGGGATACATGTGATTTGACTATAGAATGCCTTCTCTTACGTTTACGTCCACTTAACAATGTTTTTGAGATTCACACAGGGTGGAAAGAGTTTCTAAGCGGTGTGACACCACTTGACTGAAAAGGAGCAGCCTGGTATAATGGTTGGCTCTTCACAGAGTCTATCTTCGGAGCCCTCTGTCACGAATGAACCTCCAGCAAATGCTCAGAATGTGGTCTCCTCACAGCAGAGGGGGCGTGCCAGTCTAAACAGCCTTCAGAGTCTGACTGCAGCAGTGCACGGGAGAAGCTGTTATCCACTGTTACACTTGATCTTAGCCAAAAGGCCGAGAAGCGATGTTATCCACTGTTTTATTTTAACCGGGATGATCACTGTTTCCAACAGGACGGTAATTAACAATAGCTCTTATCCATATATTTTATACAGAGCAACTGTCCTGCTCCCTGTCAAGAAATGGGCATTACTTCCCTAGCCAGCGGTATGTGCTCACCCTGTGCCTGTTTTGCTCAGACGATGGCACAAGAGTCACTGTGCCAGTCCTGGATAGTTTAGCAGGCCTGGCAGCTTCTGCTTCCTGCCTCTTAGAAGGCTGGTTCTTGGGATATGCCCCCTGAAAACCCAGCTTCAAGATCATAAGAATCCCAGACCACATGAGAAGCCGTTTGTAGCTGATCCTGTCAACAGCAGCTGAACTTGGAGCTGACAGACCGCTGTTATCAGCTGCCGGCCCCGGGCGCTGGCCCCAGCTGCCCTCCCTCTGACCGTAGCTGTGTGAGAAGGGAGGGCTGCCCAATGGAACCCAGCTGGCTCACAGTCCTTGGGAACTAGGACTGAGCTAGGTTTGGGCGTGGCTTTTTATGACTGAGAGATAAATTGGTTATCCAATTTATTCATAAATTGGTGGCAGGAAAGGGATGGGATCTTGAGATAGAGATGGAAAGCGTCTGGGAAGGGCTTCCAGAAGGCCAGCAGGGACCCCGAATGATGAGTGGGAACTCAAGGCCTGAAGACTGGAAAATGACCCTGGAAGTTGGAATCAGGCAGGGCCCTCGTTGTGTAAGGGTGAATCTGTCTGCCTTTGCCAGCGTAGAAAACAGTTCAGAATGAACTCACAGGCCCAGTAGAGGAGCCTCTCTGGTATAAAGCATGAAGATCAATTTTACTCTATTTGAATTTGGTGGAATTGGAGGAGAGAAATGGGTTAAAGAAGGGATTGCTCAAATCCCAAATGTAGAGGAAATCGGAGAGAGCATTCTTTTCTGGCAAATGAATTCATGCTATTTTTTTTTAAAGATTTATTTATTATGTATACAGCATTCTGCCTGCGTGTGTGCCTGCAGGCCAGAAGAGCACACCAGATCTCATTACAGATGGTTGTGAGCCACCATTTGGTTGCTGGAAATTGAACTCAGGACCTCTGGAAGAGCAACCAGTGGTCTTAACCCCTGAGCCATCTCTCCAGCCCCTTATGTCATTTTTTTTTTCTTAAAGTTATAGTATCCGAGAAAATTTCCTTATTCTTTTTTTTTTTTTTTTTTTGTTTTTTGGATTTTTTTTTTTTTTTGGTGTTTTCGAGACAGAGTTTCTCTGTATAGCCCTGGCTGTCCTGAAACTCACTTTGTAGACCAGGCTGGCCTCGAACTCAGAAATCTGCCTGCCTCTGCCTCCCAGAGTGCTGAGATTACAGGCGTGTGCCACCACTGCCCGGCTATCTTATTCTTTTAAAAGAGACTTTCTTGTTAATGTTTGTTGTCACCATTGGTTTGCCACTGTTTCTGTGTCTAGCTCACGAAGGTTCAGCGAGTCCTGGCCTATTAGCCTTTTTAGCTTCTAAAGAACCTTGCTATGTGTTGTCTCAATTCGTCTCACCATCCTGGTACAGTAGGAGGGACATGGCTGGCTCCCAATACTGAGAACAGCCACAGACAGCTTCCTTTGTCTCTAGTTGCAGGTTGCCTGGCTTGATGTTTTCAGTAGGTTCTATCGTGGTGAACCATGACTCACTGTAAGGAAGGAGCACACTGAGTCAGAGTCCCAAACATTAGCCACCGTGAAAACACCACAGGATCCTTCCTGACACTCCTCATCCACACCTCACATCACCCTTTGCTTTGAGGAGATAGCTAGCACTTTACACCTGACAGAATCTACAGTAGGCAGATACTTTCCTTCATCTTACAAAGCTGCCAAGTCATTATTTGTATTATAGTCAATATTTTCAAGACCTAGGCTATGCTACTAGGCCAGTGTGTAGCTTTTGATCAGTGCAGATAACAGAAGTGGGACTGTGGGTGATGGAGACTTTTTATTATATGCCTATACATATATACACATATACACATATACACACATATGTACATATACACATATACACATACACATATACAAATATACACACATATATACATATACACATATACACATATACATATATACACATATACACATACATATATACACATATACATATATATACATATACACATATATACATAAACACGTATACATATATACACATATACATATATACACATACACATATACAAATACACACACATATATATATATACATATACACATATTCACATATACATATATTCACATATACACATATACACACATACACATATACACATACATATATACACATATACATATATACACATATATACATATACACATATACATATATACACATATACACATATATACATATATACACATATATACATATATACACATATACACATATACACATATACATATACATATACACACACACACACACACACACACACATATATATATATACACATATGCTATCTTCTTCCTCTATACACACACACACACACACACACACACCTATATATATCCTATCTTCTGCCTCCTGCCTCTTGATAGACTTTCTACATTCTTTGGGCTAAGTATTGTAATGAGCCTGTTCACTTGTACAGTCAGTGTATTGACTGGTATTGAATTGGCTTGGGCAGTCTCTCATGCCCCAATCGGCTTTGCTAGTTCTTTTCATCTTTCCTGCTGCATCTTTTTCCCTGTCTGCAGGCTGTGGCTCAGTTCCATTCAACCAGCAGATGGCGCTCTTGACATCCTAATAGGACTCGAGTCCTAATGGGCATGTTAATGGTTTGTTAGTTAAGAGGCGGTGGTTACTGGTTGCTCATTGTCCACGATAGACTTCGGCCTAGGCATGATCCTTCATCAGATTTATATTTATGTAATTATGTTCTCAAGCCTACGTTAAATGATTGATGTTGTGTGTGGGGAGGATTTCCGTGACACTATTAACAGAAATGTCTCCCTGTGGGGAGCACACCGACAGAGATGGAGATATGTCCCAGTGCTAATTGTCAATCTGATTTAGTGGCCCTTGCATTCCAAGATATCCCAAGGGGAGGAACTCATTTTTCTGATCTGTAGAACTTAGGGACTGGAAAATACATCTTATTAAGGCTATAATGATCATAAACAGGACACAGGAGCCGTGGAAATCCAATACATTGTAAAATCACACATAAAGTTATAATTCTTATAGACTTTATCTTAAATGGATACTAATCACCCACTCCAGAGGTTCATTATATAATACTTCCAAGCAGGGATTTAGCAATCTTCAAACTCCATTTTCTCTGCTTTTCTCAATGTTCCCCGTGGCTCTCCAGTATTTATTATTATTCTTTATATATAGTGACATTCAATTACAAGGTGTGAGCTCTATTTCTGTTTAGGATTTCCAATAAATGCCCCAAGGGCTGCACTGAAGCGTCCAGGACCACTTCACAGTGTTTGAACATAGAAAGGCAAGACAAACATTTAGGGGTCTCCTTAAAGTGAGTACAGGACTGGCCATGAGTTCCCACCATTTTTTTTTAAAGATTTATTTATTTTTATTTATGTGAGTATGCTGTAGCTGTCTTCAGACACACCAGAAGAGAGCATCAGATCCCATTACAGATGGTTGTGAGCCACCATGTGGTTGCTGGGAATTGAACGCAGGACCTCTGGAAGAGCAGTCAGTGCTCTTAACCATCGAGCCATCTCTCCAGCCCCCCGAGTCCTTGGTCTGAACTTAGATACATTATGTTTCCCATGTCTTCCATGTCCAGAGGTTGAAAGTAACCTGTGCAGGTCGTTTCAACACAGTCATTGTGATTGGTCCCGGTGGTTTTGAGTCCATATTTAGCACTGCACCTGGTCAGTATTTTGAGAAGATGGCTTACGGTGTCAACAAAGACTGAATTTCTGTACAGGCAAGCTTGCTTTCTCTTTCTTCCCCTACTGCCGGGTCCTCTGAGAAAATTTCACATACTCAGTTATTACTAAAGTAAAACTCTAATAATCAAATTTCCTCAAGGAGACTGTTTTCCTCATCCAACTTTGTGTTGGACTTCTTCCTTGGAGAGTGTTACATTAATCAGGGTTTCTGAACCACATGCGTGAGCAGAGAGAAGTCAGTCTTCGTCTGTATGGTGGACCTTTTAACACATTACATGCCCAATTCCTCTCTTTCAAAGGGTTTGCTGCTGAAAGGCTTTGATCTCTTTTTCTTAGTCAGGGTTACTCTTGCTGTGGTGAAACACTATGATCAGAGAAACGTGGGGAGGGAAGGTTTATTTGGCTTATACATCCATATCACTGTTCATCATCAAAGGAAGTCAGGACTGGAACTCAAACAGGGCAGGGACCTGGAGGCAGGAGCTGATGCACAGGCCGCGGAGGGTGCTGCTTACTGGCTTGCTCCTCATAGCTTCCTCAGCCTGCTTTCTTCACCCCCCCACCCCCACCCCACTTTGGTTTTTTGAGACAGGGTTTCTCTATAATGCCCTGGCTGTCCTGAAACTCACTCTTTAGACCAGGCTGGCCTCGAACTCAGAAATCCACCTGCCTCTTCAGCCTGCTTGCTTTCTTTCTTTCTTTCTTTCTTTCTTTCTTTCTTTCTAAATATTTATTTATTATATGTAAGTACACTGTAGCTGTCTTCAGCCGCCATTAGAGGGTGTCAGATCTCTTTATGGATGGTTGTGAGCCACCATGTGGATGCTGGGATTTGAACTCATGACCTTTGGAAGAGCAGTCGGTGCTCTTACCAGCTGAGCCATCTCTCCAGCCCTCAGCCTGCTTTCTTATAGAACCCAGGACCACCTGCCCAGGGATGGCACTGCTCACAATGGGCTGGGCCCTCCCCCATCAATCACTAATAAGAAAATAACCCACAGACTTTAGCCCAAAAATTAGGAACACCTAAGATTCAATTCACAGACCATATGAAGCCTAAGAAGAAGGAAGACCCAAGTGTGGATCCTTCAGTGCTTTTTAGAAGGGAAGAAACATGGAGACAAAGTGTGGAGTGGAGACTGAAGGAAAGGCCATTCAGAGACTACCCCACCTGGGGATTCATCCCATATACAGTGACCAAACCTGGACATTATTGTGGATGCCGGGAAGTGTTTGCTGACAGGAGCCTGATATAGCGGTCTCCTGAGAGGCTCTGCCAGAGCCTGACAAATACAAAGGCAGAAGCTCACAGCCAAACATTGGACTGAGCTCAGGGGTTCTTGATGGAGGAGTTGGAGAAGGGACTGAAGGAGCTGAAGGAGTTTGCAATAGGGTCTCTTTATGTAGCAATGGCTTCCCTAGACCTTGCTGTGTAGACCAAGCTGGCCTTGAGCTCACAGAGACCCACTTGACTTTGCCTCCCAAAGGCTGGGATTAAAGGTGTGTGCAGCCATGATGGTTTTAGTACTGATATCTGTCTGTCTGTCTGTCTATCTATCTATCTATCTATCTATCTATCTATCTATCTAGGTTTTTAAAGACAAGGTTTCTCTGTGTAGACCTATCTGTCCTGGAACTCACTTTGTAGTCCAAGCTTGTTTGTCTATGCCTCCCAAGTGCTGAGATTAAAAAGGTGTGCACCACCACTTCCTGGCCAGTACCCACTTTTTTAAAAAAAAATCTACTAGAATGGAAACATTTTAAATAATTCTGTTTTTTACTTTATATTTTATAACATTTCTCATAGCTTATCTCTAGCTATATTTTCACATTTACACCTTGTGTAGCTGTAAATATACAGAAACATTGCTCTTATATATGTATTTTATCATTTTTGTCTTACTCATTTTTGTTCCTAACACACACACACACACACACACACACACACACACACACACACACACACAGAGCTTAGTGTAGAGTGCCGTGCATGTATCGCCTATATCCTAATGCATGTTTGGGCATTTAAGTAGAAGAACTCGTGCTGACACCACAGCATTAACAAAGGATATGCCCATGGATCCTCAGTACAACTTATAGTTAACAAGGCCTTTTAGTTCACTGAGATTTAGAAAAATGTTTTCATATAATTTTCTTCTGAAAGCATGTTTGTTTGACTCTACCTAAATTGTACATAGAAGATTCCATTTATACACTTGGCTTCCTTTGCATAATGTAGCATCTAGATTTTTTTTTTTTTTTTTTTTGGTTTTTTTGAGACAGGGTTTCTCTGTGTAGCCCTGGCTGTCCTGGAATTCACTCGGTAGACCAAGCTGGCCTCGAACTCAGAAATCCACCTGCCTCTGCCTCCCAAGTGCTGGGATTACAGGTGTGCATCACCACGCCCGGCTTAGATTATTTTTTTTAAACTGAGGCAAAAAATAAAACAATATGTACAGGAAGATGGCTCATGTCCTCAGTCATGAAATTATTGTGAACTTAAAAATGAGAACCTCTTATTAAATAATGAGAGCCCAGAGAGACTCGGGATAAGCCACTTTAGATGAGAGGTGGAGACTCCCAGGAGATGTTTGGGCACACCCAGCTCCAATCCAGGTGGCTTGGGTGTGAACGCAGGAGATGTGCTTACAGCAGATGGTCCACAGGTGACCAGGGCATAGACTGGATGGATCCCCTTGGACTGTAAGGAAAAAAACAATCTCTCACGCTAAGGTTCCCACCCAGGCGGGGTAGGTAACAGAAGACCTACTTGCCAAGATGATTTGAAGAAAGGAGAAATGTACCTCAAACTCTTCGCTACTGATAGGATCCTTTAGTTCCCAGCCCTTGAGCTCCACTCGCCAACAATATTTCATCTGACTGGTTATGACTGTGCATCTCTGGTTAGATTCCTTCAGATAAAATCCACAGGCCACAAACCCGAGTCCTCAAGGCGGTCCCACAGGGACCTATGTGGCCTTTCTTAAGAGCCCCTCCACCCCCTTCACTACTGACCTCACCTCCTACTCTGCTGGTTGGCTTCATTCCACTGCTCTCTGGTCGTGACATTCATAGTCAGTCTAGGGGGCCTTGCTCTCGCTTTACCTGAACGCCTCACTCCCTTTCTTCTTCCAAATACATGTTCAAAATAGTAGCTTTACCATGAGGTCTTGCTTTATCTCCCATTGAAAAAGTCAAGACTCCCCTGTTTCTCTCCACAGTACTTGCCACTCTTTAATGTGTGACATAGCTGATTTATTTATTTTATCAAGACATGGACTCAGAGGTGCAGCCTAGGGTGTGGGGACACAATGCATGCTCGATAACTCTTCAGTACCTGGCTGCAAAAAACTCCGAAGGAAAATACACTCAAGAACAGGTCCATCGGCTGAGTAGCCCAGGCTAGTTGGCACCATCTCTACTTTTCCTGTTTGATGGATTTCTTATTCCGTTAGCCCCACCCCAGTTAAGGCTGCTAGTTGAATATGCGACCCCACATGCCACGGACATGTCAGCTTGCTTAGACATTCTTGAACTGACTTTGAGTACTGACATTCTTGATTTGATCCACGCACGCCATCCCTCTGACGTTCTGTAATCGCCCCTCACGGGTTCTCGATATTTGCTTTATTTAGTTGAGGGCAATTGGTAGAGGTGCCAAGGCTGTGCACACCCCGTGGTAAATCAAGCTCACAGCACACACATCGCTGGGAAAGGGATTCTTTCTTCATCCAGAATGCTGCGTCATGAAAGGTTTTATTTGACAGTAAACAAGTTTCCACCTAATTGATCGTCATCTATGTCACTTGAGTTCCATGAACACTTAGTGAATTGATAGTCACCGCGATTTTTGACACCGTGTGTGCTTTGTTCTATTTTGTAACCTGGGTCACTTCTTCTGAAAGCAACAGTGCTAGGCTCTGGAACTGCACCCTGTTTGCCAGTTAATAAGCTGGGTCTGTTACTGTTTCATGGATATTGGCAGAAAACTTGAGACTTCTGGGTCAGAGACAAAGGACTTTGTTACAATGGAGCGAGCAGCATGGGGCCAACACTCTTCTAGCCCCACAGGGTAGTGATAGGTGTGGTGCACACAGGTGGCCGGTTCCCGGCTGCAGAACGCCTAGTATAGTGAAGTGCTGTGTTATAGTGTGTGGAAGGGAGGGAGGCAAATCTGCCCTTCGCCTGTGAGGGGCTGTTACCTCATTCCATCAGTGTGGTGGGCTGCAAACACAGCCCCGAGAAATGGCCTGGGGAAAGAGCAGCCACCTTCCCATGCCTGGCAGGAAAGTGCAGGGTTGCTCAGAGCCCACAGCTCTCGTCTTTCCCTATTATGATCAGATAATCAGCTTTGCCACTGGTTCACTCTTAGAAGCGAGCCCGGACAGACTCAAGTCCCCGTGGTGCCCTTTTCTGTGTGGGAATTTAAACAAATCCTTTCCATTCCCTTACATCTTCTCTTCTTTACAGTGGTGCCGCCCATCCCACTGATTGGCCTAGGATAAAGGAGAAAGTGCAGTGGGTAGAGAGGGCTGAGGCTGGCCAGAGTCTTCACGTGCCCATCACCACTGCCTTGCTCTGCCTACTGGGCAGTTTACTTGAGCGTTCATGTTGCTTCTGTCCATGGAAACCAGGGATGCTTTGTAGCGCACGTTGTCATAGATGCTCAGAGGACTAAGTTTATCTTTTCTAAAGGATTCTGCTTATTGTGAAGTACTCTTTCCCATGCAGGTGACAGGACAGTAAAGATATAGATCCTTGCTTTCATGGGGATTATATTTGAGAAGGGGAGTTGTATCTCAAATTGGTACGAAGTGTGATGTGGACAAACATCATGAAGAAAAATGAATCCTGGTGAGGCTGTGGTGATCAGAAGCTCACACAGGTAAAGTTTTTGTCAAACACTGTGTGCTCTTGTGGTTTCTCTGAGTCCAAGGAGTGGCCATCGGTGGCTTAGCTTAGAAGGGGCTTCGGCTCCGGAAAGCTTGGCGCAGGTGGTTATGCATTTCATAGGAAATTAAGACACACTCGTGTCAAGTAGTGTTATGATGTCACACTTAGGTGGAACACTTTTAAATCCTTTAAAGGACTCTTCAAGCTGATTATTTTAAACCCAGGATATAAGAAGATATAAGGGAAAGAGGGGGGCTTTGAGTACCTGACCGTAACACTGTTCTCTACGGGATGTGTCTTAGAGATGTCGTTCTTCATGGAAAGATTCAAAGAGACCCAAGAGTTTGAAGCCGTGTAGTAGATGAACTGCTTGGGCTTCCACGGAGATGCTTCCCGTGTGAGAGCAGTGCTTACCGTCAAGTCGTAGCATCCGGGGCTCTGAATCCTGTAGGTCAGCTGCTCTGATCTGCTCTGCATCCATCTACAGGGGCTGACTCAGCCTAGGGCAGCTCTACAGGGGCTGACAGGCAGCTTTTATCAAGACAATCAGCTGTGAAAAATGATGCACACACACACACACACACACACACACACACACACAAGCAGCAGCAGCAGCAGCAAGGCTGGCAGAGATAGTGTTCACACAAGCTACAGATGCAGAGGAACAGACAGCAGCGGAGGTGACAGCAGAGGTGACTAGATAACCTCTCTGCCATGATCGCCTTGAGCAACTGCACAGGGCTCATGGGTTGACTGCTAAGATTACACTTCCTCCCCTGTCCTTGGTAGAATGATCGAGACAACTTGACTCGCAGGCTGAGAGAGCCCAGTCATCCAGTCTGGATGATGCTGGTCTACACCTGACTGAACTTGTTCTCTACAGTTAGGTCAGGTCAAGGACAAGCACAGAAAGGACAACGAGTCATTCATGTCAGGACAGACTCTTGAGCCTGGTTCAGAGAGGACCGGCCTGGAGATTGTAGGAACCCCCCAGTGCTGAGAGATTACTATGGTTGAGCACTCCGGCAGACTAAGGTTTGGGATTTGATTCACAGCCCTGGAAGCTGCTCTGGAGCCTCTTGAAAGGAAAAGGCTGCCTCCAAGATTGCTGTAGACAAGGGAGAGAGTCCAGCGCAGGCTCCTGGCAATGGTTTCTCCTGGCTGCAGAGACCCTTTGGAATTGAACGCACAAGGGAGGAGGAGGGGGGAACAGGATTGAGTGGTCTTGCCCAGTTCCAGTCTAGAGGAAAGTAAGGCTGCTTTGTGTTAGGTAGGGAATAAACTGTAGAAACTGATGTATTCGCTTGATACGTCTTCAAATTAGGTCCTGTCGAAAGACAAGGTGACCTAAGTCAGCAGGCACACTTGGGAAGGGCAGCTACCTCTCCAGGCCTTTGGCTTCTTCAGCAGTTAGAGGGTCAAGTGTGACCTCCGTAGTCCCAGTGACAACACTCTTGGAGTCAAACAGGAAAACATAACAAGTAGGTACCCGGGACACTTCATCCCAGCCAGGAACTCCCAAATGCCATGAGCATAGAACATTATATAAAGCTTATATTAAAATCAAGTTTTCACCAGAGCTTTGAAACATTGTTCAGGTTCAAGGCAGTCCACAGGCAGCTCCCATTTTAAGTTCTGTTGGTGATTAAGGAAGCAGGAGCAGCTACGCAGAAGTTTTGAGGTTTCTAGACCATGACTTCAGAAAGCAGTTTGTCACTCTTAAAAACACGTTCCTTCCTGTCTGCCTCCTCACTCTCTGCTCAGTGTTCTCACTACTGCTTGTCCACCATTGGGCTTGCAGTATTGTGCTGAGCCATTCTGCAAGTCTGTCTACCCTTCTAGACTTGATATCTTCAGATACAAAGCCTGGGCCATGTACTGCGTGTGCGCCCATCACACTGCATGGGACCAAGGAGTGTTCTAAATGTTCAATGAGTGTGGAATGATATATAACTTAAATGTTTACGCTCACGCTGACTATAAGAGACAAACTACAAGAACAGAGATTCACAGAACAACCAGTTTCTTAAGAATTTGCTGAACTCTAAGTAGAAATGACCAGTTGTTGATCAACTGGATTTGGGTACCACACAGACGCAAAAGCCAATCAAACTAGCATCTGGTAATGCTGTTGAGCATCAAAAAAGGAACAAAATCCCATTTGTGACTGTCAGGTAGTCGACAGCGAGATTGGCACATAGCAGGTGGAGAGCCAGGCTTCCCTGAGCACATCCCTGTCTTCTGCAGGAAAAGAAACTGTCACCACATGATGCTGAAAAGCTGGACAGAGGGACATCTGGAGGGGTGGTTCAGCCTCACTGTGGGCTGTGGAGATGCTCTAACCCACAGAAAGACAGACTTCAACACCAACCCAGAGATGTCTACGGTTTTAGTAACACAACAGTTTTAATATGCTCATCTATTCATTCCAAGTATTCACGGACATATTGAGCAGATATGCATACTGAGCACTTATGTCATAAGTGGAGATGTAGCTCAGCTGATAAAGAGCTTATGCTGCAAGCATGAGGGCATGGAGTTCAACCTCCAGAGACCAGATATAAACGCCATGTGTGGTGCACACTTGTCCCAGTGCTGGAGACATAGACTGAAGGTCCCCAAGGACTAGACTAGCCTAATTGCTGATATCTAGGCCAATGGGAGATTCTATTTCAAACGAAACAGATGACATTCTTGAAGATGATACCTGGGTATCCTCTGGGTCCTCCACAGACGTGTACACACATGTATATGCACACACATGCACCCGCGCACACATAGACACATGCAAAAATTTGCTATTTTCCTGAAACTTACATTCTAGTGTAAAGACAAACAACAGAAGAATTAAACTTGAGCAGACATGATAAGTGCTATGGAGTAAAGAAGAGAAGCAAGACCTGACTTGAGGAAGGGATTGGCGTGTGATGATGTCCGCAACAGCTTTACTGAGACGGGACCTCCTGTGATAGTGAGAGAATAAGAAAGGGAGTTTGTCTTGGCAGTATTTTGGAGTAAAGTCTGAAGAGCAACAAAGACGAAGTTCCTGGAATCAGTATGGCCCAGTGAGTCGAAGCCAAGGAGCCCCTGGGGGTGGGGGTGGGGAGGCCAGCATGGCTGGGCTGTGGGAAAGGTGGTAAGTAACAGGAGAGCAAACCCAGGATCTATCACAGCCGCCTGGCTGGGTATTACAATGACTGGGTTTTGCTACAGATGTGAGGGGAGGCCTTGGAGTGTTTTGAGCAGAACGTCTTGGCTTGCGCTCTAACAGCACGGATTTGACTGCTGTGGTGAGACTGCCCTGTAAGGATGGTGGTGAGGGCTAGCTGCAGTGACAGAGGTGAATGCTGACTGGAGCCGAGAAGGCTGGGGGTTAGGGAGGCAAGACAGTGGTCTGTAGCAGGGAAGTGTCGATAAAGAGGCTGAGATTAGATAGCTAGACCCTCCAGGGGAAATCTAGGCTATGGTGATGTTCTGGGAGCCAAGTGAGGAAAGTATTTAGGGAGGAACGAACTAGCCAGGCGTCACCTTCCTGACAGGTAGTAGCATGACGTAAGGACTGAGAGATCATGGTGGTTATCAGAGCTGCAAGGTGGTTATCAGGCTGACCGTAGGAAGGGCAGTTTCAGAGAACAGTGGAGGCTTGGGCGTGGATGTAATGCAGGAGTGATGGATTGGGAGGAGAGACTGGACCCGGGCTTACAAAATGCTGTCAAGGACTTCTGCAAAAAGACGCAGGGTAATGAGGGTCAGTTTGAGGGACACATGGGGTTTGAAAGATAATTTCCTGGTGTAAAAACAAGCAACACTCATGTGCAAGGGGATGATTGGATGATACAGGTGACAATAATAAGAAGGTTAGCCCAGTGTCTCAAGGCAGGTGACAGAAAGCACAAGTGGCTCATCTGTCAACAGAGGGAGGAGTAGGGACAGAGTTTACAGTGGCGAGAAGTCATGGAAGTCCATTTGACTGCTTGGGTCTCCTCAGCAAAGCAGGGAGCAATTGTGTCTGCTCTGAAGGCGGGAGGGAGAGCTGGAGTTACAGATGGAAAGACTCAGCATCACTGAGACTTTTCCTACCAATAGCAAGACTCTTCTGCTGTTTATGGAGTTTAGGAATGGAACAAGATCATTAGGTTGAGATGGAGTAAACATTGTTGATGATATTTTAGTTGGCACCCAACTACCAGGATAAGGGTAGGGTTATGTCTAAGGTCTCTCTGAAATTTTATGGAAACTTTTGTCTAGAAGACATCTCTAGAAATAAATGTAGAATCCTTGTTATGGTAAACAAAAAGAACTCTTTACATGTAAATAAATAGAATTAGTTACATTTACCTATCCTAATTTATGTGAGTCTTTCAGAATTGCATTCATCAGAGTCAACAAAATGCTCACCAAAATGGCGAAGGTAAAAGAACCTATGTTAAACAATTTTGATTTAAAAAAAAATCAAAATTAAGAATTCTTATCTGATGGACTGAGGGAAATGTCTGCTCTTTTATAAACACTGAAAGTCCGCAGTAATCATGCAATACCAGTATTCATATACTCTCAGCACTCCAGGAACTGCTGGGAAATTGCCTCATTAACCTTTATATTACCCTTGTGGGGTCGGCAAGAATTTGATGAGATTTCCATTTTCTACAGTAGGCAAATGGAGACAGGGAGATTTGAGGAGAATTGTAGACATAGCTCAAATATAAATAAATCTTGTGTTGAATCCTGCGAGAGTATAAGAACGAATTCAAGTGTATTAATCACCTCAGGATGAACCCGCTGTTTTGAACCTGTATCATAGACCTCAAGACAAGAAAGTCGCGTTAGAAGAAATGGTGAGAGGAACAAAAGGAAAATAAAATCTATGGAGTTCTCCTTGTCGTGACTTTTAAAATCGCCTGAGCGTAGGTACTGGAGAAGCCAGGACTACGATCCTGTGGTGATGGCAGAAGTCGAAACAGTGTGAGACTAGGAAGCGAAGCTGGAATTCTTCGGGGGCTAAAATGAAAGAAAGGAGAGAAAATCAGGCATGTTCGGGGGGAGGATTTTACGTGAGGTACACAGGGAAGGAAGGATAGGCTGACTCTGGGGAAGCATGAGCTGAGATCACGTGGTCTTGAGTTGGAGCAGGTTTGTTTTGGGCCAAGGAGGCTTGGAGCTCAATGACAACCTTCTAAAAAACCACTCACAGTTCGACCACAGATGAGGAACCATTAAAACGCAGCAGCATTTACTGAGAACTTACTGGCCTCCAGGCACTCTTGGCTCTTGACACGAGGTCATCCTGTCTTGCTGCCTACGAAGGGAGGTGGCTCCTTGGTACCAATTACTGAATGAAGGCACGGATGTAGGTGGCCGGCTCTAAGTTGGTCTAGTAATGCAGATCAGTCATTTATATACAAACAGGAAGACCAACAACCGATGCGAAATCTTGGTTGAATCAGTAAATGAACGAACCAACATCTACACAGCCTGGCGTGGTATATCGCAGAGGCGAGACCTAGGAAACGCTCGCAGAATTCGTTAGGGTTTGAGTTGGAAACTCCCACCCCAGGCCCAGGCATTTCAGTCTGTGTTCCCCAGCTGGCGGCACGGTTTTGGTTTGGGGCAGTTGTGGGGTCTTTGGCTAACAGAAGTGGGCTTGTGGGCGGTGCCTTTGATGGTGACGTCATCGGCTTCTGGTTGTGCGTGGTGCTCTCTACTTTCTAACCTACCCAGATGTGGTGAGCTGTCAGTGCACACTTCCGCATCTAGAGATGAAGCTGCCCCAGGGGTTTCCCAGAAACCAGGAGCCATAACAGTCCCTTCCTCCCTTGAGGCGTGCCGTCAGGTATTTGGTCAAGGGGTGAGAAAGCAGCTGATGCGGTGTCCAGGACCTGATGGTGCTCCACCTGCTCTTTCGCCATCTGTTCTTCAATCGCTAAAACGTCTTCAAGTTTGTCCCTCAACCCACCAGCCCCCAACCTTTTCATTCTCTCTTTGCCTAAAGGATCAAAACCATTTTTTTTTTTGTAGTTTATAAATTCCATGAAACTTTATTACAATAGAAGAGCTGTAGTAGCACAACTCCACTACAGTGGAACCCAGACAGCATCTGTCTGTCTGTGATAAATTCTTCGGGGGCATTGGAGGAGGAGGAAAGCTGTGAGGGGAGAGACAGAGCCTGGAGAGAGATAGAGGGCTAAGGAGGGGGAGCGAGAGGGAAAGGGGGAGAGAGAGGGGGAGGGAGAGGGAAAGGGGGAGAGAGAGGGGGAGGGATAGAGGGGGGGAGGGAGGGGGAGGGAGAAGGGAGAGGGGGAGGGAGAGGGGGAGAGAGAAGGAGAGGGAGAAGGGGAGGGAGAGGGAAGGGGAGAGAGAGGGGGAGAGAGAGGGGGAGGGAGAAGGGGAGGGAGAGGGAGGGGGAGAGAGAAGGGCAGGGAGAGGGAGGGAGAGGGAGAAGGGGAGGGAGAGGGAGGGAGAGGGAGAAGGGGAGGGAGAGGGGGAGGGATAGAGAGGGAGGGGGAGGGAGAGGGAAAGGGAGAGGGGGAGGGAGAAGGGGAGTGGGAGGGAAAAGGGAGGGGGAGGGGAAGGATAGAGGGAGAACAAGATAGAGATCCTATTTTCCATTGTAAAGCCACCACAAGTGTTAAACTAAGAGAACTTATATACCCAACCACCACCACCAAGAACAACAGCAGTAGCTCAGAATGCAAAATCATATGTCATGAATAAAAAATGAAGTTCCTTGAAATGCAGACATACTCAATAATTAGAAATCTCTTAATATATTGTGGGTTAATAAAGAGTAAGAACGTGTTTGTACCTACAGGCTTGGAAAAGTCTATGTAATAAAGCTCACCCTCAATTAGAAATTTATTTTTTAGCCGGGTGGTGGTGTAATCCCAGCACTCTGGAAGACAGAGGCAGGCAGATTTCTGAGTTTGAGGCCAGCCTGGTCTACAGAGTGAGTTCTAGGACAGCCAGGGCTATACAAAGAAACTCTGTCTCGAAAAAACCAAATCCAAAAAACCAAAAAAAAAAAAAAAAAAAAAAAAGAAAGAAAGAAAGAAAGAAATTTATTTTTTAAAAAGCTATAATAAAATGTGAACATTCTGTAACATACATACTGAAACACACACACACACACACACACACACACACACATTCAAACTAGCATCAAGCTTAAAGATTAAAGATATGACAAATACCTATTGAAATGGAGACAGACGTGAAACTCATATCTGTAAAAGAATTAATAAACTCAAATTGAAAATACGGGGTCATATGAACTTTGCCTCACTTGTACCTGACATGACACCTGACATGACACCTGACATGACAATCTCACAACGCTCATCTAGCTCAGAATCTGTCATCTTGATGAAGAACATCTACACATCTGTTCAGTTCGTATCATAACTAGTTAAGGATCAAAACTATGCACTCACTAATAAGTGGTTATTAACCTAGAAAACTGGAATACCCAAAACATAATCCACACATCAAATGAGATACAAGAAGAAAGCAGGAGTGGTCCCTGGTTCTGGAAAGACTCAGTGAAACAGTATTTGGCAAAACCAGAACGGGGAACTGGGAAGGGGTGGGAGGGAGGACAGGGGAAGAGAAGGGGGCTTACGGGACTTTCGGGGAGGGGGGGGCTAGAAAGGGGAAATCATTTGAAATGTAAATAAATTATATCGAATAAAAAAAAAAACTATTCACGATCTATTCTTTAGCCCCCCTCCCCCACCTAACCTGCATATCAGAACAGGGCTTGGGGACAAAAAGAACAAAAGGATTCTTTATTTTCTTTTCTCACTGAAGCCGTGTCTCCAGGGGATCCTTCTTGGTGGTTGAACTTTTACCCAGTTGGCCTTCTCTACTACAGCCTTTGAGGGAGGAAAGGTGTTTTTGATTATCCATTTTGGGTATGTGTGTGTATGTTCATTTGTACTTTAGGTGCTGGGAGAGAATTCCAGAATTCATGCCCACTAAGGAACGGAGTCACATCCTTAGCCCATGAAAGAAGCTTTAATGAGTACTTTGTAGTTGAAAAATCTGGAAGGGGCTGGAGAGACAGCCCAGCAGTTCAGAGTGACTGATGCTTTATTCTGAGGACTGGAGTTTGAATCGTGGCCCCCATGTTCACTGGTCCACAAATGTTTCTAATTGCAGCTCCAAAGGCTCCAACACCCTCATCTGGTCTCTTGCATTTGCCCACATATGTGTACACAAACATACACACACACACACACCAATAATAAAAATAATCTTAAAAAAAGAAAATAATGACAGAGTGGAAATCCTAAGATTCTGTAGTAGAAATCTTGTCAAGGTGTCAGCCATACAAATGACTATTCATAGATTCTTAGATTTAGGAAGAGGCAGATCTTTGCTACTTTTTTGCATATCTGTGAAACTAGTAGCAACAATTTACTGACCTCCTCTTATGCTCTAGTATGATTCTGCTAAAAACTTGTAGGTTTTTTATTTTTATTTTTATGTTTATTTTTTGCCTTTAATGTCCCCAATGACTCTGATAGACAAATAATCTGAGGCCAAGGAGTTCCTTTGCCTAGGACAATAAACAAGTGGGGAAGGGGAGATTCCGATGATTCCTCCATAAATCCAAAACCTGTGCTTCTTGCATTCCAGCCAGTAGCCGTTCTCTTTCTTCTGGTGAGAAAGATGGAGACACGGAGACTTTCACAGCAAATGCTGTTCTGACAGCCATGTGAACCTCACTCACTCACTGCAGTAATTACATTTATTTCCTGGAAAGTCTTCAACAAATTGCATCCCATAGGCCCCGGGGCAAGGCACAGTTCAGTTCTGGAGGTCAGGAGGGAGAAGCTCTCTGCCCCCTTCAAACCTTCAAGCAAACTGAGGCTCTCCCCCTCAGTCCACTCCTCCACCCCACACCCAGTGCTGGGATGAAAACAACCCTTAGCTCACATCCCAGCACCTCTCTGAATTCTAATCGGAGAAGGCTCTGTCTGTTAACTCACCACAGCAGTAGCCTCCTGCCTCATGAAGGTAGCTTTCTTTCCTGAGTTACTTTGTCCCAGCAAGTAACTTTTCAAATTTCCCCAAGTTAAGCCCCAAGGGATTGAAACGTGGACTTCTCTGGTTATATTGGATGTCTAGCACCTAGCTATGTCATTGTTACAGGGTTAGTAGAAAGAATCTCAGTTTCTGTTGAAAGAAAGAATAGGTCAGAGGTCATCAAACAGGAAGAATAGAAAAGTCCTTACCATAACCTTGGCTCTGTTGTATTTGGGAAAACACACACACACACACACACACACACACACACACACACACACACATACATTTACAAATATAGTTTGTTTGTTTTTTGTTAGACTTTGTCGAAGATCTTGAAAATAGACTTCATGTCAGGGATTCAGGGGGCGTGTTGGGTAGTTTTATGCCAACTTGATACAAGTTAGACTCATTGGAGAGGAGGGAACCTTAAGACATTGAGAAAATGTCTTAAACTTGGATATAGGCAAGCATATAGGGCATTTTCTTAATTAGTGATCCACGGAGGAGGGCCCACTCCTGGGCAGGTGGTCCTGGGTTCTGTAAGAAATTACGAGCAAGCCACGAGGAACAAGCCAGTAAGCAAGGCTCCTCCACGGCCTCTGCATCAGTGCCTGTTTTCAGGTTCCTGGCCTTGTTTGAGTTCTTGTCCTGACTTCCCTCAGCGAAGGACTACAATGTGGAAGGGTAATAAACCCTTTCCTCCTCAGTGTTTTCGCCACAGTGCTTCAGCACAGCAATGATAACCCTAACTAGAACGGAAATCAGTACCAGGATAGAGGGTCTTGCTGTGGCAGACCTGAGCAATGCTGTTTTTTTTTTTTTTTTTTTTTTTTTTTTGAGGATTGTGAAAGGCTTTGGAATATTGGGTTAGGAACGTTGTTAAGGGTTATGAGATCCATGGGCTGTTCTGTAGGAGCTTGGAAGATAAGACTTGAGAACAGTGCAGGCAATGGAGGCTTGGCTTGTAAGTTTTCAGAGGGAAGCAAAGACTCTACTGGGCCATTTGTGTGAAAAAAAAATCTGTGGAGTCCAGTCAGCTGGAGCTGAAGAATCAGCTGTGATTAGCAAGAGACCAGAATTACACAAGGAAATCCTTTGCTTTGCTGGGTCAATGGGATGCTGGTCAGCTGGGGCTAAAGAATCAACTGTGATTAACAAAGAGACCAGAATCATTAAGGTAAAGTCTTCTGGAATGTGTTTCCTCAGGGTCAGCACACAGACACTCTGGTCCAGAGGTGGCCAAGGTTGTACCTTGTGCTGGCAGCTGAACAGGGTAGTGAATCACCTAGGTGGTTCTGGTTTTGAAGGCACGAAGGTGTCATGAACAGCAGTGGAGGGCTGGCGCTGTGTGGCAAGGCTGAAGTGCCTGAATGAAGCCCAGGACAGCTAAGTTGCTGCAGGGAATCATTTTGAAATGGCAGGACTATGGGATGACCACCAAGGACTGCAGCAGGTGTGGTGCAGAGATGGTCTGAGCCTAGAAGATAGTCTGTGCATGCAGCAGAGGGAGGAGTCAGAGAAGTGACCCACGCCCTTTGGAGGAGCCCAGGAGATCATGGTGAGTGGATCCCAGACATTGGATACTGAATTACTTACAGTTTGGAGTTTGGTTTTGATTTGATTGTGACTGTGCTCTGGCTCTTCACTCCTGAAGTAAGAAACTATTTAGCTTATTTTTGATAGAAACCCATAGCTGTGAGACATTGTACTTTAAAAGACTTTTAATTTTATTTATTACTTTAAAATTTATTTTAAAAATTAGTGTTTTTAATGTATATGGGTGTTTTATCTGCATGTAGAGCTGTGTATCAGAAGAGGGCATTGAATCCCATGGGACTAGTTACAGATGGTTGTGAGCCACCCTGTGGGTACTGGGAATTGAACTCAGGACCTCTGGAAGAGCAGCCAGTGCTCTTAACCACTGAGCCATCTCCCTTAGCGCAAAGACTTTGGATTTTAAAAGAATGGATATTTTAAAGAGACTGCATTTTTAAGTATTTAAAAATTTAAAGACCATGGGACTTTTCAAACTTAGAATGTTTATAATGTAATGTTGATATTAATGTGTGATCTTGGGGATGAACAAGAAAGGAAAGGTTGTAGCTTAACAGTGATGTGTCTGTGTGTCAACTTGACAAGGGATAAGTACCGTTGAGTTTTATGTTCACCTGACACAAACTAGAATCAACTGAGAGAAAGGATCTTCAATTGAGAAGATGGCGGTAGGCTAGCATGTAGGATGTTTCTTAGTGATCTATGGAGAAAGACCCTGCCTATTGTGGGTGGTGCCATCTCTGGACTGGTGGTCCTGGGTTCTCTGAGCAAGCAGGCCATGGGGCAAGCCAGCAGCAGCCCTCCAGGGCCTCTGCATCACCCATGGTTTCTGCCCTGTTTGAGTTCCTGTCCTGACTTTCTTCAGGGATGAAGAGTGATAGAAACATAGGTCAGATAAATCCTTTCCTCTCCAACTTGCATTTGGTCACAGTAGTTCCTCACAGCAATAGGGATACCTCCCCAGGACGTGGGGATTTATTTTTAATGTCAACGGAACTCAAAGGCCTGGAAACCCCGCGTTTTGTAGCTCACTGCCTTGTCAAAGGAAAATCAGGAGGTGGGAGTTGATAAAGGGAAAAGGCTTTACTCTCTATGAACACTGGGGAGAGAAAGACTCCCATTTTTCTCTGTAGTTCTACTACAATCACAGAAAATTCAGTATCAACCCCGGGGAAGTGTGCTCTTGGGGATTTAGCTGAGAGGTATTCATTCAGCCAGGGGGTGGGGAGGGGACTGGGCTGCGGTGCCAATGCCTTGGCTGTCGATTGCTGCAGGAGAGCTCTGTTTCAGGGCCAAAAGAACTCCAGACGGTTCTAGTAGGAGGGAGATCTTGGAAACGAGGCCCTGGGGGTTGGAATGAATCCGCTTCAGTACATCCTCCTGCTGGTTGACGGTCTTTTATTGAGCAACTACTGAAGTATTTCTGAGTTGATGCCAAGCAAGTATCTGCCTTGCAGCACTCTGTATAAGATTGCTTCTATTGCTTCCAGGCTATCTTTAGGTTATGCGTCTTTCATTTATGAATTTATTTGTTTGCTCATCCGCTCAACAAACACCCATTAAACATTTATGATGGGCCAGCTGATCTATGTAGGGTTTTGGCTGTCTGAGGGAACTTTCCCTGCAATTACAGCTCGGGATTGGGGGTCAGCTGTTTTCACTCAGCGTGACAAGAGATTTATGCTGCTGGTGGAGAACCTGGGAAGGGAGGAGGAGCAGGAAGAGGTGAGCCTTGGCTCCTTGTCAGTATTAGGATACCACTCTGTTCTTGGCAGTGAACAAACTCTGAGGGACTGTTCAGATTCATTACTGGCTATAAGTGCAGCTGGATAAAGTGTGGTGTCCTACACTGGGGCTTAGAACTTAGAGCTGTTTCATGAATTCCTTCCTTCCTTCCTTCCTTCCTTCCTTCCTTCCTTCCTTCCTTCCTTCCTTCCGTCCTTCCTTCCTTCCTTCCTTCTTCCTTCCTTTCCTTCTTTCCTTCTCTCTTTCCTTGTCCTTCCTTTCTTCCCTTCTTTCTTTCTCCCTCCTTCCTTCCTTCTTTCCTTCTGTCTTTCTTTCTTTCTTTTCTTTCTTTCTTTCTTTCTTTCTTTCTTTCTTTCTTTCTTTCTTTCTTTCTTTCTTTCTTTCTTTCTTTCTTTCTTTCTTTCTTCCTTTTGATGGGAGTGGGTGGTGGGGAGGGGCGGAGAGGCCACGATAGACTGTTACAGTTTGAGTCTCCCCAGTGATCACATATCAAAGGCAGATCTCACCAGCTCTCCTACTGCCGGGAAGTGGCAGGAACTTGAAGTGGGGCCATCCTCGCTACGATGCACTCCTTTGAAGACTGTTTTGGGAACAAGGCCCCTTCATCACTCCCTCCTTTTGCTTCCCAGATACTAGGTAACTGGGCCAAAGAACAGATGGAACCCCCCAAACAGGGCTCCTCTCTTTAGTGTGATTTCTCTGCTGTTGTCTCAGTGACTGGAAGGTGTGCTCCCTAAGGAATACCTGACTTCCGGTGCTTGCCTGCTTGTGTGTGGGGACTCTTCCTGTCTTCAGGTTCACTGGCTTTTGTCACTCTACCTTGCCTTGCTGTGTGGACCCTTCTTGTTGGATTGTGCCGTTGTTAACCTCCATTGAAATGCTGGCTAACTGTAGGCCTGACCTGCTGTGATTTCGTGTGTGGTGATAGCTAATCGCCATCATGACTGTATCAGGAGACACACCCTCTAGCTTCCAGAGGAGATTAGCTAAGGAGGGAAAGTCCTATCCTGAACACTCATGTTCTGTTTCTCTCTGTCTGTGTGTATCTAATTGCATGGTTAAGCATCGATGTTTTTTCCTCTCAGGAGAAAACAGCATTATCTGCTCTAGCCATTCCAAATGTTGTCTTTGATCTTGTTTTTTATTTTTTATTTTGTTGTTGTTGTTAAGACAAGGTCTTTCAGTGTAGCTCTGGCTGGCCTTCTACTCCATGTGCACCCCAGGCTGCTGTTTTAACTCATAATAATCCTCCTGCCTCAGCCTCCTGAGTGCTGGAACAATACCACCACTCTCTGTTGTCCACCCTGTTGACCGTAAAGCAGACACAAGTGCACCTGTGCATGGGGCCCCTGAGGAGCCTGGTGAGACTTGAGATTGAGCGGTATTTGGTACAGATGGAGCCGCAGGGGAGGCCGACACAGGGCAGGGCGCATGCGCCCACGCTGGAGAAGCCTTTGCTGGGAAGACTGACAAGCAAATACTGAGCTTTCCTTGGGAAGGAGGAAGTTTGCCTCTTGCTCCCCCATTCGTACTGTAGTTTAAGAATGGGACAGAGATTCCAGGCCTTGTGTAGTGATCTCCAGGAAGTACAACGGAGCTTCATAGCTCTTCTCCTAGTCTAGGCTAGCTCTTCTCCTAGTCTAGGCTAGCTCTTCTTCTAGCCTGGGCTAGCTCTTCTCCTAGTCTAGGCTAGCTCTTCTTCTAGCCTAGGCTAGCTCTTCTCCTAGCCTGGGCTAGCTCTTCTCCTAGCCTGGGCTAGCTCTTCTTCTAGCCTGGCCTAGTTCTTCTCCTAGTCTAGGCTAGCTCTTCTTCTAGCCTAGGCTAGCTCTTCTCCTAGTCTAGGCTAGCTCTTCTCCTAGCCTGGGCTAGCTCTTCTCCTAGCCTGGGCTTCCTGCTTCATCCCTTTGCCTTTCCTTACTAAACAGGCTCCTTGGGCACAGCACATGTTGTTGCTGCTTCATAGCTCCCAAGCACTAAACTTCCCATTATATGAAAAGATTCAAACTGTTCAAACTACTCTATGTTCCTTTCCAAATTTTTCGACAGATCTTTTCCCCCCAATAATATATTTTTCCATTCACATTGCATCCCAATCACATTCCCCCTCCCTCCTTTCCTCTGAGACCTCCTTTATAAATCCCACCCCCATTACCCCCTGACCTTCTCCTCAGAGAAGGGGAAACTCACCTTGGGGACCACCCACCTACCTTGGGACATCTGGTCCCAGCAGGACCAGGCACCTCCTCTCACACTCAGGCCCAACCAGGCAGTCCAGTAGGAGAAGGGGATCCAGTGGCAGGCAAAAGAATCCGAGACCAATCCCACTGCAGTTGTTAGGGGACCCACACGAAGACCGAGCTGCACATCTGCCTCATGTGTGTAGGGAGCCTAGGTGCAGTCTCTGCATGCTTTCTGGTTGCTGGTTCAGTCTTTGTGAGCCTCCATGGGCCCAGGTTAGTTGACTCTGTAGGTCTTCTTGCCGTGTCCTTTTCCCAGATCCCTCGATTCTATCCCCAACTCTTGCTCCTCAAGCTCCACCTGATGATTGTCTGCGGGTCTCAATAGAGGCCTCAATGGGCTCAGGTCAGGAATCTCTCGAGGCCATGCTGTAACTCTCCCTCTGAGGGCTAACCAACTCCTAATAATGCATTTTAAGAGTGTCATTTGATTTTCTTCAGATGGTAAGACAGTTGGGTTATAAAATGTTCATGTGGTAAATATATAAAATGTATATATTTATCTATATATATACAGGCTATATAAAATGTAGCCTGTGGTCTGTGTTATGTGGTAGCCTATGTTATATGTTCATGTGGTAGCTTGTGTCATATGTGGTAGCCTGTGCTCTATGTTATGTGGTAGTCTGTGTTATATGTTCATGTGGAAGCCTATGTTATATGTTGTGTGCTTTCCTTCCTCCAACCATCTTATTTTTTATTAATTTTTATTTTATGTGTATGGGTGTTTTGCCTGCATGTATGTCTGTGTACCTGGTCTATGCCTGGTATCCACTGATGCCAGAGGAGGATGTCAGATCGCCTTGGACTAGAATTATAGCAAGTCTCTGCTGAGAATCAAATCTGGGCCCTCTGTAAAAACAAGTGCTCTTAATTGCTGAGCCATTTCTTCAATTCTAATATTTCATTTCTGTGGCGATAAATTGGCGCTCATCACTTGGGAGAATCCATTCTGACAGGTGCCCTTCAGCCATAGATAAATCACACAGCCTGGACAGCCCACTGTTTCCATGACAGTCATTTAAGGAATGGCATGGGGCATACAAGTGAGCATGAATACATGTCTAGTCAGTTTTTGTTTGTTGTTTCATTTTCTTTTTCTTTTTTCTTTTTTCTTTCTTTCTTTCTTTTTTTCTTTCTTTCTCTTCCTCCTCCTCCTCCTCCTCCTCCTCCTTCTTCTTCTTGGTTTTCGAGACAGGGTTTCTCTCTATAGCCCTGGCTGTTCTGGAACTGACTATGTAGACCAGGCTGGCCTCGAAAATCTGCCTGCCTCTGCCTCCCAAGTGCTGGGATTAAAGAAGTGTGCCACCACTGTCTGGCTCATTTTGTTTTTCATGACAGTTTCTCTGTGTAGCCCTGGTCCTGGCACTCAGTCTGTAGGCCAGGCTGGCATTGAACTCAAGAGATCCTCCTGCCTCTGCTTCCCGAGTGCTGGGATTAAAGGTGTACACCACCACTGTGTCTATTCACATTTTGAATCCATCCTGTGGGCCGATACAAGACACTTAGTAACTGTTTTCATGGTTTACTAATTGTGGTAAGGAGTGTCTCCACATAAATGGGACTAACATAATCTTCTTATCAGGTGACTACAACGGAGCAATAGATCTGATATGCTCAGAAAGATGCTCGGGAGATTTCATAAACACTCAAGAGCTCCTCACTCTTCTGTTTCAGTTTTGCTACTAAGGGACCTGACTTGGTCCCCAATGTTAGCATCTACAAAGGCTCTCTCTCTTTCAGTGACTGTATTATAAATGGATCTCAACTGAGGATGAATTCTTTGTCTCAAAAAATTCTTTCTTGATTTGTTGCCATCTGGCAGGACATACCAAAGCCACAGCCTAGGGGTTCACTTTCTTTAGGTGCACTGACAGGGAAAGAAAGTCATTTGCCAATGTGTAACTATGTCAGCAGGTAAGAGATAAACATGGAAAAAACTTCACTTTGCCCTACACCTAAGGTGATGAAACTAACAGATGGCAGGACATGACCTCTCTGGTGGTCAATATTGCTTTTGTACAGAACAGAGTGTCAGCACACAACTAACCTTAGACTCTCTCTCTCTCTCTCTCTCTCTCTCTCTCTCTCTCTCTCTCTCTCTCTCTTACTCTTGCTCTCACTCTGGCTCTGGTTCTGGCTCTGGCTATAGGAGATCAGGAAGGAAATCACTATTTTCTGATTGTCTATCACAGGCAAACACTGAATCATGTGTTGTTTACCGAGTTGCATGGGGGACAGTTCTGTGTCTTTAATGTAGATATTAGTGCCAGCCACACGTGGGAAAACTGAAGCTTGGCTCAGGGAGAGACAGACGAACGTAACAGGTACACGCAAACATTAGATAAGGGGCTGGGCTGATAGCTCAGCGGATAACATGCTTACCATGCAAAGACAGTGACCACAGTTCAGATCCCAACTTAAGAGCCGGGTAGGCACAGCCACAACCGGGTAGGCATGGTGGCAGCCGGGTAGGCACAGTGGCAACGGGGTATGCATGGTGACAGCCTGTCCCCACAGCACTCAAAAGACAGAAATGGGGTTCCTGGAATAAGGTAGCCAGCTAGACTTGCTGATGGCTGAGTTCTGGCTTTAACTGAGAGAAGTTGCCTCAGTGACTTTAAGTGGAGAGTGAGTGATGAAGACACCCAATGTGCATTTGGGATCTCCACATGCCTGTGCACACACACATGGACATATACACATGAAGAAAAATCCCCAAATTCATATAAAGCATCAATATACATCTTCATAAGCAATTCCTAGCAGACAGCCATCTAACTACAACCAGACAAAGAAGTTAAGCAAAAGCTCTTTATCTCATTTGTAGTTATCCAGAATCAGGATTTCTTACCTCCCTTTAGAGCTCACCGCTCCTCTGTCTTGTAGCCACCAATTCCTTGGCATTAAGATTTATCAACCCCTGTGGGGCAGGCATGAAAGCTGTGTGTGTGTGTGTGTGTGTGTGTGTGTGTGTGTGTGTGAATGTGTAAGGAGTGGATGAAGTCCTGGGTGAATGTGTGCCGTTGTCATGGTCACATCGAGGACCAGTGCCTCAGACCCATGGCAATAGCAAAGCATTTTCTTTGGTCCAAGTATGAATGTTTATGGAGAACGTTTGAGTGTATGCCAAAAGGCTAGTAACTGCAGCTTCTTCCTCACAGATACCTGCAGCCCAAATCCACATCAAAGCCAGGCAGCATGGTGGTAGCCTGCATTACCAGATCTCAAGAGGCAGAGACGCAGCTCCCCACTGAGACCTCCTGCCAAGACTAGCGTACTCCTGCTTGTGTTTTAATTAGTAAACATGGCCACTCTGGGTTGTCCTGTAATAGGTTCCTCTCCATCCAAGTGAGCTTTTCTGTGTCCATGCGTCTGTCCTGGTTTTATTTTTCTGCCACACAAGCCATGTTTCCAGGCTTAATCCATGCCTGATGCAGTGAACCCTACATATTAATAGGTTAGTTTTTGTTACTTTATGTAAATAGAATCATACTTTATATGAACACACATGCACACACATTTGCAGTTTCTCAGAAAACAGATTTATACAAAATAAAAATATCCCAGTGGTGGGCATTCTGACAAGATGATTGTAAAATGTTTACAGAAGTGCTAAGGTCACAGAATCGTTGAGATGGTGTAGAAAATTAGCAGCCTTACTAAGACAGTGTGGTATTGCCTTAGTGCTATGCAAATAGCCCAGTGGAACAGAATAAAGCACAAACCTGAATACTAATATTCATATTTGATGTGACACTACAGGCCACCAGAGAGAAGATGCCTCGTTATAAATGTTGCTTGGACAACTCATATTGGGCAAAAAAAATCCCAGTGTGCAGAAGTCAGTTTTAAATGTAATACATGTCTAAATATGAAATCCTGTAAAGATTTTAGAAAATATAACAAAAAGGCTTAGGTGGTGTCAGGACAATTGCCTAGAATACACAAGTCTTTGGATTTGATCTCAGACACTAGCATACACAAGTCTTTGGATTTGATCTCAGACATGAGCATACACAGATACACGTGTGTGTATGTGTTCATGCATCTAGGTGCTGGGTTCTTGCAGGGCTTGAGTACCAGGCCCCTCCCTCTCCCCCATATACATGCACCTTAGAACTGGGATCAGTGGTCTGGATTCTTTGATGGAGAAGCCATAGCACTCTGGAAGCTTAGCATGCTTATTATATACAGTTGAACAGGGAGATGGGATTACTGCACACAGCTGAACAAGGAGGTGGGGTTATGCCAAACAGATAAACAAGGAGCCAGGGTCATTAAATAAAGATAAACAAGGAGACAGATTTAGCTAATCTCTGTAGGAACTGTGTCTGGTCTTTGGGCCACAAACATCAAGGGGAAGAAAGCTTCTGTGGATATTGGGTTTTTGCACACACTATCAATATTTGCCCATGGACCAGGGAGAGGTCTTGCCACTTCCCGTAGGTCTAAGACGTCGAGGTTCCTTAACATGGCTGTGTCCATGTCAAACAGCACGCATTCACTAGAGAGTTTCTTGCCTCCCTACATCTACGTGTGTGTGTGTGTGTGTGTGTGTGTGTGTGTATAGGTGGCCTGCCCTCTATACCTGCAGATTCCACATGCATAGATTCAACCAATTATAGATGGAACATAATTCAGAAAAGGTTGTGTCTGCACCAAACACGTTTAAGCTTTGTTTTTGACAGATTTCCTAAACCATACAACATAACAACTAGCTACAGAGTTACATGTAAGTTTTACTTTATATTATCTTAGGAGTCACAAATAATCTTGACGTGGTTTTCAGTAAGTGAGAAGACATATGTAGGTTACATAAAAAGACAAGAGCCATTGTTATTTTCAGATCTTAGAAGAATACGTTTCAGATACTATGGGGTAACTTCATGATCCGAAGATAGACACAAGAGAAAGATTATGGTTAAATCCAGATTTATTTGATTTGACCAAAATCTTCGCTCTTCTGACTCTGACATACTCTTTAACAGGAGGATAGATATCTCTGACCTGTGGTATTCTTTTTAAAATAATTGGTTATTTTATTTATTTAGATTTCATTATTTACCCTTCCCAGTTTCCTCTCAGTGAACCCCCTTTCCCACCCTCCCCTTTGTCTCTATGAGGGTACTCCATCACCCACCCACCCATTCCTGTCTCACAGCCTAGCATTCCCTCATGTTGGGGCATCAGACCTCCACAGGACCAAGGGCCTCCCCTCCCACTGATACCAGATAAGGCCATCCTCTGCTACATGTGTAGGAAGGAATGAGGAGCTGAAGAGGCTTGAAACCCCACAGGAAGAACAAAAATACCAACTAGCAGGACCTGCCCTCCGAATCCTCAGGGACTAAACCACCAACCAAAGAGTAGATAAGGAGGGATCTATGGACCTGTGACATTCTTTGGGGCTTCATTATGTTTGTGGAGAAAGCAGGGAGTAATTTAATTTAAAGCAACCCTATTTCTTTCTTTTTAAAAAATTAATTATTTTGTTTGTTTACATCCCAAATGTTGCCTCCTCCAGTGCCCCCCCCTCAAAGAGTTCTTCTCCCCATCCCCCTTTCCTTTGTCTCTGAGAGCATGCTCTTCTCCTGGTATCTCCCTGATCCTGCAGCAATAAGACTGCAGGATGAGGCTAAACATCTCCGACATCTGCCTCAGTCAAGGCAGCCCTCTGCTACATGTGCGGAGGGCCTGGGACCAGCCCGTGTATGCTCTTTGGTTGGTGTCTCAATCTCTGGGAGCTCAGCAGAGGTCCAGGTTAGTTGACACTGTTGGGTTTCCTATGGGATTGCCCTCCTTCCATCCTTCCCGTAACTTCCATAGACATCCCTGACCTCTGTCCAGTGCTAGGCTGTATCTGCATCTGTCTCAGTCACTTGCTGGGGAGAGCCTTTCAGAGGACAGCCCTGCTAGGTTCTTGTCTGCAAGCACAGTATAACATCAGTAATAGTATCAGAGACTGGCGCCTGCCCATGGGATGGATTCCAAGTTGGGCCAGTCCTTGAGTCTGCTCCATTTTTATCCCTACATTTCTTTTAGACAGAAGCAAAGTTGGGTTGAAAGTTTTGTACATGGGATGATGTCCACATTTCTCCACTGGGGGTCCTGCCTGACTACAGGAAGTATTCTGTTCAGGTTCCATATCCACACTGTTGGGTATTTTGGCTAAGGTTACCCATACTGAGTCCTGGGAGCCTTTCAGATCCCAGGTCTCTGGGACTTTCTAGAGGTTCACCCCCAGCCCTCCCCCACCACATAGCTGCATATTTCCATTCATTCTCCTGGCCCTCCGGGCCTCTCTTCTGTCTCTCCCATATCTCATCCTGCCCACTTTCCCCTCTCCTGTTCAGGTCCCTCCTTCCCTCTTCCTCCCATGATTATTTTGTTTCCCTCTCTAAATGTCATTTAAGCATCCTCACTTGGGTTTTCCTTTTTGTTTGACTTCTTAGGGTCTGTGGAGTTTAACATGGGTATTCCATACTTTTTGGCTAATATCTACTTATTAGTGAGTACATACCATACATGTCCTGTGGGTCTGAGTTACCTCACTCAGGATGGTATTTTCTATTTCAATCAAATCGCCTATAAAATTCATGATGTCTTTGTTTTTAATAGCTTAATAGTACTCCATTGTGTAAATGAAACACATTTTCTGTATTCATTGTTCAATTGAGGGACATCTGGGTTCTTTCCAGTGTCTGGCTATTATGAATAAGGCTGCTATGAACATAGAGGAGCATGAGTACTTGTGATATGGTAGAACCCATCTTTTGGATATATGCCTAGGAGCAGTATAGCTGGGTCTTTAGGAAGAACTAGTCCCATTTTTTCTGAGGAACCACCAAATTGATTTCCAGAGTGGTTGTATAAGTTTGCAATCCCACCAGTAATAGAGGAGTGTTCCTCTTTCTCCACATCCTTGCCAGCATGTGCTTTCTCTTGAGTTTTTGATTTTAGCCATTCTGATTAGTATAGGGTAGAATCTTAGAGTTGTTTCAATTTGCATTTCCCAGATAATTAAGGATGTTGAACATTTCTTTAAGTCCTTCTTGGCCATTTGAAATTCCTCTGTTGAGAATTATGTTTAGCTGTGTACCCCATTTTAAAATTGGGTTATTTGGATTTTTGGAGTCTAACTTCTTGAGTTCTTTATATATTTTGGATATTAGTCCTTTCTATATTTTGGATATTATATTCGAGTTTGTTTACATAATGGATTACATTGATGGCTTTTCATATATTCAACCATCCTTGCACCCCTGGGATGAAGCCTACTTGATCATTGTGAATGATGTGTTCTTGGTTTGGTTTGCAAGAATTTTATTGATTATTTTTGTGTCAATGTTCATAAGCAAAATTGGTCTGAAGTTTTCTTTATTTGTTGGGTCTTTGTGTGGTTAGATATCAGGATAATTGTGACATCATAGAATAAATTAGGTAGTGTTCCTTCTGTTTCTATTTTGTGGAATAGTTTGAGGAGTATTTGTATTAGCTCTTTATTGATTTTAGTCTGGTACACTAAAACCATCTGGTCCAGGACTTTTTTTTAGTTGGGAAGATTTTAATGACTACTTCTATTTCCTTAGAGTTATTGGACTGTTTAGATAGTTTACTTATTTTGATTTATCTTTGCTACGTGTTATCTATCTAGAAAATTATCCATTTTGTCTAGATTTTCCAGTTTTGTCTAGCATAGGCTTTTGTAGTAAGACCTGATGATGTTTTTAAGTTCCACCTGTTGTTATGTCTCCCTTACCATTTATGATTTTGTTAACTTGGATACTGTGTCTATGATTTTTAGTTAGTTTGTCTAGGGGTTTGTCTATCTTGTTGGTTTTCTCTGAGAACCAGCTCTTGGTTTTCTTTTTTTCTTTTCTTTTTTCTGATTCTTTGTATTGTTCTCTTTGTTTCTAATTGCTTGATTTAAGTCCAAAGTTTGACTATTTTCTGCCATCTATTCCTCTTGGATGTGTTTGCTTCTTTTTTGTTCTAGAGCTTTCAGGTGTGCTGTTAAGTTGCTAGTATAATATCTCTCCAATTTCTTTATAAAGTCACTTAGTGCTATGAATTTTCCTCTTAACACTGCTATCATTGTGTCTCATAAGTTTTGGTAAGCTGTGTCTTCATTTTCATTGAAATCTAGAAAGTTTTTGATTTCTTTAGTTCTTCCCTGATCAAGTTATCATGGAGTAGAGAGTTTTTCAGTTTCTATGAGTATGTGGGCTTTCTGTTGTTTCTGTTGTTGCTAAAGTCTAGCTGTAGTCCATGGTGATCTGATAGGATGCATGGGCTTATTTCAATCTTCTTGTATCTGTTGGAGCTTGTTTTATGTCCATTTATATGGTCAGTTTTGTAGAAGGTTCCATGAGGTGATGAGAACCAGGCATATTCTCTTATTTTGGGGTGAAATGTTCTGTAGATACTTGTTAAATCCATTTAGTTCATGACTTATGTTACTTTCATTGTGTCTCTGTTTAGTTTCTGTTTTAATGACCTGTCCATTAGTGAGAGTGGGGTATTGAAGTCTCCCACTATTATTGTGTGGGTTTAATGTATGTTTTGAACTTTAGTAAAGTTTCTTTTATGAGTGTGAGTGCCCTTGAATTTGGTGCATAGAAGTTCATAATTGAGACTTCATCTTGGTGGATTTTTTTCCTTTGAGTATGAAGTGTCCTTTCCCACCTCTTTTGATTACGTTTGATTCAAAGTCTATTTTATTGGATATTAGAATGGCTACTCCAGCTTGTTTCTTGGGACCCTTTGCTTGGAAAACTTTGTTTCCAGCCTTTTACTTTGAGGTAGTGTCTATTTTTGTTGCTAAGATGTATTTCTTGTATGTGGCAGAATAATGGATCCATTTTATGTATCCTGTCTGTTAGCCTGTGTCTTTATTGGGTACTTGAATCCACTGAAAGATATTAATGACTAATGATTATCAGTTCCTGTTATTTTGTTGTTGGAGGTGGTATTATGTGTGATTCTCTTTTGGGTTTATTGTGAGATGATTAATTTCTTGGGTATAGTTACCCTCCTTATGTTGAAATTTTCCTTCTAGTATCCTCTGTAGGGCTGTATTAATAGAAAGATATTATTTAAATCTGGTTTATCATGGAATATCTTGGTTTTTCCATCTATAGTGATTGAGAATTTTGCTGGGTATTGTAGTCTGGGCTGGCATCTGTGGTCCCTTGGTGTCTGCAAGACATCTGTCCTGCAAAGGATCTTCTGACTTTTTGAATCTCTGTTGAAAAGTCATGTGTAATTCTGACAGGTCTGACTATATAATTTACTTGGCTTTTTCCCTTACAAGTTTTACTATTATTTCTTTGTTCTGTACATTTAATGTTTTGATTATCATGTGTTGGGAAGACTTTCTTTTCTGGCCCAATCTATTTAGTGTTCTGTAGGTTTCTTGTATGTTTATGACCATCTCTTTCCTTAGGTTAGGGGAGTTTTCTTCTATGATTTTGTTGAGGATGTTTTCTGTCCCTTTCAACTGGGAATCTTCACACTCATCTGTTCCTGTTATTTTTAGGTTTGGTATTTTCATTGTGTCCCAAATTTCCTGGATGTTTTTGGGCTAGGAACTTTTTCACTTGGCATTTTCTTCTATGGTATTTTCTATGCCTGAGATTCTCTTTTTCATTTCTTGTACTCTCTTGGTGATGCTTGCATCTTTAGTTCCTGTTCTCTTTCCTAAGTTGTCCATTTCCAGGGTTGCCTCCATTTGTGATTTCTTTATTGTTTCTATTTCCATTTTTAGGTCTTGGAATGTTTTGTTCATTTCCTTTACCTGATTGATTGTATTTTCCTGCATTTCTTTAAGGGATTTATTTATTTCCTTTTTAACGGCTTCTACCTGATTGTGTATTCCTGTATTTCCTTAAGGGAATTATTTATATCCTCTTTAAAGGCCTCTATCATCTTTATGAGGCTGGATTTAAGGTCAGAATCTTGCTCTTTAGGTGTGTTAGAATATCCAGGACTTGCTGTAGTAGGAGAGCTAGGTTCTGATGGTGCCAAACTGCATTGACTTCTGTTGATTATGTTCTTGTGCTTACCTTTTGCCATCTAGTTGTCTCTGGCCTGCGTGTCCTGGATTGGAGCAGGCTTCCTGTATCCCTGGTAGGATCAGATCTCCTGGTAGACAGGCAGGGTTGTGGGGTAAGGGGATGGGCCATGGGTGCAGGTGGAGATCGCCTATTTCTTTAAAACAAGCACCCTCAGCATAATGAATGTCCTGTTTTCTGACTGTGGAATCACAGGGAGCACATGGCTTCAGTTCTGCCTGCTGAAGCTGGGCCTGGATGTACTCTGCCTTTGTCACAGTTCTGGAGCTTGCCACTATTGGATGCAGGGCTCTGGGGCTCTGTGGCTCTGTGGCTCTGTGTGTGATTTGTCCCTTGGCTATCTTACATTTGGTAATGTCCCAAAACTCAGGTGCAGCTGAGGCAAGGAAAGAGTTCACGGAAGGATAAGGATAGGCTGTTAGTGTGTTGAGGAGTCACCAAATGATGTAACCTTCAGAGGAGAGCCTAAGACCTTGAGTCTTTTTTTTTTTCTTATGTCTCAACAAGGTTAGGTCTAAATGCTTTGGTGGCAAATTACAGCTACAATTTGAAGATTTCTGAACCTAGTGGCCTTCCTTTTTACATTTTGTGGCATTTGTAGGGCCCAGCACTATCTCTGGGGATAGGGATATCTTACATTTACATGTTTTTAGGGCTCTTCCCTCTCCAGTTGTCTTGGCCCATGTCGATTCTGGAAACCAGGTACTGTCTAGGGAACCATTAAGATGGAACGGAGGCCATGCAGGGAGCCCAGTTTGAGTCACTGTATCTCTTTCAACCTCCACACATAGGAGAAACTGCTGAAGTCATACAATGGGGAGACACACAGCCCGAGAAGAACAGATAGTTTCTCTCCCTGGCTGTGTACACATTTTACTTTCCAGGCAAATAGCAATAGATGGCTCATTTCCTTTAATGATGAACTTCACCCTTGACAACAGAAACAGACAGAGAATGAATACACAAGCTTTTGTTTTTCAGTTAAACTCTATTTGAGTTTTCACCATATCCCACCTTCATGTCCTAGTGTGCCTTAGGCTGTAGCACACAGGTCAAGGTCACATTCTGTCTGGGGTTGCTCATGCACTTTAGCTTTGTCCAAGGAATGAGCAGGGCATTGAAGATGAACCCCTCAATCTAGACGACTCCAACTTCTCAGGGCTCTGGGGCCACTTCCAGCAGTTCCTACTACTGCCAAAGGAATTTTATTCAGCAGGACCAACTGCTATTGACCTTTGACATCAGAAAGTCAAGCATTACAGTATCCCAGTATAATCCCAAGATCCCCCGGGAGACAGACAGAGAATCTATCTTGACATGAGTGGACAAACACCCATTTTATAAGCCCCATGTGGTAATAATTGTTAATAAGAATGCCATACTTTCAGAGCTCTTCTTATTTTTACAGTTGTCTCCTCCCATCTTTTCTAGCTATTAGATGTAGAGGACTTCTGAGTATGAAGACCATTATCTGAGGGCTCCTGAAGAATAGTTAGGCTACAGACAGGCTGTCAGTTCTCTAGCTTGCTAAGGCAGAGAGTTCTCACTTGGACCTTCCTCTCTCATGGGTCAGCCCCTTAGATGTTTCTCTACTCAGCTTTCTCCTACTGTCCTCTCATAGTATAGGAGGGGAGCGAGCTTTTGCAGAAGGTGAGGATACACACTGGGGCGTGGCTGCAGAAAGACAAGAGTTGTTCCAATGACCTCACCTTCCACACCCTGATGCATATACAAATACATAAAATATTTAATATGTAAATGATGTTACAATAATCTCAGCCAATAATTATTTAGCACCTATTCAGAAGAGTATCTAAAAGGGTTTTCACAAGTGAACTTTCTCATTATAGCTTTCTCGAACTTTCTCTTTTTGACTTCTAAATCATCCAAATCATTATATTTGGGAAGAAATTTCAGATGGGATGTAGCTTAGTGTCAGAGCACTTGTCTGTCACACACAAGACCCAAGGTTCAATCTCTAGCACTGAGAACACACAAATGCATCTATCTATCTATCTATCTATCTATCTTTCTTTCTTTCTTTCTTTCTTTCTTTCTTTCTTTCTTTCTTTCTTTCTTTCTTTCTTTCTTTCCTTTCTTTCTTTCTTTCTTCTCTCTCTCTCTTTCTTTCTTCTTCTTGTTCTTGTTCTTTTTCTTGTTCTTCTTTTTCTTGTTCTTCTTGTTCTTCTTGTTCTTCTTCTTGTTGTTCTTCTTCTTGTTCTTCTTCTTGTTCTTGTTCTTCTTGTTCTTCTTCTTCTTGTTCTTCTTGTTCTTGTTCTTGTTCTTCTTGTTCTTCTTCTTCATTTATTCATTTCTTTTTCTCCTTCCTCTTTTCTTTCTTTTGTCTCCCCTGAACACTGAATTTTTTTTTTTTTTTTTTTTTTTTTACATAAGGGAATTTAATCAGGTATATGTCCTGGTCTACAGATCCTACTTTATTTCTTTTCCAGAAGATTTTGAAATTCTCCCAACACCATTAAGAAATAATACAATTCTGAATAGTTTAAAAGCTAGTTCTATTTGTAAATTTTTGCATATATTTTGCCAGATATATTTTATATTTATTTATATTTTATGGGTATAGGTATTTTTGCCTTCATGCATGTGCATCACATGCATGCTTGGTACCTGTGGAATGAGAAAATGGCATCAGATTGTGAGGAAACAGAGTTACAGATGGTTGTGAGCTGCCGTGTGGGTGCTGGGAATGAATCCCAGGTCCTCTGGATGAGTAGCCAGTGCTCTTAACTGCTGGGCCATCCCCTTAGCTCCCATCCCACCAGCCCCCAAGTTTGCTCTTTTTTTATTAAGACTTTCATATATGCACGCAATATGCTTTGATCAGATCCACCCCAAATTCTCTCCTCTCTAATATCTCCCCTATCAGCCTTCCCCACCTTTCCGTCCCATATTTATGTTTCATTTTTAAACCACTGACTCCACTTCACAATGACTGCATGTGCAAGGGTGTAGGACCGTCTCCCTGTCACAGGTAGCCTCTTACCACATCTCTATAGAAAATTTGACTCTCCCTTTCCAAGACACCATCAGTTGCTGAAAGTGTCTCAGCTAGGGGTAGGACCTCAGCCATGCTGGGAGTTTGGATGCCAGTTCTATTTTAAATTATCCCAATGAGCATCAGAGTCAGGTTTATGTGCATAGTATATGAACTATTTGCAAAGATGCTTTCTAATATGCTTAGTATATTTATAGTTATGAAATTATGCCTCTGATGAGGAAAGGCAGAGGGGGACTGAGACTAAAATTAGCATATAATTTAAATATTCAGGACTTACATGAAAAGGCCAAAGAAATGTTAATAAAAAGCCGTGATTGCACTTTCTTGTGAAGGCAGTGGAATGACACAGATTGACAGGTTTTCTGGAGAAGAGCTTTTATTCTGCAAGGGGCAATTTCCTAGGGACTTTTCTTAGGTTGGTGCACAGGTGGCTTAGCCCATGGCTGTTATTTTGCAGGGATCAAAAATGCTCCATGTTCTGCCCTTAGGAGTCGGTAGAGATGGCCTCTCACAGGCTGGTTGCTGTGAGACGTTGGGCACAGCAATGGGCAGCCTACCTTGACATTTTCTCTCTTTAAAGATACCTCCCTTTGACTATTAACAGAATTATTAAGTGAAACAGGGACTTTTTAAAAAATTATTAATCATTCCACTCATTTACATCTCAAATGATATCCCACTTCTCTGTTACCCCTCCACTAGCTCCCCATTCCACAACCTCCCTCTCCCCACTCCCCTTTGCCTCTGTGAGGGTGCTCCCTCCCTTACCCACCCACCCACCCTCTTCCTGCCTCACCCCTCCAGCATCCCCCTAGGCTGAGGCTTCAAACCTTCACAGGACCAAGGACCTCCTCTCCCATGGATGTCAGGCAAGGCCATCCTCTGCTACACGTGTATCTGGAGCCATGGATCCCTCCCTGTATGCTCTGTGGTTGATGGTCTCATCCCTAGGAGCACTGGGTGGTCTGGATAGCTGATGCTGTTTTTCCTGTGGGACTGCAAACCTCTCAGCTCCTCCAGTCCTTCCCCCAGCTTCCACACCAGGGTCCCTGAGCTCAGTCTGGTGGTTGGCTCCAAGCATCCACATCTGTATTGGTCAGTTGCTGGCTGACTCTCCCAAAGAGCTGTCACACCAGGTTCCTGTCAGCAAGTGCCTCTTGGCAAGAGCAATAGTGTCTGATTTGGTGTCTGCAGACAGGATGGCTCCTCAGGTGGGGCGGTCCTCAGATGGCCCTTCCTTCAGTCTCTGCTCTATTTTTTTTGCCCCTGTTCTTCCTTTGGACAGGAACATTTCTGGGTTAACTTTGAGATGGGTGGATGGCCTCATCCCAAGACTGGGGGTCATGCCTATCTTCTGGAGGTGGTCCCTACAGGTTCTATCTTCCCTTTGCTGCTAAAATCATCCCCGTTGGATCCTGGGTGTCTCTCATTTCCCTGGCATCTGGGGCCCTCCAGTGGGAATCCCAATTCCTCATCCCCACCTCGCCCCACTACATATTTTTATTTGATTTCCTGACCCTCTGTACTTCTCTTCTGTCCCCTCCAGTGCCTGATACTGCTTTCCTTATTTCCTCCCCTCCTCTGTTCCTGCCAGATCCCCCCTCCCTCCATCTCCCATGATCATCTGAAACAGGGACTTTAATTCCACAGTTGATCATAACCCTTTCCATTAACTTATACCAAGTGATTTTTGAGGCATGTTGTGAACCAAGGAAGACATTGAGAGTAGCCTTTGCTTCCTTCCTCTTTATCAGTACCCTCAATGTATAACACTAAAGTAAGTAAGTAAAATAAGAGGCTTGCTTTTCTAAAGGCGTTGAAGACCAAGACCCTAGTCTCACTGTCTGATAGAGTCCTGTTCTGTTCTGTAAGCCTTCCATATAAGAAATCACCTCCTTAATATCTTTTTTTTTTGTGGTATTGATAACCTTAAGATTGCTACCAGATTGTCCTAGTTTATGTCAAAGCTCAGCAAAAGAAAGCAGACACTTTGGTGAGGTCAACTTAAAAATGTTAGTTCAAGAATGTTCCGAGCAGCATTAAGAAAAATGCGATACTGTGTCTCTTATTCAACTCTTCACTTACACTCACGCAATGAAAGGTAAGCAGACACCTATTAGGAAATACTGTTTGCAAAAGTAGAGAGTCCACTCCCTACTGGTTGAACAAATAAGAAATTTATTGGCTCATTTAACTGAAGAATAGAGGCAAAGGGCAGGTTTTAGGGTTAAAATTTTTTTCAGGCATTCAGCAATGACCGTTTCTTCCCAGAAGCATTACCTTTGACCTTTTGTTCTCTGTCTATGGAAGCTGCTGCATACCCCTCCTGTCACAGAAGCTCTCATTATGTCTTCCTCTCTTGGCTTGGACCAGGTGAGGTCCGTGGCCTGTGTATTCTGTTGCAGGCAATGGCAGGAGTTGAGTGGGGAGGAGGAGGGAGGGAGGGAAAGAGGTGGGAGATCGTGATGGAGAGATCTCATACTTCTAGGAAGTGGGAAGGAGGGAGGCATACTGGGTCAACAGAGAGCAAATGGCCCTGTAGAATGTGTCTTCCACTGTGTGGGAGATAAAAATGTGACTCTGAGATACCTACTGTTTCCAAAAGCCTCAAACAGAAAGTGTGAGATTTCCCCGGGTGCCCGTATAGCAGCATGCTCCCCTCTCCCCTCCGGCATTACCTAACTTTGATGCAATCAAAACCTCATGAAAGAGAGCATGCTGAGCTCTTCAGGACTCCATGGCCACTGCAACCTTGGAATGACAGCACTTACGTAATGGAAAAAAAGAAAGAACACAATAAATGTACCAAAGCATCGGGTAAACAGACAAGACCCAAAAGTATCTGGAATACTAATGCCTTTCGCCAGAGTCTATTTGTTAAGTTCGCCCCCAACAAGCTTCTCATTCTGTGTGTGGAAAAAGAAAAAGAAATATTATATTCTCCTTTCCTAGGGTTCTCTTATTTCAAGTTAGTTATTTCTGGTTTTTATCTGGGGGAAGGGAGGGCATTCGTTTGACTTGTCTGTTAGTTGGAAGCTATCACTGTGGTAGGCTGAATAATGGTTCCCCAGAGATAGCCTCATTTGGAATCCCCTAAATTGTGAATATTACATTATAAGGCATAGGTACTTTGCAGATGTGACTTAATTAAGGATCTTGGGATCATCTTTGATTAACCACTCTGGTCTAGTGTAGTCATGGAAGTCCTATATAAGGTCAGAAAGGAAAGCCAAAGGAGCGGGAACTGGGCTGACAGATGGGACAGCTGGAGCAATGACCTTTGGAGATGGAGGGAGAGGACCATGAGCCAAGCTACTCAGGTGGCCTCTCAATGCTGGAAAAGACCAGGAAACCAATTCTCCCTTGGGGCCTCCACAAGTCAGCAGCCCAGGCAGTTCCTTGCTTTCTTAACCCCTTAGGATTCACGGCAGACTTCTGACCCTCTGAACACTCAGGCTGAGTTAGTGTTGTTTTTAAGCTACCGAGTTTATGATCATTTGTGACAGGAAGTCCGAGAAATGAACAGAATCATGGTGCCATTTCCAGGTTGAAATCTTAACACAGTCATTCAGGTTTTTGCTCTGTGCTCTACAGCTGCAGCAGAGAAATCTACATAGAATGCAAATCTGTCTGCTCTGAGCTTCGCACAAGCCCCTAACCTCTCTGAAGGCCATCACAAGTAGCCATCTCTCGACAACTCTTACCTTTGCTCCTGTTTTCTTTCTTCCTCTTCTCCATCCTTTGATTCACAGTCAAGACCCTGAGCTTTCTGCACCCACTATTCCTAACTAGAAGGGATGCCTACTCCTCTCTGATTGGTAAGTTCCCATTTTCCCAAAAATCTTCTGAACCCTGCAGACCTCAGGACTGTCTTGGGTGGAGTTATTTGTTCCTTTTTCTAAGTTCCTACAACATCTTGATGGCGCACAGCATGTGCCATTAGTGCCACCACCATACTGTTTCCATCTGTTTCTCCTGGCACGAGCTGAGACTCTGCAAGGGTCCAATCAGTATTTGCTGAAGGCTTGGCTGATTGTCCCACATCACCCCATCTTGTCTCCAGGTTTCTAGTTCAACCACACCATTCTTCCTCCCTTCCTCTAACATCATGTAGATGGGCTTTGAAATGGTTTCTCAAGGCCTTTCACTAAACAGGCCTCTGGATCAGCCTCATATTTCCATCCAGAGAATATACTCCAAGGGTCACCTCATAGGAGACGTGGGACGTTTGGTGACTAGTCTGAGCACAACCCTCTTCCTTCTGTATATAAACACATCATCATCATCATCATCACCATCACCATCACCATCACCATCACCATCTCCATCACCATCAGCATCAGCAGCAGCAGCAGCAGTAGCAGCAAATGCTGGTAGCTTACTTGGTAATAGTTTTAACCTTGAAGATACAAGAATTTCAAAGCATGAGAAGTGGAAGTGAATATTTAGCTATCCTCACCCATCTTGTCTTGGTTTTTCAAGACAGGGTTTTTTTCTGTGTAGGCCTGGCTGTCCTGGAACTCATTCTGTAGACCAGACTGGCTTTGAACTTAGAGACCCTTCTGCCTCTATTGCCAGAGAGCTGGGATTAAAGCTGTGTGCCACCACCACCCAGTGAACATTAGCTTCTAAGTAGTGATCTCAAAGTACTTTTCAAAGTAAGGCATAGTAATGAGGGAGGGAAAGGTGTTTGAGTTGGCTCCTGGTACCTTGTTAGTTGGTAATTGATCGACTCCATCACCTTTTTCTTTCGTTTGGCCATGGAGTGGGTCTTTGTTATCACTTCTTTTGTCTCGGCTTAGCTCCAGCATCTCACCCCCGGGGAGAAGTCTTTGGCGAGATACTCAGTTGGTAGAGTCACTGTATAGCCTGTGTGAGGTCCTGGGTTTGATCCCTTGCACCACGGGAAACTAGGCGTGTGGGGGCATAGAGTAGGGGATGGAGCCAGGAGGATCAGAAGTTCAAGGTCATTCATACCTTAAGAGGGACTTGAGGAAGTCTTGGACCAGACAACTTGTCTAAGAATAAATGGGGAAATTATAGATTGGATTATTATCATGATGGGCTTCCAAATCATATGAGCAGGTACCTAGTTACACATTTAGGTTTGTGAATCTTAACTTACACAGTCATTGAGGAAAAACAAATATAAAGACTTTACTTGTTCATTTTCCAGAAACAAATGACCTGGTGAACCTGGCTTGAGCAACAGGTTCCAAGGCTTTGTATTGCTGTACATCTTGTGCAGGGTGCAGAATGACCACACCTAGCCCTCTCTACCTTCCTCCTTTCTTTAGCCCTAGCCTCAGGGGAGGAGCTCAAGTGGGATTCCACTATTGAGAGTGTCCACGATGCTCTCAGGATCACGACATGGAGGTTGAAGACCCTGCAAAACCTTGTGTTCTCTAAAAGTTACACCTTTGATTGAGTCTCAGGTCTCCAAGCAGCATGGCCGTGACAACAGCAGCGGCCTCACCTACAGAAGCAGACGTGGTTTTATCAAAGATATTTCTTTCATTTGGCTTGTTGGCAATTACGTATGGCTACTTAGACAGGGCTCTGTGTGAAATCCCCAATCGATCGATCGATCGATTGATCCATCCATCCATCAATCAGTCAATCAATCAATCCCTTTGAACTCCTAAGTCCCTTAGAACTGCACATTTGGGCTGTGGGAGCCTGCTCCAATGCAAGCAGATCCAGCGAGGAGTGGTAGAAGGCCTTGACACTCTCTAGACAACTTTCAACCAGTGAGGGGAGCCAGGGAATTGGGGTGGAGAGTAGGAATGTGGGGGTTGGAGTATAGACAAGCTCTCTGCTTTCCCTCTCCCACAGTGGCTCAACTGCACAGAATTTGTTAGACAGCCGCAGAGCCTCAGTCATGTTTTCTCCACCATGGACGCCCTTCCTTCCCAGCTCCACTCTCTTACCTGCCATACTCCTGTTTCCCGGGATTATATCCAAAGCAAACCCTCTGTCCCAGGTCTTGGCCTCATGTTCTGTTTTTGGGTTAGTCTAGATGGTTTAAAACTGCTCATTAAGGAAAATCAATACCTTTGCAACTTGATTATGGGACACAGAGAAGCAAGGTTTCTGCTCTACCATCACTTGGAGCCTTACAGTCTGCCTTAATTACCTGGATACTCCTGCTCCTTCCCCCGACTGGCAGCCTCTCTGTCTCCAGGGACCATTTCCATTGTCTCCACTCTCCAACTGTAGCCTGGAGACTCAAGATCAGACGGAACAGTTGTGGGCGATGTGAGGCAAGCATGCTGTTTTGGGGGAGAAAAGATTATTTTATTTCACTCTTGGATCGGCCGGTGAAGCTTTCGAAAGACACATGGAAACAATTGAAAGAGAAAGACTTTATGTTTTTTTGGAGCAATGCATATTTATTCAAATTATAGTTGGATCCTGTTATGATGGAGGATTTTAGGGGAAAAAATCTTGGGTTTCATTTTCAAAGCTATAGATCTCTTATATTGTATAGTTTTGGACAGAAACAGAATGACCTAGCTTGAGGGTTCAGTTAGAATTTTGTATTTTTCACAGGACATTTTTTTCCCTACTGAAAACACAGATTAATTCTTTTGTCCAAGGATCTCCACAGAAGTTCTTATTAACAATGGTGAGTTTTTACATTTTCATGTCAAGTCAGCCTTCAAGTACATCACCCACCACTAAATGTTTCAGCCTCTTTTTAAATCTACCAACTTGGTTTTTTGTTGTTGTTGTTGATGATGTTTTTTACTTTGAATATCAGAGAAAATTCATTTACCTGACTCTCCTTTCAAATTAGCTTTTCCAGGACCTGAGTGGATAGAATAAAGAGATTAATTAACCTTGAGTTGTCAGGCAGATTATGAACTTCAAATGCTGGGAAGGCCTGTCTTCCCTGAAGGATAGAGCTTTGACTTTTGACTCATGACAGCTGAGACTGGAGAAGAACTTGGAGCTTCCAATGGCTGTCTTTGACCCAGACAGGATGTAAGAAAACACCTGGCTTTGCTTTGCCCAGAGTGGCTCCAATGAGGGCTGATTGTGAACAGAGTTCCTGGATGCTTATGCACAAATAGGAGGATCCACTACCTCAACCCTTCATAACTGACACAGACATCTGAAGCTTTGAGGAAAAATATACTTTATGAATATAATATGGACTGAATCAATCATCGCTTTTCGTTTTATATAAAGCCCCAATTTCTAGAGAGATGCTATTTGTGAGGACTCTAGAAAATAAGCTGGTCTAGGTAGAGTCAGGATTGTGGAGCCCCCACGAAGGGATTAGTGCCCTCATAGAAGAGCTTGCTGTCATTCTTTGAGTGAGCACAGAGTGAGAACACAGTCACCAGTAAGTAAAGGAGAGGGAGGGCCTCTATCAGAACCACATCTTGCAGGTATGTTGACCTTAGACTTCTAGCTACCCAGATCTGCTGCTAATTGGGCTCCCAGCCTATGGTGTCTTGGCAGCCCAAAGCAACAACAACCACCCGAGTAGGCAAAGGGCTCAACACTTCTCTTCACTTTTCCCTTGGAGCCTTTTGACTTGCAGTTCTCCTGACAGCTATAGTTCCTGGAATCAAACATAGGGACAACAGACAAGAGTGAGAAGTTTGGGTTGCTTCCCAAATTTTTATATACATTTGTTGGTTATGAACTATACTACCAGTCTGAAAAAAAAACCCAAGGAGAATGGATTTTCTTCTATAAAATTTATACTTCAATAACCCTGAACAAAAGAAATAAAAAAATCAATGATTGGGAATTCATTTTTCATTAGAAAAGCCTGAAATTGTTGGGCTTATCTAATTTAGAAATGACAAATTTTGAAGAAGCTTTAATGTTTTAAATACAAATATCCCCATTTCTCACCCCACCTTATCTTCACAGTCATTTTATATGCTTGTATTTGGTAAAAAGGAAAAGAGAAAAGGCCCAAGCTTGAGGCATTTATTTGGGTGTGGCTTGGTGAGCAATGGGCTTTGGCATCATTCCCTAAGGTCACTGTTGATCTGTCCAAACCTAGTCTTTTTCAAAACCACCAGACTGACTTTTGCAGTAATATGTGTTTATTCTCTTAAGTGTGTAGTAGACGACACTAGAAAATAAGCACACAGTTTCAAACACACTCCTATCTACCTCCTAAGGATCATTATAAATTCTGGGAAGTAATATAGGCTAAATATATAAAAAGAGTAACTTTCCCAATAACTTGTAATTTTAAGGTTTACTTTGCCCACAATAAAACTGGGCAATAAACCCACCCACTTGGGATTTCTTTTTTTTTTTCCTTCCTTGAGCCACTACCTGTTATTGGCAGCTTCCTTTGATATGTAATCTTCCTTTTCCAAGTCTTTAAACTGGCATTCATAATATTGAGCAAGTGATATAGGATGATGGTTAAGGGTCTAGATGCTTGAAATGAATGTCTAAAGGGAACCTAAGAGATGCTCAGGAATTCAGATGTAAAGAAGACTTGTTTTCACTACTTCTTCTGAAAAAGATGCCATCTCCGCTGACCAGATAATTCCTCATTTCTCCAACGACCAACAACTGACATGTACTTGGATCTACATCTGAATGCTTTATCCCATTCCACTGGTGAACTGGTCTACCCTTGTGTTAGGGCAACAATCTCTTAGTGGCTAGAGCCAAGTCTCGGTTTCTACTCAGCTATTTTCTCTCATTTTTCTTTATTTCTGAAATGTTGAGTAAGAATCTCGATGGATTAGTTACTTTTCTTGCTGTTTCAGACACCTGATATGTTAGTTGTTTTTCCACTAACTGTAACAAAATGCTCAACAAAAGTTACTTACAGAAAAGGTAAGCATTTGATTGGCTTATGGTTTAAAGGGACACATGCTGTCACGGTGGGAAAGCCATGGCAGCAGATGTTGAGGCAAGCTGATCACAGGTTCAGAAAGTGATGCTTTCTGGCATTCAGTTGGCTGTCCCTTGTCTCTACTTTTTAATTCAGTTTGAAAGCTCAATTCATGGGATTGCTCTGACCACAGTCAGGATAGATCTTTTTCCCCAGTTCAACCTCTCTAGAAATACCTCTCTAGACACACCAATTAATATGTCTCCTAGGTGATTCTAAACACAGTCAAGTGGAAAATGAAGACTCAATGCCCAAAGACAGTATTCCACACCTGGCCCCTAAAACCTCATATCCATGCATCTTATAAAGCAATATACATTTACCTCATCTCTAAAAACACTTCAATCCTTAATAGTTCTAATATTGTCCAAAAGAACAGAACCAAAAGTCTCTTCTGAACTTCAAAACAACTTCTTGTTTTGCCCTCACAAATAAAATTGATTACATCCTATTGATGTGCAGTAAGTAGCACAAACTAAACATTCTAGTTCCTAAAGGGAGGGAGATGGGATAGCAAGGAAATTAACCATTTTTTTTTAACCTGTCAATGCAGTGGTTGAAAGAGCCCTCAGTGGCTACCTAGCAGTCTCAACTTCTAGTTCATTAGAACCCTTGTTGAGCCTCCACTCCACAGCAGTAGGAGTTATTACCTTAGGACTAAGACTTCTTTATTAGTAGAGTCCAAAGTTGTAGTGATAGAACACAGATGTTTCACAAGAGGATCAGTCAGGTTAATAGTGAGAAGAGCCATTGTATTCTCACCTCCTGATATCCTCTTCCATGAATTGTTGTGATAGAAGGAATCAATATCATCATATACTGGTTACAGACTTAGGTCACACTCTACATCCTAGACAGTGTTTCCCCTACTTTGAAAGTTGTTGCCCTCTAACTGACACTGTAAGGGAGTCTTTGAAAGTCCATTTCACTGCACAGGCAAGCTGGTTATTTCTAGGTGACGTAGACGAAGACGACAAGCGAATTTCATGAGCACAGGAATTTCTATACTTTACTTCAAGAATTTCTATACTTCACTTGTGACCAAGTAACTCCTTAGGAATAAATTGTGCAGATATATCATGCTAATGGTATCCACAAATGGTAGTTTTAGTGAAAGAATTGCAGGCAGGAAAAGAAGGTCATAGCCAGAGCAACTGTCTCTTTCAATAAAGCAAAGCACTACTCTAGGTATGATTGGAGGAGTGAACACACTAAATCAATCTGCTACTAGGGTTCTGTCTGGTGCTCTGGGGAACTATATCATTCAGGGTCTTACCATTAAACTCTTAGCATTGCTGGCTGTAGCTAGATTGATGTTAGAGGGTAGTAAGTCATAATGCTTAGTCCACACCTAGCCTCCAACCCTGCCATCACTATTCATGAACTTACTGGGCAATGACGAGAGTGTCTGAACAGTTGGTTTAGAACACTGGAAAACTGGTGTTTCTAGAAAAACAATCTGTATGGTGGAAATTCTTTTAAAATACATTTCAAGTAACATTACTTTACAATATATTCTGTTGGTGTTTTTCCCCTTTTCCAACTCCTCCCAGATCCTTCTCACCTTCCCTACCCACACAACTTTGTTCTCTCTCTCTCTCTCTGTCTCTCTCTCTGTCTCTCTCTCTCTCTCTCACACACACACATACACAAAATAAACACAAACAAAACCAACGAATAAATACAATCCCTCTCCACAAAATGAAACAAACAAACAAACAAAAAACCAAGCAAACGACCAATTGGTGGAGGGAGGAACCCAAACAAACAAAACAAAGCAAAAGGTATCAAGGGCCTGAGATACCTCTGAGTTCATTTTGTGTTGGCCAATTATTCCTGGGCTTGGGCCTGCCCTGCATTGAGATACTGTGATTAATATACTCAGTGCCACAGGAGAAAACTGATGTTCACTTTGCCAGTGCCTAGCAATTGTAGATAGTGTCTTGGTTTGGGATGTGGTTCTGTGTCCATTTCCAGGTCTTGTTAGTGGACCCTGTGTGATGGGAAACTGTGCAGGTCTTATACAAACTGTTGCAATCTTTATGAGCTCATGTGTGCATCAGTCCTGTTGGAAGACATTGTTTCCTTAGAGCCATCCACCGCCTGTCACTTTCACAGTCTTCCTGAGGCCTCTTCTGCATAAATCCCTGGGCCTTCAGGAAATTGATTTGATGAAGTCATCCATTTAGTACTGAGTCCAAAGTCTCTCACTTTCTGTATATTGTGCAGCTGTGTATCTCTGTGTTAATTTTCATATATTACAAGAAGCTTCTCTGATGTGGTTGAGTAAGGCATTGATCTATGTATGGATGGGTACAGCAGTATGTCATTAGGAGTCATTTTATTGTTATATTCCCTTGGCAGGATAATAGTATTAGGTTTGGGAATTCTCTGTTTGTTTGTTTTTCAAGACAGGCTTTTTTTTGTGTAGGCCTGGCTGCCATGGAATATATGCTGTACACTAGACTGGCCTTGAACTCACAAGCCATCTGCCTGCCTCAGCCTCCTTAGTGCTGGGATTAAAGGCATGCATCTCCACTGCTCATCAGAAATTCTTTTAAAAAAGAAGTTGGATAAGGCTCAGACAATTAATAGAAGAGAAGACATATTGGAAATTTCAAGAAATATTAGGTTAAGAATCTCAAGAACACCACAGAATACCAAGGGACCATGAAAGAAAAGGATCAAATGATGGTGTTCTTAAAAGGAACCTATGCGTTACTTTTACTACTCAATCTCCTCTCTCTTCCTTTAGAATTTTTCTAACATACTAAAAGCACATGCCATTTTGGTGAGGCATATGAGAGTCCCCTCAGGGTTAAAGCACTACAGCTGTCTATAAACAAATCTTGCTTTCTGCTATAAATCTATGCTGCTATTGTCATTTTCTTTTCTCCTAAATATAAAAATAGATTTCTGAATTTCTACTTGGGTAGCTATTTATTTCAGGTCATAGGTGATAATACTTCTGACAGAAAAAGAACCAAGGAGGAATAAGTGAGACGTTGGTGCCCATGATCATATGATCAGGTCAACATTACCTAATGGAATTGTTGTGTGCTTGTTACTATTTCATTTAAAATTTTAAATTAATGTTTTAGTGTCTGTTGCTGATTTTGTGTTTTGCTTGTTGGTGGTTAAAACACAATTAACTGGGTTTACACAATTTCATTAGAAGTTTTGATGACCCATGTTAATTGGTCATTCTTTGATGCTTCTGTTCTGACACTTTTAAAGGTTGTAGAAGAAAAGGCACTGTCCAGAAGTCTAAGTTACTAGTAACTAGTCCTTTCCTTGTTTCTGAGGATATAGGATACTATATTTAGCCTTTTAATGTCTATATTTTCCAACTTACCCATCTATCCAATAAGAGGTTAGGCAGGGACCTATACTGAAGAAATACTAAAGGACATTCTTCAAGATAAAATGAAAGCAAACAAAAAAGTAATTATAATATATGCAGATATAACAGTGATGATATAAAATACCTATCAGATGTAGATGCATACAGCAATGGTATTCTAAATATGATGTGATAAGTTCTTGCACTGACCAGGAAAAGATGCTGCAATTTGCCCAGAAGCTCCTGAAAAAGGATCAAATGTCACATGACTTGTAAGTTCTCATGTTTGGAGTGAGCATATGGCATAACCAAACACCACTCAAATGCATTTGAAAGAAAGCAAGAATGGAGAAAGGAAGAAAAAATGATCATTAATACAACATATATTTAAAAGCACACATCAGAGTTACACTAACTAGAAATGCTCTAATGAAAAAGCAAAGACTTCCAGACTGAATAAAATGCACAACTTTTTGAGTTTTCAAGAGGAACTTCTAAAACATATAAGCTGCAAATAAGATAAAGACTATTTTCCAGGAACATTTTATAGGTATACATTTGTTCACATTTCTTGACGTACTTTGATTTATGGAAAGTGAACATCAATAGAATTATAAAGAAATAGAAAACAATGCATTGTGGGAGAATTTTATTCTCATCTTTCAATAACATGATCAAAACCTTCACTACACACTCGACACACTACAAACTTGACTTTTTTTTTCAAACTTGACTCTTAAAAGTTGTCTTCTGTGTCACATTTAGAGTATCTCAGAATCTACATCCTTTTAAAATGTATGTAGCATTTTAGAAAACAAAACTGATCATGGGCCATATAACATGTCTCAAAATTTTCCAAGAGTGATTATATGCAGATTTCTCACTACAGTGAGAATTCTGTTGAGTTCCTAATGTAAGACTTTGCTACAGAGGAAGTACAAATGACCGCATAGTAAATTTTACTTGACATTTAGAGAATAAATACTGTGAAGTTTTTGTGTTGGCCACAGTTTCCTTGGCTTGTGGAATACAAGTTTCTACAGTGCAGAAGGCCAGTTGGGAGGCCCTGAAGCTTTCCCTCCACAGACATTTCTTTCTTTACTCAAGCTACATAAAAAATGAAAGACAGTGTCCATTCTAGGGCATGGTTGCAGAGATTACTGTCCTTCTTAAAAATCCGAAGGCTTTGTGTGTGTGTGTGTGTATTTTTATGTGCATGTGCTTACATATATACATGTGTACCACATGCATGCAGTGCCCTTGGAGGGCAGAAGGCATTGGATCTCTGGAACTGGAGTTACAGGATGCTGTGAACTACCATATGGGTACTGGGGACCAACCTGAGTCTCTCTCTGAACGCAGACTTCAGCTAGACTGGCTAGCTACTGAGCCCCAGGATTTCTTTTGGTTCCACTTCTTCATCTCAAGAATTACAGTGTGCACTGGAACCAGATTTATTTTTTATCTTTAGCTTTATATTAATTAATTAATTAATTAATTAATTAACAAGGGTCCTGGGATTTGGCTTCAGGTCCTCGTGGTTGTGTGGCAAGCATTTTACTAACAGATCCCTCTCCCGTCTCTCAATCACAGAATTCTTTATGGTTGTGATCTAAGGCCTTGTTAGCCTTCATGCCCTTTGTTATAACTTAGGCTGTTATAACTTTGGGTCGGACCATCTGGGTACCTTGCAGAGCATCCTGGTGATCCATTGCACTGATAACTCTAAGCTGATGCAGTTGGATGTGCCAGAGATGCTCCCTTGCAGGAGATAACAGTATGCTGGTAGCACTGGCAAGACACCTTTGGTTAAGAGAACAGGGGATAAACTTCGTGATGATTCAAAGACTGCCATTTCCATACACTGCCTGCTGGCTGCTTTATAGCTTTTCTCAATGGGGTCTTGAAAGAGGGGCTATGAGAAAGCTTTCTGGAGACAGAGCTCTGAGTGGTATGTGTGGGCATCTACCTTGCATGGAAGAAATGTTGGGAGTATGTAAGTAGCTGAAAATGGTCTAGTTGTCTAGGAACGTGAAAGTACTAGAACAAAAGAGATACAGGTCATAGATGTGTAAATGGCTACATTGCAGGAATACTCTATGCTATGATTTTTTTGTTTCACCTTTTAATGCCTACCAGAAGCATCCACTACAGAAGTAACACTGGCCATTCGGGCAGGTAAATGATGCTGGAGTCATGAGCAGCAGGCACGTGGAGATAGAGATGAAGGCAAGGTAGTCTGGGCCAGCAGCCTAGGCTCCTCGTGTTTAGACCAATTTCACAATGCCCTTATTAATACCCAGGCTGATTGAAGCAGAATGCAGTGTTGAGCCCCTGATATGACTCTATTCCTTGCAGAGACAACAGACAACCAACCACCAGTGGAAAGCTGACGACAGAGGCCCCCCTTTCCCACAAGGACCAGTGGTTTGTTCCATTAGGAACTGACACCTGATGGTTGTTCAATTTGCCTTGTTTTTGTTTTTTGGTTTTTGAACAGACTCTCAGCACCACAATCCAAGGCCTTCCATATGTGCTACCCACGGATAAGGAGTCCCCTAAAATACCACTATCCAGAGAACAGGCTCACACTCCCAAGAAGACATCTCACTCAGTTAATAGTAAATAGGTATAGAAAAGTTACTGTCTCTTCTTTATAGAATAAAAACAAACCAGCAAGTTTAATAACTAGTAAAAAGGCAATGGAGAGAGACAGGTCAGATGAAGGTAATGCTAGATATGTGAGACGCAGGTGATAATGAACTTGGGGAAGATAAGGAGAAGGGGCCGTTTTTTACCGGATAGGTAAGCAGCTTGGTCAAGGTGGCATAGCCTGTGTGTAGCCAGAACCAAAGTCCCAACTCTGAATGCTGGGCGTTGGCTGCTTTTGCCATTCTAGAAGCATCCTCATGTGAGTGTTTCTCTCTCTCTATGTTTCCTTTCAGTTCCCACAGGATGGAGTAACCAGGATTCTTACTAGTCACTGGTCTTTGCCATTTTTCTGTCTGCTCTGCGATTTTCTTTCACAACAATTTAGATTTCACCACCATAAACCCACAATGCTCTCTGCATTTTATAGCCCCCATTTTTGTTTATATCATCTTTTATTTTATTAAAATCTATAAAGTTTATATATTAACCATTTTGGAGTATTTCTCATGATTAAAAATACTTTAGTGTACTAACTCTCTGAAGTGAAGGAATAGTCGTCACTCGTTTCTCTAATTTCAAACATTACAACATGAGAAGCAAGGCGCCCTGCTTAATCTTACAATGGAAACCACAGTCTTAGAAGAATAAATAACTTCAGAACTGCAGGCAATGAATTACTAGGAAAGAGGCTCAATTAACAATGCTGACACAGTTTATCGCTTTGATCGTTGATAGGATTAATCTATCTTTAATGTACCAGTTAGACAGATTGAGAACTGTAATTTAAGGGGTTACTAAGAGGTGGGATGCATCCACTTGCTCGCTGTATCCCTGGATATTTATCCACCCTTTAGAGCTCAGCTCTCATGTCTTGAGTCTTTTGCTGAGTAGGGCATGCTGGTCTGAGCACACACCATTTCTCTTTCCGCTGCGGATTTCTCTGGTTTTGGTCGTACTAAGGTTGGGCAATTCCACATGTGCTTCCTTAGGCATCTGCAAAGACAGGGCCACAAAACCTCCATGGATTTCTATCTCTTCAGACACCCAACCTCCTTAGATGCCAGACCTTTGAACAGCAAGTCTGAGACTCTAGGACAAACTTTTATACCTGTCTAATGACTCGACTAACCTCAGGGTCTGAGACCCTGCAGCCAACTCTTGGTTTTTGCAAGATCCTGGTCAGCAAAGCCATTTTTTAGCTGGGATTCTGACCTAGATTTGATAAACGTTTCCTTCCCTTTTGATAATAACAGGTCCCTATGACTGCTTTGTGTTTTGTGAAGAGACAGAGGGTGTCTTGTTAGAAATAGTTTGCTTCCATTCAAACACCCCAATTTTTTTTTTTTTTTTAACCATGAAAAGGACTTTGCTGACTGTGCTGGGTGCACAGGCGGGCTCTGGGCACTGAATGTTCCCTTGCCATCGAAGCTATAAACAAATAACAAATTATGCAACAAAGCCTCTCAAGGTTTTGCTTTTCTGTTTCCAGGCCTGGGCGCTCTTTCTCACACCGCAGGCAGTTCAGGAAGAGAATGGAAAAGTCCTCTGCTGGAAGGGCATCAAGAGTGGAAACTAGGCCACTCACTGTCTGCGATTCCGTAGGCTACTGGCTGCTCTGGAAGCTTCCACATCAGCTCACTTCAGAAGCGAGTTTTGGTGTTTCAGAGTTATGCTTCTAAAGCTCCTGGAGATGGTGAAGAGCATTGTGGGAGTCAGAGGGGACTGCAGGTGGCTTTCTGAGCCAATATGAGAAAGCTCAAGTCATTTGTTAGTGTCTCCAAAATTTGAAAGCTGTCTTTAGAGGCCAGAAGAGAGAGGTCCTTTGTTTTTATTTATATTTTTGTATGAGAATAAACATGTGAGTACGGTGATTTGGTTTCATTTCTTGCAAATGATATGCCATTGGCTCTAGGAACTTAATTGCATACTCAAAATTGCAATGATCATTGGACCTTAGCACAAGCTGCTTTTGTTCTAGCGGTCACTGTGCATCCAAAGCTAATAATCCCAATGCTTTAAGCTCCTCCTAAACACAAAGCAGCCCCCTCTTACCTTTGTTCTGTAAGCTGTGTTCTCAGAGACCAAAATTCCACTCTTGGAGTCCATGGCTTCTTCTAAAACTAAATCAAAGAGACGTTAGACCAATATAATAAAAAAATAGTGTCTAGGAATGTAAGGACTTAATAAGGACTAGAGAAGAGGCATCTGTAAAAATATTATCTGTAAAAATATTACTATTAGAATTTCTGGCTTTTATTCTTACAAAATTATTTTACTGCTATTTATGTGTGTGTGTTGCTTACATGTATATCTGTGCACCATGTGCATGCCCGTGCCCTCGGAAGCCAGAGGGTGATGGGGAATCCCTTGGACCTGGAGTTACAGATGGTTGTAAGCTACTGTGTAAATGCTGGGAGTTGAACCCTGGTCCTTTGGAAGAGCAGTTGGTGCTCTTTACTGCTGAGACATTTCTCCAGCTCTAGTTTACATTTTGATTTTTGTTTTTCAGTGTTAATTTGTTCATGGCACTGAGTCTATTTTGCCTGTGTCTGGTTCACATGGTCCAGTTCTTCTGGGCTGTTAGTAATATCATTCGATTTAGTCTGAGTGGGATCAGTCTTGGTGATAGCAGTCCACCCTTACACCTGATCTGTGTGCATCATAGGGCACACCAGCTTGGGAGAATGTTTGACAGATTTGGGTGTGAGCATGTTCTCTGAACCCAAAGAGAGAACCCTCTGTGAACAACAGGCTGATATACAAGTTTTTGAACATTAATGATCAATAATGTGTTGATTTATGGCTTCTCGTCATTTCTTAACAATAGTTGAGAGAACCAAGCAAAGAGGATGAATACATTCATATACAATATGAACAAAGCAAACTGTAATAAAAATGGGCTAATACTTCCATAGTTGCATGACTTCAATACCATTTTACGGTGTTTATTTACTTTCCAATGCAATTTATGTTCATGACAGAAAAATAGGTTAATTCAGTTGTATAATCTGAATAAACAGAAGAGTTCTGAGTGACAAATGAAAGTCCTCAAAATAAACATAAACAGATAAAAAACACTTTGATATTTGAAGCATCCTTGAAAATGAAGAGGAAAAAATTCTGAAGCGAAGTGATTCAACAGATGGTAAAAATTGTTCATCTGTGCTTTGTATTTTTTTATTAAAAATATTTCAGATATCTTTTGTCTCCATGGTTTTGTTTGAATTGGAGTCTTGCTGTGCAGCACACTGCATCTATTGTTCTTCTGCCTAATCACCTGAACAATAGCTAGGCTCAGGGACGTGCACTGCCTGAGAAGGTTGATACATTATCTGAATGGAACTAGAGAGGCACTGCAGACACACAGCTTAAAAAACCCTAGTTATTGTCTAAAGGAAAGAGAAATGATTAGCAAAATAGGGTGAACTAGGCATCATGAGGTGCGCCTGTAATCTCAGCATTCACAAGGCTGGAGCAGGAAGAGCATGAATCTAAGGCTAGCTTGGGCTACACAGCAAGACCTTGTCAAAGAAGCAAAATAAACAACAAATACCCCTCCTCACCTAACCAAGCAGTAAGAGGAATGAGCAAATTTACCAAAAACTTCTATTTGAAGTTGTATGGCTAGAAAGAATTTTTTTTTTGGTTTAACTAAGAGTCCATGTCATTTATTTTTGTAGCTATCTGATTCTAGTTTGAAGGGAAAGTTACCCACTTTCCCCCCTTGCTCTATGTCCCTTATGAACAGATGGCCAGAAAGTGCATTGGGGAGCTTGGGAGAAAAGAGAGAGTTCTCAGACCAACCTGTTAAAATGCCGTCAAGGTGGTCCACCATGAACTTTGCATCTTCTTCTGTGAAGCACATCGGTGGTTTTATTTTCAGCACATTCCTGTGAGGGCCATCGGCACTGAGAAGTATTCCTTTCCCCTTCATCCTAATCCGTGCAGGAAATGAAGGATTGTGAGCATGTGTAGTATTGGATGAAGGGTGTGAGCACATGTGATGGGGATGAAGGGTGTGAGTACATGTGATGGGGATGAAGGGTGTGAGCACATGTGATGGGGATGAAGGGTGTGAGCACATGTGATGGGGATGAAGGGTGTGAGCACATGTGATGGGGATGAAGGGTGTGAGCACATGTGATGGGGATGAAGGGTGTGAGCACATGTGATGGGGATGAAGGGTGTGAGCACATGTGATGGGGATGAAGGGTGTGGGCACATGTGATGGGGATGAAGGGTGTGGGCACATGTGATGGGGATGAAGGGTGTGAGCACATGTGATGGGGATGAAGGGTGTGGGCACATGTGATGGGGATGAAGGGTGTGAGCACATGTGATGGGGATGAAGGGTGTGAGCACATGTGATGGGGATGAAGGGTGTGAGCACATGTGATGGGGATGAAGGGTGTGGGCACATGTGATGGGGATGAAGGGTGTGGGCACATGTGATGGGGATGAAGGGTGTGAGCACATGTGATGGGGATGAAGGGTGTGAGCACATGTGATGGGGATGAAGGGTGTGAGCACATGTGATGGGGATGAAGGGTGTGAGCACATGTGATGGGGATGAAGGGTGTGAGCACATGTGATGGGGATGAAGGGTGTGAGCACATGTGATGGGGATGAAGGGTGTGGGCACATGTGATGGGGATGAAGGGTGTGGGCACATGTGATGGGGATGAAGGGTGTGGGCACATGTGATGGGGATGAAGGGTGTGGGCACATGTGATGGGGATGAAGGGTGTGAGCACATGTGATGGGGATGAAGGGTGTGAGCACATGTGATGGGGATGAAGGGTGTGAGCACATGTGATGGGGATGAAGGGTGTGAGCACATGTGATGGGGATGAAGGGTGTGGGCACATGTGATGGAGATGAAGGGTGTGGGCACATGTGATAGGGATGAAGGGTGTGGGCACATGTGATGGGGATGAAGGGTGTGAGCACATGTGATGGGAATGAAGGATGTGAGCACATGTGATGGGGATGAAGGGTGTGAGCACATGTGATGGGGATGAAGGGTGTGAGCACATGTGATGGGAATGAAGGGTGTGAGCACATGTGATGGGGATGAAGGGTGTGAGCACATGTGATGGGGATGAAGGGTGTGAGCACATGTGATGGGGATGAAGGGTGTGAGCACATGTGATGGGGATGAAGGGTGTGGGCACATGTGATGGGGATGAAGGGTGTGAGCACATGTGATGGGGATGAAGGGTGTGAGCACATGTGATGGGGATGAAGGGTGTGGGCACATGTGATGGGGATGAAGGGTGTGGGCACATGTGATGGGGATGAAGGGTGTGAGCACATGTGATGGGGATGAAGGGTGTGAGCACATGTGATGGGGATGAAGGATGTGGGCACATGTGATGGGGATGAAGGGTGTGGGCACATGTGATGGGGATGAAGGGTGTGAGCACATGTGATGGGGATGAAGGGTGTGGGCACATGTGATGGGGATGAAGGGTGTGGGCACATGTGATGGGGATGAAGGGTGTGGGCACATGTTATGGGAATGAAGGGTGTGGGCACATGTGATGGGGATGAAGGGTGTGGGCACATGTGATGGGGATGAAGGGTGTGGGCACATGTGATGGGGATGAAGGGTGTGAGCACATGTGATGGGGATGAAGGGTGTGAGCACATGTGATGGGGATGAAGGGTGTGAGCACATGTGATGGGGATGAAGGGTGTGGGCACATGTGATGGGGATGAAGGGTGTGAGCACATGTGATGGGGATGAAGGGTGTGGGCACATGTGATGGGGATGAAGGGTGTGAGCACATGTGATGGGGATGAAGGGTGTGAGCACATGTGATGGGGATGAAGGGTGTGAGCACATGTGATGGGGATGAAGGGTGTGAGCACATGTGATGGGGATGAAGGGTGTGAGCACATGTGATGGGGATGAAGGGTGTGGACACATGTGATGGGGATGAAGGGTGTGGGCACATGTGATGGGGATGAAGGGTGTGGGCACATGTGATGGGGATGAAGGGTGTGGGCACATGTGATGGGGATGAAGGGTGTGAGCACATGTGATGGGGATGAAGGGTGTGAGCACATGTGATGGGGATGAAGGGTGTGAGCACATGTGATGGGGATGAAGGGTGTGAGCACATGTATGGGGATGAAGGGTGTGGGCACATGTGATGGAGATGAAGGGTGTGGGCACATGTGATGGGGATGAAGGGTGTGGGCACATGTGATGGGGATGAAGGGTGTGAGCACATGTGATGGGAATGAAGGATGTGAGCACATGTGATGGGAATGAAGGGTGTGAGCACATGTGATGGGGATGAAGGGTGTGAGCACATGTGATGGGGATGAAGGGTGTGAGCACATGTGATGGGGATGAAGGGTGTGAGCACATGTGATGGGGATGAAGGGTGTGAGCACATGTGATGGGGATGAAGGGTGTGGGCACATGTGATGGGGATGAAGGGTGTGAGCACATGTGATGGGGATGAAGGGTGTGGGCACATGTGATGGGGATGAAGGGTGTGGGCACATGTGATGGGGATGAAGGGTGTGAGCACATGTGATGGGGATGAAGGGTGTGAGCACATGTGATGGGGATGAAGGATGTGGGCACATGTGATGGGGATGAAGGGTGTGGGCACATGTGATGGGGATGAAGGGTGTGAGCACATGTGATGGGGATGAAGGGTGTGGGCACATGTGATGGGGATGAAGGGTGTGGGCACATGTGATGGGGATGAAGGGTGTGGGCACATGTTATGGGAATGAAGGGTGTGGGCACATGTGATGGGGATGAAGGGTGTGAGCACATGTGATGGGGATGAAGGGTGTGAGCACATGTGATGGGGATGAAGGGTGTGAGCACATGTGATGGGGATGAAGGGTGTGAGCACATGTGATGGGGATGAAGGGTGTGAGCACATGTGATGGGGATGAAGGGTGTGGGCACATGTGATGGGGATGAAGGGTGTGAGCACATGTGATGGGGATGAAGGGTGTGAGCACATGTGATGGGGATGAAGGGTGTGAGCACATGTGATGGGGATGAAGGGTGTGAGCACATGTGATGGGGATGAAGGATGTGAGCACATGTGATGGGGATGAAGGGTGAGGGCACATGTGATAGGGATAAAGGGTGTGGGCACGTGATGGGGATGAAGGGTGTGAGCACATGTGATGGGGATGAAGGGTGTGAGCACATGTGATGGGGATGAAGGGTGAGGGCACATGTGATAGGGATAAAGGGTGTGGGCACATGTGATGGGGATGAAGGGTGTGGGCACATGTGATGGGGATGAAGGGTGTGAGCACATGTGATGGGGATGAAGGGCCATGGGCACACAGTGTGCTCACATGTCTACACTGGAAAAGCCCAGGTTTATAAACTCTTTTTTCAGGGAGATCAGAGGAATCGAATCAAGTGCTCAAGGGCCCAAGACAGTGAGGGGACGTGAGGTGAGCTTACTCGTAGATGACGTGCTGTGCTTCGGCTGTCGCAGGTGTTCTTTTCTCATGGTCCTTCACCAAATCAATGCCAATGAAGAGGCCGACACCTCTGAGGAAGAGGGAAAAGAGTCCATGGATGCTTAAGTGGCAATGCTGCTGATTCTTCACTGACTCAAGAGCCCAAGCCTTTAGTGTGGCAAAGCAGCTTTGCCATGGAGGATTTCCCCCTCACTTGATTTGATAAGGAAACAGTATTTTCAAACAAGTCTGTGTTTGTATGCACGCATGTGTGCATAGGGAACATATATGTGTGTAGGCACGTGTGTGCACGTGCCCATGGCGGGTAGAGACCAACCTCAGTGGTGTTAGTCAGGTGACATCCCTGTGTTAATACAGGCTATCTTCCTAGCCCAAAACTCGCTGGTTAGGACAGCCAGTGAGTACTACATCTGCGAGTGAGCTCTGCCACTCCTGGCTTTATTTTGCAGGTTCTGGGGACAGATTTAGGTCCCTGTCTTTAAACAGCAAACTCTTTACCCACTGAGCAATCCTCTAGCTCTCCAAACAGCACTGGTATGCCTTTAATTTCTCAGAATTATTCACGATTGCAAATTTTATAACTGTCTATGAAAAATAGCCAGCCATTGTGATATCATTTTTCACACTCTGCGTAGGTCATTTAGAATCATCTTATCTTTCTTCCTTTTATCTCTTGGACTTAAAATCATCCTAACTACTGAAAAAGAAAACCTATAAATGTGGCTGAACATGTGTGCACAAATGTTACCAGGGTTCCTGAGTCTTGGGTTAACAGTGATCTTTGCTCTCTCTCTTTCTCAGTGTTTTCTATATTTTAGTTAAAATTTGCAAGGTAAAGATATGTTTTCAAAACAAATGAGTCCATGATACTTGGTCAACGCACCTGATGTCCCCTATCAAAGGGTGCTTGGCCTTCTGTTCGTTGAGTAACTCTATGAGATAGTTCCCCACCCTGACAGCATTTCCTTGAAGGTTTTCCTTTTCAATTACATCCAGCACAGCCAAGCCAACTGCACAAGACACTGGATTTCCTCCATACTACAGACAAAGACGGGAAAACAACAATGGAATTAGTGGTATTGCTTCACACATGAGGAATTTGACACACAACATATGTCTGAAAACAAAAACATACTTTAAGCCTTCAGCAGTCCCCACAAAGGTATACATCACCAGCGACACACATGCTTAACATATATGTAAAAAATATAATTTTAACTGAACTTTGTTTTGTAATATAAATCCTTTGGATTTAGATGACAAGTGACTTTATTTATTGGGATTCAGTGAAAATCTACTCCTGGTTATATTCCCTAGGATGTGTAACTAGTATGAGGGATTATAAGAAACTTATTGATTCATCCAAACAAAGTATTATATTCTAAGCTAAAGATTCAGAAGTGTGGTTCAGTAAGAGAAAATAGTGTTTCTGTCTTTACAGAGTTGAGTCAAAACAGCCAAGCAATAGTTTCTCTGAAAACAATCCTTCTGAGGTCTGACTTTTGCCTTTGTCTGTAACAGCACTGCTGCTGTGCACACCGTGGTGAATCTTCTAAGCCCAACACTCATTACTTTGGGGAATAAAGCCAAAGAAATAAAGCTTTCCAAAGATAAGCATTTAGTATCTGTCACGAGAGCTGACTAACATTCATGACACCAAATCCTCTAAATGCTTGAAAACTGGGGAATTTCAATACGATTCAAAACAAAAAAGATCACATGGCCTGTTAATGAAATAATCACTAAAGTTTTGCAGAATGGCTGTCTATTATTAAACCACCTAACAAGAATGTTATGGGAAGAAGAAAAGCAGAAGGAAAAAACACAAAGAGAATGAAGTCTGGATTAATAGAAGTTTGATAAGAGTATTAGAGTGGTTTACTGCTAACACTTCCCCAATGTTGGAAAAAGTCTAAGAACAAGCATTATTTCCCCCCTTTGAATTAAATTTAAATTAAATTAAATTAAATTAAATTAAATGAACAAAATTTACCGTATTGAAATATTCCATGCCCGAGCTACTGAAAGCTTCTGCAATTTCTTTGGTTGTCACCACACAGGATATCGGGTGACCGTTGCCCATAGGTTTCCCCATGGTGACAATATCTGGAACGAAGTCTTCACCACACATCTGGAAGCTCCAGAAGTGCTTCCCAACTCTGCCAAAGCCAACTTGAACTTCGTCAGCAATGAACACACCCCCTGCTTTGCGCACGTGCCTGAAAAGTAACGATATACGTTGATGCCTTCACCCCACTGAGTGTCCCCAGAACTACCCGAAAAGACTACTGAAGTCAGAAAGATGTTAACCCGAAGTATCCATCTGTGTTAAAAAATATTCTAAGACTCAAAACCTTGTAGAGACGTTACATGGTAGCCACATGGTTTCTAGATGAGATCTACCCCATATGCTGCTTAGAGTATACTATATTGCAACATTTCACTTGGGAAGAAAGCTGGGCCAGCGGATCTTACCAAGGTTAACTGAGCTTCACATGTTTACTAATTGGCAAGGCGAAGGGATGAGCCAATAGGACAGGATGCACAGGAGTCGGAGCATAGTTCTAGAGGTTGGGCCATGTTAAATTCTTTCTTTCTTTCTTTCTTTCTTTCTTTCTTTCTTTCTTTCTTTCTTTCTTTCTTTCTTTCTTTCTTTCTTTCTTTCTTTCTTTCTTTCTTTCTTTCTTTCTCTCTCTCTCTCTCTCTCTCTCTCTCTCTCTCTCTCTCTTTCTTTCTTTCTTTCTTTCTTTCTTTGAGACAGGGTTTCTCTGTGTAGCCCTGGCTGCCCTAGAACTCACTCTGTAGACTAGGCTGGCCTCAAACTCAGAAATCTGCCTGCCTCTGCCTCCCAAGTGCTGGATTAAAGGCGTGCGCTGCCGCCACTGCTACCACCACCCAGCATTCTTTACTTTTTGTATCCCTGGAAAGACCAGGGGACGTCCTAGAGCCCTGAAGTAGCAAGTAGCCAGGAACAGATTTTTACCAGCTAATCTGGAAGTGTGGACCTTATCGACCTGTTGTAGTGCCCTCAGCTTGACCAAGGATGCCCGAGTCAAGTACATACTCAGCCACTTTCTGGAAGTAGCCTGCTGGAGGGATAATTTGTCCACCACAACTCTGCATGGATTCAGCAATAAAGGCAGCGATCTATACAAGAAAAGATGGGGTCAAAAAATCTATACATGATAGGCTCCCCTCCTACTAAAAACGGAGAACTTCCTATGCAGCAGGTTTTTATTTTAAAGATTTATTTTTGTTTACTATGTGTGTCTGTGCACCAGTATATGCTGTATCCAAAGAGGCTACAAAAGGGCATTCAGACCTCTGCAACTGGACTGACATACAGTTCTTAGCTGCCATGTAGGTGCTGGGAACCAAACTGAGGGAATCTGTGCTCTTAACAGCTAAGCCATCAAGAGCATGCTATTTTAAAGAAGATTTCAAAGGACATTTGTCTTTATTTTTAATTTTGCAAGTGAGCACACCTCCCTCAGTGTGTATGTATACTTGTGTGCTAGTGTTTAAGGAGGTCAGAAGGCATGAATCCCCTGGAGCTGGAGTTACAAGTGTCTGTGAGCCACCTGCCATTGGTGCTGGGAACCAAACTCTGTCCTCTGTAAGAGCAATGCTCTTGACCACTGAGCCATCTTTCCAGCCCTTAGAGTAGGTTTAAAATGACTAAACAGGCTGTTAATTATAAATAAAAACCTATCTGCGCCAGAAGAGCTGCCATCTAAATGATGTCTCAGGGCACCAGTAAAGCCACCAAAGGAAATGGAGGTCCTGAGGGGTGGACTTCATAATTAAAGGGCAATAGTTTTACTAGGTTATATAAAACTAATATATGGTTGTCTGTGACATGTACCTTTGGAAACTGACCTAAGTTCAAAAGGCATAACCTTGGTGCCCATTCCCAAGTTAGTAAGATTGGACTGCTTGAGGCTAGAGTCAGGGGGTAGGTGGGCAGCCTGTGGCTACACATGAGGACTGTGTTGCTATACTTTTAGGTCTGGGATTACACCAAGCTTCCCTCAAAAGCTGGGCATCTCAACAGTAGCGATAGGGGATGTGTGTTAGAGGCTCTGGGAGGAGAGGCTCAAAATGGCGGTCACTGAAGGAAGAAGAAAAAGCTCAAGAAAGGCACGAGAAAGAGATCTAGAGAATCAAGCCTGCGTCCAGACTCCTTGCTAGGGGCATTAACCTGGGTTAAGTTTGTCACCTCAGACTTATTTAGGGTCTTAGCTATAAAATGGGGCTGCTGGACCCCAGAGACTTCTGTTTCAACCTTCGATGACTTTGTAAGCACAGCTGACATTTAGAAGCACGTGTTCTATGTTTCCTTCTTCATAGCTTTCAGCATTGGTAACCACCAAGTTTCAGCGTGGTTCCACCAAGTCCCAAAATGTTAATTATTAAAAGAAATCACTCGGACCCTCTGTTAGCAGCAGAGTCCGTAAGATCTTGTTAGGCTAAACATATTTCCGGAGAGCATTATTTACCACCTGAAACTCAAAGCTCTTTTAGTAGGAAGAGCTTTAGGCTCATCTGCCCAGAGATGTTACAAAGGGCGTGGAAGCCATGCATGGGTGGGGTTGGGAGCGGAGGTAGGGCTGTGGGTAGGAGAGATACTCCAGAAAGAAGTATGGCTCTTCTGTCAGGTAGGTAAAAATATTGCAGTTCACTGGAAAAGGCAAATCATCGTTGATTTAGTGAAGTATTCGTATTGTCATGTCTGTGCCGTAAGCCAGTTTAAAGGCCAAGTGTTGTCAGGTTGTATTTAATCTGCACCTAAGTAACCCCATGATGGGTGTGGAATGAATGTGAATCTGAGGACAGTAGGGAGAAGACTTTCCTGTTCTCAGCGAGGACTCTGGTGAAGGTTTGGAAGCCTAGGCTCAGGTGGAGAGGCTGTGCTTCTGTCCTGGCTTTATGAGAAGCTGAGCCTTGGTTCTGTGGTTCCTGGAGGTTCACCAGCTCCTGGCAGCACCTCAGCTCTCCTGAGGGTCTGAGAGCCTGGACTGGTCCTGACACCGGAGCCTCTCTTTGCTTCCCCCATGATCCCCAAAGCTGGAAGAATCCGACCCTCCGGACCAGACCCTGTATAGTACCCAAGAGATCGGCCTTAGGCCGTCAGCACTGGAGAAGCATAGGAACTATATTTCTATGATAAATAAAAATTTACTATGACAAAGTACTTTTGAAACAAAAACTAAGTGAAAATGGAATCGGCAAAGAACAAAATTTGCATTTTAGATTTAATCCCTTTTCTTCTCTGTAGAGAATTCCAATGGTTGTAACTATTTCCATAAAAGACTTTGAAAGTGTTCCCCATAATGCCAACCTTCCTTCCGCTGCTGTGAGCCTCTTCAATGATTTTCTTCACCTCGTCTGCATATGCAGTGGATGGGTCTTCGTGGTCCTCTCTGTATTTCCCTCTGTAAGTATCCGGAGCTGGTGCCTAGAACATCAGATAATACAGTTTCTTGCTATTTACATCTTGACCAAACTTAAAGTCCAAAGGGCCACCTAGTTGCTCACCAGCCCATGTTGGAGGGCAGTCCTGTTGACCCAAACACCCCAGTGCCTTAATTTTTCTGCACATTTCTGAATGCTGTGAAGAACTGACCTCTGAATTGTGAGCTAGAGCTTAGACATGCCAGCCCCACTAAATCAAAGCTTTATCTGTATTCACACAGGAAGCAAATTCAGATTGGCAAGTACAATTACATTATATAAAAATAACACAAAGTGTAGACTGTATATAAAACAAACTTGCACTGTTGATTACATCATAAACACTTAGGAAACTCAAGGTTCTTAGTGCTTAAGTCTTGCAATAAAGCAATGCAGACTCTTACTGACCCTCAGTTTACACGCTGATGTGAAGGGAATGTCACTGTTTTCACAACCTGGCTGGCCTCTCTGTTTGATGCAACATACCTTTTCCACACTTTGCATTATTGCCATAATTGTCTTTATAACAGCCAGAGAAGCTCATTTAGCTCTGAGTGTTGGCCTTGTATTAGCAATTGGAAGAGTGGTTGGAGACGAGTAGACACAAGAATTGACGACAGCTGTTAAAAATCTGTCCTACCAGGTCTACCACTGAAACTCTCCTACCGCGATTCTCACTCTGAGCCATATGCAGCCAGTCTGTGGCCCCTGAGCTCAGCACAGCACAGCACATAACTACTCGCAATCTTAGTTTATCTCCCATGGTTCCACACTGCTTGGAAGGTTGGGCTGGATGGCAATAGATGTTCTTCTAGCCCCAGTATTCCGATCATAGGACTCAGGGATATTTACCACATGTACAGATTCCCTCTTGACTTCTTCGACATTCTGAAACTTATAAGGACTGATCTCGATTAAGGACGACAGGTGGCCATGGTAAGCACTGAAATGAAAAAGAGAAGTCACACAAAGAGTTCCAAGAAAGGCGTTTTTGTAGTGTGTGAACACAGTGTCACCTACCGCTCAGTGTCGGTCATCTTAGGAGAGTTTAATATTGGTGCACGATTAAATGCAAAATTGGGTCTAGTCTTTCTTCATGACAGTAGTGGTATTTGATTTTACTATTGCCCCTTACATATATAAGGAAGTACTTGGAGACTCTGGTATATCTCCTCATAGGCAATTGTTTTTATTATTGTAGGAAAAACAAACATAATTTCTTTGAATTACTAAATTAGATTCTCTAAATGTGGACATTTTTATATCTTCATGCAATCTTGTTGAGTTGAGTTTTCTATATTCTCAAATATTTTTTTACATTGATTGATTGATTGATTGATTGGATCCAGGGGGCCAGACTCAGGTGGTCAGGCTTGGCAAACAAGTGAGTCATCTTACCAGCCTAAATTTTTAAAAAATGGACCTCATAGACTGTTCTGTCTGGCCTTAAACTCCTGGCCTCAAGTGATTTGTCTTGGCCTCAACTGGGACAATAGGCATGTGCTACCATGCCTGGTTAGTAAGTCTGAAAAACAATTTTATAGACGCAGGTTTCTGGATGGAGATATTAAGCAAATAGTGGGGGATTACAGAAGAAAAATGTGGACTGAGAAATGACCGAATAGCAACAAAATTCTTCTTTCTCACTTAGCACACAAATGGGGAAGATATTCCTCTTTCTGTTTCTTGCCCAGAAGTGCAATCAGCAGATCTGGAGAGAAAAATCTAAAAGGCCCATCCACAGATGACTCCACATAGACATTCTTGGGCCTAGATTGTGTAAGAAACCACAAACCAGCAACGGAAGGATGAGAATCCTGACTGAATAAATGATAAAGAATATGGAATGGTTCCCCCAAGAAATGATCAAAGCATAACATTTATGTGAGAAGATTCTCAAATTAACATTGCCAATTAAACAATGCAAATCAAGATATGTTATACCCAACAGAGGAATAGCAGTTAGAAGAAAGCAGAAAGCTGGTTAGCACTGAGGTTGGTTAGACTAGGAGGAGGGGGCCTTCCTGTGTGTGTCTGGTATTGCAATCACATTGGAGGCAAATATGGCAGAATTCAGTTAAAGTAGCAGCACCTTGCTGCTCCCGACATCCTGTTTCTGGAGTTTATCCCTGAGGCATTCTCAGAATGTCCTGTGGAAGACTATGTCCTGTGGAAGGATCTCTGCTTGTGCAGGGAATGATGTAGTCCTGCCCATTGCTGGGGGGAGAGATACTATACAGTGAGAACAATACTGTAATCCAATATGGCAGCAATTTCCCACCCAGAGCTATGGGCATTTGAACATCTTTCGTCTGACCTGACAATGTCCAAGCAGACAATGGATTTCTGATACTCAGTGAGTAAAAAAGGAACGTAAAATATGTCACCGTACCTCATGTTGAAATTGAAATGACAGCATGCTCACAGGCTACCCCAAACTAGAATGTTTAAAATCCCATATACGGTTTACATTATGTTTCTATTGGTCATAACTGAGTTAAAGGAATGGAACAGATGTCAAGAATTCTATATGGAATGGAGGGTGAAAGCAAAGAGATCTACAATAACTTCGGTAAAGCAGATGTACATAAGATGATGCCCATTTTATGTGATATAAAAAGTAAACTGATGTGAAAGTCAACACAGAGTTAGTCAGGAGGAATGTGAGGGAGAACAGAACAGCAGTAAGGATGATCAGAAAACATTATGACCATGTTTGAAAATGTCATAATAAAATCAATTATCATATGCAATTAAATATACACACATATACAATAAAACATTTCATATAGTATAAAATAGAAACATTAAATATATTATTAAATTGACCACAGGTCCATAAAAATATATATAGTAAACACATTATTATAGTTGTCCATAAGTGATAGAGAATGAGAATTTAAAAAAAATGCCCTGCCTCAAGTATGTTTACCTCCTAATATTCAGAACCCAAGAATATGTTTCATAGCAGAGATTATTTTCAGGTATAGTAAATTAAGGACCACTCAATGAGGGGGTTATTCTGGATTATTTGGGTGGATCCAACACAGTCAGAAATGTCTTATAAGTGAAACAGGAGGCAGGAGCGTGATAATCAAAGATGGCAGTGTGAGGAGAGAAGCAAAGGCTTGGTAAGGTGATGGCTGACTCTGAAGATAAAGCCTGGCACTGTAGGCCACGAGACACAGACACAGAACCCGGAAGAGCCGAGAGATCAATGCTGATAACCCTGATTTTAGTGGAGTGAGTTATTTTAGCTTTCCGATGAAATCTATGGTAATAGTTTTGTATTGATTTGAACCCATAAGCTTATAGTAACAAATGAAGCAGAAACAGAAAATAAATCATCACATTAATGGGAATCTACAGGAGGGCACGAAATAAGGTTGTATATTTAGTTTCACTCTTTGGGTTTATGGGGTGAGGGAGCAGACAAAATAATTTTAAAAGCATTAGTAAATATGGATGTCAAGTTTCTCGTTTAAAATCAGTAAATTCATGTTTGGGAAGGAAGAGTCAGTGTGACCATTGGTAGTTGTGATCAAATGGAAAAAAATTAAAGTTTTAAATTTGCTACAAATTGCTATGTTTAATATCAAGTACAGTGAATAATCATGATAGCGAAGCAAATGGTTATATTTTAAAGATATTAATTACGTGCTTTCATTTTGGAAACACTTGAGTTATGTACAGGTAGCATTAGGTGCAATGGTAGTTAGTTACAGAGTAAGATGTCATCCCCGATTCCCATCAAGCCTCTAAGGCTGCAGTCATCAAGACACCCAGGAAAGTGCTTAGAGAGTGAATTAACCTAGAAAGAGTGGATTCAAACTGTACTTGACACCTTATGGTATAATTTTGAAACACTGTTCCAGATATCCACCCTCCTTCATAAGTGCCTGTGGTCTTGATAGAGATGGGTTTAGTACAGATTGGTACACTTCTGGCTCTAAAGGGGCTTCTTCCTTAGAAGCCTGTGTCTAGGACTTACTGGTCAAGAGTGATCACATCCTGGTGGCCTCGGAACTGCCGTGCCAGGCGTAAGGCTAAGTCGTTGGCTTCGGATCTGTTGCAATAACACAGAGAGGGGACAAAGCGACAGCCTCTTAAAAATAGCCCAGTGAGAGTTACAGACATTGTAAGCTGACATTTATTCAGAAATGCATAACATGGAAGGGAGGCCACCTTTCCCATGCCATCCTGCCCCACCTAAGTTCTCCTTGTAACTTTGTAACACATGTGTAACAGCCAGTAAGGAATAAGATGCATAAAAGAAACCTCAAGAACTATGGCTATACTCCCCACTTCGCCCAGTCGCATCATGGAAGACTAGCTTTAAGTACAATGAGAATCCAACCATAGGCCCTGTCTCAGGAAGGATGGACTGCCCTCCAGCCTGGATGCTGAACCACGGTACTTTGACTCAATGCTTGATTAGTTTTCTTAACATACTTAAGATCGTATGTTTTTCTACCTAGTTTGGAGAGTCTAAATAAACTCTCAGGTGCAGAAAGGAAACAGTCACTCAAAGGATGCTCCTGGCTGTGCGTTTGCTTCTATTTATTCTCATGAAAATGCTGCAAGGAAAGGTTTGCTGTCTCCTTTCGTATGGGTGGGGCAAGAGCCTTAGAGAGGTCAAATAAGCAGAATGAGATTTCTCATCAATTGGAGGAATAGCCAGACTTTAGACAAGACACCTAACTGACTTTGATACTACTACTACTACTACTACTACTACTACTACTACTACTACTACTATTACTACTATTATTGCAATGGGCATGCAGCATCATGTACAGTCTGTAAGGACAGTGCTGATTGGAATTCATCCCTCTCTGGTAGTCTAGGATTCTCTAGAAATAAAAGTTAGATGCTACATTCTATTTATGAAGGCAGGAATGATTTATAAGAACACAGGAGAGTCTCAAATACCTCCTCAGTTCATTACAAAACAAAACAGCGAAGCTCTTGTTACAAGATGTCATTTGGAAGAGAGTCACAGAAAATCATGACAAGCAGGCATGACAGCTGTCTAAATATCAAATCCAAAACTATGTATCGCTTTAAACCTAGGAGCGGTGCATACAGCTTCTCCCAAACACAACAGTCACACTTTCAGCCTCACACATTCTTCGGCATGCATTTGCAAATCACACCTTTTGATACCTGTATAGTTGTCCACAGAATAGATACATTACCATTTGTGCTTAAAAGTTGGAATGTATCTTCACTTGGATTTTCTTGTGTTTGCATTGGGAAAATAAGCTCAGTTTTTGTAGAATAGCAAGTCAGTGAAAAATAAAATCTTAACGGCCTTACAGCTTCTTTAGTGGGCTCATTTATTTGCTGAAATCTGCATTTAATGACTATGCGGGCTCCCTGTTTTCATTACACATTTTACTGTGACAAGATGATGTCACTGGATCCCATTAGGGTCAGAGTCATGAAATAAAGTAAAAGATTCAGAACGGTCCACTCCTAATGAAGGTCACTTAGGGAGTGGCAAGAATTTCCTTACATCTTTTCTTCCTGCATCAAGGTGCGCCGATGAAAAAGGAGGCCGTGGGGATGCCAGAAACCAGACACATACCCCGAGTTTGTGAAGTAGCAAACGGAGAGCTTCTGAGGCAGGGTGGCCGTAAGGCGCTTGGCAAACTCAATGATGTTGTCGTGGAGGAAGCGCGAATTTGTATTTAGTAATTCCATCTGTTTCGCGGCAGCTTTGACCACTTCTGGGTGACAGTGTCCCACTAAAATGTCAGAGGGAAAGGAGTAAGTTACAATCCTAAGAGCTTTGGAGGAGAGGGAAAGGATTGGGGCTCATTTCTCCCCATTTTACTGAAGCTTTGCCTTTTAGGGTGACTCAGCAGAGGAAAGGGGACATTTGTCAGGAAATTTCCTAGATGAGCCCGGCTCCGCAGTAACTTCCTCCCATGCGCTGCCCACGGGCTGCTTACCGTGGGCCACGTTGTTGATGCAGTCTAAGTACCGTTCGCCTTTCTCATCAAACATGTACTGCCCCCGGGCTCGCATTATTTTGATGGGATCCGCTGCAAAGAAAATTTTGCACGAGGGCCTAGAAAAAGGCAAAGGAAATACTTTTAGTTTGGTCAGACAACTCAGTATTTTTCCTTCTCAGTGGCGGTCAACTGTCTGTGGAAAATTACAGTTACATAAGGGAACGGGAAAACATAGGCCATGTGACCACATGATTTTTTTCATTTTATATTAGCTTGGAATCCTTCATCCTAATCCACTGTGGGTGTCACTGGTCCCGTTTCTCTGTTAGAGTCTCATGAATCAGCTTACTTAAAACTCACTCTTCCTTTGGGAAATTTTATTCTACTAGAATAAAAATGACCACCCCCACATAGGTTTTCTGTTATGTCAGAAGCTGCTATGTAGCTTAATAAATATTATCTCGTGTAATACCTATAACCACTTCCCCCTTCTCCCCCTCTCTTCCCAAATTACTTTATAAGAGAATTAATAGGTAACTATAAATAACTTAGAGTTAAGTATTCCAAAGGGGATTTTCATGTATTTTGAGTATCTCTTGTCCTGTATCAAATAAATGACTTTCCCATCTTAAATATTTAAATTAATTTGTTCTGGAATGCTGCTGTGCTAAACAAGTTCCTGTTACTCCTGGTTATTTCAATGGACATTTTTTTTTTTTTTGAGACAGGGTTTCTCTGTGTAGCCCTGGCTGTCCTGGAACTCACTCTGTAGACCAGGCTGGCCTTGAACTCAGAAATCAGCCTGCCTCTGCCTCCCAGAGTGCTGGGATTACAGGCATGCGCCACCACCGCCCGGCTTTCAATGAACATTTATGGCATAAAAATTAGCAATATGCAAATATTACTGAGGTTTCTAATCTTGGCTCAACAAACTTTAAGACCTAAAACTAAAACTATGTGAATTTTTTTTTTTTCATGATTGGCTTTCTGTATAGCCCTGGCTGTCCTGGAATTTGCTCTGTAGACCAGGGTGGCCTGGAATTTACAGAGATCCACCTACTTCTGCCTCGAGTACTGGGATTAAAAGATTAAAGGTCTACACCACCACTGAGTGGCTGTGTTTTTTATTTTGGTTGTGTTTGCCTACTAAAGAACTCTGTAAATATTCGAGAGTGGTGTTCTCAACCTGTGGGTCACCTTTGGGTGCCACCTTTCACAGAGGCCGCATATCAAATATTCACATCAAAATCCCTAGCAACAACAACATTACAGTTTTGAAGTAGCCATAAGATGATTCTATGCGTAGGGATCCCCACAACATAAAGAGCTATATTGAAAGGTTTGTCTTTGGGAAATTGAGAACCACTGCCCTAGGGGGTTGTGGAGATTTTGTAACATCTATTTATTAAGATGATATGCAACTGTTTAGGAAATGTTTTGATTATTGGGAGTAGTAGGTAACCTCACAGTTTAAAGTGGCACACGGCTGTGGTCTAGGTTGGTGGAGTTTTATGTGCAGTATTGAGGATTGAATCCCACGACTTGTTAGACAAGCAGTCCACCAGAGAGCTATACCCCACTTCCTGGCTTATGTAGTTTTTAAAGCATCAGCTAACGTTAAAAAAGAATATATATGAGAATGTCTTGTTGGTTGAGCCTCAACAGGTAGTTTGTAGCTACGAGAGGCACATGACTGACAGGCTGCAGGGCCCTCCTTGCCTCTTAAACACACTGTGACCAGAAGACTTCACATAAAATTCTCGCTTATCCCGCCAGTATTATCCAGTACTTATCCAGTACAGACTACATCCCCTTTCACAAAAGTTTGCCATTTTCCCTCAGAAGGTATGTCTCTGTAGGAATCTAGATAGAAAAGGCTGCAATCAGTGAATGAAGGAGGAATTTGGGTCATTGTGAAAGAGGTCTTGGTCTTCTCAACATTCCAGAACCTTCCTGGTGGAAGCGAAGAACTGATCAGGCTTTCTCCCAGAGTACAGTCCTTCTTTTGCTTATGCCTCGGCATGTATGTCTTTGGCCACACCAGGTATACACACACACACAGTGGACCTTGGTCTGTATATACTTTGGCAGTGCTAGGTATACACACACTGTATGTAGACCGCTGCTTCTACAGGGTTAGGGCGCAGTCATCTTTCCTATGATGTTTGTTTTGTCTTTAAAAAACCCAGACACAAAATATTAACTCACTCACTCTCATTTGCTCCTAGCATGTTGTTAATATGATTTGGCAGGCATGACATAGGTAACCTGATACCTAACTAGAAGCAGAGTTCAGGCCAGTCTTTTATACACACTGTTATACTACTAATGCATAAACAGAGATGAAACAAACACCAGAGAACACAAATCGTCACGAAGACACATCTTGGGAGACAAGGAAGCTGTAAAGCACTCCCTGAATACCCTGTTTTGTTTTTTGTTTGTTTGCTTGCTTTTTAAATACAGGTGAATAAAGGTTTTCCATTAGCTGCTTCTGAAACCCTCTGCAGCCTCATCAAGCGTACAGGGGAAAAGTTCACTTTAAACAAAAGTTGTCAGAATGAGTTTCTTTTGGGAGCCATCAATCAAATGATTTCGGGATCCTGATGGACATGGGCGGGGGTGGGGTGGGGGGAAGCTCCCCGTCTTGCTCCCAGCGCTCGCTCATTTCCCTTGGCTGGATACCCTCTTACAGGACACTGAGAGCCGTCTCCTTCAACCACCTGCTGCTCTGTCTCCAGTAGCCACAGGCAGGGCTGGTTGGTCCCTTTAGGCAGGGGCTTCCAGACCCGCGAGTGTGGCGAGTGTGGCGGAGCTCAGCCTCTCCCACCCAGCTCCAGCTGTTTGCCCTCCGCCCCTTTCTGCCAGCAATTTGCACTTACCCGATGTGCTTCTCCCGCAGCGCCAGGGTGTCCTGCTTGCTATAAAGCTCGCACATGATGGTTACACCCTCTGTAGCCTGGGTCGCTGCAAAGGGGTTTTCCCCTCCTGATGCCTCCTGCCCTGGGTATCGGAGGGCACTGGTGGCATTAACCACCTAGGGTCATTCCCTTTTGAAGGGTTGCCTGCCTTTGCCCTTCGCCAAATCCCTCCCTCTGCTCCCTTCCTCCACCTGGTGCCTGCTTAGCAAGTCAACAGCCAGGCCACCTCCGCCCCCAGTCTGACTGGCTCCTGTCCCTTCTGCAGATGTCCCCTGCCCCTCCCCATCTTGTAATTGCGTTTAACTCACCATTTGATTTCTTAACTTTGCCTGGCTTCTGCTTTGCTTCCTCCTTCCTTCCTTCCCACTTTCTCCTTTTGTTTTGCTGCATTTCTATGTCATCTTGTAAATCAAACCTGCCTTTTACTACACACAAGCCAAAAGCCATAAATTCCCGTGTCACAGGACTGCGATTCAACCCCTGTCTCAGATGGGGAGTGGTGGATCTGGTATTCCAAACATTTAATAGTCCCAGGTAGACACCTCCAATCTCTAAAGCAAGCTGAGGAAGAAGTCAAGCTATTAGCATCCCACAGTCCCTAGCTTCCCAGTAGCAAACGTGGAACTGTGTGTGTGTGTGTGTGAGTTTAAACCTCCTGTAGGATGACTTTCTCTTAGAATTTAAAGTTAAATACAGAGGGGGTTTGGACCTTATTTAATGATAGCTATTGAGTTAGAAATTCCTTTCAGGCCTAGAGGGTCACCTTGTAGGTTCTGTTGATAAGAACTGAGAGGCATTAGGGAAAGAACAAGCTTAATCAAGGTCACACAGCTACTTAGCCAGAGTTTCTGATTTCAGTTCAATCTGTGTTTCAGAAGGTCAGCAGAGAAAGCTCAGTTTGTTTGTATCAATTCATCCAATAAATATTTGGATAAATATATTAATTTATGCTAAGGCACTTCTAGAACTTTTAATTTTCTAGGATATGTGGAGAAATGGAGTCCTACATCACAAAAGAAGGGCAAAGAACACCAGGATATTGGATGAAGTCCCACCTGGAATCTGGCCTTGTTCTGAGCTATGTCGCCAACTGTGGGCATACCCTTGCTCCCATACCTTGCTGGGAGAAATCAGGGGTGGTCACCCTCTTTCCTTGTTCCTTGATAGTCTCCACACTTTAAAGCATCTTCTTTACATAATCACTGAGAGTTTTGGGTTCCAGATCCAGTTCATGCATAAGCTAGCTGGGCTTCTTCCTATTTGGAGATCCCATTTCTTGATGTTAAAAAAGCATCTCTCTGGGCTTTAAAGAAATGCAGCCAAATCTTAACTGAAGTCATAACTCGGTGCCTCGGAAGGAGAGTCTCAAACTTCTTCCCCTTCCGTTACTTTGCATTCTTTCTCAGAGATCCAAAGATTCTCTTGGGTTTTAATGTTAGCAATATACCAACTTCACATCTCCCTGCCTGCCCTCTCCAACCTGTCCTCTCAGTCCCAGGCTCACCCACTTCCTTTCTTGATATCTTCATTTAGAAGACTCCTAGACACCTGCGTCTCGGCTGGTTCAAGGTGAAAGCTTTGATTCACCCCTCCCCCAGGCTTATTTTGCCCCCCTCCCACTATTGCTTTAGAATGTCTTCCTTTCCTAGGTATTTATTGGTTCATTTGCTGTGTAGCAGGTGGTCACCCTCTACCCAGGGATGATGTCCTAGAGATAAGACAGTAACCAGATGGCGTAGCCCCAACCTCCCATGCTTCGTGACCCTTAGCAACTCCCCTGTCTCCAGAGGCAATCTCCCTCCCAGCAATTCACGGGTTCTGGCCCTGCTCTAGTCAGGAGACAGTTGCTAGCTACAGGTAGTTATGGATTGATATGTGGTCTCAGTCTGAGCTGTGATTTGCTGCCAGTGTACCATTCACATTTAAATTCTCCTATTTTTTCCTTTTAATGTGACTATTAGCATATTTAAATTTATAAATATAAGCCTGACTTGCTTTTCTATTAACCAACACTAGCATTGTTGGAGCGATAGAGTGATAAATAAATTTAACAATCTAATAGCTTAAATTGCTTCAATGATGATAAATGCCCCAAAGGAAATAGACCAAAAAAGATGTAAGAGTGCTAGGAAATTCCATCTCTCCCTCAATCCCATTCTTATATCAAATTAATTTCAAGTCCCAAGAGCTCCATTTCAAAACACTCACCTGCTGCCACCCTGCAAAGGTTGTCTGTGTGTCTGTCCATGCTTCCATTTCTTTCTCTGCTGGCGATGCCTCCTGTCTTAGATGCCCAGCGGAGGCCAGTTTGCTTCTGCAGGTTGCCCTTAGAACTTCTCACCCTGGTTTTGCTCATCCAGGCTGGTTCAGGTTTCAGTTTAGATGTCACAGACAGCCTCAGCTAGGTTGATCACAGCCCGCTCTCAACTAATTAAAAGACAAAGCCAAGGAATCCCTCTCCTCTTTCCCTAAGGTAACCCAGTCTCTTTCCTCTCGATGGGTATTGCTTACCAGTGTACCCCACTAGCACAGATGCTCACAACACAAAAGACTTTGATAACTCTGTATTGACTGATTGAATAAATGAAATGGACATACATTTCAATACTATAAATGCTGTTATGAGCCTCTGTTTATATATTGACCAATTCTTGATATTTAGGTTTATTATCTTTTATGATGGAAGCAACTGTTGCTTTAACAGGCCATTTCTCCATTGTGTAACTTGTTTCACAATGCGGAATATATAATATTAACTAAGTGCAAAGGCCAGTCTTTAAATCAAGAGCTTTCACAGAACAGCATCAAAGTCATGGTGGGTAAAAGACAAGAAATTCTACAAAACTTCACCAAAAAGAGATTTATTTTCAGTGCACATTTTCCACTATATTTGTCAGGAATGTATGTGGTAGTGTTCTTTCTCCCAGAGGCTGATCTTTATTTGGGTCCTGACTGTGTTGTTTGACTCTCCCTATTTCTGAGCGAGTCCTGACCTGAAGGTCACAAATTTCTCAATAGTCTAGGCTTGGCAAAATCAATGGTTCATGTTCATGACTGAAAAGGAGAGACAGTTCACACAAGCCAGAGACAATCAAAATTCCACTCAGTAATCTAGGGACAGATTTAAATTTTCTTCTTGGTAAAAATATGCAAAAAAAAAAAAAAAAAAACGGGTGAACCGTGTGTGTGTGTGTGTGTGTGTGTGTGTGTGTGTGTGTGTGTGTGTGTGTAGCAGCAGCAGCAGCAGATTCTCCGCCTTGTGGTGGGAGCCTCACAGTGAAATGTGGACATCCAGTGACTCCTTGCCGATTTCCTTTCACCTGCCTGGCCCTAACCTCCTTCACTTGCACAAAGATGTGTCTTTTTGAAAACTGTCCATCATCTTTAACAAACACTGGATGTGGCACTTTTCTGTCATGGCATGCTTATCCAGAGGGTCTTTATTGTCCTGATAGCACATTGCAATATGTGAGTCACACGTCCAAAGCTCTACCCGGTGTGTATAATGGAGGTTGCCTTGTGACCACACTGCATACATAGTCCTGATTGGGAGGGGCTTGACAGGTCACAGTTGTGTGTCCCACTCCTGGGAGTCAAACCTGCCGTGAAGGAGCAGCTCCACCATCAGTAGCATATATTCCTAGTTCTCTCAGGAACAAAATACTTGATAGAGACATTGGGGGAAAGATTTGTTCTAGTCCGGAGTTTCAGCCTATCGTGGTAGGGAAGGCCTGACCATGTTTAGGGTGGATTGTCTGTGTGGGAGAAACTACTTGGGGGTTAGTGTATAAGTTTCAAAGGCTTGCCCCTAGGGCACCATTTCTGCCAGCTGAGGACTTCACAACCCTCAAAGTGGCGCCATCATCTGGGGAACAAAGGTGCCAAACTGTAGTCTGTGGTGGGTAGAGTCTAGATTCAAAACATAACCCTCCTCTCATTCTCTAAACTACAGGAGCCTCCCAGACTTCCTGTATGTAGGTGGTGAGGTGTAAGTCCTCGGGAAGGGTTTGTTTGTTTGTTCACTTTACATTTCTCACTGCCCCCCTCTTGGTCATCCCCTCCCACAATCCTTCCCTCCATCCTGCCCCCCTTTCTCCTCTGAGTGGATGGGGTCCCCTGGGTATCCCCCCACCCTGGCACTTCAAGTCTCTTCGAAGCTAGGCACTTCCTCTCCCACCAAGGCTAGACAAAGCAGCCCAGCTAGGAGAACATATCCCATTGACAGGCAACAGCTTTTGGGATTGGCCCTGCTCCAGTTGTCCGGGACCCACATGAAGACCAAGCCGCACATCTGCTACGTATGAGTGGGGAGGCCTAGGTCCAGCTCCTGTATGTTCTTTGGTTGGTGGTTCAGTTTCTGAGAGCCCTTAAGGTTGGGGTTAGTTGACTCTGTTAGTTTTCCCATGGAGCTCTTGCCCACCTTGGAGCCTGCCCAGAAGGGAAGGGTTGTATTTTATCTATCTATCTATCTATCTATCTATCTATCTATCTATCTATCTATTTATTTATTTATTTATTTATTTATTTATTTATTTATTTATTTATTTATTTATTTATTATGGTTTTCAAGACAGGGCTTCTCTGTATAGCCCTGGCTGTCCTGGAACTCACTCTGTAGACCAGGCTGGCCTCGAACTCAGAAATCCACCTGCCTCTGCCTCCCAAGTGCTGGATTACAGGCATGCGCCACCACGTCCGGCTGGGTTATATTTTAAATACCGAAAGTGTACCATGGTTCCTGATGGAGCATGCAGCCTTCCCAGAAGCCACACACAAACTCAACAAACAGATTACTGATGAATTTAGGATCCGGAGGATGGTATTGGTGTGTTTCTAGTTCTAAAGGGGGTATAGAACATAGCGCTTCAGCGAAGGTTTATTTGAGCACAAGACATTTGAACATCAACAGAGGCCAGGACGTCCCTCACTGTGTAAAAGTAGAGCTCTATCAGAAGCTTCTATTCAGAAGGAGCTCTATCACACACACTTCTCCCGGAGCTTCAGGAATGGAGAAGATAGACTCTTGTCCCAGGTACTATGTCAACGTCAGGACAAGAAATCATAGAGGCATAGTCACTTTGTCTATCCCATCTATGCTAAGGATGACACCATTTTCTCCATGGTTACAACCCATTCTCTTCTCTTTCTCCTTTCATTCTTCCTCCTATGCGCCAATGTACATACATGAATGAAAATTGTATCTGCTTTCTGGTTAAACTTTCTTTTATCAGTTTAATTCACAGCCCCAAGCACTAAGTCTACATGGGCAGAGGGAAAAGTTGTCATCCATGACAGCATTAACTTTCTAGAGCAGAGGCTCATAAACTAAGACCTATTTTTATATGCCCTATGAGCCCGGAATGATTTTAACTTTCTTAGATGGTCAAGGAAATAAAATGACATAAAATCCAAATAAAGTTTTATTGGAAGATAACCATGCTTAATGGCTTGTGTAGTGTCTCTGACAGTTCTTACTGTGTAAAGTGGCATATTTGAGTGGTTATATCCTGCCAAGCTGAAAAATCTAAGTATGTCCACTTCCGCTCCAGCATATTGTTCTTTCAGTCTCCCTAGCATTTTCTGCTGTCTTGATTTTCACTTAGTTGTTTTATTTATGTCCATTAGATTTAAGCCTCCAGAGGGTAGAGGACTTACAGTTTGTCATACACCAAATCTCTGTACCACAACCGCCATCAAGTTACAAATAACAGCTGACTGGTATGACTGAGTGGCTAACATGAGCTATTCATTAAACACTCACTGTGTGTCAATCATCCATATCAAGACTTTCCATCACGACACTAATTCTGTTGGATCATGCCATTTGTTGCATGCTTTAGTTGGTCCCTCCCCCATTCACGTGTTGCAATCCCCACCCTCAAGAAGTCCAAATGTGACAGTGTGGGTACCTTTTGACTTATGATGGGTTATGTGCCAGTCTCAAGTTGAAAATACTGTCAGTCAACTATGAGTGGAGTACCCTAAATCTGTCAACATCATACCTAGCAAAGCAGTGTGCTGTGGTGTACGGGCTGGTCACCTGCCTGATCTCAAGGCTGTATGGAAGAGTTGGCTAATTGTTACTGTATGCTCTATGATAGAGAATCAAGTCTAATATTGTTAGGTTGGGAAAATACAGCACTTCAATATACAATTTCTATTGAGTGCATATTAACTGGACATTGTCAAGTTGTACATTTTAACTTTGGGCTGCAGTGGCTCAGGGATGAGTGTACTTGGAGACTTTAAAGGGAAGTGTAGTGCTCCCATCTGTTTGGGGTTCTTACAGATCTAGAACAGTTGGCATGAGAACGCAGAGGAAACACCATGGAAACACCCATGGAGATGGGCACCTTTAGGCCAGATTCAACAAAACTCAATGTGACCACACCTTGATGATCTCAGATTTCAAGATGCCACAATGGTATGAAAATGAATTTCTAGGATTTAAGTCACTCAGCCCATAGCGCTTTGTTGTGCTGGGCCAGCATACAAATGCACCACTGTAAGTTTCTCTCTCAGAGGACTGGAGTGCTTGGGGTTCATGATGATGGACAACCTACAGTCAGTGCACAGAACAACTTACAGTCAATGCACAGATCAACCTACAGTCAATGCACAGAGCAACCTACAGTCAGTGCACAGAACAACCTACAGTCAGTGCACAGAACAATTTACAGTCAATGCACAGATCAACCTACAGTCAATGCACAGAGCAACCTACAGTCAGTGCACAGAACAACCTACAGTCAGTGCACAGAACAACTTACAGTCAATGCACAGAGCAACCTACAGTCAATGCACAGAGCAACCTACAGTCAATGCACAGAACAACCTACAGTCAGTGCACAGAACAACTTACAGTCAATGCACAGAGCAACCTATAGTCAATGCACAGAGCAACCTATAGTCAATGCACAGAGCAACCTACAGTCAGTGCACAGAGCAACCTACAGTCAATGCACAGAATGACCTACAGTCAGTGCATAGAGCTAGAACCTGAACACTGGGAGACGGGCCTTCTGTTTCTTAAAACCACTGAACTGTGCTGCCTCTGCGGAGCAGTAGATTGGAGAATCTTTGAATAGATATATTGAGTAGCTATACAAACTTCCTTTTGCTAGGGAATGAGTAAGATTCCCAAGGACACATGTCACACCATGCTCCTCCTCCCCTTCTTCCTTGTTTTCTTTCCTGTCTCCCTCCTCTTCCTCCTCCTCCTCTTTATCCTCTTCCTCCTCTCCTTCCTCCCTTTCCTCCTCCCTTTCTTTCCTGTCTTCCTCCTCCTCCTCCTCTTTATCCTCCTCCTCCTCTTGTACCCAGTATTCTGATTGCAGCACAAGGGAGCACTTGTGCCATTATAAAAGTGGAGGACTATGTGCATATACTCCAAAACTGGGGCAATGGATTCCCAGTCTGCCAAGATTTGCAAATCCAAATGAAATCTGTCAGACTCTGCCTTAAGCTTTATATGTTGTATTTTTTTTAAGTTGGCATAAAAAGTGTTGTTTCATTGTGCAACTTTCATAATATGTACATTTCAATTGATTTTGCTCTTCCTAATCGGTTTCCTTTTTTCCCTCCTCCAGCTTTTTATGCCCCTCCTTTTTCCTCCCCACAGATAATCTGCTTTCATGTCATATGTAATATTGTACTTCAACATTTTAAATATTTATTCATTGTGTGTGTGGGTGTGTAGGTCAGAGAACAACTTGCTGGAGTTGTTCCTTCCACTATGTAGATCCTGGAACTGATTTTAGGCTTGGTGGCAGGTGCTTTATCCCTGAACCATCTTAACAGCCCTAATACTATACTTCTTAATGTGTTCTCTTAATGTCTTAGTACTAAAGCCCATGACTGCACATGCGCTCTGTGAACCTCATACCCCCACCCTCACCTCTTTCTCGCTTTCTGTAGTTTGCTTCAGTTCAGCCACACCAACCCACAGCTAAGAAGTGTTCCTGGTACCTCAGACTCTGACACCGTTTCACACCACAATCTCAGTCATCAGCTTGAATGAGGCTTTCTCATGGTGGCTTTGCAACCCTGGGTACCCCTTGCCCCCCCCCCCCAAAAGGAAAAAGTACCTGGTCCCTATATTTAGTATTTCCATAGCATCCCACACTTTCCCTTGTAGCGTTTACCATAACTGACGCAGATAAATTACCTGCCAGTGAAGACTGCTCAGATAAGGGTTTAAGCCAATTAAAAAGTATTTATTAGTGACTACACTGGGGATTTGGGTTCCCAGTTTATCACTGAGCCTTTCTCAGGGTACATTTTAAGCATAAAACCCATGTTCTAGGTTGACATACTTCAGTTAACAAGAACAGTTAGCCAGAAGCAGAAGTACAGAAGCCAAAAAGTACATTTAGAGACTCTCCCAGAACTATGGACTTTGATGAATTAGGGCTTTGTTTTCATTCTGGCAGGTGATACTGTGTATGTGCTTTTCTGTTTAGTCAAATACTAGGGAATGGACACTCTATAGAAAAAAATTCATTTTGGCTAACAGTTCTGAAGGTCGAAGGACCATGTCTGGTGCTGGCCTTATTTCTGATTGTGATGGTTTGAATGAGAAGTATCCCCCGTAATCTCAGACACTAGAAGATTTGGTCTACAGTTGGTGGCTCTGTTTGGATAGGCATAGGAGGCGTGGCCTTGCTGGAGGAAGTATGTCACTTGGGACCATGCACCATTCCTGATTTCCTGTCTCTGCTTCCTGCTTACCCTTGAAGATGAGAGCTATCAGTTTGCTGTTTCAGTCCCATGCCCTCCACTGCTACGCTTCTCTGTCATTGCCAGTGATGGACTATTATTATCTCTTTGAAACTGGAAGCCCAAATAAACCCATCCTTCTACAACTAGCCTTGGTCAGTTTTGGTGACAGCAACAGAAATAGTAACAAATGCATTATTAGAGTCCCAGGTCAGCACAGGGCTCACCTGTCAAGAAATGGCATGGATTTATCCTTCAGGTGTCTCTGTCTTTATAAAGCCACCATTATTTAATCATGGGGCCTCTACTCTGATTATCCCATCTCGTCCTTATCTCCTCACAAAGATCTCATATCTAAACCCCAAGTCCAGATTGGGCTTCTTCCATCCTAACCTCACAGTGGAGATTTAATTTCAGTTCATGAAGCATGGTTCAGGAGAATGATGTTGTCAATTGTACTACTAGTCCACAAACATGGCAAGTAGACCTGTATACATGGAAGGTTGTGAAATCAGTATGCATCAAAATGTTGCTAAGTACTCCTAATAGATTATATAGATTCAAATTACAAAGGTGCTTTAAATGGGGCAACTGTCAAATATATGAGAGGATGTATTTAAGGCAATATTCTTACATCTTTAAAGCTTAGAAATGAATGAAAATCTCCTTTCTTTATTGCCCAAATGCCCATTCATTCTAGAATCTTCAAACTTCCTCCTCCTCCTTCTTCTTCTCCTTCTCCTCCTCCTCCTCTTCCTCGTCCTCCTCATCCTCCTCGTCCTCGTCCTCCTCGTCCTCCTCATCCTCCTCCTCCTCGTCCTCCTCCTCCTCCTCCTCCTCCTCCTCCTCGTCCTCGTCCTCCTCGTCCTCCTCGTCCTCCTCCTCCTCGTCCTCCTCCTCCTCCTCCTCCTCTTCTTCTTCTTCTTCTTCTTCTTCTTCTTCTTCTTCTTCTTCTTCTTCTTCTTCTTCTTCTTCTTCTTCTTCTTCTTCTTCTTTCTTCTTCTTCTTCTTCTTCTTCTTCTTCTTCTTCTTCTTCTTCTTCTTCTTCTTCTTCTTCTCTCTCTCTCTCTCTCTCTCTCTCTCTCTCTCTCTCTCTCTTTCTTTTTTCTTTTTTGGTTTTTTTTTTTGAGACAGGGGTCTCTCTGTGTAGCCTTGGCTGTCCTGGAACTCACTCTGTAGACCAGACTGGGTTTGAGAAACTGAAGGGAAAAGTGTGAGCAGTTCTCCAGAAGACTAGCAATGTCTGCTTTGGGCATCTGTGCATCCCAGGATAACTCTCAGGTACTAGGAAACCTGCCCTTAGGATCTCTCTGACCTGTGGGGGGGGGGCACTATGACTCAGAGCCTGTCCTTGACCTTAGGCTAGGGGCGGGGGAACCCTGTGTCTATTAACTCTTAGATAGGCAATGCCCTGCCCATTGTACATCCCCAATGAATCTTTATCCCTTTACTGTTGCATGAAAGATTTAAATATAAATTACCCATTTACATAGACGAACTCATTTGTAAGCACACCATAGTGTCTGTTAAACTCTAGCCAGAAAAGATTCACTTGATAAGAAAACTTCAATTCAGGTTGGAAATACTATGAGGATTATATGATAGACCATGAAGATTGTGTGATAGACCATGGAGATTATATGATGCTAGACCATGAGGATTATATGATAGACCACAAGGATTGTATGATAAACCATGAGGATTATATGACAGCACCTTTTCTTCAGTTTGAGAACAGTTTAATATTCCTCCTTGGATCTCCCAATGACATTTTCTTTGTGTCTCTAATTCAGACTCAGTTTGATGCCCTACCTGAGTACTCCTGGGGTTGATTGTCTGTCTATGCAGAGTGCAGCTACCTTAAAGGCAGAAGTCACATGTCATTCATCTTACGCTGATGTACTATGTGTAGTCTGTGCTGAAGTTGTCTACTAATATAAAGAGTAAGAGTTGACAAATAAGTGGAGAAAATAGAAAAAAACATGAAACAAATCTCACCTTTTGAACATAATGAGATGATTTATATTAGGTGATTTTTTTAGATCTTGCTATCAGTTTGATAATAGTGACTTTGTTGACATTAATATTTAAAAATGCATACATGATTAATTTAGTTTTGAAACATGAAGGACCCAGTAACCCTCAGGCAAGTCCTTCTTGCTAGACTGACTAAGATAAATATTTGTTTGCAGCTTATTTATTTTAAAAATCTTTAAATTAAAATATAAATCTTCATCTTATCCACTGCCCAGATTTCTGGATTTTATCAAGAGTACCTCTTCCCTGGAGCCATGTATATATCAGGTGGTTTTTGAACCTTGTTTTATTTGTACCTGGTTGCAAAAACATTTTTTTGAAAATGTATTTCTTTTAAAACAGAGGACATCATTTCTGAGATAAGGTGTATATATAGAGGAACTAGATTGCAAATGAATGAATTAGACTCAAGGTCACTAACTTTAGCAGCAGTTGAAGATGTCTCAACTCCTACACTAATTATTCATTGTAAGTATGCTTAGAAACTTGGGCTCAAAAGCTCTCAAGAAAGGCCAGCTTCAAGGCATGCAGGGTCTGCCCTCTGTTGGTGAGGTGTGCATAAGATCTCTGCTTTTGGCCTGGGGAGTTAGCTAGGTCAGTCAAGTACTTGCTAAGCAAGCTTGAGGGACAAAGTTTAATCTTAGAACCTATGTAAAAATGCCACGCATGGTAGTGTGTGCTTGTGATCTCAGCACTGAGGAGGAGACAGGGGAATCCCCGGGGCTCATTGGCCAGCCTGCCCTGCCAGATTGGCAAGTTCCAACCAGTGAGTGACCCTGTTGATTGCTGGCCTCTACATGCATGCATATATGGGTGTACAGTCACACGTGTGCACACGTACGCACGCACACATGTGGACACACACACACACACAGACACAGTGCCATGTTTAAAAAATTATTCTGTACCAAATTGAAATCCATTTTTTTTGGCTAGGCATAGTGTTTATGGTAAGTCAAGGATACCTGCTTACCACTCAGAGCCACACTATGATGTTTCTAGTGTGAGATTTGTAGTTATCACAGGAGGGGGCTCAGGTAAAGCTAAGCCCAACTAGACCAATTGTGGGGCATTTTCAGTTTCACAGTTTCACAGAGAATATGTATTAATTTTTTTTCAAAACAAAACAAAGCAAAGCAAAACTAAACAAAACAACACAACCCTGTAACCATAGACATCTTCTATAGCAACTAATGAAGAAAGCCTTCCTCGGGCTCACTGTTGCAGAGGCTCAGTCTATGGCGGCTTGGCCCTGTGCTCTTGAGCAGAGGATTGCTGTGGCAGGAGTCTGTGGAGGAAGTTTCTTTTCTTCCTTGGGTATAAAGAATAGAGCGAGGGCCACTGGAAGGGGTCATAGACAAGATACCTGAGGATATATCTCTGGGGACCCCACCTCATCTTCCACAGTCTCCAGAAGTCCTCAAGATAGTGTCACTAGCATGGGAAGCATACATCGAAACATGGGGTCCTATGGGGGGGGACAAGTCATACTCAAATGACTCCATATGGCTACTTTAAAACCCTCAAACAATGAAGTGGGCATTTTAATTAAGGGACAAATAAGGCTCACCCCGTTTCCCTCCTCATGTACCCTATATTCTGTTCTTATAAAGGGTTTTCATCCTTTTCCTATGCTGGTAGTCCTCTGAGAGTGAGTGAGTACTATTATTAGCTATTAATGAGGTTGTTTTATTTGTTTATTTGTTGTCTTTCTCACAGAGGAGGGGAGGTTCTTGGAGCTCCAACACAGGGTCTTGCATACTCTAAGCCTGAATTCTACCCCCGAGTTTCATGCTCAGGCCAAGTCTCTTAACAATTTTTAGCTACCCAATTTTCAGTTCATTGTATATAGACCAATTTATTAATTTCTAATTTAGTCATAACTTTATAACTAGGTCATAACTTCATTGAAAAATTAAAGTCTAGGTGGTCCCTAAAATGAATATATAAATTTGTAATTATTGTACTCAGATTTTTATTTGTTATATGATCTTTTCACTTAAAATTAACATATGTGAAAAGTCTTAGGAAGGAAAATTTTTAATTTTTAATTAAGTTTCTTTTCTTCCTTGGGTATAAAGAATACCCAATGTATTGGTATTTAATGTATTCTTCCTATGTAGAAGAAAACCCAATTTTAATGTATTTCTCTCCATGAAGTAAACAGTTCAAGAATGAGTTGCAGTTCCCAGCTAGGTTTCCATGTAGATATTTTCATCATTTAATAATTGTCTTTGGTGATTACAACTTAAGGTTGTGAACTACTTGCTTACCAGTTTTAGTTAGTTGGCATGCAGGCCTCAGCACAGGCTGAAGGAAATTCACCTGTCAGCTATGTAAAATTGCTACCTAATTCAAGTGGGTGTATAATTTCCTTTATTATGAGTCTCCATCTTAAATTACTTTTTTCAGTATGAGGGGTCACACCTAGGGGTTCATGAGTGCCAGACAACTATGCCACTCCCATTGACCTGCCCTGTGCTCCTGAGCTGTCCAAGGCCCGCTTTGTGGAAACATGTGGCAGAGGCTAAGCCTTTTGTTTTTCAAGTGTTGGCATAATTCCTGAACTGTCAGCCCATGTTTTGAACAGTTGGCTGGATCTCATGATTGAAGGGGGGTAGGAGATTAAACTACCCCATGTGAGTCTTGTAATGTCTGTTATCTTCAGTTACTTTGAAATTACAATGAGAAGAGCCCATGAAACCATGAACAAGGCGACTTGTAACAGAAAGCATTTAGTTTGGTTCCAGAGGGTCGTCGTCCATGGTCATCATGGCGAGGAGCGTGGTAGCAGGCATGCATGGGGCTGAAGCAGTGGCTGAGAGCTTATATCTCAATTCACAAGAAGGAGGCAAAGAACTACCTGGGAATGGCATGGCCTTTTGAAACCCCAAAGAATGACGCAAGTGACACACCTCCTTTACCAAGACCACACCTCCTGATCCATCCCAAACTGTTCCAAGTATTCAAATATCTCTGTATTCTACTCTTTTTAATTTTTTTTTTGCCTTCTTGTTATGAGTTAAATTATGGCCCCTCTTCCTCAGTGGTATTTGTAATGTTAATCTTGGTTGTTAACTTGACTACTTCTAGCAATAACTAAAACCTAAGCACGTAGGCATGCCTGTGAGGGGTTTTTGATCAAATCATTTGATGATATAATGGACATCATAAAAGCATGGAAAATATAAAATCTTCTTTCTTAATTTTACACACACACACACACACACACACACACACACACACACACACACACCCCACATAGGGCTTTTCTCATTTAGTAAAGGTTGACCTAGAACTATGTAGCTGAGGATGGCATTGAGTTCCTAATCTTCCTGTTTCCACTTCCTAAGCCCAAAGATTTCAGGTGTACACTAGCAGGACTAGTTCTCCTGGTATAGTTTAGAATGTTGATCACACACATACCCCAGCTTTTTCTGTCTTAAGGCACAAAGGCATATATGTGTTTTTCCACATATCTATATCTTTATATCTTATCACATAATATTTACAAGTGTATATATTTCCATAGATTTTTCACATTTCAAACTTATTGATGGTGTGTGTGTGTGTGCTTGTGCATGCCAGTGTTTATAGAGGCTAAAAGAAGGCACTGGGTCCCCTAGAACGGGAGTTACGTGTGTGTGGTGGTTTGGAGGAAGTGTGTCATTGATGGTGTGGGCTTTAAGACCATCCCGCTAGCTGCTTGGAAGCCAGTCTTCTCATAGCAGCCTTCAGATGACAAGGTAGAACTCTCAGCTCCTCCTGCACCATGCCTGCCTGGATGCTACCATGTTCTCACCTTGATGATAATGGACTGAACCTCTGAACCTGTAAGCCAGCCCCAATCGAACGTTGTCCTTATGAGTCGCCTTGGTCCTGATGTCTGTTCACAGCAGGAAAACCCAAGATAAGGTGGTTTTTGTAAGTGTGTTCTTTGTTGAGATTCACTCAACAAAGAAGCATGTATTGGGCCTTTTGAAATGGGAAATTCATTAAGAAATGGTGACTTGTTCTGTTTGGGGTTTGATATGTATGCGGAGGAAACAAAAAATATCTTCAGTAATTATCATGGCCTCTGGAGTTCATTTTGGTCATAAAATCAAAGGAGGATTCAGCTCTTTTTGGTCTGCTGTATGGGTCCTTCATAGACCTGGAACCTCCTATCATGAATCGAGTCCTTCCTAGCTAACTCTCAAGCATTCCTGAGAAAGGTAACTGAATCAATCCCATTGATCCTCCTTTGCGCAGCTGGTAGTTTTAAGTAAGAACATAGATAGCGCTTGACTTCGAATTCTGACTCTGTGTTCCAGCTGTGTGAGCTTGGCTAAGTTCCTCTTCTGACCATTAGATTGTAAATGCGTTGTAAGCACTAACTAGGGTCATCTGAGCTGCACTCCAGCACACTGCCTTAGCTCTGCTATCTTGGCCCTCAGTGAGCGGCCACCATTACTCAGCTCCTTACCTGTGCAACTCACAGACTCTGTTGAAGTTTTCACATTCTATGTGTGAGTGTGAACATGAGTGTGTATGTATGTGCAACGCATAGGTGTGTACACATGCAAGAAGGCCTTAGATCCCCTGGGACTGGAGTTTCAGGTGGTTGTGAGCCACTTGATGTGGGCGCTGGGAACCAAACCTGCCCTTTGACAAGAGAAACAAGTATTCTTTTTTTTTTTATTCCCCTTCTCTCCCCCTGACCTCCCACCCACCCCTTCCCACTTCCCCATTCTGGTTTTGCCGAATACTGCTTCACTGAGTCTTTCCAGAACAAGGGGCCACTCTTCCTTTCTTCTTGTACCTCATTTGATGTGTATATTATGTTTTGGGTATTCCAGTTTTCTAGGTTAATATCCACTTATTAGTGAGTGCATACCATGATTCACCTTTTGAACCTGGGTTACCTCACTTAGTATGATGTTCTCCAGCTCCATCCATTTGCCAAAGAATTTCATGAATTCATTGTTTCTAATGGCTGAATAGTACTCCATTGTGTAGATATACCACATTTTTTGCATCCACTCTTCTGTTGAGGGATACCTGGGTTCTTTCCAGCATCTGGCAATTATAAATAGGGCTGCTATGAACATAGTAGAGCATGTATCTTTATTACATGGTGGGGAATTCTCTGGGTATATGCCCAGGAGTGGTATAGCAGGATCTGAAACAAGCATTCTTAACCAGCGAGACATCTCCCTGGCCTCACACGAACTCCTTTGTATCATATATGCACAAAGGGTGGCGGCAGCCTTCACTGACTATGAACAGCACACACTGGGGTGATTTTCATCATGCAGTATCTACAGTGTATAGAGCTAAGGAAGTTCCACTTGGCTCATGCACTGGATCGCTTAAATTCACACCACCAGCCTCAAAGAACAAGCAAATTCTCTTGGTTCACTGAGAAGGCAAAGCAAGTTAGATGCGCATGAACCTAAGGCATTACATTTGTCGAGGAAGTGCCTGTGGGTTACTTAGTGACCGCTTAAGCCAATATGTCTTATACAATCCTTCTAGCTACGCTTTGGTCAAATTGCACATGTATTTATAAGATGTCAGTCATACACTGGACTGCTGGGAAGTTGAGGAGAGTCTTGTAGCTCTCTGAGAAACCATTTTAAGAGTTGATATGCTATGAATGTTCAAAAATTCTGCTTTATTGATTAAGAAAAGCTTATTATCTTAAACTAAGTGTTAAGAATCTCTTGGTCTTTGTCAATATTACAGAGCGTAGCACATCACTGTGCTGAGACTGGGAAGCTGAGGACTCTCAAAGGGCTCCAGCATGTGCTGAAGTAAACGGTCGAGTTGGTGCTGTGCAAACATTTGGGTGAAATGCAGCAAGAGGCATCCGTTCCAGTGCTTCTCAACACAGCTGTCTTTGATGGCCTTCCCCTGAATCACTCGTTCCCGAGAGCCCTCTTTCTGTCTCTCATCAGTTTTGCATACCAAAGCTTATCAAGTGTTTTCCGAGTCGCTGACATTATTTTTAAATTCAAGCTATCAGAAGCAAAAGATTTTCTCAACTTGCCTTCTTATTAGATTATATCCTCATTGTGTGCAGGGATTTTGTTCTAAAGAGCATAGGGGCTGTGGGTGTGGCTCAGGAGGTAGAGAACTACATCTGTTAACTGCAAGCTTTTACTCCTCTGCCTACTTAGTAGGTGACAGGATGCATACCATCCAGTTGGTGATATCACTCCAACTGCATAGGAAGTCCAAACAGTCAGAACACATCCATTTAGGAACCATATCCAGGCAGGCTGGAAATCAGCCGTGCTGATTAGCTATGATGCACATTAGATTCATAAACCCCAGTGAGTTTTGTTACTTTGAACCTCATTATTCATTTATTGATTTGGGTTCATGCCTCTCTCTCTCTCTCTCTCTCTCTCTCTCTCTCTCTCTCTTAATGGAGATGAGCATATACTCAAAAAAAACCTGCTACATGCTAAGTGGTGATAAGCACAACACATAGTGGAGCACAGGGGATCTCATCTTGGCAGTCAAGCATATTTGGTAAGTTGATGCACATGTTGAGTCTTAGAAGAACAGCTTGTGCTCTTCAGCTGGGTCAAGGGTATGGGAACAGGGACTATTTCAGGCTTGAGGAGCAGTTAAAGATTCGCTGAGTGGTTTTCCAGGGGAAAACGTTTGGGTATGAATTTCTGGTCTACAAGATAGGATGCTATATAAAGCTGGTCATGTGTGACCACATGAGCTCCATATTCCACACCAAAGGGTCTGCGTGAAGAGGGGGTGACTACTGGAAAATGTGAAGCAAGAGATGGAAGGGCATCTGTTCCAGTGGATGAGCGGTTAAAGTTCCCCACAGAGCTGTCTTCAGTAAAGTTGCTTTAATGCACACTCGGGTATAAAAACTACAGAGAGCCAGAGAGCTTATGATTTTTTCTTTTTACATTTATTTATTTAGTGTGTGTGTGTGATGGTGTGCACGTGAAAGTCAGAGGGCAATGCTTTGGAATTGGTTCTGTCTTTCCACCATGTGGATGGAACTCAGCTTCAGGCTTGATGGCAAGAACTTACCTGTTGACCCATCTCTCTGGGACCTGGAGTTACATGGTCCTCAAAAAGGCAATGTTTTTCATGAGAGATATCACATGAAAAATCTTCTAGCTTTCTTTATTTTTTTTTAACTTTTTTTGAATCATTGTCCTCAGGATGAGAGCGTACGAAGAGGAGGGAAAGGGGTCATTAGTTGAAAGAGGTCTGTTTCGAAGGGTCTTCTTCTAAAGTACAGGAGAGGGTGGCAAACAGTCTAGACTGAATCGATGTGGGTGGGAATGGAGGTGGTAATGGGATAGGTTCTGTATGTCAGTGGAATGGGCCAACAATGAGAAGTGGGTGTGTCCAAAGTGACTGGGGCATCCACAGAGTTTGCCTGAATGGCAGAGGAAGCTGGTTCCATTGCTTAGGATCTAGGGGTCTGGAAGAAAGGCAGGGGGTGAAAGCAAATATAATGACCACTTGTGGGACGCCCGGGTAGACATGGCTACAGCAGCCAGTCAGGAAGTAAGTGTGGCGGTCAGTTCTAAGTACTGACTGACTCATTCGCTCTTTACCCTGGAAATGAAAGAGGACCTCTAAGGAGTTCCAGGCAGGGCAGCGCCGCAGAAGATGCAGATAGAAGTCCCGAGGGTTGGTTAGTGAGAGGGAGACCTAGCTGGGGGTGAGAAGAAAGAAAAATAGGTGGAGGAGACGGGAACATGAGTGCTGAAAGGGGCAGGGACTGGAAAGGCAATTGGAAGGGCTTTGGCATTTGCACATCACTGGTGCCATGTGCAAGCATACAATCGCAGATCGTGCGCTGTATGAGTGTGAAGTGACATTCTGTACTACACTCTGATGTGATGGGGAGAGGTAGCTCAGTGTAAGGTGACTCACGCCATCCCAAATAGGAAATTCCAGCAAGAAGAGACTTGGAAGAGGAAGCTGATTTGGAAACATTATTCTCTGGCCCAGGAAACATTAATTAAAAAAAAAAATCATCACACTATGGTGTGGTGTGGGTGGTAGGGTTACAATACTGAAGAAATGTAGAATAAAATTCTTGGGCAACTGTTTCTAGATAAAAGAAAATAGGACAAAGATTTCAGGAATATCATTAAAACTTTATAACAATACAACTCGTTATCAATGTTTGGGTTAATGGTCTAATAATTACACACTTTTTACATTATGAAAATAAGTCATAAATAGTGTAAAAATAATTCGAAGGTCAACTTCTCACAAACTAGGAACCCTGAAAACAAGTTTCAAAAGTAATTAAAAAAACAAATTAGAAAGTGAACACAAGACAGTCATCTCCAGATTGCAAATCAAAACCTTCACAGGCCTTTGATTCAATAATGACAGTTGGAAAAATTACAATTGAAATAAGAAACCAAACAGGGGAAAATCAATCTTTTAAATATTTACACTAAGGAGATAACCATGTTTGTACCATATGTACAGCGGAAAGAATCAATGTATTCTTATGAGACTGGCCCATAAAACATTTTTTTAAAAAAACCTACACACACAAGGTTACACTTGCCATTTCCCCCCATTTCCCTCTTACTATGTATTTATGTGAGTTTTTGGCAATATAAAAATAGCTGCACATAGAGATGAACTTTAAAATGTAAAAAATACAAATAAAAATATAATATTTCCAAAAGATAAATCAGATACATACATCTTTTAAAAAATGTCCAGCTTAATGAAACATTTACAACACTGTAAAGAATATCCACCCAGATGTCAGCAATATGGGAGACATTCCTTTTTGAATCCGACTCATTAGTATTTCTGAGATGGGTCAGAATACATCAACTCATTTCGAAAAACGTTGGTATATTTTTCTTGTTGTCAAGAAATCAAGCACAACGAGGTCCATCCTCCTGTCTCCAAACCATTCTCCCAATAAGCAGAGGAGGCGGTTCATACATTTTAGTGAAACAAACAAACAAAAAGCCATTCAAATGCTTATTAGTATAAAAGTAAGAAAAAGCCTAAATAAATTCACCAGCAATCTAAATGAGAGGAGTTGTCTCTGGGCATAAAATGAGGAGCAAAAAGAGAAGATGAAAGAGAAAATATGTTAGGAAAACTGAAGGAGGGACAGAAGACCTTTACAGCCTATCACAGCTTGGCAGAATTATAACTGCTCAGACCTGTCAATCATCAGCATCAGATCGGACCATTCTCTGGATATCTGGAATGATAAGGCTCCTTTGACCCTTATAAGATAGCAAAACTCTTTTTGGGGGCAGTAAAAGTTATTAAATTATTTGTCTTAGTAGAACTACCTAATTTGAATATCAAGAATGGAAGAAAATCAAGGTTTCAAATGTCAGCATCCAAGTTTCTTGAGACCCTTATAAGAAGATGCTGAACTACCATAAGACAGATATAGCGGGGGGCAGGGGATTAAAATTGTTATATTTTTTTAATGCGTTACTAGCAATATTTAAAAGCATACTTGGAAATACTTTAGGCATATTTCCTAAGTACCAAAAATGTAAGATATCAAGTACAACTTCCCCATAGGTGCAGAGTGGTGATCTGGCCATTTTCTTCAGCTAGCAGATATATACACAAAGTCCATTTAATATATGTAAACTGCCCCACTAATACATCATATGCACAGAGCATAAATACAAAACCAAGAACTTTATATTGGTAGGAAGGAGAGGCATTCCAATGTTCTCCATAAAATAATGGGATAAGGAAAATTCCTTCAAGGCTGCATTTGATGATGGAAAAGGAAAGCCATTTACCAGGTGCCTTACGTGTCAGACGCAGACTTCTGTAACACTAGCTATGGAAGCGGAAAGGTGAGTGACTCAAAAGAGGAGGCAATGCACACCGATAAAGGCATGTGGTGTATAACATGAGCACAGAAGGAGGGGCGCCGCGGAAGGCTGGTTTACATCAGGAAAGGCTGGTCACTGAACTACGTTTACAATAAATTCATGAACTCCAAAAATGGAACCGTGCACTAACAGCTTAGGAATGCCCTTAAACAGAGAAATGAAATTGCCCACAATAGAGGGTCCACGGTCCATAGAGATGCAAAGGAAGATTTATCAGCACCAACAACACGAATGCACAACACTGTAAAGAGAAACAGAACAATGGCATCCTTTAGAGAGGCTAGCTGCCTCTGAAAAAAAAAACCTGACCTTGACGTATTTCTGATGGGTGCCTCATACAATTTTTTTCTTAATTCTCCTAAAGAAGTATTCATAAGAAAGAATGCTACCTATAAACATAAAGATATGTTGACTAATGATGACTATTTATTGATTCATTTGGAAATTATTTAGTTTGATAGTAAAATGGATGATCAATGATGTCTTACTAACCCAAAGTTGAAGGCTAACTTATGGTGGTTAACCTAGCAATCCACTGAGCACAGAGGATGACCGTCATTCTGTTTGTCTCTTCCAAGGAAGCACATGAAATGGAAGTTTACATGTTCCTTTAAATGTGTCTTATAAGCTAGACCCCCAATGCACACCCAGTCTATGTGGTATCTTTATACGGGTATGTCCAGTGCTTTAACGCTTCTTTTGTTGTTGAGCTAGTCTCATTGAATCTGTTTAACTTTTAAATAATGATCCCTCTCAATACCTCTTTCTAGTGGAGAAACAGAAAGGAAGATAAGAGGAGATCTAGTCACCAGATGGCTTCAAGATTCTATAGTTGTTCTGATCTTCTGAAGATAATGTACAGTCTTGGACTCCCTTTTGTCTCCCAAATGATTTAAGACAAATTGTTTCGTATATTGAGAAATACCTTACCCTAACTACATCATACAAGAAATTGTTAGAAAATACTCTCCATTAAAAAAAAATTAGGGCTGTGGAATGTTATCAGAAATAGTAAATTCTAATCTCAGAAATGGCGTAAAGAAAGAAAAAGATGACACCATTTTGCATGATGGAGCATTTGGTGACACAATATGAATGACATCTTAAGATCTGTCTTGAAACTATCTTCATTACTGTTCTCCTAAGCATGAACTAACTTCCCCTCTTGTGCTAAATATCCAAGTGCAAAACTAAACATTCCCATAAAAGTGGCATTGAATCACTGAGGGAAATGAAATTCTCTAATGGGTTGCCAGAGTGACCATTCCCACCAAGGGGCCTACTTTGAAGCAACCCTTCCACTTAGTATACGTTATTTCAAAACATGTCCCAAAGTCTTCACCGTGCAAAGAAATGTCCAGGCTAAGACTATGTAGGTGAGTTTTGAGCAAGTCAGTCAAAACGAGACCCATTTACAGCAACTGTTTCAGAGCTTTCCGAGATCTTGGATTTGGTCTGTGTATAAGACAAACACTTACTAATGCAAAAGCAAAAGTGAGAAATAAACATCAATATAGAAAAAAAGCTTAGAAGAAGCAAGTTCATGCTACCAAAATGTGATAAAAATTTGACTTTACAATAACTGACAAGTACATTTGTCAATGTAAATTAAAAAGTAGTGAAAAAAAATGCTTACCCTTCATGCTTTACAATGAAATCTTTAAGTGAAAAATGAAATCTCCCTATAATTTCTTCAATTAAACAAACAAACAGCAAAAAGAGATGTGAACATGTTATTTTTTTTTACCATTGGATTCAAATTATGATCTGAAAATTTTTCTAAAAATATTGTTTAAAAACCTATGAGACCCAAACTGAAACAAATGGTTTCTGTTCCTGGACTAAGAAAATAAAAAGTATGAGAAAAGTTGGAAACTACATTTTGTTTCTCGAACTTGTAGAAAAAAAAATGTTTGGTATGGATCAACCCGGGAAGGAAGGGATACTTTCCGACGACCTTTGGTAAAGTCTGTATTCGTGGTACAGCTTATTCTGCCTGATTCCATCTTGGGACACAGGCTCTCTTCAGCAACTTGAGCTCTGATAGGATGTCCGCACCTTTCAATCTGCATAAACAGGGGCTTCCATCCCAAGGCTCTGCTGTCTCCAAAAACACTGCTGCATACCTCTGACATTCTCCCAAAGCATCAACAGCCGTGAGAAGTCAGAACAGATCACTTAGAAAACCAATTTCTGCCGTTCTGGGTGTTTGCGATTGTAAACCTCCTTCCAACTTGGTCTCGTGACAGACACTGCAGGATGCTGAGCCGGTCCTCTTCCCACAACTTCACCGCCGCCAAGCGCAGCCCGAGGAAAACTAGTGGCAGCCATCAGCCTAACCCTTTGGTATTTCAACCAAGGTGGTCACAGGAGCGCACAAGATCAGGAGCTGTGGATCTGCAGTCGGGACTGCAACACCCTCAAAATATAAGACCAACTGTGTGTGTGTGCTCTCCGTCAACTTATCTCTTTTTGGCAATAAGCCACGGTGTAACCCCCTTGAGATGACAAAAGGAATAAGAGTTCAGATATAGGCAAAGAACTCACTGGGCAGCATGCAAGCATCTGCATTTGCACAAGCAGGTTTGGCGCATGCTCAGGCTGGTTTAGTCAGTTTCAGTAGGTGGTATAGGCATGAATGAACGCTACCAGGGAATGTGTGCTGTGTGTTCATAGCTTTGAGTCCATATTTGGTCACAATTTCGTGTAAACTATTTCATGGCACTTTTTTTGACCATGCAATTAACAAGCCCCAAATAAGAAAATAGCAAAAGCAATCAGTTGATCGCTATCACCGATGTCCATATAAACATATTTACGTTCACATAAAATAGAGACACTAGACTTCCTGTAGGTTCTTCGTTTCCATGAACTGCCTAATTTCAGACATGAGGAAAGATAGACAAGTGTGGACAGGGAGAAGCAGTGTGTCGGGTGAGCAGATCTCACCCTCGCAAAATCTGCACTTCAGTTTTTCAACTATAAATATGAAATGTGGACCATTATATACACAACTTCATGCTTGGAAGGTTAGATTCATCACTGCAGAAAAACAGACAACAAACAACAACAAAAAAAGACGTGTGGTGTTAGTAGTTCTCTGCTAACAATTCCAACTTAACATTTATTTTACAAATGCTGGAAGAACCTTGTAGTTTTTCTTTTTTAAGTCAGCGAGCTGATTTGATCATTCCATGTCTCCCACATTAAAGTTTAAAAACTCCAGTTTACCACAATTCTCTTCTTAGTGCCCACCCACATTTTTTCATTGCCAACTAGGAACTTTATGGTAAGGGACTGTCTTAGTCACTGTTCTGAGAAAGCAGAAAGGCGTGATCAACCAAATGGCCAAAGGGTCTAAGTTCCGCACCTTCCTGAATAACATGTGTGTGCATTTCTGGTTGGTGGTTCCTCCTAAGGCTAGGCTTGCCCCGCTAGCAGGCTGATGAGGTGAACCTGCCTGCTAAGGTGAACCTGCCTGCTATAGTTCTCATGCCTGTGACAGTTCTGCTGGGACAAAACAAACAAACAAACAAACAAAAAAAAAACAAGTCTCTGTTTCTTCATTTTGAAGAACCATGTTGTGAAGGTCTCTGCAGAACTGCCATTGGCTCTGAGATCGAGAGGCAGATTGCATTGTGCTATTAGTTTATAGAGATTTCTTTAGGATTTGCTTGTTTGTTTGAGGCAGTGTTTCACTGTGCAGCTCTGGCTGGCCTCAAACTCTCAGAGCTCTGCTTGCCTCGTGTGTATCAGGACTAAAGACATGCGTCGCCATATCCAGGGGATGCCTTTAGTTTTACTCACAGAAAAATCAAAGAGAAAAGTAAAATGCAGAGGAGAGTGAGACAGTGTCTCTGTCCTACCCCCACCCCCAGGTAACTAGTCCAGAGTCTCCTTTCAATGCTCTCACTAAGAACACTGTGTTTTTCTTTTTCCAAGAGAAACTGTGTAACGATGAACCTGTCAGCAGGCAGATGGTGGTGCATGCCTTTAATCCCAGCACTTGGGAGGCAGAGGCAGGTTGATCTCTATGAATTTGAGGCCAGCTTGGTCTACAGAGCTAGTTCCAGGACAGTCGGGGATACACAGAGAAACTAAAACAAACAAACAAACAGAAAACAGCAAAAGCAATATCCATCATGGAGGATCTATATGTAGTTAATGGTTAATATGGACAGACACTTTCCTTAGCAGTCCAACTACTGTTAAGGTACTTCTACTCCTTCGAATAATCCTGTATCTACGCTTCTCTAAGCAACCTAATGAAATTCATCAGACCATCAAAATAGCTGGGGACTATTGGAATGAAGATTAGTGGAAGCAGGGGAGAGACAAGAGAGGGTAATGGCTGGGTGAATATGACCAAAATCTATTATATACATGTATAAAGATGCTATAATGGACCCATTATGTATAACTAGTAATGCTAATAAAACATTAAATTTTCACAGACGTGTTTATCCTGGTAACCTAAATAAATAGGACTAACCAGAAGCCACCTACTGACTTTATTTATAATGTATCAATTAAAAATTACTTGAATATTTGAGATAGCTACACTGGCCATCTGAGAACATTTCATTTATCTCACCGTTTCATTCATATTGGGGGAGGGGAGTTCCACAATGTAGTGATTGGAATTCATGTATGCTGTAGGGAGGTGTTAAGCAAACCAACATTCTATCATTGAGCTATTTTTTTTTTGTAGAAGATGATAGCTCCATGAGATTCTTAATCTTAGGTAGAATATAGTATCTATTTCATAGAAAGATGAATATTTCAAAGGACAGTTTATGACCCTATTCCTATTACCATCAGGTTTTCTATTTCAAGCACTAACAAGATGAATGTTATGTTGTTGTGGTAACACTTACGCCTTTATGAAAAGGAAATATGATTTTGAAGTGCCACAGACGCATGGTGACTCTAAGTTCTAGGTGGTGTCACAGGGTGGGGGAAATGAACTGTTTGCATTTCTAAGGTACGGTGAGCTCATGCCCAGCTCTAAGGAATCATCTCATTGAATTACAGAGGAGAGGTTAGAGAGAGCAAGTGGTCATTCTAGCATGGGGTGGCATTACGATGCCTGTGATCGGCAGCTAAGCTGGTAAGAGGATAGTTTTACTAGGTAGGATGACTCTGATGAGGGGGTCTGGATCCAAACCCCCTCTTGACCTCAGATGCAACCGAGTTCATTATTTGATAGGCTCAAAGGGGACCATGGGAAACTTGTAAATAAATGATGCTGTTAAGAGAGAAGGCCTTTCTGTCCCCGGCTAAGTCGGTGAGGCTAGTTGAGAAAGCACATTACATAAGATTTCCTGATGGTTGAGTTGCTGACTTGAGAAGCAACCAAGAGCCCAGCGTCTCCTCACGTTTCCACACTCTTACACAGTTTGTTCTAATTTTGCCAATGAAGCATGGCCGTCTACAATTACTGGATAGGCTACAAAGTATTGGAGATAAAATTTCAAAACTGCAAAAGTAGTTTGGATGCTTTCCTTATCACATTGTTATTTCTGGCATTTTTTTGACTTCTGGTAACCTGTGTACTGGGTTGACAGCTTTATGTGCGAAGAGTCAGCATTTCCCGGGCAGCGCAGAACGCAGAGAGCTCTGCCTCCCTGATGGAAATGATACCATTGCTTCTCGCTGTTTCTCCTTCCTAGCCCTGTTACCCACAAGCTTGCTGCTCTTGGAAGTTTCTTTGCTTTTCCAAAGGTCTATTACTCATCCGTAGGCTACTGCATGAATTAACCAAAGCAATATCCTTGTAGGACAGGATAGAAACCAACCTATCCCTGATAAATGCTATGCTTATATTTTCTGCTTTCTCAGTTATATGACTGATATTGACAGGGTTCTACCATATCTCAGCATATTTGTCAATGCAAATGATATACAATGAAAAACTAGAATTAAAAATCACCATAAACAGTAGGCAGAAAGAGTTGAGAGAGAGAGACAGAGAGAAGGAGAGAGAGAGAGAGAGAGAATCTTGCTCAGATATATTGCCCCTTTCCATCACAAAGATTTTTGAGGTTCCAGCTTACAATATTTGTCAAGAACTGCTTTTGCTTACTGATTTGGGAAGAAATCAGTAATAAATACAGTCATCTAAAGATGGACCAGAGCTGGCACTTTTTGCTTTGGAATACCCAAACAGTTTTCAAGAATGTCAAATATAAAAGGTCTGTTCTGCATGGAAAGGGACAGGTTAAGATTAAGGTTTCTTTTTTTTTTTTTTTTACCTCATAAGGTCTACCTACCTTCTGCCAGCAGCCAGGCATAGGTAATCCATCAGGTCCCTGTTTTTGAAGAGAAGAAACAGAATTCCTTAGGCTTAGACAAGTAATAAAATGCCACATTCACACACTAAGAGTCTTCAGAAATGATTTCTATTAGTTGACTTCAGTCATAAGCATCTTATGCTAATTAGCGGGTCACAATATTTTACCCACTCTTGGCTAAAAGGAAGCTGATTCAAATGTTTCTCAGACTGAGCACACATCTAGAAAATCCATGAAGACAGAAAATGCTATGTCTGATTTTAAAAATGAACTGGGCACCGGTTGGCCAGTGTTTTGCTCACAGCTACATCTTTAGATAACACAGCTGCATGGTAGCTCTTAACATCATTAAAAAGTATCACACTTGTCTTTTCTAAATGAATTAGAGTATCATTTCCTTGTGATCACTATGGACTATGGTTTGTGGTAAGGCAGGCCATTTCTATCTGAAGTTTATAGGTCTCCATGTTCCAATGTTTTTCACTTGCCTATACTGTATGTAGATATTGAAAAATATACTCATTTGAAGCACAGGCAGTCTAGCTATGTGTTATAGTATATATCATCCATAGAATTTGTCAGTGCTCTTGGTTAAATCTTCAGAAGTTGGTTAACACTCTGAATGAAGGTTTCTAAATGCTAAAAAGTATATTTTCATTTGACGTGTAAGCATCTTCAGATACAAATGAGACCAGAAGACGTGACATAGTTGAAGGCATGCATTTTCCTCCAATTAAGAGGTTTATGAAATATGACTTATCAACACCAAGCAAACAAAAGACAGAGTACCCCACATTAATATTTTCTAACTATAACAATTGACTAGATATTTTTCTATAAACACAATCTCCTAAGACACAAAATATACATTTACCTTTAAAGAATCATGCTTATAATTGAAGAATCATGTGTAAGGCCATGCAGACCAAGTGGAATGCGATGATAAAAATCTTTCTTTGTACCCAATGAAATGGTAACCACGCTACCTTTTTAATTTGTAAAAAGAATCTAGCTTTTTGAGTATTTGGGAGAAATTGGTGCTGCCAGATTGGTACAAGGAGAAGGATCAACCAGTAGAATTTTAGATTTTAGTATAAGGAGGATCTTGAGTTCATGCCAATGGGGGAGGGAGTTTCATCTACTTCAGGAAAGTGAGTTTTAAAAGGAGAGACCATTAGGTCAAAGGTTATGTGACAAGGAGAAGGGTTTGGGCTGCAGACAATTATCATCTTTAGAAGTCCAGGGCAGTTTGGTTTTCCTTCCTATGGTCTCTTCACAGTGTTGCTTCAAATTGGTTAACTCTTGACCACAGAAGTCATAATGTACAACTGGCCTTATTTACACCCTGATAAGACTATCACGGGAGAGACAAAATCCTTTTCTTTTAAAGGACAGGGGGAAAAAATAAGTAGGGTAAAAGCCCAAGTTCTGGCCTAGCAGTGCCATTGGGTTTTGTATTTTTTAATCTAACTTACAAATAATCTCTGAATATTTATTGGGTAAATTAATACTCCAAAGAACATAAGATGAACATGTCAGTAGTGAGAACAATGTTAGAAGATTAATACACAGTCACTGATAATACAAGCTTGCCCGCTCCCTGCTGCAGAGCCCAGGGAAGAGCCTTCTCATGCACACACATGTAGTATGTTTATCATGTAAAGCTGGCTCCAGAAAGAAGCACTTTACACTGATACAGACGAATACATAGTCAACCAAGGAATGGCATGCAGGATGACGGAAGGACAGAGAAATACTGTACCAATTGGCAAGGGGCGTCCAGCCCATCTAGGCCAGGCTGGCCCGGCTCCCCCTTTTCCCCCTTAACGCCACGGAATCCCTGTTTGTAAAGATTAACTCATAATGTTACTAATCCAAGAAATCATTGAAAGCAAAAATGTTCTAAAGAAACAACTCGAAGAAAAAGCTGGGAGAGGAACAACCTAGGAGGGACAGTAACACGGAGAGAAGTTTCACATTGTCATGACAAGGCCCTTGACAGGAAACCATGGCCTCCTCTTTGGGGGGATATGGGACATTGTTGACTCTTCTTCATATCCTATAGTTAGGTCCCAGTCAGCCAGCACTGCTTGCGAGTTTAGAAATGGAGTAGAGTTGAGTGGCTGTCAACAAGATGCCAAGGACAGCAGGGTAACCTTGTACCTCTGAACACCCTCTGAAGGTCTGTGCTGAATGACCCTCCCAGGAACCTGCTGTTACTGGTCCCTCTGGCCAGTTCCTCTCCCATCTCATCCTTATCCCAGCACAAGCCATCTGGAGACAGTTGCATCATTTAGACATACCAACGGGCAGGGTGCATCCAATCCAGGAGCGCCCTGTTCTCCTTTCTCCCCTTTAGGCCCCTTTTTGCCTTTCTTTCCCTTTTCCCCCTGTGGATACAAGGGTTTAAATAAAAGACAGGTTTTATTTTGAGGGGGTGTAGAATAAAAATGATCCAAAATATGGCTTAGCTAGAAATAGTCTGGAAGGCATTTACCATTGTTTACTTATGTGCATAAGACACGATGCTATAAAAAATAACCAAAGCTGCCATGTTAACAATGGATTCTGGAAGCAGGATAGATTGGTTATTTATTTATTTATTTCACATTCAATAAGAAGGAAGGAAGGAGACCAAAAGGGCTGATACACCAGAAAGGCAGATCAGTGCTGACTTCCGACATTTTGGAGTCAACAGTTAATTAGGGATTTGTTCTGTGGACCAGGCAAAGATGGCGGACAAGTTGTACTGAAGCCAGTTGGTATCAGGTGGAGCTGGGCTTTGGGTAATGGATACTCCACCCAATTGTGAGTATTTTGAACTTGCCTTTCCCTTCCTTATTCTTTAACATATGATGGCTGTACAGACTCAGAGGGAGAGGCTACAGCTGCGCTCTCTCCCAAGGCTGGCCAGCCATACTCTATTCTGCAGCTCCCAGTAAAAATATTCCAGTATTAAAATGTGCCTCTATTGTGTTTAACTTTTCCTCCCCAGAAAAAATAAAAATGAACACTGGACTTATTGAGTTAAACACAAGTTTCAGGCACTAATACGTGGCAGCAATGCCAACTGGAGAAACAGTTGGATAAAGCTAGGCGGTCATCTTCAATCTTTGTTGTTCACAATGGTGAATGAGTTTCCAGCTTACAGTGCTGCAGATAGGAAAAGCAGTCTGGGCTCATTAAAACGAGGTAGGCAGGATAATTACGTAGTGGGAATGTAGCCGTGGAAATTAGTATTTGTAAATCAAGGTCAAGGTTTGTAGGATGTCTGCATGGATCCTCGGGATGGAGGAATTGAGGAAAGGAGGCAAAAGGAGAGGAAGGAAGGAATGCACCCCAGCTGGTTCACATTAACACAGACATCTGCAAACTTATAGACAGGGAAGTGGTGCTGTGCAGAATGCAAAAGATGAGGCATAGATACATACGGAGATGAGGGCATTCATCCTGCAATCTGGAAGGCAGTTACAGTAAATCCGAACAGTCCGAAGCAAACAACATGAATATTCAAAGGGAAAAGACAGACCAATGCACACTGCAGAAACGAATGAGACACTCATTCAGATGAATACGTTCACTCTTGACAGCACGGGCCGAAGCTCCGCCTTGTTCATCTCCTGTGTGCCAAGAACATTGTGGCCGAAGGCTTGGAATCAGAGCCACTCGGGCTTCTTGAATACAGGGGATAGAAGTTCAGTGGGGTTTGCTTGAGCACGAGTGACGGCAGAGTTGTGACAGGGAGAGTGAAATGAGGAAGGAGCAGGTGAGAAAGGAAACGAAGTAGACGATGCCTTCAGCACCTCCCTCAGACAGTAGCTTCAGTGCCATGATATGAATGGATAAAACGTTTTATGTGTGCTCCGCCCTCCCTGAAGGCAGCGGACCCATCTTTGAGTAGGACTAAGCAAGACCAGTTGTGTTGGTTAAGTGGCGTTCAGTGCTTGATTGGCAAATGGGCTTAAGGCTAACTACTCGAATTACTGTGATAGGTGATGATTTTATGTGAACAGCAGGCTTTACAAAAAGAGCCATTACAAGAATGATACCTTAATGTGATCACAAAGAACATGTCAACATTATTAATCAACAACATGTTGTAAAATGAACTGATTATCCATATTCCTCAAAGGTATGTGTCATTGTGTGTATGAGCAGTTGAAATGTGATAATTATCGTTAATTTTTATTTCTTATACCAGTGAAAAAGATAGACAAAGTGCTCGACTGTTAGAATCTAATTTTCCTAAATATAAAACTTGGAACAATTGTGGAAATATTTTCTGTATGAGTGGTTAACATTTTTCTGAGGGAGGGTTTGTGAGTTTGTGCTTTTATGAGATACAATAATGAACATTTCTCCTCTCCCCTAGACTATTCTTTTCATTCTTTGCTATGCTAGGAGAATGAATTCAGGGCTTTGCCCATGCTCAGTAAGGACTCTAGCACTGACCCAATGCTGGTATAATTTCTAACTTCTTTAAAGATAATAAAATTGAGTACCACATGATACGTTTTTTTTCCCCCTTGGGTAACATTTTAGACTTACACAACCCACTAGGTAAATGTATAATAATTAAGCAGAGTTTTTAAGACAATTTGCTTTGTGCTCAATGGTCTCTCCCAGAACCTGTCTCAAACCACATTACAATTTGTGGTCGAGATTTAAAATGTGGAAAATAGTTTCTTATGGCATCCTTTCCTTGTTTGTGAAGTAAGGAAATAACAGCACCCACCTTGGGATGGCAGTGTGAGGATTTCAAGGTTTATCATGTGTAAAAATCTTTGGGAAAGGAACGAACAGGTGCTCCCTGTATGCGATGGTGTGGGAGGCGGATTGGGATGACCATGGGCTCTTACCAATGGGAGGCTGAGAAACTCTTAATTCTTAAAACACATGCAGTGGGTGTTGTAGCCTTTCTTTGACACATCTCTTTTGGTCTTGTATCACAACAGGAATGAGTTTTCCTGTTCAAGAGAATCTATTGGATTTTTAAAATCATTTGAATTATTAAGTATATCAGGGCACAAATTAATCTAAGGAGAACTGGTTTACATTGGAATCATGAGGTGAATGGATGTTCAACTACTTTAAGATTTTCATTATTGAGATTTTGTTGCTTTTTTGCTTCATCCAATGTAAAACTTACTTGATTTACTACTGGGTTAAAGACTACAGTGAGAAAGGAAGGAAGGGAGGGAGAGAGAAGAGAAGAGAAGAGAAGAGGAGAGAGAGAGAGAGAGAGAGAGAGAGTAAAAGAGAAATAGAAAAAGTGATGATTAAAATTCTCAACTGAGACTTTTCTTTTAGTTATAAAATCATTGCTTGATATTGACCCCTGTAACCTATGGTGTTGATGGTCCCCGGAAATTCTTAACACCAAGCCATAAAATAATGTCTTCATTAAACAACCTACAACTGTTGTCTTTACAGCTACCAAGAGGAGCTTCTGCACAGTGGGCCTGCTGTGGTCTGTGACAGAGCCTGTTTTCTACTTCTAAATTTAAAAATATCAAAATGTATCATGCATCAGACTCTCTCTTATGAACTTCAGGAAGATAAAGGAGATCCTGTCCTGTGGGTAAGGCAGGCTTTGCCAAAATACCATTGAGGTTTGTGCAATGTGACCTAACTCTTATAAAAAAAAAAGGAATTCAATCCCCTGGACACTATATTAAAAAAATTGGTTTCAGGAAGTTGAAAGACTGTAGCTTTGATATCCAGGAGTGAGAATCTTCCTCCTATGCTGGAAGGTGGCCCCGTTTCTAGCTGTGTAGTCTTCTTTAGCCCTCTTTGAAGGCCTGATTCCTTAGAACAGCCATCTGTATGTTTTTGGAACACAGGACGGACACAGGAAAGGTGCCTGAGGGAATCCTGCAGGTTCAGTAGCAGAGCAGACAGTGCTAGCAGAAACACATGAGATGCATGCTGGGAGTTCTGCTGGCAGAAACACATAAGAGAGATGCATGCTGGGAGCTCTGCTGGCAGAAACACATGAGAGAGAGATGCATGCTGGGAGAAGTCACCTTTTCTCCCTTTTCTCCCAGGTCTCCCTTCTCGCCTCGAGGACCAGGGAAGCCCTAGGGGATAAAAAGCAAACTCAACATATCTATTGGCATAACTGTGACAAAATCATATTGAAATCAACCAACACCACTACTATAACAACATTTCATTGGTCTGAACTCAGATATAAAAACGGACATGTCAAATAACCTTTAAACTTACAAAGAACAGTGCCACTTAGGATTAGTACTTTCTACCATTTCAATGAGCTATGCACAACAAGTTTCTTGGGTTTTTTTCCCTCTTAAGAAATGTAGGAGAAAAACCACACAGGATATTAATTTGAATCCTGTCATTTTTACTGACTTGTGTGGGTCTGGGCAAATCACTTACTCTGCCCTTCAGTCCCCTGACTATAGAATAAGGTTAATGACTATCTGTCACACAGCTGTTGTGGATGTTAAATGAGACGGTGGGTACAAAGTGCCAGAATGATGCCTGGACATAACAGGTGCTCAATAAACAGCAACTCTGGTAACTTAATCACCCACACAACACTGAACAGTGATTGCTCCTGGAGGCATTACTTTTGACGGTGTATTTTTATATAATATTTTTAGCATAAGAGAAAACAGAGACTTAATGAGAAATAAAACCCACTACATAACAGCTTTCACAAAACATCCTTCCCCAAGGGCAGCTCATGAGAGGCAGACTGATTTGATACATATTTATTTTTTCCATAACTAGGTCATGCTGATGTTGAGTGTCCTTAATTTAGGAAAAGTATTTTGAAAGTACCACTATGCGATGTCAGTTACTAATTTTATATGAATTATTTTTCCTTCATTTACCTCATGCAAATACTAGTGTATTTTATATTGCTGTATATGTGCACTGTAATTACATATAGGTGTGTGCATGGGCACACACATGCATAGACAAAATAGTGTATATTCTTGGTGACCCTGGTGATGGAGACCTTTGATTGTATTTATTATACTTAAAGGATGTTTGCTGCACAGATTACTTACATCAAGACCAGGCTCTCCATCTTTACCCTGCCAAGGAACCATAGTAGCTACATTAGTGTTCCTAAGTTTCACCAGTGGGTTCTTGTTTAAGGCATATTTGGGCATGCAACATTAGTATTAAAACGACTATGCCAGAGATGTGAAAAGGCTTCTTGATTAGTGAAATCTCTTTAATCAAGTGAGGGGACTGTTAGTTAAAAGTTATAGGGCATGAGGAATTTAAATTCGTTATGGGGGTGAATAGATAAAATTTTGCTCAAGGTTTGCCCTTTGGCTTGGTAGCTCTGGAGGGAAGTGTAAAAAAATAAAAGGCAAAAAAAAAAAAGTTTAGTTAAGTTAAAAGCCACAGCAATGCTAATGGCTAATGGAAGATGTTCATCGCTGCTCCCTTGATTTGATAGCTTAGTTAGCCTTTAAGTTAATGCAGAACCTAAAAACTGTTTATCATTGAACATAGTTTGAATTTGGCCAGACAGTCAGAGTGTGAACATCATAACTTCAGAAGTTGCTTTGCAGTAAGCTTTGTAGAATAATTTCCTAGGAGGGTTACTCTAAGACACAAGATGGTAACTTTGCCCTGGGGGTGCAGGTCAGCCGGCTGGTAACACCATATCGGACTCTGCTCTATCCAAAGTCCCCAAGAGCTACTCTGTTTCCACTAAGTACAGTTTGACACTGACTTCAAAAATCAGCATCCCTTTAAGCGCTGAAGTGATTGCCAATGAAGTTTATTATCTGAGTTCATAAAAAGCGTGTGGAAAGCACAGGCAAGCTAAGAGCCTAAATGCAATGCATGCTCCTTTGAGTCCTACCCAACTGAATCACTGCACAGATCATCTCTGCAGCCTCGCTCTGCAGCCCAAGTTTGGTTCCGCATACTTCAGAATTTTAGAAGACAGAACTTGGCCAACCTTCTATGTTCTGAAGTTCATTTGTCCTCACAGGTTCTTAGAAAGGTCATCATGAATATCAATTTAATTTGGATCATAATTTTCACTAGCAAGAGAAATTTTTTTTTTGCTAATTATCTATAAGAATAGACAAGGCTGTTACAGAAGCTTTCATGTCCTATTGGCATGGGTGATCCTTCAAGGTAGTGCCAGTTGTGAATGTCCACTGTGATGGCGTAGGGAGGCTGCCATCTGTTAGGCGGAATCTTGCTTTCTAATTAGCGTTGTTTATCCCCTAATCTCTGATCTCTAGTCACATGACATGCCTGGGTATGTCTCTATGTACAGAGATCACTGAGACCGAGTATGGTCAGTCTGTAGTATAGAACACTCTGTACTGAGACTACATAAGACTGTCTTTGCTCCTATAATGAGGTTAGTCCATCCACTAGGGAAGGGTTAACCATGTCAGTGGCAGGTCACAGGAACATGCGGATGACAGTGATCACGTGACAGTGAACTCACAGGCAGCCCATAGGGCCCTCTGGGTCCAGGTTCTCCCACAGATCCTTTCTCTCCCTAAAATGAAAAAGCAGAAAGTTCCAGTCATACACAGACCCTCACATGCCAGGCTCACAGAGCAAGCCGCCATTTAAATGTTCTGTCAGAATGCCCACAGTTCATACTCCTTCAAGACTGTAGTGGTGAAACCGTGAAAGTCCTCCGTCATGGCAGACTAGCAGGTGACTGCTGAAAAGACAGGGCTGCCACTGCCAGCTGTGTAGGAAGGACACTGCCGGGCTTCCTCCGACGCTGGTGTAGAGCATTGCTGTTTGTTTTAAATCTGTAGGTTCCTATCCCTTACCTCACATTCTTTGGAGTGGACCTGACTTTAGATTTGGCATCTTGAGGATGAGGTACAACAATAGCTATACAATACATTTATTTTATATAAATACCTTACATGTTAATTTTATATAGTATCCTTTTTGTGTGTGTGTGCCTGTGTTTCTACAGCAATGTGTCAGATGAGGCCAGGGGTAGAATCCCCAGCTGTGGTGTCGTGTTAGCCCTCAAAGGGTTTTGAGTGATTCCCAGTTTGAATTTTTGGATGGGGGATATTTGGCCTGTATTGCCATTTTTTTTAAATGTACAATTTATTTATTTTTTTTTAAAGTGAGGTCCTTCTTTGGAGAAGCCCTTCCTTGAGCCCTCTCCATTTCTCCAGCTGTCCTTGCACTCTGGGAGACACACTCATGCTCCTGTTAGTTCCTGTCTGTGGCTCTTACTAGAATGGACACACTGGGTCTCGAGGGCCTCCCAACTTTGGTCCCATCCCATCCACCAAGTATCAGACTAGTGTCGAGCACATTAGTAAATATTAGATACATGAATCCTGTTGGGTCACACATTGTTATACACATCTTGTTTCCTTTTTGAAAGAGACTTAAAAACCTTTCTGCCTTCAGTATGTGTGTGTGTGTGTGTGTGTGTGCTGTGTAGTAGGCCCCCTTTACCCACTCTCAGTGTTTGTTTCAGAGGGTTAGCAATAGGGTTAATCCTGAATGCTTGGGAAGAATGAGGGTTATTGGAAGTGGTCAATGGATAGGAATGATTAACCTAGTCAGATGCAGATACTAGCACCCAACCAATGGACAGAAGCTGGGGACCCCTGGGGCTGAATTGGAGAAAAGCTAGAAGAAGCTAAGGAGGAGGGCGACCCTATGGGAAGATCAGCATTCTCAACTGACCTGGGTCTCCCCCCTCCCCCCGCCCCCTGAGATCTCTCAGACACTGAGACACCAACCAGGCAGCATACACTAGCTGATGAGGCCCCCGACGCGTACACAGTGGAGAAAATTGCCTGGTCTGGCCTCAGTGAGAGAAGATGCACCGGCACCTAACCCTCGAGAGACTTGAGGCCCCAGGGAGTGGGGATGTCTGGTGAGGTGGGGCTAGGGGGTGAGGACATCCTCTCGGAGACAGGGGTGGGTGGAGGAGAAGGTAAGGGATGGGGGTCTGTCAGGAGGCAGACCTGAAGGGGGATGAAGACTGGACTACAAAAAAAGGATTAAAGAATAATAAAGTGTTTTAATGCTGCTCTCTCCAGACTAAACCGTGCGTTATTATGTAGCATGAAAATGCTAGGGACACAGGTGACATCACAACGAGTATCTCCGTAGAGAATTCCACCTTCCTTCCTTTATTGTGCCTTCTATCATTGGGACTTAGAATTCATCTTCATGTTTATCCTCCCGCAGCGTTTGAGCTGCGGTTCTTTTTCTTTTCTTTCTTTCTTTTTTTTCTTTTCTTTCTTTCTTTCTTTCTTTTTCTTTTCTTTTTTTTTTTTTTTGGTTTTTCCGAGACAGGGTTTCTCTGTATAGCCCTGGCTGTCCTGGAACTCACTCTGTAGACCAGGCTAGCCTTGAACTCAGAAATCTGCCTGCCTCTGCCCTCCAAGTACTGGGATTAAAGGCGAGTGGGGGGGTGGTAAGCCAGGTTTCCCTGAGAATTCTACCTGCAGAGGTGTGGGGCAGGGCTTTACCTCTCTCTTCTGAGTTTTCATCTGAGTGGACATCAGACATTACTTGCATTTTCCTTTTAAATTTAGGGGGTTGGCGACGCTACTTAATGCTGTCAGCTAACAACACATGGCTTACAATGAGATCACTAGAGATGGATAGCTTTAAGAATCTGAGCTCTTCTTAACACTTTATATTTGCTAATAATGAACCAGCAATGGTAGGCAGGGCAGTGACCAGGCTGTCAACGAAATAAAGTTTAAATGTGAATTATATTTCTGGCTCTTTCTGGAGGGTGAGCCTCCCCCCCACCCCCAGAACTCTAGGAACTTTCCCATTCCTTCTGTGCTTGGACTATATTAGTCATAAAATAAAACAGTGATACATGTTCTGTGAATATTGTCCTGAAGACCGTATTTGATAGCAATATATGACATTATACCATGCTAATAATGTCACTAGGGTGAGCTGCTGTACAGCTAGGGGTCATGGTTTTAATGGAAGCTTTAAAGCACGCTGATTTAAAATCAGTTTCTTTCAGATGGATTTAGCAGTGCTACCTGTGAGTTTTAATATGGTGTGTGTGCATGTATATGTGTGTGTGTGTGTGTGTGTGTGTGTGTGTGTGTGTGTGATACTGGTATGGAAGTAGTGGTCAGAGGTAGTGTTAACAGACACAAGCTAACTAACTGGACACTAGCAGCCTGGGTTTAGTCTAAGTATCACCATGAAGTTTCCTGCCGCCCTCCCTTGTACCGCCTTCCCTGAGAACCTTGGCTTGCTTTTTCTTTTAAAAAAAGGCACACACTGGGGCTTATCTAGATATGGTTAGTGGTCACTACAGAGCTTTTCTGCAGGGTTTCTCTTTCAGGTTAGCCTGCCTCTCACAGCAAGGCACCATGAGATGTGGACCCAGGAGCCAATGCTGGCCCAGGAGGCACTGGGGACTCTCAGCTGGAAGGTCCAGGGAATGCGATTTTCCTGCTGTGGTCGGTCCCACTCTCTCGGGGAGAGCCCTGTCCTTGGCCAAGTCTCCCTGGGTGTCTCCCTGGGCCTGCACCTAGGATTTTTGCCTGGATAGAAGCAAGGCCTAGACTCCTCCTTTGGTCTTTTTGGTTATGGGAACTAGACACTCGTCTCTTGTTCAAGCCACATGGGAATTGGACCTCTTCCTCAGCATCAGAGGAGAACTAACTCTAGGCATGGCTTCAAGTGCCTGTCCTCTATGCAGATGAAGTTATCAGCGGAAGGCATGGAGAGCTGCATGCGCATGCGTCAGCCCATCCTCGCACGGGAAATGCTTCATTTCTTTTTAGGCCGACTGGATTTTATCGAGGCTTCTCAGTTGGTGTACTAGCAACCAAGGAGCGGTTCTGGAGCGCCCTGCCTTTGCCCACCCTTTCTGCTTTAAACCAGAAACATCTGCAGGAGACTCCAGATGGCCCCTCCATTAACTCCGGGGCTCACACTCTGCTCCCCGCACTCGGTTCGAGGGCGCGTGGAGTATGCCGACACACGATCCGGTTGGAGGAGGCACAAGTGTAGCACTTCACACCGCGTGCACCTGCCTTCCAACTATGCATTCAGAAATTCTTCGCGACTTCATTTGCCCTTCTGGTTAATTCTGCACCGGCGCGGACACCTGATACCCTTGAGACACGGTTGAGCTATCGGAAGTAGCAGCTGATTTACCAAACAGCAAAACCCTCTTGAGCCCCGGGGCACGTTGCCAACAGACCTCCTGAGCCTTGGCTGCTCCAATTTTAGGATGGACTGAGTTTCTTCATACAGCACTTGAAAGTGAATATCAGCAGTGAGGACGCTCTTAGCCTTGAAGTATTTTTTGATGAGCCTAATTATTAGAAATTGTTGGTTTGATCTTAGAGATAATAATAGTAGATTCAGATAATATATTCTTAAGGACCCATCTCTTTCTGGAATTCTTCTTGGATAAAGCCAGTCTGCACTGGGGTCTGGTCTATAGTATTTGTATTGACTTTGGCCTTATTCTCGGGCTATTTTTTTTTTTTTTTGCACAGATTTTTTTTTTCAATATAAACTCATTTAGATGAATGGAAGTAGATGTTTTCTTACTCAGCCCTAGATGGGAAGACTCCATCACATCTCTGCCCTCGGTTCACAGGGAACCCCGGAATAGGAGGTGGAAAAGTATAGGAGCCAGAAGACTGGGAGAGCATGGAGAAAATGGCCCTCTAAATCAACAGAGACCGCGGCTGCACACACTGCCTGCGCGGGTCGCACCAGGGACTCTGTATTGACGCCATGGCTTCCAGTTTAGTGTCTGAATAGGATTCCCGAGTGAGCTCAGGACTGGGTCTCTGATTCTTGTGTCTTCTCTTGGTCTCTTTTCCTTCTGTTGGTTTGTTTTGTCCAACTTCAATGCAATTTTTTTATTTTATATTTTATTTTGCTATATTTTAATACTTTCTCTCTTAGAAGCCTGTTTTTTTTTTTTTCCTAATGAGAGACAGAACGGGAATGAATCTGGATTGGAGGGGAGGCGAAGAGAAATACTGGGAGGAGCACAGGAGGCAGAGACCATAATCAGGCTGTATTATGTCAGAAAAGAATCTATTTTTAATAAAAGGAAAAAATAAAAAACGACAATAGTTGCTTCACGGAAGCATTGCTTATCTAGGGGCATATATTAATGAGCATTAATAAAAGTCTATGTGATGAAGATGAATATATGGTATTATTCAGTGTTCCAGAGTAACTGACAAAATGGGATTTCTTCAAGTAGGAGGAGTGTTTCTTTCACTCCCAACGGACTGTAGTATACACAGTTGTATCTGATAAACATTTATTGCATGCGTGAATTTACTTTAGAGAACACAGGACTAGGAAATTAGAAGGCGTGTCAGAGCCATTACTACCCAGCCCTCTCTTTAAAATCAAATTAGCCTAGTCTGATGAAAACTTTTATTTCAAAAAGACCACAGACTTGCACAGTGGATTGTGTCAACATTGTGAAATGCTCTCATTCAGCATACTTTGCCTTGTGCAGTGTATGGCAGGGAACTTGATGACACAATTATACACTCACACACACACATACACACTCACATATGCACTTACAAACACACACATACACACACATACACACACAAATGTACACTCACATACACACATTCACACACACATATACACTCACATACAAACCCACTCACATATACACACATACCCACTTACATACACACTTACAAACACACACATACACACACATACACACACAAATGTACACTCACATACACACATTCACACACACATATACACTTACATACAAACCCACTCACACACACACACACACTCACATACACACCCACACACCCACAGGCCTGTGCACATACACTCATACACACACACACACACACACACACACACACACACTTGGAGTTTTCCAAGGTAAAGAGAGAAAACGTGGGCAAGAATCGAAGAGAGGGGAAGACGTTGCAGACACTCGAGCAGCCGCAGGGCTGCAGGACATTTTTGTGTGTCAGATATTCATCTTCCCCTGAATGTCTATCTTTTTTTTTTTTTTTTTTTTTTGGCTCCCAGGGATAGGGAACCATAGTCTAGGATAGTGAGCTTGGTGAAAGGGCTGTGCTTTATAACGCACCAAATCATTTCCTTATGGCTAGAGAAAGCAGGTCATTCTTTAACCCTCGAAAGAAAAATGAGAAGATGGCTGACTGTGCGGAGAAGGCTATGTAGGTTTTGTAATTTCCTTTGGAAAAACATTATAATTTACTCAGAATGAATACAGTAGCTTTGTGTTACGATTATCAATATGTAGCTCTGGAAATCTTAGCTCTATTGACTTCAACTTCTGGACAAAGGCCCAATGAAAATGTCTTCCTTATGGGTTAAGGAGGAATAATGGGGGCTATTTATTTAGCTATGTAAATGTATGCATTGTTTGCATTAAGGCAGGCAGATTCCACCTACGTTTCTTCTGAGTCTCAGGACTCTAAATAGTACTTCAAGTGGGCAATATTTTCACTTACTACTAGGTAGTTCCCTGTCTCTTCTGGAAAATGAACAGGTTGGGATCATCTTATACAGAGAAGGCATGCTTTGATTCCTCCAGTACTCAGCTTAAGTGTGACAACCCAAAGAGGGACTTACTCTTTCTCCTTTGGGACCTGCAGGGCCGTGGGGTCCTATAGGACCATCTGCACCCTAAAAAACAAAGATAAGAATAAAATACTATGAAACAGGTGAGCGACTGGGGTCCCGATTTACTCTGCCTTGCCTGGGAAAATGATGCTTGCAGATGTTTTAGGACAACACACCTGATTTTAAAGCACTTTATTCTTAATGGTTTTTTCATGCCAGTTGTTTTTGAGAAGAAGTCCATGCAGGAGGGATGAAGTATCTAAGTGCATGTTTCAATGAAGAGTCTACACAAAAGTTATATCTCATAGGTTTTCTTCTTGGATGAAGCACCTTCATTTTGTCCTCATCCTTTTGTTTTTCCAGATTTATTTTTATTTTATATGTATGTGTGCTTTGCATGTATGCATGGACATAATGTGTGTGCAGTGTGCATGGCTGCCAGAAAAGGGCACCAGATCCCCTCGAAGTGGAGTTGGAGCTTCTAGGGAGATGATAATTCATGAAAGAATGAAAGAATATAAGAACTCTGGGGTCTGGTGGAAAAAAAAAACCCTACTTGATGGTTCTTAGAACTGAAAAAAAATCAGATTTAGATTCTTTAAAATGAAGTAAGGACTTCAAATATATTTGCTCAACGGTCAGAAAGACTCTGCTTAAAGAAGCAAAGAGTGTAGAATTGTATTTGTAGCTATATGATTACTTCATTTCAACTTGTCTATGGATTCCCATTGCTCGTCTAGCTGTTTGGTGGAGTTTGTTAGAATCTTAGGATATGAAAGAATTCAGAATTTCAAACTCATTCTCATTATCTTAATCATGCTATTACTGCCCCAACTCAATGTTCACCTCCACAAGACTTCTAAGAGGCAGAACTACCAAAAAAAGTGATAAAAATGATGGAAGACACATGATTCATTCCACAAATAGAGACTTGGAAGTCAGTTTTACAGAAGAAATTATATTTCTAAGATGGGCATAAATGTAAAGGAAAAGCAAGTTAAAATAAATTCTTTATTTTTGCCACTTCAGGGTCCCGTGGGATTTTGTGAAGGCTTTTATGAATTGTTTTAGGTTCTGAGACACAGAAGGCAACTGGACTGGTCATTTTCTCACTTGAGTAAAATTTACTCAAATTACTTGAGTCAATTATCAAACTTGGGCTTCTGAAAAATGTTCTGGCAGCTCAGGCTAAACTTTAGAGTTGCAACCCCTTCTCTCTCCTCTCCCCGTTTCTACCATCCTCATCTACCTCCCCCTCTGATTCTGGCCCAAAGTGATGCCTCATCGTCTGGAAAGACCACAAGGAATGAAGGGGTCTTCCCCCAGCACACGATGCATGTCCATGAAGCATCGCAGTACAGGACACGGGGCCGACTCACCCGGGATCCTGGCTTTCCGTCTAAGCCAGATGCTCCCTGGGACGGGGTTGGTGTCGGGGTTGGTGGGTGTAACACGAATGACAAGAACAGAGATTAGTACGAGGCACTGATGAACAAATGCAGCACTTCAAGCAACATAATACACACTCACAGGATTCTGGGATGAATATCACATTGCTACAAAGAGTTAGTTTTTAAAAAGTCACGTGACAATACGTGCCCCACAGGTGACAGCATTTAGTGACATTTCTACCAGGAAATTCTTATCTAAAGATGTGAAAGAGGTTTTCTCAGTGGGCTGCAAAGTACTTGCTGACAATAGACAGTATGGGGGCTCCTAGCTCTACATCCACATGAAATTGACTTTCTAAAGACTGTTACTCATATTTCTTTAGATTCTCAAGAGAAAGTAATGACAATCTCTTAGTAAAGGGCTCTAGATCTCTGGCTACGTTTGTTAAGACGATTTTATGAAGAAAAATGCTGTGCTTTAATATCTCAGGATGGCTTCAGTTTATAAGGGCATTATGTGCTGGACATAAAGTTCACATTAGCTGCCACTAGAGGGACTTCTAGGAACAAGGGGGAAAAATAAAGAATATGTGGGCTCAAGTTAAAAAAACTTCCGGTCTGCCTCTCAGTTGAGCTCAAATAATCTTTATATTGATGTTTGCATGAGAAATGCCTTAAAAACCAACTAATCTCAGATTAATGCATGCCTTTCTTTCTTTTGAATTGAGGGCTACCCAATTGAGATATTAAAAAAAATGTTGCTTTCTATATTGCAAAAGTAACTATAATTCTTCTTGGTTAAGCTCTTCAATAGAAGACTTCTAATACTACTTTAAAGATACAGATTAGATCAAGAAATATTTAGGAATACATTGTGCTAGCGCTTGAAACTCTCTTGGCCAGGCTGGAGAGGGCTTGCCTAGCCTCATGCTTCCGGTGCAGTTAATTACAAAAAAAATGAAAGAAAAAAATTCCAGCTGTCAGTGATGACAACACATAGACTTGGAGTATTTTTAGTTTGTTTATTTTATTACTTTTTACTTAAAAAAATCCTTCATTATGATCCCGTTATGATCAATGCTATACGTGTATAAAATACAGCTTTAGGCAGCAATGATTCTAAACAGTAGGTATTGCTATTGCTTGATTAATGATAACGTTTGACTAAGCTGTCTGTAAAAAAACAGCAGCAGCCCTGAATTTGACAGTAGATAAACTAGACCGAAGGTTTAGGAAATGCAAAGTTCCCTAAGCTTTTTTTTTTTCTTGACATTTTCTTTAGTCACCATTTTAAAACTTGAAGGTCACTGTTAAAGTGCTAATTTTACATTGGTCATAAGATTCTCTAGCTAACCGGGGAGCAGAACTAGCGGCTAACAAATGTTGGGAGATTTTGTGTCTCTAATCCATTGATCCAATTGGCACAATTTAACTTAAATTCTAATACAGAGTTTATATAATTCACTCAAAAGTGAATGTATACAAGAGACCTGCTGTGTCTAATTGATAAGCCATGGTCTATTGTTGGAAGCCTGAAAGCATAGAACCCACAGGAGAAACGAGATAGGTCGTCACCAAAATATTTTATCTCACGTCTCAAATATAGAACTATTTTCTGTTATTGGTTTTATGTCACATTTTACAAATGTAACCTACAGCATTCTTTCCTGACTCTGGTCTGTGCTTACTGAATAAACGACATATTAAAAGCCTGAAATGAAGCCATTACATAATAATGATTTTTTTTTAAAAAATCTTTAAAGTTGTTGTGGGAAGTCTATTGGCATAAAGCATATGAATAGATGAAACCCACTGTTTTGTTATGAATGCAGAAGACTTCTGCAACTACCCACTATTGTCCCATGACCCTCACTGTAGGGAATCTCCAAAACGGACAACATAAAACATATAGAACACCACGTAAGGAGCCACAGCACTGACCTCAACGATGGCCAATTGCATACCTGCCACCGACAGGGGGCGACAGTGTGTAGAATCCAAGCAGATCAAATCAGATCGAGAGAGGGTCTTAACTTCTATGAGGCCATGTTTGGGAGAAGTTATGGAACAATAAACATCACGTTTTAGAGAAAGATGGTGGCGGAACTTGTCCGCCGCCCCACAAGAGCAAGGTGGCATGTATGTAATTGATAGTGATGTAACGTTTCTCACTGTTTGTTATGGGGTCACCCTCAGGCTGTGCTCTGCTCTGACATACCATATGCTCTACTGACGGGACTCTCAACAGTAAGACAGCTACTGAGCAAACCAGAACTGGTACTTTGGGTAGAAAGAAAAATCTTGAGATTGGCACTGAAATGGAAAGTTTTCTTTACTTACTGGAAGACCAAGGGGTCCTCTGTCACCCTTTTGACCTGGTTCACCCTTCAATCCTTTAACACCATTTAACCCTGGTTCACCCTAAATGCAAAAGCAAATGCCAATTTTGGTTGCTATCATGGGTGTTTAAACTGTGAGAGAAGAGACCCAGTCTCTGAAACACTTGCAGATTCCAGTTTTAGGTGACAGCAGAGTGAGGCCACATTGGTTTTGCACCGTTTGTAACCTAACTTAAAACTTTTGACAAATAAAAATCGAGAAAGCAGAGCGCTCAATGTGTTGAGTATCACCAAGAGACGTATAGCTGACCTCATGGATTTTGGGAGTTCTGCATCAAGGAAGTCAGTGCTCCATTGTTTTGACTAAGCAAATGAAAGGCAATCAGAAGTGGAGGATGCCGAAGGGGATCAGTAGGAAAACCCCACTCTGCTGGGATTGAAAACTGGAATATGCAGGACACTGTTACAGACAGACATTTTAAGCCTTTAAGCATTTAGCCCAGGAGAATGGACTGAAAATATAGATCCTAATGTCTGAAGTAATACTATTCTGCAAGTTCTCATTCCTGACATAGCCAAGTCAGATTCCTACATGGATTAATCAATAGAGTAAACCACAAATCGACAGTCCCAGAAGAGACTATGAAGACCAAAGAACTTGAAGATAGTTTTCCTAACTGCCTGTGCCATATTGGAATGAAGGCTATACAGTTTAACACAGGAGGACATCACAAGAGTCCCGATGAGTGATAAATCCTCCTAACTCAGTTTAGCAAAAATCCAGGGATATAACATGCCTATTGTCCATCAGGAATAGCATGCCCAGGACAGAGAAAGCTTGGGCATGTACACTTTTCAGCTTTTAAGTACAGACATTAATTTGTCAAGAAAATGCTGAAAGACTCTGAAAAGGAAGGTGACCTCACTTCATGGAGGTCGTGGTCACATTGGCTCAAAGGGCTCTTAAACTGTAAAAGTACCAGGCGGTCTGCCTGATGGCAAAAACCAGTGTGGTACTTGTAAGGCATAATCTAGAGTCTCACAACATGAGTGCAGGGGTGGGTATAATCAACACCTGCCTAGGAGAAATTGGTCATCCTAAAATTGTGGGAGACACTGAGGCAGATGCACCCATGAAACCATGCTATATATTTAAACTTTCAAAGGGACCACACACTGTAGAGCATAGTGGACTCTGAAGATTTGGGGGAAAGGAGCCTGAACTGTAGCCACAGTTGGAACCCCAAATGTGCTATAATTGATCAGATCAAATCCTGAGGTCACAGTGCCATGGTCAACAATGCACCAAGCCCTTCCATGGCTTGGTAGTCATAGTTCTACACTTGAGGTTCATGGCTTTGCATGTGAGCACATTTCTAGTATGTGGTTTTAAGATGATGAAAAGGGGGCTGGGGAGATGGCTCAGTGGTTAAGAGCACCGACTGCTCTTCCAGAGGTCCTGAGTTCAATTCCCAGCAACCACATGGTGGCTCAAAATGATCTGTAATGGGATCTGATGCCCTCTTCTGGTGTACTCATATAAACAAACAAACAAACAAACAAACGAGTGAACAAATAAATCTTTAAGAAAAAGATGAACAGGATTTCAGCAGGCCATGAAATTCTTTGTGTGGGGGAGTCACACATTGATGGGTGGACATTGCAAAGTTCAACTTAAAAACAGTCAAATCCAGTAGTAAAGAGACAAAACTTCAAATCTATATCAAATTCTACTATTGATTGGCCATCATCTACTTCTGTAATTTGCATTAAGTAAGTGAAATGCCCTGAGTTTGTGTAACTTATCAATTGCAAAGTCAAGGAACTAACAGGTCATCTGAGGTCTTTTCAATTTTATACTTTGTTGACATTAGTAATGGAACTATAACAACATTTTGTTTTGTGGACAAAATACTTAATTTCCTTTTATGTATCCAAAGGATCTCCGGCACTATCTAATTGACTGGTGATAGTGTGCCTCAGACACCACAGGATGAGACCGGTTTTGGTGGCTTTACTCCCAAAGTATAGTTTGGAGTATTTGGTGGCTATAATCATTATAATGATTGATACTCTGTCCACCAGCTCAGCCTGAAGGTAAGTCATGCTGAGAAGAATGAAGTGTCATCTCTTCCACTTCTCGTGTTACCTGCTTGACCCCAAAAGGGAATCCAATGATTCCCACATTAAGCCAGTATTGTTGGCAACCAGGTTCAGCCGGGAGAGCCAGACAGGGGCCTTGCCGACCCCAGCCTGGGAGGCTGCTCTGGGGTTTTGGATTGTCCAGTGCTAATACTGCATTCCAAGGTGCCCTCTAGGTCTCTATAAAAGTAAAGAGCAGGCAGAGACCATCTCCCCGTGTAAGCTGTACGAGTTCCTTCGGGGAGGATTAATTCTCTATTGCTCTTTTCTGCAGTGACATAAACTCTGACATCACAGCCTATAGAGCCCATCCTATTCTAGATGGTGACCGTGGGATGTACAAAACGGAGATGCTAGGTAGCTGAAGCACAAAGATGCAGTAGTATATACAGCAAACAAGACTTTTAATTGAAGCCAGACAGTGGTGGCGCATGCCTTTAATCCCAGCACTTGGGAGGCAGAGGCAGGCAGATTTCTGAGTTTGAAGCCAGCCTGGTCTACAGAGTGAGTTCCAGGACAGCCAAGGCTACACAGAGAAACCCTGTCTTGAAACCCGCCCCAGCCCCCCCAAAAAGACTTTTGATAGCAAACATAGAACTAGAGCCACCATAAAAAGAGAGAAAAAGCTACTGGGTTAGTCTGATATTTTCATTAGGTGACCCTCCCCCCCAATGGCAGATTTTAATACATCATGTCTTTTCTTTTCTTTTCTTTTCTTTTCTTTTCTTTTCTTTTGTTTTTCTTCCTTTCTTTCTTTTTTTAAACTTATATAGTGACAAGGGCAAAAGCAAAATGAAGAATGATTTATTGCCAGGTGATAGCACTTAAACTCAGTGTGAGTCACGTTGGGCCGTGAGAGTTAACATCTGGATGCTTAAAGGCTTAAAGACTGTCAACATTACTTGACAAACAAATAAGACAGGACAGACATGCTTCCGTCATGCTTGCCCGTGATCATCAAGGAAACAGAAATCAAATAATCATGGGATTTGCTGGTACCTTTGGTCCAGGAAGTCCGTGGGGTCCCTAGAAATGGAAAAGCACAGCTTTAATTAAAAACTGACTCATTGCTTCCTTGTAGAAGTATTATATCAGGTATAAAATGAGATGTAAAACAAGAATCTTCTTGTTTGAGCTACAGCCAGAGGCAGGTCAGTGGGATGTTATTTATTACCTACCAAACGTTCCTTCCAGCTCTTGGATTGTTCTATAATAGGAAATTCATTAAAAGCAATTCTCTCCGTTAAATGCGTACGAGAGGGAAAAAGCTGCTGGGGGTTTTCATGGAAGAAAAATTAGGCAAAAAGAAAACCCCTGTTTTGTATTTACATTACAGGTACTTCTCAAATTTCCATTTTATAACCTGATGGCAAATATTTGAGATGATTTGTGATTTTTTTTTCTTATGGAATAGAGGTAGAACCTAAGAGTCAGAAACTTAGTGGGAAAACAGCATCCCCACACCTTGAGTAGGAAGAAAGAGGAGGCCTTTGTCTGTAACTCTTCATGGCCACTGTGTTGAAGAATCTCAGGGAGACTGAAGGTGATAGCCAAGTGTGGCAGTCTGGGGGTCATTCATCAGGAGGGCTAAGTGTTATGATTTGATAGCATTTATGGTTACAGAAAATGCATCCTCTAAGGCTCTCCTAATAGTTGTTTACCAAAGAAAGGAGGTCATAATAAATGCATGAATCAGGATAAAAAGAAAGTTATTTTGCAGAAAATATAAATATAGAAGCTAATTATCAATTTAAATGAACTGAAGGTTATTGTGGATTGCTTTGAACTTTTACAGAGATTCTAATAAGCTATTCAGGGAGATGCATATTTAAATATCCATCAGTGGAATAAAAACAGAGTGAAAAATAACTGACCATGGATGCTGAGATGTTTGTTATGTAAGTTTACATTAATGTTCTTCCTTTTGATAAGCTGTGCATAAACATTTTGGGAGGAAGTATTCATTATTGAGTATCTTAGCTCTTGTTAATAATGCTTTAAAATTCCTTTAAGCTAATTAAGTTTATCATTTGAACACGATGTAGCATTTTCTAACTTAACCTTCTAACTTAAAGTAAAAAAGGCACAGAAATCCCAGAACATGCCATTTAATTAATTCTTAATGAACTGTTTCCTCTTAAGAGAACAAGGTTAAATGAAGTTGTTTGCCAAAGAAAGGAGGCAATTAGTGAGGCCTGAGTGACCAGGCTACCCTGTGTGGCTGGGATCATACCCACAATGCCCTCTCTAGAGTGCAGTTGGAGCAGAGTGTGGCCACAATTGACTTAATCTACATTATTGATGTCTTCCGGTGTATGAAGACACCCAAGAGATGAGTGTAACATTATAGCCTGTGTGCTGTGTTCCTTGCTGTGTCAAAAGCACTTGAAACACTCCGCCGTCCATACTCTAGCCTAAACACAACTGTCAGAACGCCACCGTGTAGAGAATCACACTTTTTCATAGCTGTCGTTCCCACTGGAAGTTCTACAAGGTCAGGGCTGCCGTTTGCGTTGCTCACTGGGAGACAACAGCGGTGAACACAGCCTGGCTCAGTGAATCACCAGAAGTGCCATTAACACGGAAGGAACAGAAAAGATCCAGCGATCTCCATCATCTGTGGAAGCTAGCTTCAGACTTCATCACGCTGTTCTACAGTGTCCTAATCGGATGGGTCAGTGAAGGATCTTAAGCTTCGGAGCTGGTTAGAAACATTCCTCACTGACTCCATTATTGCTTTAACTTTCTGACTACAGCAGTGACCGGTTAAACTGATTTGCAAGTGTTCATACGGTGTCAGAGTTCATACGGTGCATCTGTCTCTCTGCAGCTCTGTCTCTCTCTCTCCCTCTAACACATCTGTTTAGAGGAGTGAAAGACAGCACAGTAAAGTCGCCAAAGTACCTCACTTTTTCTGTCCATTCCACAGAGAGCAGTACAAAACACAAGCTGACTCCATTTTTCTCCTGTAGAACTCATAGACACACAGAGGTAAACGATTACATTTCAGAGACAAGGAAAACTTACCATGGGACCAGGTGGGCCATGGGGACCTGGGGGGCCTGGTGGGCCTATGATCTGCATGTCCAAAAAAGCAAACATGATGTGGTTACTTCATTTAGATAAGGCAGTACAGTGTAGGTCTTGGTCTAGGGTTCTGCTAATGCCATCAATAGTCACAGAGGAGAAAGGACAGGGTTAGAAGTGATATGCTCGACTCTGGCTTTAGAAATTCCTCTATGAGAATCAAATAACTTCAAACACTGCAGCCGTTCTCCGAAACCAGAATAAATCAAAACTATATTAAAAGGAAAGGAAGCAACTGATTATTGAGGAATTCTACAACGCTGCAACCACGGTTAAACCCTCGGTTATTTCGACAAGCACAAATAGGGCTCTGGAGGAAAAGGGAACATGAGTTCTTGTTTCACCAGGCCTTCCTTATAAGCATTATGAGAAATCCATTGATTTTTCTCCCCCAGAGCTCTGCAAAACTGCTTCTAACTCATACAGGGAGAGACAGTGTATCTCAGAAGTGTAAGACCAACCTATATGGTGTATAGTTTGAGCCACCATGCAGATCACAGCATTTCTACTAATGAGTAGCCATGTGGCACAGGGGGATCTAGGCAAACGACAACCCCATGTGAAGGTGAAAGGTCGCCCAATGGACTTACAGAAGGCCCCTGAGGACCTGGCAAACCGGAGTCTCCTTTCTCTCCCTTTACTCCGTTGGCACCCTAAAAATAACCAGGAAACATAGTTTAGCATGAAGGTTAATCCCAGGGTCTAAAGGGCAACTGAACCCATGACTCTCTTGAATTTTTATATTATGCACACAATTCATAAGAAGTTTTATCTCCACACATTTTAGTTCTAAGCAGTAATATTTACAAGAACCCCAAGGATTATGGGTGCTATATAGAGCGAGATACAAAGTAAATAGAAACTATACTGAGCTTGATTTCACAGCATCAAATACACTGGATTATGAATAATATTTTTTTATGCCGTGCTCACTTTAAATAGCGAAGGTGAGACTTTAGTTTCACTGACATTTGTTTATAGTATCTTGTTTGGAAACGGGTAGGAGAGCCAGGTAGTACAGGCCTGAGAGCTTGGATACTTGAGAAATTGAGGCAAGATGATCAAACAGGCAAGGCTAACTCCTGTTTCAGAGTGTGCTCAAGCCAGTCTATGCAAGCTATTAACACAGAAAGGATTGGAGATGTAGCTCAGTGTGTATGGGCAGGTAGGGGCTCTAGGTTCAATGCCTTGTACTGGGGCTGGGGGGAGGGGGAGGGCAGGGAAGTTTCTATGCCTTTTTAAAATAATTTCTAAAATTTTTCTTCTCAAGTTACAGAAAAGCCGTAAACCACAAGGAAGAAACACCATCCCAAAGCATAGACACATAAGACCAATCTGTTCTCTGACAGTTCTGAAGTCTGCTGTGTTGTGCTTGTTTATCTCTTTATTGTGGCCTATTTTATAATAGTTACTTGACTATACATACTAGATTCAAATGGGCTTTATTATCTTCTAAAGAAAATAATTTAGGGGGGTGGGGAAGACACGAACACGTACTCTTTAAATGACTTAACTATAAAGTTTTAGTTCCCTGCTTAGAAAAAACTAAGCAGCAACATTTCAAGTATTTCCCAAATAAAAACAGTACAGCCAAATACAGCTGAAAATATAATTCTTTCCTAGCCTTATTTTAGCAAGAGTACATCACAGTGTGTGCACGTACCGGCAATCCCGGAAGGCCGATTCCTCCTTTTTCACCTGGCATACCTGGGTCCCCCATGTCTCCCTTTGAGCCTTTGAGTCCCTGCAAGTTAAAGAGTTTGCATGTGAAAAGTGGGGTGACATGATGATAGGCACATCCTGGGGCCAATGGGGATTGCAGATATGCCTGCCAAGAGAGGGGACCATGGCCTTTCCCTTCAGGAATTTTCTTTGTACAGCCTTCTACACTGGATCAATAGCACTTCCCCATGTAATAGGATTAAGTTCTATAGACCATTTAAATATGAAAAACATGAACTCAGGTTTTGGCATTAATACTCCTGGTTTCATAAATTTGCTTGGCAACTCTCTGTATCCTACCAGTCCAGAAGACATTGTAATGACTGCAATTCTCAACAGTCCAGCAAACAAACATTTGAACCAGGACTCAGTGTTACAACAGCAAAGGTCCAAGTAAATGTTCCCATCTCTACAGTCGTCCCTGCCTCGTCACTGTGTGTCTAAGTTCTAGCTGTCATCAGTTTCCAGCACCAATGTCCAATCAATGCTTTAATGCACTCAGTTTGTCCAGTGTTCCTGCTATGTTCTCACGACGTCCTGCACGGTGAGCCAGACTGTAATTACTATTCTTTCACAATGAGCAATAGACGTGTGGATTTTGAATGCTAACAAATGTGAGTTGTAGAACACTAACATTAAAATTAATTAATATTTTTAATCGTTTTCATCCTAGCAACCTTGTGGCAACACAACCAGATGGCCATGGTTACTATGGTCTGGACTCACAAGCTGCACAAACCCACTCACTGTAGGGGCAAGAACACATGCTAATTTTGTTAACTATCTTTATCCTGAGTTCAGAATCACATACCGGGGGAGTGTGAAAGTTCCAGCAAAGATAAATGTATCTTGCTGGTTAAGGTTTGGGGATTTTAGCCGGGCATGGTGTTGTATACCTGTAATCCCAGCACTTGGGAGGCAGAGGCAGGTGGATTTCTGAGTTCAAGGCCAGCCTGGTCTAAAGAGTGAGTTCCAGGACAGCCAGGACTACACAGAGGAACCCTATCTCGAAAAAATAAAAACAAAAACAAAAACAAATAAAAAAAAAAGGTTTGGGGATTTTTGTGACAGGGAAAAGCAACACAGTCAATTCAATAGGTTTAGTGGGAGATCAGAGCCTTGTAAATCCTATAGAAAAATACATCCAGTTACTGCATATGTTGTATATGCGGGCATATTTAGCATGTCATTTTGGATTTCTAATTTATTATCCTTAATTACTAACAACGGGTAAAGGCAACCTTACATGTAACCTTTGTCATAGAAAATTGACAAAATTACCTTTCTATAGTGTGTGTTGAATGTGACAGTATATGACTTTAATATCCAACTCCGCTATTAAAAATAACTCTTTTTCTAAAGTGTTTTTTATTTTGTTTTGTTTTTGTAGAGTACTTTCTCCTGAAGAGTGTATTGTTGATTTAGTATTCAAGAATTCCTTTGATCTCTTATTCATTAATTCAAGCTACTTCTTAAATATGTTCAATTGTATTCTTTATTACTCTGTGTGTGGGCCTGAATATGTGTGGAGCCCAGAGGAAGACACCTGACATCTTGGAATTGGGGTGCTGGCTGTTGGGGGTGCTGGGAACCAAACCTAGATTTTCTGCAATGGCTTTCAGTCACCACACTCTCTTTCCAGCCCGTGGGCCATTTCTTGGGAAAATAATAGAAGTCCATATAACCTCACAGATTTTGAAACTAATCCTTGTGGTTTGATCCTGAATGCTGTCTGCATTTTCTTAGTAAAATTCTTAAAAGGCAGAGTTGCCAAGCCACAGCAGACACGCCAAATCCAGCCTAGGGACTGTTTTATATTTATGTTGAACTAAAACAAAAACGTAAGATGTATTTAAGGAAAAGAGTATATGACAGAAACAATATGTACCCACAAAACCTGAAGTATTTAGTGTCTGAACTGTACAGAACCTTTGTCAATGTCTGTATTGAGGACACTCTCAGAGAAGCTACTGTAGTGTGCAGAGCTATAATACTTTACTTTTTGTCTGATTTTTCAAACCATCTAGAAAATTAGGGGGAAAATCATTCAGGAAAAGGAGACATTATCAAATGCCTGGAGTTAAGCAATATTATTATTTGTGAAAACTATGGCCATTAATTTTTGATGTTAAATTGCCTTATTTCACTGAAAAAACAAAACAAAACAAACAACAAAACCCCAAACCAACCAACCAACCAACAAACAAACAAACAAATGACCCCAAAGCTGTTCTGACTGAGGCAGGAATGATTTTAGAGCCTATTAGAATCTGTTGAGGTAGATTGATAGGTCAGTAGTATTAAGAACAAAACCAAAGTAACACATAGCTTTTGTGCCAACCGAACTTATATCTTATTTAAAACCAATCACATTTGTTCCTGTGGAACAAATGTTGGAAAAAAAAGAGACAATGCATCCTGCCAAAAGACATGACTTTCATCTTTAAACTTATATAATAAGAGTGCTGACCAACAATGGTGCTTTAAATAATGGCATATATCCTTGAAAATTACCTGTTCTCCATCAACTCCGGGGATTCCTGGAGAGCCTTGCTCACCCTGATAAAATAAAAAACAAGAGCTTGTTTGTATTTATCATTGCTAAAGAGACCATGCTAGTTGATAAATGTACTGTTTGACTTTTGGTGAGTGCATTTTAGCCTAAGAATATGCTGGCATAGTTCATATATCTAAGCTAAGTGAAGAAAAACTCTTTCTTGAGGATTGTGCATAAAAATACTTCTAGGTAGCAAATATCTATGGCTTTCTTTTCTTCCATCCATTATATACAATTTAATGACTGGCCACACCCTCCAGCACTCCCAGGACTCTCTCAATTATTTTTTTTAAGAAGGAACGAATATGGATTCTCTAATTTCCACTAACAATCAAAACATAACAGGCAGACTACGAAAGAATGGAATGGGAAGTCTGATAATGTACACCACCAGTTTAACTGGCTAAATGTGAATCCTTCACAATGGCTGTGGGTGTGCCTTGCCAGGACAGCCTCACTGGAGGACCTAGTAAATCAGATATCTCAATCATATGAAGTGACCTTCGGGCCCATTCCATCTCCTATACCATGCTAGAAATGAAATAAATGGCTTTTTTAATAGTATGATTTATTAGAATGTGGGACAGACTCAGAATACAGAGATTTATTTTTAAATGGAAGATGTTTAATTAAGGACAAATCTAAACAACATACTAGAGATGATTTGGACAGCACATGTTTAGCCATCCTTCAGTTTTGAAAGAAACTGAACAAAGCCCCTTGAAACGTAAAGCATTTTTTTTTTAGTATCGCTGAGCCATGCGTGCGGATGAGGCTATAAGCCCTCAATTTCTACCCCGCGTAAAATATGAAAAGAGTTCTTTTGGGTGTGAGCAAGCCTTGCATGGAGGGGTTTCCCTGGGGCAGCTCCAAGGCTCTGTTTTCTAGGAAGGGTTGTCTGGTGATATTATAAACCGCAATATTCCGTTGGCTAGAACTGTTTTTCCTGGTAAAAATGTTGAGAGCTGTCGGCCACGGTGTGAAACCTGAGCCGTCCCAGTGTTTAAGGAAGGCCGGATCTTGTGGTTTGAAATGAATGAAATAAAAAAGGCCTCTCCTCATTTTTGGATTTCCGGTTCTTTGTGGCAGTAGCGAAGTTTATTTTGCCACAAACAAGTCTGCTGAGGTTGGATGCACCTGGGTGAGCCCCAGCTTTATTCCGAGTCTGGATACCTGTCAACACTCGAGTCCAATCACCATAGTCTTGCTCAGCTGTTACCTTAATAAATGTGAGGCAGGGAGGCTAAAAGAACAAGATTCATAGACCCCCTCCCCCATCACTCAAACGTGGTTTGCCGGAGGTGTTTGATGTGTAAAAAAATTATAATACCTCTTCTTTGACAGTGGAAAGAGACATGCCATGCATAGGCTACCATCATTCGGAGACGGGGATTCCCAAGTGGGAATGTGTCCTGCACTTAACTCAGGATATGCTGTGCTGTCTCAGAGTGACAGACATGCCCACCTTAGTCATCACGACCTTTTCAAGAAGGGATCATGGGAAATAGAGAGGCTCATCATATAACATGATATTAGTACTAAGATTCTATGGGTGGGTTCAAGATGACAGGATGGTAGACAAGTTGGCAAGGTGGCAGGTGGTGAGGAGGGGTTTGACACCTGTTACCACATGTGCAGATTTCCATATGGCTGCCATCCCTCTGTCTTTTAATTTCAGCTCAAACCCATCTTGGACTCCTAGACTGAAGAGAGGCATTCCCACGCATATCCACCCCCACACTCCCTTTTAAAAATACTTATTTTTATGTGTTTTGCCTGCATGTATGTCTTGATGCTATGTGTGCCTGTTGCCTTCAGAGACCAAAAGAGAGCATCAGATCCTCTGCAACTGGAGTTACATATGGCTGTGATGCTTGAAACGGAGCCTGAGTTCTCTGGAAGAGCAGCCAATGCTCTCAACCACTGAGCCACCACACCCTAGCCCTCATCCCACATGGTCTTAATTAAAGCACTTGATCGATCAGTGCTCATGCCTTTACTGGTCTGTTTCCTACCCTGGGCTCTAAGTTCATAGTCAAACCTCTTGCTGGTCTCTGCAGATTAAAACTTATATCAGATAGTGAACAAGAGATCATAAAAGAAAATAGTTGGAGGTTTTAGTGAGACTGTCTTTTAAGCTAGTTAGTCCCTTTAATTCCTTTAGATCAAGGCCTGGCTGTCTTCTCTTGGCCTCAGAGCTGTGGAGAAATCACAGAAGACCTTGGGCTTTGTGACAGATGAAGTACTTGTTGAGCTTTGGAGAAAATTCTAGTTCTTGAGATTTAGTTATGAGAGGAGATGAAGCAAGAAATTTCACAAAAAGAGAACCTTCAGAGTTCCTTCCCTAGAGTCTATCCCAGCCCATAAAATGATTAAGGATAGGGATCCAGGCAGACTCGCTTGAATGACCTTTGCATATCTCAAGGATAAGGCTATGTAGAGAACTAGTTTAAACATTGTATATCATATATTAAAGTTATATGTACAACATGTTTATGATACACAGAAAATATTTTGGTAATTAGGATCTGTGCTCAGATAGATCTATGCATTTCATACAGACAAGAACCTCAGCAATACACTATTTTATAGTCTTTTAATAGAGAAATAAATCTATATACTGAACATTTGTTTTTAAGTATCTAGAGAAAGTTCAAAAGCTGATGTGTGCATGGATGTGTATGTATAATAGGCACAGCAAATAAACTGACTTAAGGAGCATAAATAAAGGCTGAATTTTGAAACCACTTGAATCTTCTACAAGAATCCAATGACGAAAGTCATATTTCAACACATGCAGCTCAGTTCTGAAAATCCAGAATCCCCGGACATGTGTTAATTGATCAAACATGGTTGAACGACAGAGCTTTAGTCTGGAGGAGTAAAGCTAACACCACCACCAAGACCTAGGTATGATCAAGAAACTTTTGGCTTGTGCTGCTTATAGTTGTTAGTAAGTGTCACTGATAAAATGTATGGCAGAAGGTCTGAATACATGTGATGTAGAGTGGAAAGCATTAATGTCTCATTAGTGGCTCCTAAACCTGTCAATCATTTATAAATGCATCATGGGAAGGCTCTCCTTTTCCTTCTCTTACAAAAGAATTAGAAGGTAGGTTCTCTCTTAGTGGCAAGAATAACTCCCTTCAACACGTTTCACCTTTCCCCATGGGACACGTTTAGGGTTTCTTTACATTCATAATTTCTGTAGAACCTGTGCTCTTCCTGTTTCCTGTTCTGTACATTTCCCAATACCCTTCCCTGACTCCACATCATGTCTGCCTCCCTCTTCTCTGCACCCACTTTCCTTCCATGCTCTGGAGTTCTCTTTCTTCCTTTAGCTGAGACTCTGATACCCTTTCCGTGTTCTCTGAAACAGTATTTCTGGCTTTGCTTCTCTAGTATTTTGTAAGTCATATTTTATAAAGACTTGGATTCTTGACATTGGCATCTCTGCATGTGGTAAGCGGAAACAAGGAAGGAAGGAAGCATAACCTTTGGCCCTTGTAGTCCTTGAGGTCCAGGAGGTCCAGGGGGGCCCTGAATCAAGAGAAGACATAGTTGTAAAATGTGCCAAGAACACATGTTACAATTTCAGGCTTTAACAAATATCACACATACCACACAGTTCCATTAGTTCTATCAAAATTAGATACATCTAGATACTGGTTTTCAGTGGTGCAACATTTTATCAGTTACATGATGATAGAAACTGCCAGCCTGAGTTCTGATCTATCCAAACACTCTCTAGGTCACCATGCTACAGACCCAGCTTTGATTCAGTAAAAGAGTTGACGATCGCTGCCCTGTGTTCTGCACACATCTTCTTGTGATGAGTTAACTGACTGATGTCACCAATGTTTGTAAGTACCCTCCCTCCCAAGCCCTCTACCTCAAAGACTTTGATCTCTATCACCTTCTCCCTCTCTCTCTTTATAAGACCGATGGGGAGGGGGGAACCGGGAAAGGGGAAAGCATTTTGAATGTAAACAAAGAATATAGAAAATTTTTAAAAAAATTTAAAAAAAAGAAAGGAAGGAAGGAGGGAAGAAAGAAAAAAGTAAGAAAGACAGGGTTTCTCTATGTAGTCCTGGCTGTCCTGGAACTAGCTATATAGACCAGGCTGGCTCAAACTTAGAGATTCACCTGTCTCTGTCTAGAAAGTGCTGGAATTAGAGGCATGCACTGTCACACTCTGACAAGGTTTCTATTTCTAATCTACAAAAAGATAAAGCTGTCTTATTAATAAGAGGCTAACATCTAAAACAAAAAACAAAACAAAACAATTTCCTCTGTACTTTCCCACAGGACAGTAGTTTAACTAGGTCAATTTTTTTTAAAAGGTTAATAACACAAACATAAAAGTGAAGACCACAGAAACCAACTGCTACATTAGTACTACTTTGACCTGCATGCATCCATACTAAATTCAAAGTCACAAACCACAGAGATCATGCAAAAGGAGTTACCGTGACAGTTAAGGTGGTAATCCTCTGTTGGGAAAATGGATCAACAAAGACAAGAGTTACCTATTTTGCGTGTCAAAATAAAGTGACAGATTTCTGAAAAAAAAATCTACTTCTAAAATATATTTTGGCAAGTCAAATGTTTTGGAAGTAACAGAGAAGCTACAACAAACACATTATCCTAACATACTCGTAAAGGGTTCAAAAACATTTTTAGAATTTTATTTTAAAAGTTATAAGAAAACAAAGTATAAAATTTTTTGTTTGCCTGATTTTAAAGTTATTATAATTAAAAATTATGTAATCAAGTAGCTATAGGCTAAAGGTTTGTTAGCCTAATTTTGAATTATGAAATTTGCTATTAGTAAAAGTTCCATTCTAGACAGGAGTTTGATTAGAAAAAAGTTAAATATGTTTCTTCTCTTACTCTGTAGGGATTTTTTTCATTATAATTGACGCCCCATATGCTATAACCAAGGAAACTGACATTGAACTAATCTAGTTTGTTGAAATGCTAAATGTTTTAGCAAACTATATCATCTCAAAGCATGGACTTCTAAAACATGGTTCCTGTTCTGTGTATTTAGTAGTTTATAGTTTATATCTTGTGCTAAGAGCTCCACAAGGCTTACTGAAACAACAGAAAGGCATCATTTCGCATCAAGGACGTCTGGTTCCAGAGAGGCTCCGTCTGATCATGTGTATCCCTAAGGGTCCCATTTTGAATCTTGCCTCATGGTGTTCCAACCCTCTCCACTTCAATCTGATTCCAATGGCTGTTGTCTTTTTTGTTTATTATTGTTGTAAAAATGAACATTAACATTATCTATTCCACTTTAAATCTACCTGCATTAGATGATTAAAGTTCCCCTTGCATAATACAAAAACAGTCAGTATAATTACTGCTTCAGGTAATGAAGCAAAAAAAAATTTTTTTTTGATGTTTGAGACAAAGGCAAAGTGTTAATAAACCAAGAGCAAGTTTTTATATGTATCCAGAATTTTATGTCATCAGATAGGTACTGTACAAGGCAACACTAATGCTATTTCAAAGAGGTTTATCTAGACACAAAAGTTGGACTTATATCGATAAGAAAGCTGCTTTATTCTAGGATGTAAATGAGTCATTGACTAACACTAGGAAATTATAGAGTAAAGAGAATTTCTTCACCACTGTCCTAGAGAGCAGAACTACAAAATTTTATGTGTGTGAGCCATTTTACAATTTGAATTCTCTCAGATTTTCTAACAAGGTCACACATAAGTTCACATCACTACATCAATAAACAAAGTCTGTGATTGCTTATCCCTTCTCTTGAACGTATTAATGCTAATAGCATTTTTTAAAAAAAGAAATGAGCTGCATAATGGAAGAATGCCATCAGCGGTGAGTGAACTAGCAGAAGAAGTTTAAATGAGGTACTACATAACCGTTATAGAGACTTCAGAATTGTGAGGGCTCCACTGTAGCCAAGGGGACCATTTATCAATGGTGACAGAAATCAGCTAAGTTCACAGACGCAGCACCCTGTTCTCCACCTGGAAGCAGCCGTGTGCAGATCACAGAGTGGTCCTAAGATGTAGGCTTTTCAAGTTAAAGCTACACATGCCCAGCAGGACTCCCTCACAAACTCCGGTAACGATTTGAAAGCCAGAATTTTTGGAAGTGATAGAGACAGAGATGATATTCCAGTGGGACATGATCTGAGATGGGAGGGAAAGCTCACACAAATATCAATCAGATGCTTTGAGATTTGTTCCGAAATGTTTGTAGGAAAATCTTGCTCAAAGTATAGGCGATTTCTTCGCATTTTATAATGATGTGAACTTAAGCTTCCTTTTGCTGAAGCAGGAGACCACTGCCTTCTGCTACGACTCGTCCAACTGCAGAAACAAAGGGGCCATAGTCCCAGCTGATACACTATACTATACGCTATAACTCTCACACCTTAAGGCTCAGCAAACATCTAGGAGGAGGGACAGAAAGATCCTGAGAAGCAGAGGACCAGGAATTCGTCTGTAAGACTGTTCCTTCTAGCTATGACAGGGAAGGGACACCTGCAAGATATGAACATCATGGCTGGCCTAAACAAGACCTGAGCAAGTCCAGCAGCTGCTATCCCAATATGGGATGGGCACAGCTCTTAGGACCTTCCACTCCTAGATGAAGCAAACAATTAACGATTTCTGAGAGACGGAGAATTAGTATTCTCCAGGAATAAGCCCCTTAAATGATTATTTAATACCAAGGGATCCGCAGGCTGCATTCATATGTAACAAAGACAGTTAAAATGAAGAGGCTGTGAGTTTGGGAGTGTGTTTGGGGGTGCAGGAGGGCTAACAGGAAGAGAAGAAAATGGAAATGATGCAATTGTATTTTTTAAGTCTATAAAAATAATCTTGAATTATAGTACAAAGTTAGTGATAATTTTTTTAAAAAAAAGAAACCTAGGAAACAGATGTTTTATTGTGAACTGTGAATTTTTAACCATCTTGAATCAAAACAAAAAGGCTTAAGGTGATGTTCACATAAACCACAATATCTTTTGTTTTCGTAGACCAACATAATTTAACCATCCTTCCAACAAAACAGATACAAGAGCGTAATTTGCAAAACCAGAACATGAACAGCACATGTTACTTTAGGGAATGTAGACATTTCACTATGGGGCAGGCAAGACTAGGGAATCTGGAGTAGGACTGGGCAGGGAGGGAAGATGGGTCCGAACAGTTGAGATAAATTCTTTTTATGTGTTGCTTGGTGTCAGAAAGAAAAATAATGAGATGCATTAGGTTTTTATTTTCCTCCATAACTTTGGCTCCAGTCAAAAGCATATACTCAGCCATTTGTTATATGAGTTTAATTTTGTTTCTCATTTAACTACAAATAAATGGATGGAAATTATAAATACCAAATTCAGAATGCCAAATATCTTAGGCACATAATATGCATACTGCTTCAACTATTTTATCTCCTGCATCAGATATTGGACCCAGAAAAGTTACTTAAACTAGGCTTGATATTGTTTTCATAATCTGGATTTTTTTCCTAGAATAGCAGTTTTTAATCAAATCCATGTGAAAATTTATAGTTCTAATGTGATAGTGTAACTGTAATACATTCATATCCATGTAGTTATTCTAGAGTTCTGGACAAAATGTTTCTTTAAAGGATGTAATCATGAAACAAGTGCTCTCCATCATTGGTTAGAGATTGAGGAGAGGAAATGATTATCAGTTCCCTCTTCCTCTAATGCCCCAACTTGATTGATTTTATTAGAGATCCTTAATTCACTAGAGTACTTTGTTAGAAAGATAAACAAATAGCCTTCAACTGAAAATGACTCTAAGCTCTTTATAAACACAGCATATGGTTTTCCCCAAAACTAATACATCATTAGGTTGGGAGACAGTGTAAAATCATTACTATGATGGATACAGACTGGATAGATTTTACAGTCATACAGAACTCGACATGAGAAAGGGATGCTGGGAGTGTGTATCTTTTCATTTTAGGAAACAGCTGTCAGATTTACTTTCCAAAAAGTACAGTGCTTTTAGGAACTTCAATAAAAATTGTCCAGGAGCTCTTTAAAACTACCCTCAGGATAACTCTGTATTTCCTGAGCTCTTACAAAAACATCGACTCCATTTTGCAAACAAGGTCAGTGAAGCACAGATACAGAGATTTCCCTACCATGACCTATCTCATACGTGGTGGAGGGAGGAATGAGACAGAAATGCCCACTTCAGTATGAGCTTAGCCCGTATGCCTGCTCATGCAGAGAACGCTTTAAAAACACTTCAATACATTGCAGAAAATGCCAATCAAACTGGAGGATGTCTTGGAAGAGTAGAGACGTGACTGCCTCTTAGGATGGATTGGAGAGGGGTCCACCATGGGCTCGTGTATTTGAATGCTTGGTCCGTAAGCCTGTGGTGCTGCTTGGGAAGGTTGTAGACCCTTTAGGCAGTAGAGCCTTCCTGGAAGTATGACTGGTGGTGGGCTTTGAGGGTCTGTAGCCTCACCCCATACCCACAACTCATTGTTTGCTGAGTGTGAACACAATGGGAACAGCTGCATCCCCCCCCCTTTGCTTCCTGGGTGTGAACCTGATGTGAACAGTTCTTTCTGCTCTTGCTTCCATACCTCCAATGTCTTTCACCATATCTGTTCTACCACGATGAACTCCATCCCATAGGAAGTACAATCTAAAGGTTTATCTCTAAGATTTTTTTTTTTTTCGAGTGGAGGGTCTGGTAAGCTACAGAGCATGGGAATTTAACTGGAACACAACTTAATGGAGGAGGTGAGGTCTATGAGGCAGTTGTTTAAGGGAAAGTATAATACTGCTAATGAAGCTTAAGAGTGATCCATATTTTACTAAGTAAGAATTTTGAAAACATTGTAGGTCCAAAAAACAACAAAAAACAAAAGCAAAAACTAACAACGACAACAACAACAAAAACAAACCTGCCAGTTCTTGGTGTCTATTTCTCCATATAAAATTACCAACTTGTAGTGGGAAAGGGAAACATTTGGAAAATTGGTTCAAGAATTTGACAATAACCCCCCAGGTTACGATTTGTGTTTAAGCCACTCATAATGAGGAATGCTAAATCAGGCTGTTGGCTGAATATATTATCTAATCCACATCTGTCCAGATAGGAAACATGGGAATAAAAAAGGCCAGTGGTGGTAGTGAAGTCCACATAAAACAATGAAAATTAGACAATACTGGCAAAAAACACAAGGAGAGAAATATTAAAATAGGTATAAAATAGAGGGATGTAGCTAAGGCATCTTGTGTGTTTAAAGCTAAGAAATGGATTGTACACAAAAACCACAATCATTCATCCAATCACAAACTGCTCATTGCACATTTATAAATCCAGGCAATGTAAACATAGGACATATTTTCTGTCACCAAGAAATGTAGAGCATGGAATTTAAAAACCAGAACCAATTGTGTGATTAGAGAGTAATCATACGTCACAATATTGGACCCTGATTTGTACTGTGTGGACTTAGAAGAAGAACCCGGCTGGTGACAGCAGTGACTTTATGGATCCAATTCAAGGAGAAAAGAAAGGAAAAGTAATAGATGAACCTAGGAAAATGAGATCTGGAGAGATATGATAAAAATGACCATGTCATGGGAAAAAGTATCCTGGAAGAAGATATAGCAGTGTAGGGCCTTAAATGATGTCAGATGGAGGAGTTTGGGCTTGGTCCAGTAGGCAATAAGGACTCATGAAGAGATTTTAGCAAATTATAGTAATAAAAGTAATGGCAACTTATGAAAAAAAAATTAGCCTTAGAGGCATTCCCAGGTTAGATCGGAAGGGCAAGGAGACACCAGGGAGGCAGAATTGGTCACAGGATTGGTCTGGTGTTAGATATGAAGTAAACAGCCTATAGACCAATATTTGGGAATACAGAGGATGAGTGTGCTGGGATATGCTCCTGCTAGGACAGATTTCAAGAACAGCTTCAAGATGCTTCTAATCCTTCTATCTTGAGCAAGAGGAAGGCACACGGTACCACTAATCTCTAGTAATTAGTTGATAAGAGGAGTCATGTACTTAGTGGGAAAAGTACCCAGCAGAACAGGGTGGATTTGTGCAGGTCAGTAGGAAAACATGTGGCCATGGAGAAACTCTCCCAAACAGCTGGAGCCGTACATAGACAAGACCCCAGAAATGACAGAGCTAACAGGGAACAGCTTGCTACTACTACACAGACGAGCAACTGTTGTACCTAAGGAAAGACCAGAGACTTTAGGCTAGCAAAAGTTAGGCTGGAAAAAGTGTGTGGAATACAGAAAAAGAGCAGCTTCACTAGAGGAAAAGAAGGAAAGAGAGAAACTGAGAGCAGGAGACCAGATTTGGTAGAAGTGTCACAGGAAAGTTGAGAATGATGACTATTACGGACTTTACCTGAGGGTCACTACTGGGTGACAGACAGTGTAACGCACATGTGTAAAACAGAAAGGATGAGTAAGAAGCAAGGGCGGGGGAGAAAGCCACTCTTTTTCACTGAGTGAAAAGAAATGAATGGAATGGTAGTCACAGAAGCAGACTGAAGACCAAGAGGTGGCTTTCTGAGTGTGCGGCGCATATTTAGTAATTCGCTCCCAATAGCTCAATGAGGTATTCTCAGCTTGTATCTTCATTTCAAATATGGAGAAATAGAGCCACACAAAAAGTGACAAGAACTGGTCAGGTCACATATCTGGTAAGCCAGACAGATGAAATCTGGTTCAGTTCAGCTCCTGCTTAGCTTTGTAAAATGCCCTCGTTGAGCAAGGAAGCAAACATTTATTTGCCTAAACGAACACTGTGTTTATACTTGATAAGGTTTAGGAATATTTAAAAGTACAAGGGAAACAAAGGCAGGAATTTAAAATGGTACAAATGAAAGATTCCTGGGGAAGGAGACAGCTGGGCTTCTGAGGGAGTAGATGGGCTTCAAGGGAGGGGTGGAGAGAGACCTCAGCACGAGCTACACGGGCCAGCTGCCGTGGTTTGAAGGAGAATGTTCCCATAGACTCGGGTATTTGAGCACTCAGTTCCCCGGTTGGTGATGTTTAGGGAGAAGATACAGGTAATACGGCTGGAGGAAGTGCATCACTAGGGGCAGGGTTTGAGAATTCAGAGCCTCACCCCACTTCCGGTTTGCTCTCTGCTTCATGTTTTCAACAGGAGATGTGAACTCTCAGCTTCCTGCGCCTCGTGCCATGCCCTGATGTCACATTATAAACGCTAGCCTTCTGGAACCATAAGCTAAAATAACCTCTTTCATCAGTTGTGGCTGGGCCTAGTATTTTGTCACAGCAATAGAAAACCACCACACTTATCTGTATTCTCTATGTGCCTTAGGATAATCACTTGCCTGTAAGGCCTCGTGGAGGTTGCCATTGTAGTCTATGATCTCAGTGGCTCCTGGATCTCCCTTTTGCCCAGGTGGACCCTGTGACCAAAAACAAACCAAAAGAAAGTCATGGGTGTTAGACCAGTATACAAGATGGTGGTAAAAGTGGAGTAGCTTGAGGCTCCCTCCCCCGACTGTTATTTCCATACCAAGACACAGGTGTATTTCAGAATAATAATTGCATTTAAATTTCATTCATATTGTAAAGGAGAGGGACCGATTATAACTTCCTGTCTATGGTAAATGTGAAACTGATTCCAAGGCACAAGGTAAACTTTGCATCTTGGAAATAATTATTGGCTGCCTTTGTATTTGTTAAGATAACTCCTAACACCCTGCGACTCATCTGTATGTCACAGGTTGCTTCCTCATTCCTTAAGAACAGAGCAGTGCTGAACAGTGCTCTGTAGGAAATACTTGGCTTCCTCATAGGACAGTTATTCCGCAAGTCCCAATTTATCCAAAATTAGAGGAAATGGAAAACAAAAAAGAATATTATACATTCACAAATATACGCCCTTCAAGTCTACTAGAGCACACACATCTCTCTACATGTCTAGACTTTTACTCTACCTAATACATCTTCTTCAGAATTTCCATGACCTGTATGTATCCTAATTCCATATAAACGGAAGTCTTATTAGCTGGTAGCTGTAGGATTTCTACTTTTTGTTCCAGGATGAGGTGTATTGTGTGGTAAGAATCTCTACAGTGCCTGCTCCTGGATGAAATGACAAACAGCAAGGCTGCAGGCACGCTAGGGACAATCAGGGTCTACCACTGATGCTTTTACCTTTACTGTCTGTTCTGGTGCTGCTCACAAAAATCACACCGACGTGCCTTCAAATCTGAGTTCAGACCAGAAAACACTTACCCGTGGTCCCAGAGCTCCAGAGTCTCCTTTGTCTCCACGATCACCCTTTGGCCACAAAACAAACAAACACACACACACACAAACAAAAACAAAAAAATCAAAACAACAAATTAGCTGGAGGACCACTGATGTAGAAATCAATCACGTACAAAGAGTCATTTGTTACCACACTTTGAACTGCACACATATGAAGCAACCACCGCCATCACCTCAACCCTTCTCAGAAAACAACGGTATCTTGGAGCAATCAGACTGGCTATGGACTCTGGCCAAGGGGTGATTTGCAAAAGCAACGTGATTGATTTCCATGGTGGCCTTTATCTTCAGACTGAGCAGGGCTGCTCTCCTCTGAAGGAGTCTGAGTGATGGGAAAAGGGCCAAGTCACTGTGGCCTCTGTCCCCAGAGAGAAAAAGTAGAGGAAATTGAGACAGGAAGGAACAGAGAGCTCATTCTAGGGAGAATGGGAATGTAAGGTCAGAGGCTAGACCTCCCTCTGATGACAGAGATCTACCTGTAGCTATGTTTACACTCAGTGCTGAAGGTGAAAGCAGTCAGATAGACCGGATTGGCCAGGCTTCCTTTATGTCCCCTCCCCCCTTTTTCTTCTCTTTGTGCCCCCTTTCTTCCTTCTCCCTTTTTCCCTTTCAAAGCAGTAAGAAATAATCTCTGGGGTTTTATTTACAGGGTCATAACCCCACCTACAGAGATCCCAAGAATAGTTTAAACTCTCCAAATGATCTGAAGTCTAACAGGCAAATAGTAGAAAACATTTAAACCTTGGCATATTTAAAATAATTTAAAATTAGAGTTCCTTTCTATATGAAACTCAAAGCATCTTCCTGTCTGTAGACAAGGACCACTGAATATAAGGGGAATGAGCAGTTAAAAGTTTTCCCATGTGGGTTTTACTACTAACACATGCCATAATAATTCACTTCATTAATACAAAATTAGCAGACTCTAATCTCTAGGGAACTAGCAGGCTCTAATCTCTAACCCCAGTTTTATATTTTTTCTGGGTTATTAGCTAACAACGTTTTAAGTGACAGCATACATGTTATTTTGGATTGTATAAGCATCATGACAAACGGACCATTGCTATTGGTGGTGACATCTTATTTTTAATGAGTGTGCATGTGACTGTATTGAGGCACAGTGAGTGTGTGCAGGTCAGAGCACACAAACTTGGGTGTCTGTGCCCGTCTCCCACCTAATTTAAAACGGGTCTCTTTGGTATTTTTCCATGGTGTGAGCCAGGCTAGCTTCTGGGAGGTCCCTCGTCTTTCCTCCTATATTCTTGCAGGAGTGCAGGGAATATAGATGCTTCAGTTGTTTTATGGGTTCTGGGGATTCAAATTCAGAGCCTCACATTTCCAGGAGACAGTCTTACTGACTGAGCCATGTTCCTAGTACTAGGGTGACATTTTTACCTCTCTGAATGGAGTTAGGCAACAAACTAAAGTGTAACATGAACATTTGTCACAAAGACAGAAAATGAAAATCAAGAGCATATTATATAAATCACTTATTTTCCCAAATAAGCTATTGTTAAGAAACATGATATATACCCTCTTTTAAAGAGGGGGCAAGCAGTGGCTAATCAGGTAAAGGATCTTGCCACCAAGTCCCACAACCCGAATTCCATCCCTGGATCCCAGAGATTATATCCTCTGACCTCCATATGTGTCTTGTGGCACACAGCACAACACACACACACACACACACACACACACACACACACACACTAAAAAAAGAATAATCTAAAGGATAAAACAGACAAAAATAAAGAAAATGAAGCCAAGTGTCTTGGGATACAACCACATGGACAAACCAAATATAAATCCCCCAAAAGAAAAGGTTTTTTATCTACAACAGGACTCTTTGTGGGAAAGGCAAAAGATACAGATCTTGAAGGCCTGCAGTCACATCAAATGGGGCATTGGTTACTGACCTTTGACCCCTTCGGGCCTCTAGCTCCTGATTCACCTTGCTTTCCCTATTGTAAGAGAGTATGCAGATGAGAAAAAAGAAGGACAGGGAAGGTAAGAACAGTAGCTCAGAATCAAGGGGAATCACGGATACACTTTACCTGCCCTGCCCAACACAGGCTGTATGATGTTGGTTATAATGATCACAGGATACAGGCGGTAGTAGGGGTTCCCTCCCTGGTGTCTGTCCATCTCTATCCATTAGGACTTTGGGGACAGTTTTCCTTCAGTGGCTGGGGAGAGCTCTGCGAGTGACTTGTATGAGACTCAACAGGATTTATAAGCGTAGATTTCTTTTTCTTCAGAGACTATACCATTCCCCTTGTCTCCAAGAGAGACTGGTCATTAGACTAGGGTGTGACCATGTCAGTTTGCATAATGTTTAGGTAAATAAAGATTGCATAGGCAAGTAAAACCTTGGCTCTAATATTTCCAAGGTGTTACATGCCATCATGTTACCATGGAAATGAGCACAGTACTCGCAATGAGGGTTTTTTTTTTTCTCAGCTGGCTATAACACACATTGAGTGATGATGTGTAACATGATAGCACCTGTCCATTTACATCCAGAGATGTTATTAAATTTCCTCACCGAACTGCACCGAGTAAACCAAAAAAGATGAACTGTAAAATCACTAGCCACCAGTGTGCACTTCAGTGAGGTGCGTGTGATTTGGGTCGTTTTTGTATCTGCTGAAGAGTTAGCTGTGTGTTCTACAGCAGGAGGCATGCATTCTCAGACCAAAGACTCTTGTAATATAGGAATAACTGACCTTTGGCCCCGGGGCTCCAGGATCCCCTCGCTCGCCTCTTCCAGGAGGCCCTGCCTCCCCACGTTCACCCTGTCACAAATCGCAAAGCAGGTAAATAGCAGCCACCCCACGGCTGTTCTCTGGCAAAGAATACAGGAGTTCAATAATACCAAAGTTAACAGAGCGCTGCTACTTACGCAGAGTGTGCCAGCACTGTGATAATATCTGACCATGAGTGATCCCATGACCTGCACAAACCAACCTGAGATTGTTGGGTTTTGGTGCAGCCTTAACTACCCAGTGAGCTCCTGTAGAGCTGCTAAAGCATTCTTATGGTTTCTGTGAGGAGACTGCACATCAGTCAGTGGGCTGAGTGGGGAAGGTTTACCCTTAAAATACCCATTTGGCTTGGGATGGATAGAACAAAAGCCAGAGGACAGACAAGCTGTCTCTCCCTTTGGAGCTCCTTCGCCTGCCCATGATGCCACAACTCCATTCTTCAGCCTTGATGGCAACACGAGCACTAGGTACCACATCTCAGACCTTTAACTGCTGCCTAGGAGTTTCAGCATCAGCTTCCAGGATTTTGAAAACTTCAGGCCCAGATAGAGCCCTGTTCTTAGCATCCTTCTAATTTGTGGTTAACTGGCTTATGTGAGACATCTTTGCCTCCATAGCCACACAAGTCAATTCCCCTAATAAACCCTCCTTAGCCATATCTTTATCTACATATGTATGCATACATGTGTGCACATGCATGTTTACCTACCTAGCCACTGACCCACCCACCCATTCACTCAATGATGTTACTTCTGTGTTTCTGGAACTCTTTACGTAATAATAATGTAATTCTTCCTTATAATCTCCATTCTATAAGCAAGGAGATAATTGTTAAATGCCTATTATGCAGCTATGTGAATAAATGTAAGGGATTTTAAAGGGTCTCAATTGTGGTCTATTATTAATTTATTATATTATTATTATTGTAAAATGGACATCTATTCACATTCTGTAGCAAAATTTAAGTAATTTTAGAAAAATGTTTAGCACAGTGGTGAAGTTTCATGCTTTGTACTGTGAGACCCTGTTTTCTTGTACTCTGAAAGAAACATAAGTTTTCTAGGCAGATGTAGCTTAGACAAAGGCACAGGGACTGTCTTTGGGGAAATGCCACCCCTACTACAGGTACCTAGATATTATCAGTCTTTCTTCCTTAGGATCTGCCTTTGCTGCCCTGCAAGTTAGACATACCATCAAAGACCATTGTTGGGTCAGAATAGATGTTCAAATTGGAAATTATCCCTCAGGATCTAACTCTTGTTAAGATAGGCAATTCGGCTAACAATTATGGTTAGAATATTGCTAAAAATGGTTTTCTATGCATATACTGGCTTGCAGAAATACCACACAGGCATAGCACATCCCTTCGCTCTCTGTGAACCTCAGAGTAAAGTTTCTGCTCTTCAGAATCATGCTGAGTTCCTTCACAAAAGCAGTTATTGCCAACTGCATGGCTCTGTCTGGATCTCCCTCCCTAGGAAACTGAAATGGTACAGCAGTTATCTATAAAAAGGATATTTTGGGATAAGTATCTCTACCACCTGGGTTTCTTCTACCTTCCTCTGTATAGCAAAACTCCGCAGGAGACCCAATGGCTTCCCCTGCTGGGACTCCCCCTCCTCCTGCGGTGGTGGGTAGATAGACGTCTCTGTCTAGCCACCTTCTCTTCTCTCCTTGTTTAAAGCTCCAAGCTCCAAAAAAAATGTACCAGTTTTCATATCAACAGACAATTTATATCCTCTCTCTGAAAGGTCTGTCTTGTGTGGATCTGTTTAGGCTTAAACAGAAAATTTCCATATTTTGCTAATGGGCTTGATAGTTCATTATGTGAAAATGAGATTTCTTTGGAAAACAACCATTACATAATCCTACCGAGTTCCAGTCCCCTTAGGCAATGAATAGCTTTTACTCACTAGGATTAGAGTTATTTTCACTTGACCAAAGCAGAAATGAGGACTAGTCTGTCTGACTAGACCATGACATAGTTCTTTAACTGTTGGAAATCACCTTGGCTTATTTCTGGTGAATGCAGAACTCACTGAACTAGAGTCTGCCATGGTTTAAAAATAAGTGACTATACGTTGATGTCACTTTGTCCCTTTGATTCATGAGTCTGTCACGAGCACAGCTCCATCATCAGAGTCCTACCTTTTTATGTCTTTTGGATAGATAAAGCAAGGACTCCGGGCCTGACACTATCTGCAGCGCTGTATTCTTTATGCATGGCAACATACAGCTTTTGCTTTCAGGGTCCTCTCTATGGTTGCCAAATAGAACACTAAGGGATGGTTTTCATTATAGAAAACTTCTGAAAACAACATTCAGGGCAGATCCTTGTGGAATGAAGCATTTAGAAATCTCTGTGACATCCATAGGGATGGGATTAGTGTACAGTTTACAAATGTGTCCTAAGATGGATGAGGATGAGCAGGGGACAGCGACCTCCAGCCCTCCTTTCTGCTTAGTTACCTTCCCAGGCAGCTGGGAAACCAGAGGCATCACAATCCTTACTAAGGAATCAAGAGGACAGTCTTTAACGACTATATTCCATCCACCCACCGAGATGCCTAAAGCTTCCTGGATATAACTTCTAATTACATGTCTGGGTGGATCAGGCTGTCTCGATACTAAGGCAGAAATATCTGGTCATCTAAATAGTACAGTCATCTCACCTTTCTTTTTGACAGAGATGACACAATTTTTCACAGGAAAGTAAGGGGGATAAAGGTCTACTTACTTTTGTTCCTGGTAACCCTGGTAAGCCTGGTTCTCCTTGAGGACCAATGAAGCCTGGTTCTCCCTTTAAATAAAAGATGGCATGCAAAGGCATTATTCATCAGATGCTACACTCTTCTTCCTACTGCGATGTCATTTCCTTGATTATATACAATTGCTCTGGCTGAGATCAAACTGCTTACGATAAGATGATCATCAGTGAAAACTCGAGCAAAGCTCCGGAGACACTGTAGACAGTGACAAGGTCACTGGATAAATGTGTTTACGATAATTTCTTCTCTCATCTGTTGTCTGCTGTTTCTTGCCACTGATCACATTAAGACCTATTGTATTCAGGTGGATGTGGAATGTCTTTTAAGATCCCATTCACGTATTCACAGCCTTGTGCAATCTTTTCCCCTTGGGTCAAGTATAGACTCACTATGTAAATTACTGAATAAAACATCCTGGGAGTGATAGGACATCACATCTGAGTCTAAGCTGTGAAGTGTGGCTATGTGGGGCGGGCCTTTCCTGTAGTTTCCCACTTGGGTCCCTTCTTTTGAGGGGAGCAAACTGCTCTGCTGTGAGTAGCCCAATGGAGCTGCAGCAGTCTAAGGATGAGGTCTACCAAGAACCTTGTGAGGGAGCTTGGTAGTAGGCGCTTTACCCCTTAGAGCCTTCTAAAGAAAACACAGCCCTGGGTTCCTCATCCACGGCAGTCTCTCCAGGGACTCAGAGCCAGAGGCACCAGCTATGCTCAGCTTAACCTCTTGTCTTTTGCAAACTATAAGCAACCTGTTTCCCTTTTTAGGATAAGGTGGTAGGTAATGTTACATAACTGAAGACAGATATGGGCAGGAGAGCCATTTTGTAATGTTTAGTATGAAGGAAAAAAAAATCTTTCTTCTTGCCATACCTCTCAAATATTATCTCTGTTACCTGGAGGAAATTCATCTGTGGCACAATAAATGGTACTCAGGTCTTGGAATAGATCTTCTAAGCCTTGGATCCTCTGGGTTACAGGAATGATAAAGGATAGCCTTTGTTGCTTTTAACTAGTCCCTTCTAACCACACCTGAATTGGTGCAAATGCTGAGACTCAAAGGGAGCCCCCTAGATATTGTCAAACAGTAAGGAACTAATCTGATTGCTACAAAAGTGGAATTTTCCATTCTATCTCTTAACCTAGGAAAGTGGGGAATGGCTGGAGATGGGATTCAATCACTAGATGGTAGTGATTATGTCAGTCATTCAGGAACCTTAACTGACAGGGCTAGGAGAGATTTTCTAAGTCAGCAGACAGAGTTATGTGCCAGTAGGGTAGGGCATTCAGATCCACAAGGACAGAGGCTTTTTTGGCTAGTGGTCTTCTAGACAGTGCCCTACTATTCACTGGGACATTCTTTTTCAGCTTTTATAATAAATTATAATAGCAAGCATAGCACAATGTTTTCCTAAATCACAACTTACTTGAGCCAATTCCTAAAATGGGTGTACTGAGAACCACTAAATTAGTGATTCTCAACATGTGGGTTGTGACCCCTTGGGAGTTCACATGGGTCACATATCAGATATTCTGAATATCAGATATTTTACAATTCATAACAGTAGCAAAACTATAGTTATGAAGTAGCATTGAAAATAATTTTGTGGTTTAAGGTCATCACCACATGAAGACTGAAGAAAGGTGTTAGGAAGGTTGAGAATTACCACCCTAAATTCATAGCCATATCTGGAAAAGTGCAGATAGTCCGAGCAACTCCAGATTTTCCTGCTTGCACATAAATGAAGTTAAGCTTGCAGGACTGGTCCTAAAATCTGTGACATCTGAGGCTAATAAGGGCAGAGCCAGAATAGGTCTATACTGAAGACATCTAGTTGGTGTCTGAATCAGAAAGCTGGAGACATGGTGTTAGAAAAGAAACTATATATTTTATCTTAGAAAAAAACAAAACAAACAAACAAAACCAACCCGAACATGAAGTGCTGTTCACATTGTCTTGATTATCCATAAAGTTTATTTTCTTTTTAATTAGTCATGGGAAAGGAAAACTGCTTAAAATATAAAATATATAACCAAAATTAAATGCAAAACCCATAATGGTTCTATTTCCATATTTCCTGATTTATTATGCTTACACTATTTCTGGGAGCATTACTGGTACGATTGATAACCCTCTAAGATAACTGTCACTGAATCTTGCTTGTTTCATGGAACTTGGAGTCAAGCAGAAGGCAAAGAGAGTGTGTTTCATGGATATGTTAAAATATCTGAATCTATGTTTCAAACAACTGAAACACAGATTCCTTCCTTCCTTCCTTCCTTCCTTCCTTCCTTCCTTCCTTCCTTCCTTCCTTCCTTCCTTCCTTCCTTCCTTCTTTCCTTCCTTCCTTCCTTCCTTCCTTCCTTTTTAAAGATTTATTTATTTGTTTTATATGAGTACACTGTAACTTTCTTCAAACACCCAGAAGAGGGCATCGGATCCCATTACAGATGGTTGTGAGCCACGATGTGATTGCTGGGAATTGAACTCAGGACATCTGGAAGAACAGTCAGTACTCCTAACCACTGAAAGTTGTTGGGAACAGAAGAGTGTCATCATGACAAGACATTTCAGGTGACACACCACTCACAGATTTCCTGACTTGGGCACGCAGGATTAGGAAGGTAATGTTTGGATCTACTGGTTGAAGTTGATGCTACTAAGCTTATTGCCTGTAGCTCCTATTCTACTTGGTTCCATCGTCTTCCACCTACTGGGAGGGAAATCTTGGCAACTATTTTGACACACCTCTTAATATTTCAAAATAGAAATCTAAATTTAGTTCAGAGAAATCATTCATGAATAATTCAATCTTTAGTAAAAGATTTAATTCAGAAACAAAACTACTATGCTGGATACATTTGTTTATAAGTAAAATATTTCTTTTAATAAAGTAATAGTATCTTACTGATACTGATATTATATGCTATAGTATATCTGAATATGTGTCTTCTTGCTATGAATAATAGCAATTCTGGAATGGATATTAGCATTATTGGTCATGTTCTGATGTTCTGAAATTGTAATGTGGAG